>NC_139030.1:108337034-109537034 GCF_964662115.1 Mustela nivalis
TTTAGATAACTTGATGTGGTTGATTACCTACATTATTTACCTATTTTGTTTTATAATCTCTCCAAAAGGAAAAAAAAAAGTCCTAAGGAAAATTATAACACTAATGAACTATGTTTTTAACATAATTTATAAGTTGAATGCTAAAGATATTTTGAGGAGGCTATATTAATCCAGAATATAAGCTTGAGTATATCTATAGGTTAGCTAACTTCCAAGACAATGTACAGATTCTCTGATGTTTAAGAAATGAAATCTTGCCATTTGCGACAACATGGATGGAACTAGAGCGTATCATGCTTAGCGAAATAAGTCAAGCAGAGAAAGACAACTATCATATGATCTCCCTGATATGAGGAAGTGGTGATGCAACATGGGGGCTTAAGTGGGTACGAGAAGAATAAATGAAACAAGATGGGATTGGGAGGGAGACAAACCATAAGTGACTCTTAATCTCACAAAACAAACTGAGGGTTGCTGGGGGGAGGGGGTTTGGGAGAAGGGGGTGGGATTATGGACATTGGGGAGGGTATGTGCTTTGGTGAGTGCTGTGAAGTATGTAAACCTGGTGAGTCACAGACCTGTACCCCTGGGGATAAAAATATATGTTTATAAAAAATAAAAAATTATATTTAAAAAAAAAAAAGAAATTGCATCCATGTTATATTAAAACATTGAAATGATTTTTAAAATGAGGATGACAGCATTTTATGATGCAAATGAGACAGTTGACATGTAGATTATTTCAGAATAGGAAATTTGGTTGGAGATATTCAAACCTCTGGTCAATTGTAACCTCAACAAATGTCTTTGATAGAATTTATGTTTATATATTTGCAGAATAGTAATCTAGAGGGGTTAAAAGGGTCTCTTCATGGTAAAATAGTAGATTAGAAGCAAAAAAAACTGTTCTTAATTTTCCAAACTGGAGTTGTGCCCGGGGATGAAATATAATTAATTTGTAAAGATTTATCAAAATCTCAACAAATGGAATAGGGAAAACACTGGCTTGATAAGATTAAATTAATTAAAATTCTAATAAAATAATAATATTAGCTAATATTTATTGAGGGCTTACTATATGTTAAACACTATCCTAACTGTATATTAACTAACTGGAATTTAAATAAAAACTTAACAAAACTTAAAAAAAATTCCAAGCAATTTACATATATAGAAACCTTATTTAATTGGCACAAGAAATGCATTTATTTCTTTTTTCAAACGAGTAATGAGGGACCCAGACAATTTTGTTAACTTTCCCAAGTTTAACCATGTCATAAATGATGGAACCATGTTTGTATATAAGCAGTGTAGCTTTAGAGCAAGTATTCGCAACCACTAAAGCATGCATTTAAGAACAATCTATGACACAGGCAAGATGTCAGAAAAATAGAACATAGGAAAGAATAAAATTAATATTGTACTTGCTATGCAAGTTATATCTGATCTCTGTTAGTTGGTTCCTTTGGTAAAACTCCTACACACGGAAGCTGTTTCTAAACTTGGTAGATACAAATGAGAAGATGTGACTATACAAAAATGCGGGGACACATCCAAAATAGTTTTTCCAAAACAAATCATCTGTCTTTTGGAGTCTCAAAGAAATGCTGAGGGACCATGAAGTCAAGGTAAATAGGTGATCAGAAGTGATCCTACAACAGAGTGATAATGATTGTGAACTATTTCATATTTAAGTATAAATGATCACTATGATCACAAAACCTAAATGATCACAAGTGTCCCTTTGACCAATGTCAGAAAAAATTACTATGCACTACAGCCAGTAAAAAATATAGGTCATTTCCTCTAGGCACATTATACTAATTTTTCATGTCTAGATAAACTCTTGTGCCCACCTTTTAATTTCCAGCTATTTTTAGTGATCATAGAGCAGAAGCATGATGAAATGTTACTGAGAAATGATGCATTATTTCTAATGACTAAGTCAAGCATTTCTTTGGAGTTTCTCCTACCTCCACTGTGTGGCCCGTTCCCTCAGCGCCCATCAGTAGTCCCTTGGTGGACATCATTTTGGGAAAAGGCAAGTCTAGTCATCTAAATCATATCATGGACATCAGATGCTCCTCGCTTGTCCTCATGCTGATTTACTGTGCTGGGTTGCCCTGTCTTTTGGGTGTGTAAAAAGGGATAAAAATGTGAGTTATTGAGTGTAATGATTAGTTAATGCCTCCAAAGCATTGAAGTTCTAAAATATACTGGATGGTGGAGATATACAAATTTGTGGATGCAGCAGTTCGATTCTCCACCAGCATTTTACGCAATGAATACAGCATTACAGATCTCACATCCTAACATTTGTTGTTCCCAGGAGGTAATGCTTTACTTACATGAAAACTATAAAGAGTAAGTCATGTATTTATACATCTGTCAATAGTTTTATTGGAAGATTCTTTAAACTGTATTTGCATTGGGGGTATAATATGGATTTTGATTTTACCATAAAGTTATATGGGATAATCTTTGTAGAACAGTGTTTAATGAGAAAAGATAGATAAATTAGAAAACTGCACACTACTGCAGCGATAGTGCCTATTTTATTATTATCGAAGAAAAGATTGTAGAATCTCTCAAATATTATCTCTTTAAATTTTGTCTAACAAAGCAAGCAACTCTTGCTTGATTCATACTGAAAATGTTTCTAACTTAGATGCTGTACTTGAGCAAGTGACTACTAGCAAATAGGGTTGCAAGTTTATTATACACTTAAACACTGGAGTGTTTTATTTAAGGATTATTGTTCATTTACAAACAACACTTATAGAATATGGTCACTTTTAGATTGCCAAGAAAAAAAAGTATTTTTATATTTCACCCTAAAGAGTTATAAACATTATGGTGCACACTTTATTGCAGCATAACCTACAATATGTTGTCATGCAATACTGCAGAATTTTTTTAAAGAAGTAAATTACTTTTTAAATGCCACTTATTTTATGTTCTCGCTGATAGAGAACACAGCATATATTGACTATGTTGGGTTAATTTCTTTTTTATTATTTTACTACTTTCTCTGGTGGCTAATTTTTCCTTAATTTTAGTTTCATGAATTATTGTGTTTTGCACAGAGTATACAGGCCAAAAATAAGCTTAAAAAGTTGTTCAGATCCTATGCTAGCTAGCTCTTCTCAGGAATATTCAATTTGTTGCAGCACTTATGCCTTCTTCCTTTTTGGTGTATATAAATTACGACCCCATTAAGCCTTTGCAGTTGCACAGTTGCCATATTGTGTATTCTCCATTGTAGAATATTCATCACCCAAAAGACATTCTCCTGGTCTACCAGGAATCATGAACGATAATGATCTCAGAATTAATTAACCTTTTTACTCATGATATACTTGCTAAGACTTTCCATACTACAAGAGAATTCATGTGTATCTACATTATCTTTTTTATCTTTATCATGAACTTTGTGAAAACTTGGGTCACATAGAGAAAAAGCGTTTGTAATATTTTCTAGATATTACGAGTTATAAAGTAACAGTACATTTCCTTAAATAATTACTTCTGTATTTAATAAAATAAAAAGGCAGTAACTGAATTTCTGGAAAAAATTAATTTACCTGTGGAGACACTCAAAATTCAATTGGTTGCTAGGAATTTAGGGATACAAGAAAGGCAGATAAATAGGCAGGACACAGGAACTCTTTAGGACCGTGAAAGTATTCTATATGACACTGCAATAGTGCATACATGTCAGTCTGCATTTGTCCAAATCCTAGACTCAACAGCACTAATAGTGAACCCTAATAGAACTGAGGGGCCTTGGCTTATTAATCCTAAAAAACGTATCACACCAATGCAAGATGTTAATAATAGGCGACACTAGGAGAGAGAATGCTGAGACAATATGTGGGAACTTCCTTCCTTCCTTTTGAGTTTCTACTCAACTTTTCTGTAGACCTAAAACTGCCTTAAAAAGTCAAGTCTATTGATTAAAACAACAACAACAACAACACTAATTTAGAGTCAGCAAGAAACACTGGCATACGGAAAGATTTTTTGCTTCATTTAGACCTTCATTTTCTAGCAATGCTGTCTTGTTAGAAGACAATGCTGTCATAGGATCATTTAAATTATCTGTGCTTTGGTTTGATCATCCATAAACGGTTAATAGGAACTACCTTAAACATTTATTGTAGGTGCGAAGTCAGATAATGTCCATGCAGCGGCTATCATAATATTGACACTAAGCAGGTGCTCCACAATCAACAGATAATATGGGATCTCATAGCTACACATTCATTCATTTAACAAATATTTGGTGAGTGCTTCCTATTTGCCAAGCACTATTCCATGTGCTGACAAAGTGAAGGGAGAGAGAGAAGAAATCCTTGTCCTCCTGGTAAGAATGACTTTCATGCTCAAGGGGCTTTCATAATCTCTCATTTCTAAATAGATAAAAACCTTTCAGTTCTTAAATTAGCTCAAGCAATGTTTGTTTCCTACACTGAGCCCTGACTGATAGATACAGATACAGAAGGAAAGTTTATGTAAATTCCTATCAAGAGAATTATTTTGCATTCCAACTCTGTAAATAAGAAGCATGATATTTACAAATCTATGAATGTGTGCTTAGCTTTATTCCTATGTAACTGGGAATTAATAAATTAATTAAAGATTTTATTTATTTGGGAGAGAGCGCAAAAGGAAGAGAGTGGGATCACAAGTGGTGGGGGCGGGGCAGAGGGAGAGGGAAAAGCACCCAGGTTCATGATCTGTGCTGAAGGCAGATGCTTATTAGACTAAACTACGCAGGTGCCCTGTAATTGGGAATGTTAACATGTGTCCTTTCTACCCCCCAAGTTATAGAGTTAATTCATAAACAATAATGTGTATAGTTAGGCCATGACATTACTATAACTTTGTATGTGTTACATAGTCTAATTTGTCAGTTGCTCTTCTAGAGGACTAAATAGAAAGACATCGCTAGAGGATATACTTATAACAATATAGGAAGCTCTAGCCTCTATACAGTAGGATACACTGAAATATAAATATTGTATAAAACTCATCCATAATTAGATCAATTTTAAAATTTGAAGATAGTTTTAGCTATATGTCAGGCAAAAGCTGGGAGACGCTGTTAAGGATTCTGATCTGAAAATCAAAACTAAAAAAGAAGTAGCCATAAGTGACTCTTAATCTCACAAAACAAACTGAGGGTTTCTGGGGGGAGGGGGTTTGGGAGAAGGGGGTGGGATTATGGACATTGGGGAGGGTATGTGATTTGGTGAGTGCTATTAAGTGTGTAAACCTGGTGTTTCACAGACCTGTACCCCTGGGGATAAAAATATATGTTTATAAAAAATAAAAAAAATTAAAAAAAAAGAATAAAAAAAAATTAAAATTAATTTAAAAAAAAAAAAAAGAAGTAGCCCCTGTCTCTGATTTTTTAAAATATTGTGCAAAACAGCAAACATTAATAGATATCTGTAGGGGCGCCTGGGTGGCTCAGTGGGTTAAGCCGCTGCCTTCGGCTTGGGTCATGATCTCAGGGTCCTGGGATCGAGTCCTGCATCGGGCTCTCTGCTCAGCAGGGAGCCTGCTTCCTCCTCTCTCTCTACCTGCTTCTCTGCCTACTTGTGATTTCTCTCTGTCAAATAAACACAGGACCTCTGTGTTATATACGCTGCTTTGAGATTGCAGTAATTTTAGCTTATCTCACAATATACGTTTTTCCATTACCCTCTTTGTGGTAATGGAAATATAGAGAGTGACTAGAAGACATATTCATACGGATGTCTTAGGCTCTGAATACTAAATTCTTTCTGACACTGCACTTTCAGAGAAAAAGAAAAACAAAAAGAGCTAATTAGCCAGACGCATTTTGACTTATGAATGGCAGGTCTAATTTTGATGTGTTTTAGGGATACACGTAAGCATATGTATATATATGTAATCCTGCTCTCAGCTGTTAAAAATACAACTCACGTGATTCTGAACCATCACTGTGGTTTCGGCTCTGTTCTAATGGCCATCATAACGCTAACAGGCAGATAGAATTATTGTCCCCTTCATGAAAGAGGAAAGCTAAAGTATGAGATGTTACATGGCTTCCAGAGTTCATAAAAAGGAAGTAGGAAATGGTCGAGCCAGAATTGAAGCAGAATTGACTGACTTCCAACTCCATACTCTTAACTTCTCTAATTAGGAGAACCATTTCATTCAGATCCTAATGTTTGTTTGAATTATGATGAAAAAAAATAGGAAAGTGTGTGTTCCATAAGAGAAAGGTAAACATAAATATTGTTTCATAGTGACAAGTTTTTTGGGTCATGCCATAGAAAGTATTCACTAGAAAATTGTACGCTCTCAGTGTCTAATACTGTTTGGGTAAGATCTCCTATGAGATTGTTTGCAATTTTTCTCTAGCATATATATTTCTTTAATTTTTCCATCGAACAACTTCCCCTTTATATAAGAAGACTGTTGTTATTGTTTTAATGTTTCCATCTTAGTTAATGCCATTCTTGCTGTAGGGGTAAAAATTTACTCTTAAACGTTTTGACACAATTCTAGTATAAATGGACCCTACACTTTGACCGTTCTAAATATTTTAATTATTTAGTCCAATGAAAATTATTTAGGTATTTGTAGTGAAATGGCATTGCCTTTGTTATTGCCCTTATTATTATTGTTATTATTAAAATGTGTGCCAGGCAGACTGTCAATAAATATAAGGGCAAGGCTGCAACACATAACACTTAGTAACATTAGCTTGTCGAAAAAACTTTACAAGTAACTTTTTCAAAACCTGAATAGAGAACTCAAGTTTTCAAGTATAAATTGCTCCCATACTTTGAGAGTTTTCAACAGTTTATATAAAGAGTTTGAGAAGCTGGTTCTGCCTGCACTCAAGAACCTTAAAATTAGAGAAATTAAATTACATTAATATTTTGGAAAATACAACTGTTGGACTAGTTATAAAGTGCTTTAGACTAGATATCACAATTGTTGATTTGAAAGTCACTTATATATTCATTTGGTGAAATGAATTACTATTTTCAGGAGTTCTGTGGGGATGAAAATGTTAATGTTTTTGAAATGTTTCTCATCTTAATATTAGAAAGCAATGAAATTTTTGTATGATAGTTATATAGTGTTTATATTTAAACTTGTACACAAATACAATGTTCAGTGGGGAAATTTGATCCAACTTTGAATATTAATACATAGTCAGTTTTAGATGGGGTATGACATCTTAAAATTTTACTTTGTAGTTATTACAAGCTAAGGAGATTAGGTCATCTAAAATATATCAAAGGAAAAATACAGATACTGAAAAAAATTAAAGGAAATACTCTTAAATAAGTTGTAACAGACCCTTTTGATTAGTGACTTGGAACCCTTCATTGACTGTGTATGATATTGCCATTTCATATGATTTTATTAGCATTATAACCAATTTGAAATAAAAATCTTGTTGAAAAAGATTTTCCTTTCATTGATGGCCATACCGAAGAAAGTATTTTATGTAGGTGAAAATGAAAATGTAAACCTTTTTCACTTTTTATGGAGTTGTTCTGGTACACCTGTGCATATTAGTTATAAATAAGGCAGTGATAACAGTTTCTCTCTAATGTGTCTGGTTACTATTATTGAGTGCTCTTTTGCTATGATGTATAACTGTAGTGCAAATCTTATATTATCACTCCAATAATGAACAGGCCATGATTAATGTGATGTTGATTTTCTTCGAATATTTTCATTCAATTCTCTTCTTGATTTATGATTAAGTTATAATTTAATCTAGACTGGTTTTTAAAAACATAGATTCCAGGAGCTTCATAAACCTAAGATTCTATTTTTGTTTTGCCCATGGAAAACTGACCAATTGCAATACAAAAAAAGATGAAGATATTCTATTTAGTAACTTCATAGAGAGGAATTATTTTGATTATCATAAGTATTGTGGAAATCTACATTATAATTAAAAGTAAAAATTTGCATATTACATGGAATAATAAAAAATAACATTTAGAAGACATTTTTGTATATATTCAAGAAATACAACATTTTTTAAACTATGACAATAAAAGGATAAATTAATAAATACTAATTATCTAAAATGGACTGATAGTGATATCTTTAATTCTGTTTTCCTATTAGAGATGCATTTTTTTTCCATTGGGACAAAATATTTCAAATATATATAATAGTAATAATAATCTGTGTTTAGTTATTTTTCTCTCCCCTTTCCCCTTAAAGATAACTTTACAAATACCAGATAATAGCATGAAATTCAAAATATGTCAGTATGGAACAGTATATCAAGAAGATAGAGATAATTTATAATAACATTCCTCAAACTAAATATTATTTCCATTTTGATATATGCTTTTCTATGCTATGTTAAATTATATATATGTATGTATATACACAAACACACACATAAAGGCACATTGTTGTTAAGAAAATTGCATATACTGAAATTTTCCTTGCTTTTTTATTTAAAAAATGTCATATGCACATCATGACAATAATACATCATGAATATAAAATATTTAATAATCACTATAAACCACAATGAGTTTAAGAAAATCTACCATTTTAATCACATGAGCTATTCATACATTTTATTATGATTTATTTTTCATTGTGATAAACCTTGTTTTATATGCATGTCACGTGACTATTTTAGAATAAATATATAAATGTAGAATTTATGGGTCAAAAAATGTTCTCACCTTAAAATTGATATATAGGACCAAGTAACTTGAAAAGGTATGAATGCAGAAATACTCATATGACTAGTCCTGGACATTACCAGTCTTTTAAATATTTCCCAATGTATTGTTCAATATATTCAATCATTTTTTCAATATATTTAATTATTATATTAGAACATAATAGCCTGCTATTGTTTAATTAGCATTGCTTTGATAGGAAAGGAAAGTTATCAGATTTTCATATTACTGGTTCTTGGAATTGCTAAATTTGTGATACCTTTACAAGTTATTTGTCCATTTATCCATTGATACACTCATTATTTTTTTGTTACCTTTCATATCTTTCATTATACTGCTTATAAATTGTTTTTAAAATGTATTTTGAGGGGGTGCCTGGGTGGCTCAGTGGGTTAAGCCTCTGCTTTCAGCTCTGGTCATGATCCCAGGGTACTGGGATCAAGCCCCGCATTGGGCTCTCTGCTCAGCGGGGAGCCTGCTTCCTCCTCTCTCTCTGCCTGCCTCTTTGCCTACTTGTGATCTCTCTGTCCAATGAATAAATAAAAATCTTTAAAAAAATGTATTTTGAGGCAGAAATAAAATAACACACTAAAAAGACATCATACATTCACAGTTAAAATAATTTTAAAAATAAATAATAACTAATAATTATTGGCAAGTAAATGTGAATACACTGTTGCATTCTTGCCCATTCTGTTTGACTCCTTCCATTCAGAGGGGTGAATATATATTTTTTTTATTTTGGTGTTTATAATTCCTACATAATTTTAAACCTAGTATGTAAATAATATTTGCAAAGAATGCTACCTGCTATAGTAAACAGCATGTCAAAATTATTGTTTTAATGCAACTAAATTTTGTTTCTCATTTACATTACAGTTCAATATGGGTTGTTGAGGGGCTCTGCTAAACTTATAGGAACAGAGGCTTCTTCTAGCAAAATCTTCTGCCGTCTCTTGAGTCCTCAGATCTTCCATCAAACCTTGCATTGGCCAGAGGTGAAGATAAATCTGATTTATTTATCAGATTTGCGGGCAATGTTCAAGACTGACCCAGAAGTTTTATAAGTCACTTCAGTCCACAATCAAATGCCAGAATCTTCCTTGAAGAAAAAGATTAAAATGGTGCACCTGAGTGCCTCAGTCAGTTAAGAGTTTGGCTGTTTTTTTTGTTTTTGTTTTTGTTTTTCTTTCATGTAATGTATTATTTGTTTCAGTGGTACAGGTCTGTGAATTGTCAGTCTTACACAAGGCACAGCACTCACCATAATACATACCCTCTCCAGGGTCCATCAACCAGCCCCCCTATCGCTACGCCCCTCCTCTCCAACAACCCTCAGTTTGTTTCATGAGATTAAGAGTCTCTTATGTTTTTTCTCCCTTCACAGTCCCATCTTGTTTCATTTCCTCTCCCTCCCCCCACCTCTTCCCTGCTTCTCAAATTCCTCATATCAGAGAGATCATATAATAATTGTCTTTCTCTGACTGACATATTTCACTTAACATAATACCCTCTAGTTCCATCCACAGCATTGCAAAGAGCAAGAGATCATTTCTTTTCATGTCTACGTAATATTCCACTGTATCCATGTACTAAGTCTTCTTCTTCTTTTTTTTTTTTTTTAAGATTTTAATTATTTGACAGACAAAGATCACAAGTAGGCAGAGAGGCAGGCAGAGAGAGAGGAGGAAGCAGGCTCCCCGCTGAGCAGAGATCCCGATACGAGGCTCGAGCCCAGGACGCTGGGATCACGACCTGAGCCGAAGGCAGAGGCTTTAACCCACTGAGCCACCCAGGCGCCCCAAGTCTTCTTTATCCATTCATCTGTTGATGGACATGTAGGTTCTTTTCATAGTTTGTCTATTGTGGACATTGCTGCTATAAACATTCAGGTGCACATGCCCCTTTGGATCACTACATTTGTATCTTTAGGGTAAATTTCCAGTAGTGGGATTGCTGGAACCTCCATACTGTTTTCCAGAATGGCTGCACAAGCTAAGTATTCGGCTTATGAATTTTGCTTAGGTTATGATCTCAGGGTCCTGGGATTGAGCCCAAGTCAGGCTCCCCACTCTGGGAAGTCTGCTTGGGATTCTCTCTCTCTCTCTTCCTTTCCTTTTGCCCTTCCTCCTGCTCACACACTCTGTCTTTTTTTATCGAATAAGTAAATAAATCTTAAAAACCAAGAGAGATAGAATACATTTAAAAAGAAGAATTTGAACATGGTGACTTATTCTGCCATTTTTTAGGAAAATTTGAGTGAGTTTCAACAGCATGAAATAAAAGAGCAAGAAAATTAGGCATGACTTGTAAAAGACTTTTAATTTTTTTTTTTAATTTCTTTTCAGTGTAACAGTATTCATTGTTTTTGCACCACACCCAATGCTCCATGCAATCCGTGCCCTCCATAATACCCACCACCTGGTACCCCAACCTCCCACCCCTTCAAAACCCTCAGATTGTTTTTCAGAGTTCACAGTCTCTCATGGTTCACCTCCCCTTCCAATTTCCCTCAACTCCCTTCTCCTCTCCTTCTCCCTATGTCCTCCATGTTATTTGTTATGCTCCACAAATAAGTGAAACCATATGATAATTGACTCTCTCTGCTTGACTTATTTCACTCAGCATAATTTTTTCTGGTCCCGTCCATGTTGCTACAAAAGTTAGGTATTGGTCCTTTCTGATGGAGGCATAATACTCCATAGTGTATATGGACCACATCTTCCTTATCCATTCGTCCGTTGAAGGGCATCTTGGTTCTTTCCACAGTTTGGCAACCATGGCCATTGATGCAATAAACATTGGGGTACAGATGGTCCTTCTTTTCACTACATTTGTATCTTTGGGGTAAATACCCAGTAGTGCAATTTCAGGGTCATAGGAAAGCTCTATTTTTAAATTCTTAAGGAATCTCCACACTGTTCTCCAAAGTGGCTGCACCAACTTGCATTCCTACTAACAGTGTTAAGAGGGTTCCCCTTTCCAACACACGTCATTTCCTGTCTTACTAATTTTGGCCATTCTAAATGGTGTAAGGTGATATCTCAATGTGTTTTTAATTTGAATATCCCTAATAGCTAGTGATGATGAACATTTTTTCATGTGTCAACCATTTGTATGTCTTCATTGGAGAAGTGTCTGTTCATATCTTCTGCCCATTTTTTTATATGATTATCTGTTTTGTGTGTGTTGAGTTTGAGAAGTTCTTTATAGATCCTGGATATCAACCTTTTGTCTGTACTGTCATTTGCAAATATCTTCTCCCATTCCGTGGGTTGCCTCTTTGTTTTCTTGACTGTTTCCTTTGCTGTGCAGAAGCTTTTGATTTTGATGAAGTCCCAAAAGTTCATTTTCGCTTTTCTTTCCTTCGCCTCTGGAGATATATCTTGAAAGAAGTTGCTGTGGCTGATATCGAAGAGGTTACTGTCTATGTTCTCCTGTAGGATTCTGATGGATTCCTGTCTCACGTTGAGGTCTTTTATCAATTTTGAGTTTATCTTTGTGTACGGTGTAAGAGAATGGTCAAGTTTCATTCTTCTACATATAGCTGTCCAATTTTCCCAGCACCATTTATTGAAGAGACTGTCTTTTTTTCCACTGTATATTTTTTTCCTCCTTTGTGGAAGGTTATTTGACCATAGAGTTGGAGGTCCATATCTGGGCTCCCTGCTCTGTTCCACACTGGTCTATGTGTCTGTTTTTATGCCAGTACAATGCTGTCTTGGTGATCACAGCTTTGTAGTAAAGCTGGAAATCAGGTAATGTGATGTCACCAGTTTTATTTTTGTTTTTCAACATTTACTTAGCAATGCGGGGTCTCTTCTGATTCCATACAAATTTTAGGATTATTTGCTCCAGCTCTTTGAAAAATACCGGTGGAATTTTGATCGAAATGGCATTAAAAGTATAGATTGCTCTAGGCAGTATAGACATTTTAACAATGTTTATTCTTCCAATCCAAGAGCATGGAATGGTCTTCCATCTTTTTGTGTCTTCAATTTCTTTCATGAGTGTTCTGTAGTTCCTCAAGTACAGATCCTTTACCTCTTTGGTTAGGTTTATTCCCAGGTATCTTGTGGTTCTTGGTGCTATAGTAAATGGAATCGATTCTCTAATTTCCCTTTCTGTATTTTCATTGTTAATGTATAAGAAATCCACTGATTTCTGTACATTGACTCTGTATCCTGCCATGTTACTAAATTGCTGTATGAGTTCCAGTAGTTTGGGGGTGGAGTCTTTTGGGTTTTCCATATAAAGAATCATGTCATCTCCGAATAGAGAGAATTTGACTTCTTCATTGCCAATTTGGATACCTTTTATTTCTCTTTGATGTCTGATTGCTGTTTCTAGGACTTCTAATACTATATTGAGCAAGAGTGGTGAGAATGGGCATCCTTGTCGTGTTCCTGATCTCAACGGGACAGTTGCGAGCGTTATCCCATTGAGGGTGATATTTGCTGTGGGTCTTTCATAGATAGATTTTATGAAGTTCAGTAATGTTTTCTCTATCCCTATACTTTGAAGCATTTTAATCAGGAATGGATGCTGGATTTTGTCAAATTCTTTCCCTGTATCAATTGAGAGGACCATGTGGTTCCTCTCTCCTCTCTTATTGATTTGTTCTATCACATTGATTGATTTGTGAATGTTGAACCATTCTTGTAACCCAGAGATGAATCCCACCTGGTCATGGTGGATAATCTTTTTAATGTGCTGTTGGATCCTATTTGCTAGGATCTTGTTGAGAATCTTAGCATCCTTATTCATCAGTGATATTGGTCTGATATTCTCCTTTTTGGTGGGGTCTTTGCCTGGTTTGAGGATCAGGATAATGCTGTCTTCATAAAAAGAGTCTCGAAGTTTTCCTTCTGCTTCAATTTTTTGTAACAGCCTCAGGAGAATAGGTGTTATTTCTTCTTTGAAAGTTTGGTAGAATTCCCCAGGGAATCTGTCAGGTCCTGGGCTCTTGTTTTTTGGGAGGTTTTTGATCACTGCTTCAATCTTGTTACTAGATATCGGTTTATTCAGGTTGTCAATTTAGACTTTTATTTTTGAACTAGAAACTCTAGGCTCTATCAAGACAAAGGACAAAATGGGACATGATTATTTTTACAGAATATTGAAAGAGGAAACATTACTCTAAGTTTCTAAGCTTATTTATTTTGCTGAGAACCAATTATTTCTCCATTTAACACCCTTTCCATAATCTGTATCATGGTACAAAGCAATAAGTTACTTTTCACATTGATTACAGCCTTATACAAATCAGAATATAAGTAATGTATTGTTGACAGGAAGGAAATAAGATTTACTTTGAGTGTGTGTGTGCATGTGTGTGTGTGTGTTCATTTGTGTCAGGAGGAATGGAAGAGTCTGAGATTCCTGGGGAATGAAGCTTATTCATGTGAACTAGTTATTCTTTCTACTCTGCTGTTATTTTCTTATCATGTTATTTAGCACTCTAAGCAGTCTTAGCATTTTAAGCAGCTTCTATTGCCAAGTCTACTGTAGTCTCTACACAGAATTACTATCCTATCAAATTTGGCTACATATTTATTGTGCATAATGTTTTACTTCCAAAAGGGATATTTTGACACCTTTGACTAAATGAAATTTTAATGCTATCCTCATGACACTTTTCTCCCCCATATGATCATCAAACCTATAGTTATTGTGTATAGAATTACTGTATCCATGTGTAAGTCCCACAAGGGCAACGGCCAGATGGGTTCCTTTCCTTGCTCTATTGCAAGTAACCAAGTAGTATGTTAAACATTAATAAATATTCAGCTGAATTATAATTAGATTAAAAATGAATGGTAAAAGGCAAAACTACACAAAATAATTTATGTTAGCTGTTTAAGTTACAGCCTGAAATACTGCAGGCTACCCACACACCCAAAAATTGCTATTCTTTCAGATCATATTTGTTTTCTGTTATCAGTGATGATTTACTGTATTTCTGAACTAAGAGGGAAAAATAAATTATAGAAATGGGCAGGAAAATGATTCTTTGGAATGTACTGGAGGTGAAGAAATAAGAGAATAAAGAAATATTGAAAATGAATGAAAAAATCTATATCATCTAGATCTAGATCTAGATCTAGATCTATCTTTACTTCTGTTTTCTGTTGAGTCCATAAGGTGATATAGATAGAGTGGTGTTATGAAGCTAGTTTGTATTAACTCACATACTTGACTGTTAAATTTATAGGAATACTGTGAGCCAAGTATTAAACACAGTCATTACATTGTGTGTATGTGTGTGTGTATCATATATATCATATATATATATAATATTATATGATTACATTATATAAATTTGTTATTAGTGCTAAGCTAAAATATTTGTTTAATAAACATAATTTGTAGAACATGAGAAATAGTTGAACAATAAATCAAATGTCACATTTTATTATAATAAGGTTAGTGTATTGGGAGGTGACTCCATTCATCAAATCAGGGTTGAATAGCAACCATAGATTGGCTACAGGTATAATTTGGTGAAATTCAACAAAAGCACTCTGTGGAATCAATGGGCTATTTGAAATTTACAATAGAAAACATTATATATACTATTATTTTAATTATGCACCACGCATTCTTTATATCAGAAAACTTTATAATAAACTTTGTGTAAAAATATATACATTTTTTTCCAGAGAAGTCAGTAGTTAAGCATTTACCAGCACTCTATTTTCTAAATGTTCTATCAGTATACCTCCCCATTACCTAAATTTTCTTTTTCCTTTCAATACATCATTCTGTTTAATTTTAAAGTTATTGACTTCAAGTTTGTCATTGACCTTTGGGAATTTTTGTTCTGATAATGTATGCCAAACATCTTAGAGATATAAATATCCATACACTGTTCTTTTACTTCATTTGCTTTTCAGAAAGTTGCTAATCAGATTTTTAAAATTCTAAAAAATACTTGTAAATACTCATGTCTCGTATAGTGATTTAAGACTTTGTGGACACATGCGATTAAAATTTTTGGCAATGTTTTAACAAGTGAGTTAGATGGAGACAGGTACAAATGCCTTCTGATTAGTAATACATATGTTCACCGGTACACATTTTGAAGAGGACAAATATTTATTGGGGTTGCATTTAATTTGGTGGGAAATGCCAAAAGATTAAAATATTAGTATTGAATTGTAGAACACTTAGGTCATAAGCACAAGAACTTAAAAATATAAATTTGGCTACCATTTGTGAGGCTAAATAAAATATAAGGATTATACTTAGAATTATCATATAGTAGCTCCTCTCAACACATATTAGAATTCTTGAGTTGCCAAGATGGACACTTGAATCTTCATAAAGAAATAAAACACTGGGGCGCCTGGGTGGCTCAGTGGGTTAAGCCGCTGCCTTCAGCTCAGGCCATGATCTCAGGGTCCTGGGATCAAGTCCCACATGGGGCTCTCTGCTCAGCAGGGAGCCTGCTTCCCTTCCTCTCTCTCTGCCTGCCTCTCTGCTTACTTGTGATCTCTCTGCTTCCTTGTGATATCTCTCTGTCAAATGAATAAATAAAATCTTAAAAAAAAAGAAATAAAACACTAAAATAATTTTTCTTTTTATTTATTTAAAGTACATATGACTGCTTAAGACCAAAAATTAAAGCACTGTATTGTGATGTACATAATGCATCCATTATCCAATATGTTTTAAAATCTGCTACTGGCATATACAAAATTATGATTGTTATGTAATAACTACTGAATGAAAGATGGAGAAGAAATTAAGTAGACTTATAGAGCACAAAAATTTCTAAAATTTTAAGTGAACTGGTAAATATTAACTCTAGAGAAATTATGAGAAATTTAGAACGTTCATTATAATCCCTAAATCAGTGGCTAAAATCGTAGTGCAAAGATATATAACTAAATGCTAACAGATAATTCAAAATTTAATTATAAAAAAACAACAACAACAACAAAAAGATTTAACTAATCCAAAAGATGACAAGGAATCAGGAACATAGAAACACAAAATAGAAGGGTTAAGCAGGATATTAAGGATAAAATGGTAGACCTGAATCCAAACATATTAAAAATTATATGGCAATGAAGACAGAAATTAAATAATTGATTTTCAAAATGAAATCTGAATCTATGCTTTTTAAAGACAGGCACTTAAAAAAAAGAGAAGCACTTAAAACATGCTCTGCATTTTCTGTATTTGTATATTTTATATAATATATAAAACGTGTTATATATATACACACCATATATATAGGCTGAAACTATGTGGACAAACTTTATACCATGTGAAGAGAGTATAAGAAAGCAGAGTTTATTTTTTTCTTAAAGACTTTATTTATTTATTTGACAGAGAGAGAGCACAAGCAGGCAGAGAGGCAGGCAGAGAGAGGGGGAAGCAGGCTCCCCGCTGAGCAGAGAGCCTGATGCCTGCTTGATCCCAGGACTTCGGGTTCATGACCTGGGTAGAAGGCAGAGGCTTTAACCCACTGAGCCACCCAGGCACCCCAAGAAAGCAGAGTTTATATACTATATGAGATAAATTATGATTTAAGGCAAAAATATGCTAGAAATAAAAATATATATAATAAAAATAAAACCTCAGTTTGTTAGAAAAACATAACAATCATAATTTTGTATATGCCAGTAGCAGATTTTAAAATATATTAAGAAAGCCAAGGGGTCAACAGACCATTAAATAATCTAACTGGAGATTCCAACATGTCTCTATTAGCAGTTAATAGAAGAGCAAAGTAAAGACACAAAATGATTAATACCTAATAACTGAACAAAACTATCCACTGTTTTTACTGAATTGATATTTATAAGCCACTGCTTTCAACAAAAACAACCATGCGTTCTCTTCAAGTGCAAACAGTATATTCAGCAAAATGGACCTCATGTTTAGACCAAAAACAAAGATGGAATCTTAAAGCCAAAGGAATAAAGTAAAGGTAACTACATAAGTAAAGACAAAAGTCAATACTGTTGTGGTTTGTGACTTTCTCTTACATGATTTGAGAGGCAAATGAATAAAATGGAAATTATAAGTTTATGTTACTATATGCACAATACATAAAGTTATAATTTCTGACAATGGCACACAGGGGTATGTGAAACTCCAGGGAAACAGAGGTTTTATAAATTATTGAAGCTATTTGGTATTAATTTAAAGGGGTTCATAACAAATTTAGGATGTAAATTATAACCCCCAGATGACCACTAAGAAAATGATGCAAAATATATACAGAAAAAGAGATTAGGACATCAAATTCAATTAAGAATCAATTAAACATAAAATAATGAGGTAATTGAGAAACAAAATAAATATGACATATAGAAAAATATATCAAAATGCATAAATAAGAGCTTCCATGTCATTAACTGCTTTAAATGCAAATGGAAAAAAGAAGTAATTAAAAGTCTAATTGGCTGAATGAGGAAAAACAAACAAAAAAACAAAAAAAATTGATCTAGCTATATGCTGTTTCCAAGAAACTAACTTTAGATGCAAAGACATAAATAGGTAGAAAGTGAATAAACAGAAAAAGATATTTCATGAAAATGATACCTAAAAGTGACCTGCAATGAATATACCATATCAGAGAAAATAGATTCTAAGTTAAAAATAGTTATACTATAAACAGATATTATATATTTCTAAAAGAGCCAATCCATAAAGAAAATATAACAGTTCTAAACATGTACACACTTATCAATGGAGTCCAAAAATACATGCAGTAGAAGTCGACAGACCTGCAGGGAGAAATGGACTATGTCAATAGCAGTTGGAGACTTCCACATGCCACCTTCCATAATGGACAGAAAACTAGACTGAGGAATACAATAAGGAAATACATGACTTGAACAACTCTACCAATTAAGTAATCCTACCAAACATCTACATGACACTCTACCTAACAAGAGGAAAATGTACATATTTTTTTCAAGTACACATAGAACATTCTCCAGGATAAACCATAAGTTAGGATGCACACACGCGCGCACATACACACACACACACATAAAATGTAATGAATCTACAGATCTATGACAGAAGAAACGCTAGAAAATTTCACAAATATGTGGAAGTTAAATTTTTAAACAATCAATGTGTCAAATAAAATATTGAAAGACAAACTATAAAATAAGTAATTACTAAAACATATACCAAATATCATGGGCTATGGTAAAAGTAGTGCTCAGAGGGAAATTCATAGCTATAAACACTGACATTTAATCTCAGAGTTACCCGGGTGGCTCAGTTGGTTAAGCATCTGCCTTCAGCTCAGCTCATGATCCCAGGGTATTGGGATCCAGTCCCGCTTCTGGCTCCCTGCTCAGTGGGGAGACTTCTTCTCCCTCTCCCTCTGCCGTTCCCATTCCTTGCTCCCACTTTATCTCTCTCTCTCTGTTAAATAAATAAATACAAACTTTAAAAAACATGTCAAATCAGTAACCTAACTTTACACCATAAGGACCTATAGAAAGAAAAAAAATAATAATACAAAAGCCAGTAGAAAAAAGAAATAATGAAGATTCTAAATGAAATACAGACTAGAACAGTAGAGATAACAAAAGTAAAAGTTGATTCTTCGAAAAAGTCAAGAAATTGATGCACCTTAGCTGAATTTGCTAAGAATGAAGACTCAAATTACGAAATCAGAAATAGATGTATGGACATTCCCACTAACCTTATGAAATTGAAAGGATTGTAAGAGACTACTATGAACAATTGTATACCAACAAATTAAATATCTTAAAAGAAAATGAAAAAGATGTAGAATGATACAAACTATCAGAACTGTCTGAAGAGGGGCACCTAGGTGGCTCAGCAGGCTAAGCCTCTGCTTTCTGTTCAGATCATGATCTCAGGGTCCTGGGATCCAGCCCCTCATTGGATTCTCTGCTTGGCGGGGAGCCTGCTTCGCCTCTCTCTCTGCTTGTCTCTTTGCCTACTTGTGATCTCTGTCAAGTAAATAAATAAAATATTTATAAAAAGAACTATCTGAAGAACAAAAGAAAAAAACTGAAACAGATGTATAAAAAAAGTAAAAATTTGAATCAGTATTCAAAATCCCTAGCAAAGAAAATTCCAGGACTAGATGGTTTAAGTAGCCATTTTTTAAAGCATTTGTAGAATAATATATAGCACTATTTTTTTTTTTTAAGATTTTACTTATTTACTTGAGAGAAGGCACGAGTGAGAAAGATAGCATGAGGGGGGTTTTTGGCAGAGGTAGAGGGAGAAGCAATCTCCCCACTAAGCAGGTAGCCACAAATGGGGCTTGATCTCAGGACCCTGGGATCATGACCTGAGCCTAATGTAGACACGTAAACGACTGAGCCACTTAGGTGCCCCTAATTTATACCAGTATTTCTCAAAGTCTTCCAATAAATGAAAGAGGCCAGAATCACCTTGATACCAAAGCCAGAAAAAGATCATAAGAATAAAAATTATAGACCAAATAACATGGATATAGAAACAAAATTCTTAAACATAATGTTAAAAAACTGAATTTAGCAGCATATTAAAAGATTAAGCACCATGAGCAAATGGAATTTGTTCCAGGAATCTAAAACTTACCCAATGTAAGAAGCATAACACAATATATAACACCCATACACATAAAAGATTAACACACACACACTCACACAAAAGCACACATAATTATTTCATTTGAAGTGTAATAAGAATTTGACAAAATTTAACATTTTTCCAAGAGAAAAATACTCAAAAAATTAAGAACGAAAGAAAACTATCTCAAGCCTATAGGATCTAGGAAAAATTCACAGCCAACATACTCCATGATGAAAAATGGAAAGTCCGCCCCACTTTTTTTGTATGCTGCATTATGTTCCTGAAAAATACATGTTGAAATCTTAACCTAGGTACCTATTAATGTGGCCGTATTGGGAAATAATTTTTCCCATAGGAATTTCCATAGGAATTTTGCAGCTATAACCAAGATTAAGTAAAGATGAAGTCACAGTGAAGTGGAATGGACCCTTGATCTACTACGACTCATGTCCTCAGGAGAGAAGAGACAGAGACCAATACAGAGAACAGAACAATACAGAGAACAGAAAGCTATGCAAGGACACACACATATGAAAGGAAGGCAGCAGTGTAACAGGCGTAGGTTGAAGTTTTAGGAATGAGGGCTGATGAAGGCCTTAGATCGCTGAAACCGTGTCTGCAAGACAGAGAACACGGCCCTGAGGACACCTTCACTTGAACCTCTAGCCTCTGGAACTGTGTTAGAATATATTTCTCTTTTTTTAAGCCACCCAGTTTATGGTGGTTTGTTATAGCAGATATGGAAATTAATATAACTTCCAAGATCGAGAATTAGACAAAATTGCTCACTTTTACCAGTTGACTTTTACCAGTTTTACCAGTTCACTTTTACCAGTTTTACCAGTTCACTTTTACCGGAATGTCTTGCTGGATGAGGGGAATAAAAAGGGGAAAAGGTGGGAAAAGAAGGCATCCAAATCAGAAATGAATAAGTGAAATTTTTCTCCTAATTTCATATGACGTAGCCCTAAAAACCCATAAAAAGAAACTATTAGAGCTAATAAATAAATTCAGCAAATTTTCAGGATATAATATCAGTACACAAAAAAGTTGTATTTTCATAGTCTAGCAATGAACCATATGAAAAGGTAATTAACCAATGATTCCATTTGTAATTTTTATAAAAAGAATAAAATACTTAGAAGTAGGTTTAACAAAGGAGTGTAAGACTTACACTGAAAACAGTAGTATCTTCCTGAAAGAAATCTCATGAATGAAAATGTATCTTATGTGTAGGAATTGGAGAACTTAATATTGTCATACAGTGTTTTATCTAAAGTGATCTATAGTTTTAATGCAATCTCTATCAAAATCCAGTGATTTGGGGCACCTGGGTGGCTCAGTGGGTTAAAGCCTCTGCCTTCAGCTCAGGTCATGATCTCAGGGTCCTGGGATCAAGCCCCATATCAGTCTCTCTGCTCCGCAGGGAGCCTGTTCCCCCCTTCTCTCTCTGCCTGCCTCTCTGCCTACCTGTGATCTATGTCAAAGAAATAAATAAGATCTTAAAAAAAAAAAAAAATTAAAAAAAAACACAAAAAAAATCCAGTGATTTTTGAGCCTGCTTCCCCCTCTCTCTCTGCCTGCCTCTCTTCCTACTTGTGATCTCTCTGTCAAATAAATAAATAAAATCTTTAAAAAAATGCTATCATACAGACCAACATTTCTATGAATAATTTAATCTTCCATCACCTTGTCACTTTATTTTTTATTTTTAACTTAGCTAGAGATTTAATAACTATGTTTTTTTCATTTCTCTTAGTTAATTGATTTCAGCTATTCCAACTTAACTATAAATTCCTTTTTTGTTAACCTATGACATGTGTAATTTCTTAAACATAATCTATGAATTCTCATCATAGTTCTTCAATATTCAATTATTTAAGTATGGGTTATTGAAATAAATTATGCCTTAAGTATTGCATATTCTGATTCACCAGCTTTAAAACTCTGAATGGTAAAATGATCATAATTAATATTCTATTTCAAAGGCATACAGGGGGTAAATTACAGAAAAAGACAGAAATTTTGTTTTATGAATTCTAAATATATTACTTATGTGGATAAAGACAAAGACTACTTAAGAAAATAGTCACAGATGGGGAGCCGAATAAATATTCTTTAATATTAACATGCTGTGCTCTCCGTGTTTCTCAGAGAGCACGTTCACTTACTTACCAATTAATGTGTTTTCTGTCTTTGAGATATATTTAGATACATGGTACTGTCAACCTGGGAGAACACTCAGCAAACAGCTGAATCTACCTTCTCAAACTGCTGGTATTATGAAACTGTACAAGGTACATTACAATAATTTCTTTGGAGCAATTATTTCTATCATGGTGGTCATAAAATAATAATTGGTCACCAATGTGGAGGATGGTATTAAACTACTACATAGTGGTGTATCTCTCTTCCCTGTAGGACTATGTGATTTATGTAACTAAGAGACTTTTTTTAATTAGTGTAACTGCCTTATGATCTGTACAGACATGTGGAAGATAGGAAAGTTTATCTCTATTAATATTTTCTTTTTTCTAGTTTTAAATAAAATTTTAGATTTGTTAGAGGTGTAAGAGAGCACAGGGAATTGAACTTTTTATTTAAACCCTGAATAAGTTGAAAAATAATCCCAAATAAATGTACACTGTTCCTTCTATGCTTCTACATACCGTAAGTACTTGGCTATTTAAAATAATATTTTAAGATTGCTATACTAATAGATATTTGTTCAACAAACTTCTTCCAAACATGTGCTCATATGGATTGAAAGGCTGAAATTAATAAATTATACTTTTAAACAAACATGTATACCTGGTATACAGGTAAATATCTATACTTGGGAAAATTATGATTTCTTTAGTTATTAGAGATCTAATCCAAATGGACCCATGCTAAAAAATAATCAATAATGGGGACTCTGGGTGGCTCAGTTGGTTAGGGCTTCAGCTCAGGTCATGATCTCAGGTCCTGGGATCAAGCCCTACATCAGGCTCCCTTTTTAGTGAGGAATCTTCTTCGCCCTCTGCCTCTCCCCTTTCTTGTGACCTCTGGCAAATAAATAAATAAATAAATAATAAATAAATATTATGAACAGTTTTAAAAAATTAAAAAAAATTAAAAATTAATAAAATTTAAATCTTATTTTCCAATATACCATGGAAGAACAGAGGTTGATATGATTGTTTACAAACAAAATTGGATCCAGGGCCCAAATGGGATTATCCAAACTATCTCTGTTGTTCCCTCTTCTAGTTCATCTTTTCTTTTATTAGCCTTATATTTCATACTCCAAAAATTTATTTTAAGATAAAAACAACCTGAGCAATGAACAGAAACCAGAGTCACCTTCTTTCAATGCCATAACTCTAGAGTACAGAGGGTCTTTCACATTAACTTTAGGAGAATTTTATTTAGAGGCAATAGTTTGACATCTTTTGTTTTATTACTCTGACTATGCTGCTTTGTGATGGCTAGGAGGGAACTGATAATCTGTGGTCTTTTATTTGAAGAGGAGCAAATATTTTCCAAAAATTAGCATAATTCTGTATAAAAAATGTAAAAATCTAAACATACACGCACCAAAAGTCCACACTAAGATTAAAGACTCTTACTCTTTTTTTTCCTCATTTACATGGTGAGCTAGTAAATGAGTTGAGAAAGGGAAATGTAGATATAGATTATAATTTGATATACACTAAACTTTCACATTTGTTCCCTATAAAAATCTGCATACTTTTTAATGAAGTTCAAGAATCATCTTTTTAAATAATTATTTCATAGAATGGGACCAAGCAGTGCTTTAATCTATTTTTTTTAAACTGCAGAATTTGGAACCAAAAAAGAACTTACAGATCATTTAACCCAAACTAATTCAGTTACAGATGAGAAAACGGATTCTTACATAAGTTAGTTATCCAAAGTCACATAAGAGTTTTTAAGCATTTGCAGAACTTATGTCTTTGTAGTTTCTTTATTAAGGAAGCCACCCTCAAGACTGGGAAATGCAAAAATTAAATGATTTGTCTTAACAAGAAAATAATGCTGGTTTAGGGAAGCTGGTAGAATTTTCATCTAAATGTATACATATCAGGTATAAACGAACATGGGTTCTTCCTCTGTCAACTGTTGCCTCTCTATCCACACAAGTTCCTTTAAGCTCCAATCTTTGCCAGAGAGATCTACCAATGGGAAACCCAATCTATAATATGCAAGAAAAAAATTCTCCAACTGACTGAAAAACAGAATAAGGGAATCATACAAATAACACAAGAATTAAAACCAAGGACAGATTAAGAGCCAAATAGCATTGGTGTGTTTCAGAGCTATGCAGAATGACATCTCTTTTCTTTAAAACTTTTGTCCAGCATCATAGTTTCCAAGAATAATCTTCAAATTGATTATTAAGAAGATAACTATTTAACTGTTTTCTTACTGCTGCACTATTTCTCATTTAACTTCAGTCCTGGAAACACTTAGAAATTCTGAAGAAAAATAAAAGATAGTGTCCTTACTGACCTAGATAGATAGGTAGATAGATAGATAGATAGATAGATAGATAGATAGATAGGTGATAGATAAAAACAAACAATAAGTTACAATTCTAATTATTTTCCTTGCATATCCTGAAGTTTTTATTAAAGTAATTGTCCTGTTTCAAAAGTAGTAAATTCACCTCTTTCTATAAATACTGTCACTTTTGTCTTTCCCTTAAAGTAACCATTAATCAGACATACATATGTAGCATGAGTAACTCATTAAAGAGAAAAATAGCAATTTTAAATGGAAATTATACTCATGAATTGAAAGTAATATTATTATTACTAAAATTAAGAGCATTGATTGCATACTGAAACTGAAATAATATTAAGTGGCTCACAGGTTTTATTGCATGTAATGAATCTTTTAAAGATTACATGGTTACTCAGGGCGCCTGGGTGGCTCAGTGGGTTAAGCCGCTGCCTTCGGCTCAGGTCATGATCTCAGAGTCCTGGGATCAAGTCCCGCATCGGGCTCTCTGCTCGGCAGGAAGCCTGCTTCCCTCTCTCTCTCTGCCTGCCTCTCCATCTACTTGTGATTTCTCTCTGTCAAATAAATACATAAAAATCTTTAAAAAAAAAAAAAAGATTACATGGTTACTAGCATATGGAAAAGCAAGAGTTGAACAGGATTGTTTAATTCAAGAACACAAACTAGTATCTGTTGCACTAGAACTCATTTAAAAATAGGTTCTACAGCAAAAATAATCACTAAAATTCTTAACAAAATAATATAAAATTACATAAAAATTAAACTGGCAAATATCTAAGGAGAACATTTGTGACATATTTTACTCTTAGTAATTGCATAGAGGCAAATGCTTTAATTCATACATATTTGAATAAAATATACATCAATAAAATTATAGCACCGTAAATCTTTGGAATGAAAAGAAAATGAGAAATAAGCAAAAGTGTACTTATTATAATAGGTTTAATGATTTATTTGAATAAGATTTAAGATAGAGATATTGATAAAATTTACAATATTATAAAAGGCAGTATTATATTCAATATTACTTTTATGAAAATCAATGTGCAATATAAAGAATTAAGTAAGTTTGTAATAACATAATATAAAGCCCAAGGATAATGAGTTTCTTGTGGCGCTGGTTTCAGAAAACAGTAATTCAAAATTAATTGAAAAGTACAAGATTTAGTGAGAATAAAATAGAGTTTTTCACATTCCTTCCGAAATTGATGTCATCTTAAATATCAGAAAAAGACACTTGGTAAGATTCCATGTAAAGCTAATATACATATCTCTTATGAATATATTATATTACATACTTTTAAATTACATAGAGTAAAACTTCAGTCTTAGGTATATATTGTTAATTTGATTAAGAGAAAATAATTACATTTGTATTTTATTTTTAAAGACTCTAAATGATATATTTATGTGTAAACTATAAAATACTGAATGGTCATCTTTTTTATCTTCATAAGGTATCATTTGTTCCCCATCCCATTTTATTTGTCAGTCACACATCAAAAACCACTACTATCAAGTTTCTATGTATTTTCAGTCTTTTTAAGACAGTTTAATTACAAATGTATATTTGATTATTGTTTTAATTTATAGAAACATATCATACTTTTATGTCTATGTCAAAATATACATTTTGTATTTTTCTTACTATAAAGCATATGTACGAGTATATATATGTATGTGTATATAATATACATACATATATATGATTGCTGTATCTATGATTACTATCATCAAAACTTGTTTTGAAGGTCTTTTTAAGATTTTATTTATTTGAGAGAGAGAGAGCACAAAGACAGAGCAAGAGGGAGAAGCAGACTCCGCATTGAGCAGAGAGCCCAGCACAGGGCTCGATCCCAGGACCCTGAGGTGATGACCTGAGCTGAAGGCAGACACTTAACTGACTAAGCCATTCAGGCACTCCTCAAAACCTCTTTTGGTATGACATAAGTTATGTTATTTTTAATAGGTAATTGTGTTTGCTTTTGTATCTTATTTTATATATTTATGACTAACTTCCAGTGCCATCAGAGAAAAGTTGATATTTTAAGATAACCTTTTGGAACTTCGCATTCAAACTTGATTATGAAATGTTCCTGGAAAATTTCCTAACTACACCTTTCTTGGCAGAACATACCTTATGTGATTCTTAGGCTGCAAATGACTAGTGCTAATTTGTCTGAAAGAAGAACAATATATAGATTTATAATAACTATTATCAAAATGCTGCTTAGAAGACTACATCTGTATATATGAATCCAGTGGGGAAAAATAATAAATTTATGGAAGATACCTGAATACATAATAAAGATTTATCATCCCTGCTTTTATTACTAAAAATGGAGCTCTAGGCCGATGACAGAAAATGTCCAGGAAAAACATCCAAAATATAATAAGCATGCAAATTACAGACACATTTAAATGTTTGCAATTATGAATTTCAATTTTTTTGACCAAGGCAATGAAGTGGAATATATGATTAGTACCATTAAGAGCATACAGAACTGACAAACAACAGCAACAACAAACTAGAAGCATTTTTAAATGTTGGCAGGACAGTTTTCTTGAAACTGAAAGAATAAAACATTGCTTTCATTATATTAGAACATCAGAATTTCTGAGACTTATAACTTAGAGAAATTTCTTAGGCTTAACAAAAGAAATTGAGAACTAGAATAAAATCACAAGACTCAAAGTTCAAACTACTTTCTACTTTCTGATTCCTTTATCAGTGTTATGCCCGAGTTTTCGCGTCCAAGAGACCACCAAGGAGCCAGGCACCCGACGCAATCATAGGAGGGTTTATTTGACAAGCTTAAGCTTGGACCCAAGTATACCCGACACAGCGGAGTAGGGACTTGGACCCTGAACCAGATTACAGTCAGAGATTTTAAAGGCAGAGTCGGGGTAGACTCGGAGGTGGGTGAGGACAGAGGGGATTATGGATGATGGAAGTCTCCAAGGATTTTTGGAAGCAAGATCTCCAGGACCTTGAGGGGCTAGATATTGTTGGGAGAGAAGTTATTTATTACCAATAATAAAAATCTTCTCGTGAGACCCTTTAGATGTATATCAGTGGGCCATATACTTGGGAATGATTCTCTACACTATCTTGGAGGTTTAGAGATAAAGGAATTGTTAAGATAGACTTACAGGATTCTGGTCGGACCTGTTGGGGTAGGGGGTCAGTCAGGCTAGGGTTGTCCTTAGCAAAACCTCAAGGTGAGGGCAGTTAAGTCCCCAGAGGAGATCCACTCTGTCTGTTTCAAGGACTTGTCAATAGGTGAGGAATTTTAATGATTTTCTTCTGCCTCTGTTTCCCACATCAGCTAAACTTGAGGTGGGATGGCCTTAATTTTCTCAGCCTCCACAATCAGCATTCAGACTCATAAGAGATTTAATAACCAGAAATAGTAGGTGATTCCATTCTGACTATCCTCTCCTCTATTAGTTGCATATACTGAAACACAAAAAGTAATAGAAATGCTGTCAAAGTATGCAGTGAAGCATTGTAAAGATAAATAAAAGTTGACACATTAGATTATTAAAAATATTGGTGCTAGAAATATCATTACATGAAAACACTTGAATTAGGTACTTTAAAAAAAAAACCTTCAATTAATTGGAGTGACCAAACTGATCAATTTACTTACTCAATCTACTATCAATTTCTCCATAAAGTGTTTCTCAAGTTTGAAAGCAGAGAAACAGAAAGCAAAAGACCAGAATTATTTAGGGAGGGAGTAGGTCATGCATGCTATTGATTCTAAAACAGAATCACTATTACTTTCAATACTTGGCTATCTTGTTCCAGCATTTCTCAGTCTATAACCCTTTTATTGTAATTTTATATCCTTGACTATCTCATTCTTGTGACAGATTTCTAATTTTCATCACAATTCCTTCTCATTCTTGTGACTGCAGACACTAAATCACACTTATATTTTCCAAAGGACTTTTTAAGTTTAAAAGCCTACAACGAGATTCTGTTTTTTTTTTTTTTCTCCTAATCTCTAAAATTCGGGCTGTTCTACAATCTCATAGTCCATCCATGCATTGCCTCCGAAATCAAAGCCCTCCCTTTGGTTTCCAATCTCCTCTTTAGGGACTCATTAACACTTGCCTAAAGGTCTGAAAGGCTGTCTGAAGAGACTTAGGTATCAGTTTCCTCCATTGTATGAGGGAAACTGACTCATCTTCATTAAACCAGCTCCGCTTATATGACACCGAATTAACTGGGTTCCAGCATGTTTATATTTCATCAGTATACATGTAGCATTCTCTGTAATTTAACCAAGACCCATTTTGCCAAATGTGTTTCTTGCCACGTCCTGAAAACACAGTCTGTATTTGACTCTATCCCGTAATTCACCTTGCACCTTTCTATGTCCACAGCCAAGCTGTGTTCCCACATGGAATTCTTAGCTGGGGGGAGAAGGGGGTGTAAATCTTCCAGCTCTAAACTAAATATTCTCTCAATGAGAGATGCCTTTCAAAGTCTGCTTCTTCCCTTGTATCATGAAATATTTGAAGATGTAAGTTTCGCTCATTCTCTGAATTCTTATTTCCTTTGGTTTTGAAAAGTAAGCATACGGCATATCCCAAATAAAAGAATATTGTATGAGTTAATAAAAACATCAGTCAGCATTGGTTATTTGGTACTCAAATCATCAATTCAGGAAAAAATACATCTAGATAATATTCTATTCTCATTAAAGCTTAATTTTAATTGAGCAGCCATTATTAAGCATGACTATTAATACTTGCACAGATGATATTTATAGTTTTCTACTTGCCCTTATTTGTAAAATTACATTGTTTTTGAAAAGATAATAAACATAGTTTGTAAAAATGGAAAATAGATATTGATAAAAAATCACCTAATTTTTGTAATTCAATTAAGTAATCACAATTTTTATTTTTAAAAAGATTATCTAGACATTTTCATATCTGTGTACACATGGCATATTTAAGAGATAATTTAGCCTGTATTATTAATATTTTCCTTATAACATAATATAGTTATTTTAATAGGTAGTTTGTATTACCCTGAACATATTATCAGGATAATTTACTTTTTAAGTATAAATTGACATTTAAGATTATTTACATTTTAAGATGATTTACATTTTTTTAAAGTAATATTATTATAAGTATAATGACCATGAATTTATAGTATGAACCTTGGCCTTTTAAAATAAGAATGGTACATAATTCATATTACACTAATTATAAAGAATATATATTTTTATTTATTTGCTTATTTAGAGAGAGAGAGAGTATAATCGGGGGAGGGACCGATAGAGAGGTGACGGGAAGAATCTCAGGCAGACTCTCTGCCATGTGGACCGCCCCACAGTGGCTCCAGCCCAGGACCCTGAGATCATGAACTGAGCCAAAATCAGGAGTCAGACACTTCACTGACTGAGCCACTGACACCCCTCTCTAATCATAAACAATATTATGATGAACAACACTGCACATATTTTTGAGGTAAACCACACTAATTTTATTGAGGTTTCTTAAAGTTTGAATTGTTTGGCTAGAATATAAATATTTTTTTAAGTTTTCAAACTGTAGTCCCCTCAGAAGTGTTGGTATTGTATATTCTGCTCCAGCAATAACAGAAATAAATATTCCTTGTGCTCTCAATAAGCTGAAAGTAGTTTTCTATAATGTCTTAAGTCTAAATAAGGGATCATGTCACACTGTTGATTTGGCTATTATTTCTTCGAATTCTGGTGAAGTAGAACATTCTTTCATATAGTGCTTTGGCTACTAATATTTATTTAAATTTCTAGCAGCTTAGGAAAGTCATGGTTTATTTTTTGTTTGATTTTGTTTTGTTTTGCTTTGAGGTTGAGTTCTGGCTACATGAACATTGAAGACAACAGAGAACTATAGACTAGTTAAAGTAATCACAAGCTAATGTGATTTGAGATTTATTTTCAACATTGCCTGATGGAGGAGATATAAAAAAATTAAACATTTGAAAATATAAAATTTAATAGCTACTATGATAATATAATAATTAAGGGTAATAAGATAATTGAGGGTAAGATAATAGGGACATTTATTTTTAACTTATTATAATTACATATATTAGATGAAAAAGAATAAATGTATTAGCAGAAGTTCCTCATTAAATGTATTATATTTTATCAGATTGATTTATTTAGTATTTTATATATCAGTCTATAAAGATAATATGTATTTTAAGTCAGGTTGGAGTGGCTTCATTTGAAAAGAACACCATTTGATTTACCTTATAATGTGTTCTTTATTTTATTTTTTGTTAAGAACATGAGTCAGGAAGTCTTAAGCCTTCTGAAATATAAGAATAAAACGAAAAATGTCAATTTTATGAATATGAATGAGTACCAAGCTGTCTCCAAAGGACAATTGAATTATTATCAGAAATTTTTTATAGATACTATGAAATGAGTAGATTGCACTCTGACCAAAGAATCACTTTAACCAGAAAGAAAAATAAGCTGAGTTATTGATAGGAATGTCTGTTAGAATATGATCAAATTGAAAAAGGAATTAATTATAATTTCTCATTATATCATTACTGGCTAAATTCTAAAGTTTACTCTGTTATAGGTAGGGTATGGATGTCAAACTCAAAGGTGGTTCATTTAGTTATAATTAGATTTTTAAATGTTTGCTTTCTTTTAGTATTTGAGCTAAATATTATCTTGGAAGACTAACTATCTCAAATAGTCTTTTCCCTCTATAATTAGATTAATATTGAGTTGCTATAGTCAGATCAAGTTAAATAATTACAATAGATTTTTAATGCAATTGAATTACTGTGAAAATTATTGATACCTACTAATCACTTGGAAACCAATATCTAGATAAATGTCAAGTTAACCATGTAATTATTCCAACTGAATATATAATAAAAAGTAACTTAATATATGTTAAATATCTTAATTATGTGTATTTGGGTCCTTCAGCCTTTGCAAAAATGCAAAGGAGAGAAAAATATAAATATTCTCAAACTGTTTGTGGTTGAAGAATTTTGTTCCAAAATATTCTGAAAGATAATAGAAAAAATACAGTCATGAAGCATCCCATTTTGTTCAGCACTGCATTTACTATAAAATACCTTGCTGTCATGGACAGTAAAACAAAATTTGTCATTAAAGGCTATAGCTTTATCAGAGGTAATAAAACATGATTACTGATAATCTGCTAATTCAAACATGATTCTCAAAATTCAATTAAATGTAGGTGACACAATCATGTAACATGTACACATAGCTTCTGAGGACATATCACAGTGAGTCTGTTCTCAGTATTCCCATGCCAAACTATTACCACTTTCTCTGCTATAAATTCAGTAAGTTAAAGGTTAAGTTGCTATTTATTTTAATTATTCTACATGAAGCTTTTAGAAATATCCAATTTTATTTATTTATTTATTATTATTTTTTTTTTTAAAGATTTTATTTATTCGACAGAGAGAGATCACAAGTAGGCAGAGAGGCAGGCAGAGGAGGAAGCAGGCTCCCCGCCAAGCAGAGAGCCCTATGCGAGGCTCGATCCCAGGACCCTGGGATCATGACCTGAGCCGAAAGCAGAGGCTTTAACCCACTGAGCCACCCAGGCGCCCCCAATTTTATTTTTTTATATGGATTTCTCTTTCAACTTTCTAATATTATCTATAAATCTATTTAGAAAATCTTTGTTTTATCCTCAGTATATATTGCCAGGATACAATGACCTTAATTACCTTTATATCATTAGATTTTGATGAAAAACAATCAGCTATGTTATGGATCATCTGTTACTCATCTATTTAAATATTATCTGTAATATCAAAAATTTAAATGGAATTTTTTAAAATTATTTATTTCTTTTCAGTGTAACAGAATTTATTGTTTATGCACCACTCCCAGTGTTCCATGCAATATGTACCCTCTCTAATACTCAACAACTGGTTCCCCGAACGTCCCAACCCCTGCCCCTTAAAAACTCTCAGATTGTTTTTCAGAGTCCATAGTCTCTCATGGTTCATCTCCCCTTCCAATTTCCCTCAACTCCCTTCTCCTCTCCATCTCCCCATGTCCTCCATGTTAATTTGTTATGCTCCACAAATAAGTGAAACCATATGATAATTGACTCTCTCTGCTTGACTTATTTCACTCAGCATAATCTCTTCCAATCCCGTCCATGTTGCTACAAAAGTTGGGTATTCATCTTTTCTGATGGAGGCATAATACTCCATCATGAATATGGAGTCTTCTTTATCCATTCATCCGTTGAAGGGCATCTTGGTTAATTCCACAGTTTGGTGACTGTGGCCATTGCTGCTATAAACATTGGGGTACAGATGGCCCTTCTTTTCACTACATCTGTATCTTTGGGGTAAATACCCAGTAGTGCAATTGCAGGGAAGCTCTATTTTTAATTTCTTAAGGAATCTCCACACTGTTTTCCAAAGTGGCTGTACCAACTTACATTCTCATCAACAATGTAAGAGGGTTCCCCTTTCTCCACATCCTCTCCAACACACGTTATTTCCTGTCTTGCTAATTTTGGCCATTCTAACTGGTGTACAGTGGTCTCTCAATGTGGTTTTAATTTGAATTTCCCTAATGGCTAGTGATGATGAACATTTTTTCATGTGTCTGATAGCCATTTGTATGTCTTCATTGGAAAAGTGTCTGTTCATGTCTTCTGTCCATTTTTCGATATGATTATCTGTTTTGTGTGTGTTGAATTTGAGGAGGTCTTTATAGATCCTGGATATCAACCTTTTGTCTGTACTGTCATTTGTGAATATCTTCTCCCAAACACAAATGGAATTTGTTTCTTATAATAAAACAAAGCATAAAAACACACATAGAATCTTTGATTCATAAACTTTTTATTTATTTATTTTGATTCATAAACTTTTATTACTTTAAAAACATTTTGGATAAATTTTGATAGACCATATACATTAATAAAAATGAAGATGACGTAAACTTAGAAATAAAATATTATTTGGTGATGAAAATATTCAGATATATGAATGTCATATGAATTTTCTGTTTATTTGATGTTCATCTTCATTGGAATATGAGTTTCAAGCTAAAAAAACTAAACTAGCCAGAGAAGTTGTTTTAAATTAAATTTCAGAATGTAATATTTTGCCTATGGTTTTTTATTTTCTCAAATGAATTAAGATTTCTTTATTCATCTATTTATTCACTATATTGTGTGGACCATCTAATGTGGTCTAGGCTCTTTTTAAGTATCAGGGGACACAACAGTGGCCAAAATGGAAAAAGTTTCTCATGGATCATATATGTTCTCATGGCTAATGTCACAGTAAGAAAACAACAACAACAAAAACCTCAATTATGTGAACAGCCACAAAAGAATAGCAAAGAAGAAGCTAGTTCTCAATTAGTTAGAGGCTCTCTGCTGATAAATGATGGTGGCTAACAAGAATGAAAAGGAACTTTCTGCAGATTACTTGCCTCATTGGTTTCTGGTATTTTTCTCACCATTTTTTGGTTTCACTGTGTCGAACAAGGAGACTGATCCCTGAATCTTCCAACTGGGACTAGCAGAGAGAAGGGATTGGTGGAAGATTGGGAGGTGGAGAAAGAATACTCGAGAATACTTAAATTTAAAAACATACTATATCTGCATCTTCAGCAGTTGCTCTATTTTCTATGGCTCTGGTTGCCAATGGAGAACCCATTTCTACATTTCTAGCTTTCTCTAAGCAGTGTTCTTTATGGGTGTGGTTCCCCAATCCCAGAAAAGTCCAGGCTGTTGAATTAGGTTCTACCTCTTTTTCTCATTATATCGTCAGCCCTGTGATTGATAGCTATCTCTGTGTTGCCAACATAGGATTGTCCTAATCATTTTGTGTTTGTCTGTTCACCCATTCCATCCCATGTTACCAATTTCTTGCACTGATGTTCTCATTTTAAATTCCTAGAGTAGTTTCTGTGTTTCTGACAATACTGAAATTTATTTTATTTAAAATACTGATGCCTATGAAAATCTAGAGAGTAAAAGTGATTTTGAACTTTGCCCAAAATTATTAAGAGAAGCTGATAAGTTTTCAGTAGCTACGTACTTTTAGGACTTTCAAAAGAATAATTGCCTTACAGAATATCTCAACACATTTTTATACGAAGAAATTAAGTCTAAATTCTATATTGAGAAGAGAAATCTTAAGCAAACTGTGTTAGAGATTCAATGTTTTATTTTGGTTTAAGAGTGTTAGAAGAATTTCTAATTTCTTTTGAAATGCTTTGATTATAGCACAAGTTACTGGGCTTGCCCCCACAGAATGCTAGCTGCATTAAAATAACCTTGTGTTGGGTGTCTGGGTGGCTCAGTCAGTTAAGTGTCTGCCTTTGGCTCAAGTCATGATCTCAGGATCCTGGGATCCAGCCCCACAATCGGGCTCTCTGCTCAACAGGGAATCTGCCTTTCTCTCTCTCTCTCTCTCTGTCTCTCAAATAAATAAATAAAATCTTAAAAAAATAAAAAAAAATCCTTTGTAAAAGAGTTAGCAACATTTTCATTAAATGGGATCTTATGGTAGAAATTCCAAGAACTTCCTCCAGACAGAGATACTATTTTATATAAGTGTAAAAGTATAATGAAAAACTTAAAAATAAAACACGAGGACATTTTATAAACTGAAAGATATTCCAATTAAAATTTTATAGGTTTTTCTATGGTGCAAATTCTGCCTGGATCTGTTCACTCATTTTGTAGACTTCTGTCATCTAGTATATTTTTCTTCTGTAACAAATAGCATAAAGGAAAAGAAGAGGGGGAGAATAGAAAAGTGGCTCCAAAATAAGTTGTATTCTACGTGGCTCATGCTGTCAAGTTGTCCTTTGAAAGCTAGAAATACTAGATGGTATTGGTATGGGTACTTTTATTTTGTTTGGTTTTCCTAACGCTTTTTGTTTTGTTTTGTAGAACTAAACTGTTTTCTTTTTTTAGCATTAACATAGATTCTGACCATATTTTTATGAATTAGCTGTTAATTAAAATATTAGTTCAATAAGAATATTGAAATGTGAAAATAAATGTTATATTCACCAAAGTGTGACAAGAAAGAAAGGGGGTTAATCAGGATGAAGGATCACTGTTTCCAAACAAAATAGTGGCTTATTTTCTCAGTAAACATTGAGCATTCAAAATTTGCTGAACCATGCATGACTGGTAGGAATGCAAAATGAAGGGTACTTTGGCAACATCTAACAACATTGCATAATTACATTTTTTTATTAGACTCGCTTCTAAAATCAATTTTAAAAACACATTATTAAAATATTATATGCTATTACTTGCAGTGCTATTAATAATAACAAAGATAGGAAGCAAACCACAAGTTCACTAGTAAGGGACTAGTCAACAAAAGATTTTGTATCCTCAAGAACGAATACCCTGGTGCTATAAAAGAAAATGAGAGCTATCTTTTACATAATATTTTGGCTGTGATTTTCAACTGGGAGTAATTTTGCCTGCACCTGGATTCACACCTGGAGAGAATTTTGATTGTCATCACTTGAGATTCCTACTGACATCTAGTTTTGTAGAGGCCAAGAAGGCTGTTAGTCACCTTACGATGTGTAGGAAAGCCCCCACGGAAAGAATTATCCAGCTGCAAATTTCAGTAGTGACAGGGTTGAAAACTCTTTACTAAGGTATAAACACCAGGATAAAACTTTTAAATGAAAAATATGATGGGGGAGACTAATGTGTACAGCATTCTATCACATAAATACACAAATACTTCAGGTTTTGTTGTTGTTGCTGTTTTTGTTTTTTTGTTTCTTCTAAGCCCAATTATAATCAGATATAATTAAACTTTTCAGAAACAATCATGGTATTTCGGGCAGGACACAAGACAATGGTTAACAGTATATACTTTTAAATTCAAATATTGAAGCATGATTTATAAATTTAAAGAAAAAAGTTTGAATTGGAGGGACAGAATAGAGGGGAGACAATAGAGATAAAACTAGAATTCTTCAAACAGCTCTCTACTTAATTTAAATGTAAAAGTGCAATCCCTCAGAAATAAAATAAAAGTTAAAAATCACGTGGTTGTATGATATGTTAGATTTTGCTTATCAGAAATAATCTATCTAGAAATAGTATTTCTGATGGATTGGAAGAAAATAGAGAAACCACTGGGTGCCATGGACAAGGAGAGTGTATTACTATTATTTTTTAAAAATTATTGTTGTTTCTATGAAGAGTGAATCCAAATGAAGAATGTAAAGAAACAGAAATTGATGCATAAAGAGAAATGGGAAATTTGATAGAGCTAAGATTCAGAGAATGGGTGGGGAGTAGAATGAAGATGGTAGGAAGAAGGAAGGGGAAGTATGTTCCTTCCCACGTTACAGTGGGGAGATAAAGAATGGAAACCCAGGGACCTGTTGAGGGAAGAGACTGGCAATTGAGCAACCACCCTTGTCAGGCAAACCATTTTTTAGACAGTTTATTGAAAGTGAAGAGATTGGGATTAGACGACAAATTTGAAGAATGTGAAATGCATGGGAACTAGGAATCCAGAGGTATTTTAAAGGTCAATTACAAAAAAAAAGTAAAAATAATTTTTTTAAGTTCTGAAGATGTTTGAAATAAACCTTAAGGAAATCTGAATTCTGTTACTATGTATCTCTGGCAGCCAATGTAGAACATCTATGTAAACGGTATGAAAAATAAAGATGGAGGTAAGAATATATTAAGTTGCCTTGTTTCTTACATTATTCTAATTGCTTTTAATATCAACTTCCTCAATCTTTTTTTTTTCTGTTTACAAAATAGTTTACTCGATCTATACTTATATGAGACAGAAATCCAAGCATATGAGCATATCAGATGTGTTTTATATAGGACATCTATATAGCAATTATGAAATAATATATATATTTCTAGGTGACAAAAAATGAGCATGTGTTGTAGTACTTATACAAGTATTCCTTGTAAACAGCAAAGTCACAGGAGTTCTTGGTAATTCCTCCTGTTTTTTGGATTCACCTTATCTGCTAAGATGCAAATTAATAGGAATAATTAAGTATTTGGAAAATTTCCCAGAAAGTTATTTTACCAAACATGTTCAATTCAAACTCAATTAAGCTGTTTTGGTTGTTGTTGTTCATCGGTTTGAAAATGATGATACTTGCATTAAAAAAATGCTGAATTAAAAGTTGTAATTTTGCCACTAGATCACTAGATGGTATACAGTTTCTTTAAGGAAATTTGAATTAGGAAATATGTACAACAATGACTTCATATCCAATAGCTAAATTTATTCATTTAATGATATTCATTTCCATCAAAATTAATGTATTACTACAGAATATTTTAACACAGATTACAAAATCATCTTCATAGTTATATAGTAAAATGGTGGCTTTCCAGATTGGTTAATATTAAGACATATCATTTTTGTTTATAATTTGTGGTATATTACCAGGTATATAATTCATAAAAATGTTATATGGTAAGACACCTGTAAAACGAAAAATTTTATATTTACCAGTTCTTCAAATACTATGAAATATTTTTAGGTTACTCTTGAAAACTAACATCCAATGTGATGTTGTATCTTTAGTAATAGACATCCTCCAGGCTAAATAATTCCAGATTATCATCATAAAGGTCCCAGACAATTCCACAGTTGCTAACTGAACTATATTGATTGATGTTTTAAACCCACTAAAATTCTTAGGAAACTGGACAATTAATATCTGGGCTATCAAAAATGAAAAAAGTCCTATAATTGCTTAACTGAATAGTTGTGAAATATATGAAATATATTGGAAACGTTAAGTGAATAAACATTAAATGAAATAGCTCAGCTACAATCGTAAAGAATTTTTCAGAATCTCTTAATGGAGGTAGAACGTTTTTGTTCTTGTTCCATAACTATGTGCAGATGTGAGCGAGTCGCATGAATCTGTTTTAATGTAACATTGTAGAAAATGCCTTTAATATGAAGAAAAAACATGATTTGGAGTTTACTGCTTAAAGAAATATAAACTGAAATGTTAAATGTTAAGGCTAACATGGAAGTACTTGATTTTAAAAAAGAAAATCTGATGTTGGTAATAATTCCTAAAATAGATTTGTTTTTGTTTTTCATTAATAAGCAAAATCTCATGTAGGCTCTGATTTCAGCCACGATGGAATGGCCACATCCTTCCCAATTCCTGTCTTAGAACGAACAAAATGAAGACTAAAATTGGAGGAATCACCCTATGTATTAAGACTACTTATATACCTAAAGCAATGAAGAGTGTGGTATTCTTAGAAGGAAAATGTATTGATCAACAGAACTCAGAAACAGATGCCTACAATATGCCTAGCTGATTATTCACAGAGGTGCAAAAGGGAATTCTTTATATTGAATAGTTTTTTCAACAAATTGTCCTAAAGCAATTCATCATCCATAGACTAATGACTGACTTAATGAACAGAACGTCCACCTGGATCCCAGCCTTACATACAATGTTATAGATTATGGATCCATAGATTATGGACTTACATGTGAAATATAATGTTATTATTTTTTTCTTTTTTTAGAAAAGCAATACAAGAAAATCTGTGAGATCTAGGGATAGGCAGAATTCTTGGATTTTACTCCAAAAAAATCTATCCTTAAAAGAAAAAAAATTTAAAAATCACACCTTATCAAAACTAAAAACTGTTGGCTTGCAGCTGACCCTGTTAAAAGACCAAAAGACAAGCTACAAAGTGGAAGAAAATGTAGATAATATAAAGAACTCTTAAAACTCAACAGTAAAAACCATTCCAATTAGGAAACTGTTAAAATACATAAAGGAGCTTTATATCTAAAACAGCATCCAGATAGCAAATAAACACATGAAAGGTCTTTGTCATCATTAGTTATTAAAGGAAAGCAAATTGAAACCACCATGAGATATTGCTATAGGAGCCTATCATGATGTCTGAAAATTTAAAAAAAAGGCAACTGACAACACCAAATGCTTTGAGGATGTGGAGAAACTGGGTCACTCTTACACTGCTGGTGAAAGACAAAATATTGCAGCCACTCGAGAAAAGAATATGACCGTTTCTTACAAAACGAACCAGGCATTTACTATACAACCAAGGAATTGCAGTCGTGGACATTTATTCCAAAGAAATGAAAATTTATGTTCACACAAAATTCTGTACTTAGATGTGCATAGAAGCTTCAATCATAATAGCTAAACATGGGAAAATTTTTAAAATACCTTATGACTGCTGAATGTTTACTCTGTCACACATTCCTACATGAGATTTTCACAAAGACTATTGATCTATGGTACAAACAACAGTTTGGATGAGTAGGCTGAGTGAAAAAAGATTCTTCAGAGGTTACTTGTATGTGATTCAATTCATACGCCATTCTTAAAATGACAGGTTGACAAAGATGAAGAAATTAGGGACTACCAGAGCATAGGGAAGGAGAGCATGAGAGATGTGACTGTGACCGCAGAAGGTCGCACAGTGGATCTTTGTAATGGAATTATTCTGCATCTTGACAGAGTTGGTGGTCACACAAATCCTCATGTATTAAAACTACACACAACCAAATACACATGTATTCACTGTAAAACTTATAAAATCTGAAGAAGGTGGTGAATTTATTAATGTTGATTTCTTCGTTGTGAGTCTTACTGTACTTACACAAGACCTTTACATTGGGGGATAATGTGCTCAGGCTATGTGGAATCTTTCCGGCAATCTCATTTCTTATAAAAGCACATAAATCTGCAGTTGTTGCTAAAACAACAAAACTCATGCTTGTTTATACATTTATTATATTTTCATTTTAATTCCACTTTAGTTAACGTTTAGTGTTATATTAGTTTCAGGTGTACAGTACAGCGATTTAACGATTCCATGTATGTCTTAGTGCTCATGGAGATAAATGTATTCTAAATCCAAATGTTATGTAAAGAGGAGTAAAATAATAAGCACAATTTTTTTTTTACGTTTTATTTATTTATTTGACAGAGATCACAAGTAGGCAGAGAGGCAGGCAGAGAGAGAGGAGGAAGCAGGCTCGCCACTGAGCAGAGAGCCCGATGTGGGGCTCGCTCGATCCCAGGACCCTGAGATCATGACCTGAGCCGAAGGCAGAGGCTTTAACCCACTGAGCCACCCAGGCATCCCATAATTAGAACAATTTCTATACCAAAAGGAAACAGAGGTTGGATGAAACCGCTGGTGTACTCATAAATGTTTAGCGACTTGCTGGGGGTGGGGAAAAGCTGGGAAACATCCCTGATTATGCAGCGTTTGCAGATTTCTCTGCAACAGATACTCTCATCATGGCCAGTCTTTAGCTAGCTCAGGGAACGCTGAGATGGGAAGGGATGTGGACAGCTGGTTCTCCCGAGACGACACAAGCCGGCTCCCGCCCACTGCTGAATCAGAGCTGCCCTTTGAACCATGCGTCCTGTACCCTGAGTTTGGACAGGCAGACTTTTCTTGCCTAGTGCAGCAATGTACACCCTACTCTCTGTTTCTGCTTAATCCAGTATTACCCACGTCAAGAAAGGGGAAAATATACTGTATTTGGTCTATACTTCTTATCTTGGGCACAAGATAAATGAATATGCATCTGCAATATTTATATCATGGCACATAGTGTTAATATATTACCATTAAATATAACCGGATTATATCTATTTCTCTACCACGAGTATTTGTGCCCATACATGTGTGTACTTGTCCCTGCACATGCACAAATGACTGCATGACAGGGAAAGATCTTAAAGCACATTTCTTTGGAATCAGAATACATGCTTGGGGATTACGACCAAAATACCTCCACCATTACTCACTTCAAAACACTGGGTGGTACACTTAAAACTAGCTCATTAGCTTCTTTTCTACACTTCTCTTGAGTTTTTTTTTTTTTTTTTTCCCAGTACTAGGCAATTCTTTGACAAGAACTATGAAGTCTCTAATAAATATTTAGTAAACTAATAATAATGCTTCTTATGATTAATTATTGCCACCCCTTAGCAGTAATTTTGTTAATTTGATATTTAATTCAACTTATGGTTATTTTTGTGGATGATGTTTTGCTCTGAAAAAATACTTCTAAACAACCTGCTAATTTTCCACCTGATTTTTTTGAGGAAAATAAAGTCTGTACAATTGTTTCTAGCTCTCTCCAAACCATGTTGCTTTCTACAATTGGGTGGTTTAGTTGTTCTGTCACTGAGACTTTTTGTTTCCTGTGTAAAAACAGTGAAAAAGTGAGACATTTGGACGATTATATTTTGTTTTAAAATGTTTAGTACTGGGGGTAAAAAAGCTGTCAACCAACTGTTGCTAGTTGTTTAAACACAATTTTTTTCTAAGTAATTCTTAGAGTCCAGACATTCCTGTGGTTCCATGGAAGACGGAGAACTCACCATATGATGAAATTTTGCCACACCCGAGCCCAGTTGGAAATAAATTTGGATGTCTGACATATAAGTTATTTAGAGTCAAAAGATTTCTATTTCATTTTCCTTTTTATTTCATGTTTAATTACAAACACAAGAATAATGAAATATATTTTATTTATAAAGAAAACAGCTCACTCTAGAGCTCCAAAAGCATCAGTGAAAGCAAGGGCATCAATCTTAGTGTAGTAATTTAAATTTTACGTCCTTCTAAATAGGTCTCTAAAAGTTTGGTAGCTATTAAGTTGTCTTCTTTTAAAACAATTGCCACAGGTTATATAAAAGAAAGAAAACCAATGGAACATTTATTTAAATTGAACATAATCTTCCCAGATAAATAATTAGCACTTTGTTTCAAGGTTTTATTTCAGACTTAACTTCTCAAGCAAAGTTCGGCTACTATTATCATACTATTTATGACATTCAGAAAATGATGAATAGTTGTAGGTAACTTGTGTACAAACATAAAATACTTCATTAAGGGGACTTAATATTTGCTTTCTCAACCAAGGAAATTTTTGGAGTTGAAACACTGTTCTAAGTCCTCTAAATCAACCATAGTTTTGCGGTCAACATTGTATGTGGTTCAGAGGAAAAGAAAATAAAGCAAAAAGTTAAAGTTTGGCAAAATGTTACCGGCTTGTGAATCTAGATAAAGAATTCTCAGAGCTACATTATGCTGTATTTTCAACTTCCCTGAGTTTCATTTTTTTTCTGAAGTGCAGTTCCTTCCAAAATGAAACAGAAAATGATATTATTACATGCTCACGCTGTCTATTTGGCCCTCGCTCTGGCCTTTGGGGATGTTGTGGATGGTAGGTTAAGGGCAGGCATGGAGGAATGGGCAGTGCCAGAGAGAGAGATGGAAATGCAAAGCTATCCAGCAACTTACTGAGACCTTTCAGAGGAGGAATTTCTGAATTAGGGCATATATATTGTTTATCAAGTGAAAATGTATAACAAATTTGGTGGTTAATAGGGAATTGGCAAGAACAAATGAATCCAGGCAAATCTGGTTCTTGTTGAGTAGACCACCCACAACTGGGCTCCTCACAGACCAAGCAGGGACACCTCGGAGGATGCCGGGGCACTCAGCAGCTCTGACGTTCAGGCCAGTACACCCTTCTGTGCCCAGTTACAACTGGTTACTTGCAACTTAGAGAGGGCTTCTTAAAATGCCAGAATCATTAACCTCTCTAACCATCAATACCATAGCAGTCAAATAAGAATGATGATATTTAATTAACTAAATTCTCTGAGAATTTAAAAGAAGTATGTATGTCCTAGACCTAATCCGGTCTGTCAGCGCCTAGAAGAACGTCCATTACATTGAGGTCATCTCTGGGTCTCATCACCGCTAATGGGAAAATCCCAGTGGGTTGCAGTGTTCCTAAGTCCCCTAAATATAAGATACTTTCAAAAGGATGTTTTATATTTTGGCACCCAAACTATTGTTTCATGTTGTCTAAATTTGTATTTCTTATTATAGTTTTTGGAAAAGTTCAGAAGCAAAATCATGGAATTTAAAAATAAGTCAAAATGTTTATGGAAGATTTAGAGGAAATCATCATGTCTTTAACATTTATATAACTATTTTCAATATGAGATGATAGACAAATGATCTACCAGCATATGCTCAAGGACTTTCATTTTTATAATATCACTTTTTAAAAATACTTTCCATATTCATACTCAGATATTAATATATCTTGCATACATTATCTTTCTCTTGGGTTTACAATGCAAAACTGTTGCCAAATTAGAAAATAAAAAGTAATCACTAATAATAATAAAGGAAACAGGATCTGTTTTTAATCAATATCTTATTACCTTCTTAATTTGTTTGCCATATAGAATATATTTTATGAGAAATTATATATTTGCCAGATTTCTCTACATTCTCTCTCTCTAGTCATTGTCACTATTACTAGATTAACCACAATTTAAGAGTTTCCAGTTTGAGATGTTCCTCCAAAAATCCCTCCTACATCAGGAAAACTAGGAAGAGAAGACAGTAGACAAATAAAAATGCAGTACCATTTTATGATTTAATAATTATGCTTATTTTCTGATGAATTTTTCATGAATATAATTATTTAAAATAAGTGAGCTTCAATCTGACTCTATAGACCTCGAGATGAGTATAACATTCACGTCACCGAAGATACCGACCGCTGGCTCTCCTTGCTTCAGCAACTGATTTTGCTATGTGAGAACTATATCCACACACATATATTTTTCTTTTCTCAGAAAATAAAGCAATATTGTAGCAATAAAGTAATAGTCATAGAGTGCTACAGCTTGCTGGGAGTGCATGCTTGCCGTCTGTGCCGTCTATCTCCATGGTCATATTCAATGCACTGAAAAAATTGTATGCAGAATAGATTTGGTTTAGTTCCTGTCTCTGCTGGTAGGTAAGGGCACCTACCTGATTAAAAGGGGTATTTTCCCAGGATTCTGTAGAGGTGGACAATTATACAAAGTCAGACAACAACAAAACAATACAAAATTCAAATTTAAATTGGTCATGCAATTTATCTTATCAGATAATTTGCCTAAGTTGTTGGGTTAATTGAAATAAACTGATAATATCAGCAGTATTACAAGTTCTCTTACCTTCATTTAAAATATGGAAGTTAGGGGCGCCTGGGTGGCTCAGTGGGTTAAGCTGCTGCCTTCGGCTCAGGTCATGATCTCAGGATCCTGGGATCAAGTCCCGCATCGGGCTCTCTGCTGGGCGGGGAGCCTGCTTCCTCCTCTTTCTCTCTCTCTCTGCCTGCCTCTCTGCCTACTTGTGATCTCTGTCTGTCAAATAAAATAAATAAAATCTTCAAAAAAAATATGGAAGTTAAAGTTAGTTTTGTTTAAGAAAGTTAGACTTTGAAAGTAGTCTTCATTGGATAATAATGTGGAAGATACACATTGTGTAGCAGAATTTACTTATGGTCATTTTATCTGAATTTTATCTATACATTTAAAATACTTGGGTGATCTTATTCTGAAACCACTAACATTTTGTGAACACTAACACAATTTTAAAATGATTATGATTCCTGAAGGCTTTATAAAATTTTGTTGTTCTTTTTAAATCTTGAATAGGCTTTAAATAAGAAATTTTTAAAAAATTAAAGTAATCTTATAGAAAATTATATTTTATCATATAAAAATTCCTTCAGCATATATTCTAGCAGAGCATTTTAAGACATTTAAAGAGTATGACTAACTGAAATAATCTGAGGAATGTCAAATTATTGAAGAATTTTAATATTTTGGGTTTTTTCATGACTTCATTTTGTAAGGAATGTGATGTGTAAATATCATGTATTTTATAAGTAAAGTATTTAAGGATATAAAATGTCAAATGGAAATCAACATCAATGAAAACAAAAGGCATATTTTTTTTAGAAGTCAAAATTTAATGAGATAAACAAGTGGTGTTGAAAAACAGGGAGAGAGAACATTTGGGAAAACACAGTAAAGAAAATCATAACAAAAACTGTTTAATGTATATTATTTTTCTGGTCCCTCTAGAGGTGTAGGATAGTCCTGCGAAACAAGACTTTGGATGATGTCATACCTTGACTAGAGGGAAGTCCAGGATCCCAGTCAGTTCTGGAAACCCGCTGGAGGAAGCGGACAAGGGATACTGGCTTGGGTTTTATGGTGCTGAAGCCAGCCCCAAGGCTGGGGTAAAGGTTTCCAGACTGGCTAGAGCTGAGCGGTTCGAAGTTTCTGTTGAATGCAGAGCAAAGGAGCATCCAGATCTCTTACTGGTTTCCCCAGACATGCGGCAGCAGGGGAAGAGGGAAGGGTGATGCTTAAACCCTGTCGGCAGAGGTCAAATATTGAAACCAAACTTTTTATTAAAATTCATCTTTGGGGCGCCTGGGTGGCTCCGTGGTTTAAGCCTCTGACTTAGGCTCAGGCCATGATCTCAGGGTCCTGAGATGGAGCCCCGCATTGGGCTCTCTGCTCAGCAGGAAGCTTGTCACCTCCTCCCTCTGCCTGCCTCTCTGCCTACTTGTGATCTCTCTGTCAAATAAATAAACAAAGTCTTAAAAAAAATTGTCTTTGATTAGACTGATGACTGATAGGAGAGGGGTTAATTCGAATTTAAGTAAGCCATTCTAGTCCTCTAGAAGGCCCATTAGCCCAAGGTTGATAAGACGGTGAAAGTCCTACGGAGAGCCCAGCACCACGTAAGTTGGGAGTTGAACATCTTACTCATCATCAATACAGCTTGGAACTTCAAAGAGGATTGGAAATGTTTTACTGAGTCCTTTTAATGTGCAGAGACACGTGTGACTTTGATTTATATTTTGAGTGTCTGTGACGCATGAACGTCCTGGAGTTCCTTTCCTCAGAGTGGGTAACAGTAGATAAGGAATTGCTCTCAGTGCTTTACTCCATGAGGTCTCTGGTCAAAGACCACATTCTTAGAGGGTCCATGCATGTTACCTATATCCTCGTGGTTGTCACTTTTGAACACCTCCTCGTGTGTGTGTGTTCGTGTGCGTGTGTTCTTCCCTCTTCATGGTACCTGTCAGTAACTGGTGTGACACTATACATATTTTAAATTATTTGGTTTCCCCCCAAACAGTAAGTTCCATGAAAAACAGAATTTTAATTTGTCACTTTTATATTCTTGGCTTAAATCATAAGCTCTGGAGCTTAATGAATGCCATTTAATTAAAAAAATCAGTTAGGAATTTCAATTTAAGCGATGAGAAAAGTAGTAAGTCTTGCAGGGGATTTCAGGGAAAGAAGCCATAGGCAGGGATTTTGTCTTTGTAACTGGACATCGACGGGGAAATATATTAACATAGCTGCCTTTGGTAATAATCTTATGAACAAAATGGGGACAGAAACATCCTTGCGTGTGCTGGGTACAAGTCAGGCAGGCCAATAACACAGAAGAACTTCGTGTTCTTCATCAAGGCTGTGAGCCAATCCCAATGTTTGCCCTTCAATAGGCTGACTGCAACATCCTTCTACTTAGTAGCCAAAATCATCTAACAGAAGGTATACTATCTCCATAGCACAAAGAAAAAGAATGTTTTAAGAAGCAGTAATGAAGATACAAATTATTTTACTACTAACTTGCATATTATAAAATTTATATTATGTATTATATGACATACAAACATATATAATTATACATTAAGGGCCTTTACAACAGAACAGAGAACTACTCATATAGAAAAATATAGCATGTTTGTAACTTTATAACCTTGTATAAACTTATTCTGTCATACAGGTACTCATTTTTGTATCATCAACCATGTTTTATTATTGAGAAAAATTTATGGCTTAAATATTATTCATCTATAGGTAGTCATTATTGTGAATTTAATATACTTTATAGAGGCCCATTAATGTAGCTCCAAGTTTTATGTATTTTATTTTAAAGAAGCATACTATTGGCTCTATAAGTAGAATTTAAATTAGTGTAGGTCATTTAAAACAAACATTAGTCATAAAAGATTTAAGATTTTAAAGATATCGTAGCTTATAAAAATTCAAATCAGAGCTTATTTGCAGCACAAAGGGATACGAAATATATTAATTGAACTAAGCTACCCATTTCTTTCTTTTATATGTTTCTCTCTCTTTTACTAAAATATTTCAGCCAAAATAACCTAGGCATTCCTATATGCTAAAGGATGGCCTTTTAGCATAGGGGAAAAACTGAAAAAAAAAAAGAAAAAATACACAGTCCCAAGAGCACTTTTCTAGACCAAATTTTATTGTTTTAGTTTTTACTAAATTTTTACTGAATTAACTGGATATGTTACAATAGCCTCAACAAGTTTTTCTGGAGATTATTTTTCCTTATAAATTGCTACTTCACCTGTTGAGATTTACTTTATTATTCAGAGAAGATTGTGGTCAGCATCTCCTAATTGTGTTTCTGGCATTTGACTAAAAAAGCAAACTTAATGAAGATTAAGTTCCTTCATCTTAGAAGAAAGAGGAACATATAGTGAAATGCTTCATCTGTTATTTAAGCAGTGGCTTCCCGCTCAGTGGGGAGTCTGCTTCTCTCTCTCTGTCTCAAATAAATAAAATCTTAAAAACATATACTTTAGGTGATGCTAACGGTCTCAAAGCCATGGATTCCCACTCGGGTAAATTTCCCACTTGGCTCTTGAGTCTCCGCAGTTACCTTAACAGTTTTTCCTTTAGCTTATTCTCAAGAAACTGTTTTTGTTTGTTTTTGGTTTTGTTTTTGCTTTTTCCTTACAGCTCTCCCATTGACATGTGTTAGACTGGTCGTGAGGGACAGAGTGCAAACATTCTTTGCAGTTCTTATTATGCCTCAATTTTATGTCGTCACTAGAACTTGGCTCTAGAGAATGCCAGCCTTCAAGTCTCCTGCCCCCGCTCCACAAGTAACACTGAGCGGCGCCTAATACAGAGCCTCTCCTCATGTTAGAGCCCATTTCCGTCAACCAGCTGCAGATTTTACCAGTGGGAACGGCTCAAAACTTTTCGACTCCAGATTCTTAAACCCAGCTGTAGTGACTTCCCACAATTTCTTACCTGCAACCTTTTTGGGGTCTCTGCTTGCAGATGAAGGCTTTTGTTCTCTAGTGTATATGGGGAAGATAAAATGGGCAGACGTAGGGGAGTGTTTTTATTCTCTGTCTTGCTCTGGACCATGTGGGAAGCTTTGCTGGAATTTTTTTTTTTTTTAAGATTTTATTTATTTATTTGACAGATCATAAGTAGGCAGAGAGGCAGGCAGAGAGTGGGGGGCAGGGAAGCAGCCTCCCCTGAGCCGAGCCCGATCTGGGGACTCGATCCCAGGACCCTGAGATCATGACCTGAGCCGAAGGCAGAGGCTTAACCCACTGAGCCACCCAGGCGCCCCCTTTGCTGCGACTCTGAATTTCTCTGTGAGCAGCATCTCATGGGACTGATGGAGAAGTTTATACAAATTACCAACTCTCTTGTTTGTGTGCCCCCTCTGTCATGTTAGCGCACCCTCAGTTGTTAGCAATTCTTTAAAAATCTCTAGCTAAATGTTCTTACTGGCTTAGAAGGTGTCTCGTTGTGTCCATCCCTTGTAAGTAAATGCTCAGATCTTGTCTCTTCTGCACAGGCCCATCTCTCCAGATTTCAGATTACTTGTTTTCCCTTTGATTTTGGTTTTCTGCTGGCTTGAGGAAAAGTTGTCAAATTGCAGGCTTCAGTATTTTTTTCATAGAAGTTGAACCTGATGACTTGGCAAAAAGTGAAGGAAAACTATGTTGTGTACGGTTGCTATTCTGTGAGTGTTACTTCGTTCCTTCAAGTTGAACACTGTTCTAAGTTCAATAAATTTCAGTCAATTAAATGAATGATAACTTTTTTTAATAGAAACATGTGATACTACATATAATCATCTGAATCAGTGAATTTACGTGTAGCCTTTTCTTTTTCTTTTTCTTTTTTTTTTTTTTTTGACAGATCACAAGTATGCAGAGAGAGGGGGGAGAAGCAGGCTTCCCCATGAGCAGAGAGCCTGATGGGGCTCAATCCCAGGACCCTGAGATCATGACCTGAGCCGAAGGCAGAGGCTTAACCCACTGAGCCACCCAGGCACCCCAGTGTGCAGGCATTTTTAAGAATGTCACCATTAAAAAAAAAAAAAAAAAAAAAAAGAATGTCACCATAAAAGTTCTTATCATAATTCAACCAATTCACTTCAGATATAGTCAAACATATAAACTCATTAGTGAATTAATGTGATTCTTTTTTAAAGGAAAATATTGACTTACATTTATTTGGCTTTTAATTTAAAAAATAATTATTTAAAAATAAATATCCAGGACACCTGGCTGGCTCACTCAGGAGATCATGTGACTGTTGATCTCAGGGTTGTTAAGTTTGAGCCACACATTGAGTGTAGAGATTACTTAAAGATAAAGCCTTAAAAATAGTTTAAAAATAAGTTTGCTCTGTTATTTCTATTTTAAATCTAATGCATCTAAAGGTATTTCCCCATTTACTTTAGAATAACACTATTACTAGCAGGTAAGTTAATATACATTAGTAAATCCTTTTTATTATTTCAATGGAGTAATACTTCCATATATTCCATCAAAGTATCTAAAAACATTTGTTTTTGCTTTTACCCACAATTCAGAGATTAGTGGTATCTAACATATCCTGTGAGTTCAAGGTTCAATTTGAATTTGTGGAAAGGTCGGTGAATCGTCAGGCTTACACACTTCACAGCACTCACCATAGCACATACCCCCCCCAGTGTCCATAACCCCACCGCCCTCTCGCTAACCCCTCCCCCTGGCCACCTTTGGTTTCTATGACCAATTAATTTAATCAAAATTACATTACTTCTAAATTTGCAGAAAAAACAGTTTTTTTCTAATAACCATTTTCTTAAATTAAGCAAAACATATCTCCCTCCCCCAATTTCTCTCAATTCTCTAAAAGTTTTTCTTTCAACTCCCATTTCTCTTTTTATCAAATAAACAGTTTTTCCATCGTGATTTTTAAAAATTTAATTGATTTTTTTTCTTCAGCAGTGTATCATTTGTGTGAGGTGTCCTTTCATGTTTGTTAATTTATGGAAATGCTGAGTGCTCTTTCATGATTCCTCTTTGCCAGGAGCGTTTCTGTGTCCTTTTAGTATCTTGAAATATCTGCAATTTAAAATTGCCAAATCATCTCATTGTCTTTGACCTAGAAGTGTCTCATGCCAAGATGCTCAAATTGAGAAACATCATAAATTTTTACGTCCTTATAAATTATTTATTTTTGGTAACTGTATAAACTACTGTGAAACTCTGATTATTTGAGCTTCTTATAGTACTTAAAACCTTACTTGTGAGACTGTAAGATAAAAAATGCTTTTCTTACGTTGGCAAATTTGGAAAGCTTTATGAGTAATTAGCTATTACCAGATCTCCATGGCATCTGGGATAATTTAATGCCTTAATCCTGATCTTATTGGTATTTATTTGCTGGGCAGCATATGTTGAGATGGACCCTGAAGTATCCAAGACATCCAGACTTTGGCTGCATAATCATTTTATTTGGCATACTACTATTCCATTGATATATTAGACCCATCGGTTTACATTTTCCCTCTTTGTCTAACATTAGAAATGGCAAATTGGATAAAAATGTAAAATTATCTTATTTAAATCTATTTAAAATACAATTGACTTTAGTGGAAAAAACAGCAATGTGCTTTGTGTCTATACAAACAATATAATAAAAATGTTTGACATTTACCTTAGGTAATAGCATAGAGCCTGGGAAGAGAGAAATGGAAGCATACTTCTTTTTTTTTCTTTTTAAGATTTTATTTATTTCTTTGACAGAGACAGAGATCACAATAGGCAGAGAGGCAGGCAGAGAGAGAGAGAGGGAAGCAGGCTCTCTGCTCAGCAGAGAGCCTGATGTGGGACTCGATCCCAGGACCTCAGGATCATGACCCGAGCTGAAGGCAGACGCGTTAACCCACTGAGCCACTCAGGCGCTAGAAGTCTACTTCTTAAGGATTGTTATAACTATTCATAAAGCAGCATTAATGTCCTTCAAAGTACACTTTAATAAAGTAAAGTTATATACTCGAACCCCCAAATGAAACACTAAAATAATGTGTGTTATAGCTAATAGATTAAAAATGAGATTAAATAGACTTTTAACATAATAAAACAGAAAACTGAAACGGAAAGAAGAGCAGAGGCAAGTATGAAAGGAATACTAACATGGTGGAGCTAAATCTAACCGTATCAATAGTCTCGTTACATGCAAATGATCTAAATATCCCCATTTAAAAATCAGATTTCAGAATGAAAAGCAACACCCAACTACATGCTTCATATAGTATATACAATTTAAATACAAATTCATATACAGTTTAAAGTAATGGGTAAAAGATATCTTTTGGTAATATCCTTACCAAAAGTAGAGCTGAAATAGCTCTACTTATCTCAGATAGTATAGATTTCAGAGAAAACAACATTATCAGGGTTCAAAAAAAAAAAGGTTAAATATTTCAAAACAGTAATAGGTTCAATTTATTGGGGGACATAATTTTGAAATTTTATAAACATAATAAGAATCTCAAAATAAATTCTTATGTAACTGCTGAGATAAATACCCAAATATAGCAAGATAATTTAACATACATGTTTCAAAAATTGATAGGAAGAATACAACGTTAACAACCAACTTCACTGACCTTTTTTCAGGTGCACTTGTAACATTGTCCAAGATAGAATAGATTCTAAGCCATACAAAAAACTTTAATATCTTAAAGCATGTTTTGGGGCCCCAGTGGAATTAGAAATCATTAATTGAATTTGGAAAATCCCTCAACTATTTGTAAAAATCCCTAAAATACTTAGAAGTAAAACACTTGTCATTAACCCCCTGGGGCAGATAATAAATCAAAACAAATTAGCAATGTAATTATATAAAAACCATATGATACCAGAATTTGTGGGATGTAGTAAGTATACTGGTTTATAGTAATGTCTCTGATTCTAATCATCCCCAAAAGGTTCATTGGAATCATTCGTTCTTAGTTATCTTTAGCTTCTCTAACTGAACCTGAGAAACTGGGCACCCACCTTTCACCACTTATTTACCTGTTTTTTCCTTCCCAGTAAACAGATAAATTATTTTCAGAAATGTAAACCATACCCCCTTGAGAAATTCAACTAGAGTACGGTCTGTGTTTATAGTTACTTTTCCTTGAAACTCATAACCTGTGATCAAACCACCATTGCTGTAAATGGTGTAAACATTTTTTTCAACGTGCTTTGGTCACTTCCTGTACTATCACTTAACCACTTACCCCACATGAAGGTTAATATCACCAGTGATGGTGATGTTATGGAGATATTTTTTCCTTGGTATGGTAGTAAAAGAAGGGCATTTATTTTTTAAGCTCCAATACCCATAACCTCAATTTAAACATGAGAAATCCACCAATAAATCTAGATTGAAAGGCAACGCACAGACACTCAGCCAGTACTCCTCAAGAAGTCGGGATTACGAGATTAAAAAAAAAAAAAAAAGGGATGGTCAGAGATCAGAGGTGAATAAAGAGACCTTAAAACTAAATGTTTGATAATATAATTAGGATTCTGGAACAGAAAAATGACCTAATGGAAAACTAAAATCCAAACAAAATCTAGAATTTAAAGAATAGTAATATCAATGTGAGTTACTTAGTTCTGATGAATGTACAATAGCAATAGGCTAATTGGAAATCTGGGCTACAGGGCACTCCCTGTAACGTAAAAAATCTAAAATTCATTTGTGAAAGATCTTTGTAAAAGAACCAATGCAAGTTGTTTTTTATTCTTAGTGGGTCTTTCTGCCTTGTTTTGGTTTTGTCACATATGTTGCTTGAAATTTGGGAAGTCTGTTTTACAGTGAGTAAATAATTTTAGTTATTTGCCAAGTCACTTTTATAATCTTCTAGTCTCATTTTTAACCTTTCTAGCAAATTCTCAACTCCCTTCTTGTAGCTTAACAATTAGTTTTTCACCTTCTGATTTCTGGAAAATGTCACATAAGGCTTTATGTAAAGACTATATTTTCCTAATAAGACAATGTAATAATTTTATTTGAGGAGAGTGGCATTTTCAAAAGTATAAATCTATCTATAGTCTTTGAATTACTCCAAGTGTATTTCCTAATTAGGTTCCTAGCAGAGGAAGTCCATTTGTCTCAAGCCTAATTTCAATAAAATCCTTTTTTTTTGTCCGCTAAACCCTTTCATTATTTTTCAGACTGAAAAAGAAGTGCCCATATTTCTTGTGGTGGATAACACAATTTCATTATAGTCTACCAAATTCTGCTTTTTCAGGGTCTTTTGTTTCTATGATTTCATCATTACTGATGTATAGAAGGATTGCCAGCAACTTTTACCAAGTTTTGTAGACTTTCCACATATTCAAGGCACAAATGAAAAAGACTGAAATTCCTTCAGTGTAGAATAACACAATAAGAACTAGAGGTTTATCCTAATAAGGCAATGACAACAACAAAAACTATATTCTCTTCTATTTTATGCTTCGTTTCCATGTGCAATGAGAATATGTACAAGAGAGTGTTTACGTAAGGTCCAGCACTTCAAAATTAATCAAGGTTACTCATACTGAGGTCTTCGATCTCTGAGCTTAAAATCACTTCCTCAAGGAAAGCCTTCCTAACCTCTACCCTAGGGCTTGCCCCTACATTAAACTTTGATAGTATTGTAAACTACAGTTTTCTTGTAACATTTATTATTTATTATTTATCACATTTATTATTGCTTGTTTAATGTCAGACACTGCTGAACTGTGACTGTCAGGAAGGCCGGGCGTTTAATTGTTCTCTGTTTGCTTACCAATACTTGGTACATAATGACTTTTGTTAAGTATTTTTTAAAATCACTATATCAATGAGCTTTCCCTGTTTTGGTGTATCGATCTTAAAGGCAGAGGTTGCTGTATATATTACTTGAAAATGAGACATGAAGGAAAGCCATAATTACTCCATTTACGTGAATATTTCCAATAGATAAATGAGATTAGATTCTGAGTTTCAGCATCGAGGTCTTCTTTCAGAAAGGCCTGCTCATTATTTTTTATAATATATTTAAAAGATAAATCTATGAGCAACTTCCCCATGTGGTTAAAATACTTAGATAAAATGATTTAGACATGAAAGGCAAATTTATCGTTTTTAAATATATTACAGACTGAATCTTTGCTCCCAAAATATATTATGTTGAAATCGAATGCCCAATGAGGTATTAGAAAATGGGTCCTTTGGGAGGTGGTTATGTTATGCGGGTAGAAGTCTTAGGAATGGTATCACTGTTGTTATCAAAGAGACCTTTCCAGTCATCCCCTTCAACACTGATGAGGGAATTTAAGACTGATGAATGCGATGCTGTTTCTATGCGTAGTTGTTGATCAAGGTTGTAGCTCTATAAACACGGCTATGTTTAGGTTGAATGTAGTTTCTGTATGTTTTCCCTATGAGCTTTTCTTTTGGAAAGGAGATATACGTACCGTGTGTGTGTATGTATGCGTACATATACACACATGATAATTTGGGTATATCTTCTTGTAATTGACATTATTTCCTGAACCCATTTAGCCTTGATGCTAGGGCCAATCTGCTGGTTCTAAGGAGCAGAACTATCAAATTGCTGGAACTGACAAAAAATGAGTGCTATTCCTACCCTAATTTTCAGTCCCCACATTGCAACAGTAATAACATTAACGTGATATATATGTTATCATTTCTATTTCAATACATAGAAAACCAAGAAGGTTGTGCTGCAACATAAGTGATACTAATCTTCACATGGTAAAATAAATGTATGTCTAACAGAAAATGGAAACAAAACGTGGAAGAGTGGTAGAAGGAAAGATAAGAATACTGGTAAGTACTGACAGTGCCTGAAGTTATCAAAACAAAAATGCTTACAAAGTAATTGACTTTAAAAGGAATGTAATAATATGTAAAACAAACTCTGGGGAGAAATGAAGAAAGAGCACTGTATGCTATTTCTTCTTTTTTTTTTTTTTTTGTATGCTATTTCTATAGCTGGAATTAATTAACAGTCTAAAATTACTATGGTTGAAGAAAATTGTATTAAATTATGAAACTATCAGAAAAATCTAGAAAACTGTTTAAAAGTGGCCTTACTTGAAGTGGGATTTCAGCTATTGAGGAAGCAGCTAAATTTCAAGAACAGAGATTCTTTAATATACAAAATGAAGAAATGCATTGCAGACTTATTTCCTAAGGCTTGTATAACACAGTACCAGAACTTGAGTGATGTACAATAATTATTGTCTCACTTATAGAGGCCGGGAGTCCAAACTAAGGTGTCTTTAGGGCTCGTTATTTCTGAGGGCCATGGAGGAGAAACAGAACTCCGTCTCTCCTATCTCTCAGTGATTTTCTAGCAGTATTTCGTATCCCTTGTCTTGTAGATGTATCAGTTAATCCTCTCCCTTCAGATGACAGATAACATTCTCTGTCTCTCTACATGGTCTGTTCCTGGCTGATTCTGTAGCCAAATTTCTCCTTTTTATAAGAACACCAGTCCTATTACATCAGGGCCCATCCTAATGACTTGACTTTAACTTCATTCTCTTTGTAAATACCCTATGTGCAAAATGGTCATGTTCTAAGGCACTGAGTGCTAGGACTTAACTCATAATTCATATATAACACAGACTTAGAACTTTAAATAAAGTGTTTACCATATTGTTCATTCTTAACCAATCTCTTAAAATTTTCAGATTTTTCACATTTTGTTTTTGTTGCCTTGTACTTTGATTTCCAGAGGGCCATGTTCTCTTTCTTTCTTCCAGAGAAACTGGAAACTCCAGAGTTCCACTGATTCATTTTTATTTTTTTAGTACTACTGTTTTTGACACCTGCCATCCCCTGCCTTCTGAATGAATCTAGCAACTTAAGACTTCAGTTATCATTGGCTGTCCTCCATCATTGAAGTCCCCAAGTAAAGTCTGATGAAAGATGGTCCTGATTCTCTTTTTGACCTGAAAGAGATAAGGATGATTTCCTTCCATGTTTTACTTAAAAGCCAGTATTTTCCACAGACATCAAAGTCTAATTCCACCTTCAGAAAAGATGAGCCCTACAGGAGACTGCATATGATTTTGCCTACTGAAAAACAGTAACTCCAGGTCATTATGCTTAGAATTACTACCCCTAAATGTTTCTTGGCCATTCAGAAATCTATAGTGCTATCTTCACTTCATACTTGAATATATGAAATCTTACTCATGTTTAAAAAAGAGATGGAGTATACCATACTGAAGAATTTAAATCTACCATGTTCTATATGCTATATATAAAAAGCACAGGCAAGGATTGCCTTTGTCAAGGATGCCACTTCAGAAAGAATCAGTCCAGACTTGAGCCAAAAGACAGCATGCCCAGGAGTTTTTGGAGTTTGAGGGCAGAGAAAAGGAGGGGTGAGGGGCCATAGTGATGGAAATCTTAGAGATTTTCTGTTATGGTTAATCATATAAAAATTTTATTAATATGTAGTTTTCATATATTTGATTGGGAAGAATTACTATAGAGAACTGATCATTACCATAGGGGAGATAAGTGGCCAGGACAAGGTAGGGGGAGGGGGCAGGTTAAACAGGTGATGGGGATTAAGAAGGGCACTTATGAGGAGCACTAGGTATTCTGTAGGACTATTGAATCACCTTATTGCGCACATGAAACTAATACTACACTCTATGTGAACTAACTGGAATTTAAATTACCAATTGCATTATTTTAATAAAAAAAAACTTGAGTAATTTTTAATTTACTAGTTGACCAGCTGTCAGCATTAACATCGTCACAATAATGAATGTACTGAATACAGATTCATGTAAGAGCTGAAGAATTGATTAGCTTAGGACTTTTGGGCCTCAACGCTCATTGACATCCCTTTTTTTCAATTATTGAAGACTTTGAGGAGAGTCTAATAAGGGTAGAAATGGTTGTAACAGTAGTTCTGATCTGACAGCTGGGATTGATTTCCTTCTGGTTTTCCTTAGAAACCAAAATTTCTCCACATATCATGGTTTCAAAAGGAGAAGAAATCAGATGAGGAAACTGTAGCTCTTTCAGGTCTGTGATTCCAAGACAGCTACACTTAGAATCTTCGTTTTTTAAAAAAAAAAATCTGGAAAGGTTAGCAATTCTTGCCTCTGAGAACTAGAAATGAGAAAAGGGGGAAATATGGTAGTTATAATTAAAGGTGGGGGAGGAAGAAATATAAAAGTTTAACAAGAACAAAAGTCAGTGATTCAATATACACATTTGTAGAACTATAATGTGGCACAGTGTGACTAAGGAATAAATGTAGAAAAATGGCAGGAAATCAAGCTTGCTAATTATGACCAGACTGAGTTTCTTCAAACCTTGTTAGTTTTAGTTAATGTGCTGAGAATCAGGGAAATTTTTAGTAAGGTAATTTCTCATGGTTTTATCTAATAAATGAGATTGTAGTGTGAATATGAATTCTTTAAATGTGATCACTGTTTTATGTGGGGGGAACAGAAGTCGAATCCATGTCGGGAGAGATGAAGGGAGGTGGCATCCATGTGAAATCAACGTAGAGTGTTGGTACTTGAAGAATATTTTATTTTATTGAATAATAATTTTGGAGTTTTGAAGGAAGAAAGAATATATGATATACTTCTTTATTATAGCTTTATATATATTTTTAAATTAAATTAAATTAAATTAATTTTTTTTTTCAGTGTTCCAGTGTACTTTGACTTGTGGTTCATTTCAGTCAAATGAAGATGAGTATAGTCCAGAATATAGACTTCTAAGAGCCTTTATTTCTAGTCTGCAAGGGACAGTTGAAGTTATGAATTTGGATGAAAACCTGTAGGGTCATTAAAGTGAAGACAAGAGAGGATCGCGGAAGCCTTTGAGAATTACCCATCATTTAGATAAGAGGGGTCGAAAAGAGAAATTGAAAGGTAAACCTCTTAAGCTTCCTGGATAGTCTGGTTTGATTGGAGGGATGTGTGTGTGTCTTCCTTAATTTCTTTATGTGTGCGTGTATGTGACTGGATATCGTGAATTTTTTTTTTGAGCTATTCACAAGAGGTGGTATAATCACAAACTTGGCTTTTTCTCAAGATACTGCTTTTCTGTAGATGTCTTAATTTTAACATGTTTTGTAATCCAGATTGGCTAATTCCCCAAATCATCTAGTCTTATTTCCTTTGTGTTCCACAGATCTTCCAATTTCTCTTTCCTCACCTATCTTACCGTAAGAAACAAGAAGAAACAAGGCCACACCTTCAAAACTTTCCTTGGAAATTTCCTCAGTTAGATGTCCAAGTTCATCGCTTATGATTTCTGCTGCCCATATAACAGCAAGACAAATTCAGCTAAGTTTTCTGTGCTAGAAAGAAGGGAAAACGTGATCTTCATTTCCTTCTAAACCTTCCTCAGAATGTCCTTAGAGTTCAGGATTTTACTAGTGTGTTCATGATGATTTATGTATTCTCTAAGGCAGTTTAGGTTTTCTCTGCTAAACTCCTCACTGCCTTCTGAGCTTTCAGGAGAGTCTTTAAAAATCATGCTTCTATTCAAGGCAATTGAAGTTTTTGTTTGTTTGCTTGCTTGCTTGCTTGTTTTTTCAATGATGTTCTTCAAAAATTCTTTTCCTTTCTTCCCAATGTCTCACTCCATAACCACTCTCACACCTTTCATTATTTGTAATAGTAGCACATCACTGTTGGCACAAAAATCTATAATAGCTTCTAGTGGCTATTGCAACAAATTACCACATCTTTAGAAACTCAGCATAGATTTGGTATCTTATGGTTCTGTAAGTCAGAAGTCCTGACAAAATTCACACCAGGCTTAAATCAAGATGTTTAAGGCTGTGTTTATTTGGGGGAAGAATCTAGATCCCTGCATTTTCCAGCTCCTAGAGGAACCTAGAATTTTTGGACTGTGACTTCTTCCTCCATCATCAAAAGCCAATCAGATCACACCTGTCTTACACTTACTCCATCCTTCTACCTGTTTCTGACTTAGCTGGGAAAGATTCTCTACTTCTAGGGAGTCATGCCTACCCAGAAAACACAGGATAATATATTTATTTCAAGGTCCTCTAACCTTAACCATAATCACAAAGTCCTCTGGCTGTGAAAAATGAAGTAATTCCAATTAATTAGGGTATGGACCTCCTTGGGAAGGACATGTTCCACCTACCACAGAAAGTGACAGGATTTCATGGAGGGTGTCATGAAGGAAAATCCTAATATACAGGAATTTTTTTAGATTTCATGTTACACTAATGCTGAATTTATGAAATATCAATTGAAATTCAAATATTTTAAGAATAAAAAATATAAATTATTGATCACATGAAATTTTCTTCTCTTCTGTTTTCCTTATGTCAGAGAAAGAGACCACAACAGAGTTACCTAGGCATTGACTGTTCCCTTTTCTATAGGTAACACTTCTGACTGGTTCTTAAATTTTATCTGTTCCATGACCATTAATGTGACCATAATATGACTCTTTGTTATTCTTCTATATAGAACCTTATTTAATTTTCACCCATCCTATTGTAATGGCTCCAAGAAAGACTCCTGTCCTCCATTGTTATCCCACCGCTGTAAATTTTCTACAGGGATCATGGTAAATAGCATAACGTGTAAACCTGACAATATAATGGCTTAAAACTTTTCAAAGACTGCTCACTGACTTTTTGCATATTATGGACAATTATCAACTATTTGGTTCCTGATATGTTTATAATTTCCCTCTATCTTTCATTATCTTCCCTGTCCTTTCAAATTTTGGTATGTAGTTGTACTGTTCTTTTTCTATGCTACTTCTTTGGATGGATTACTTTGTCTCTATTGTCCCTTACCATCTCTTCATGAGTGGTGAATAGTTTTTTTTCTGTTTTTTCCTTCTCCGCTAAACCTACTCTGGGTTCAGAGCTTCATCCATGCATTCACATGATTGCCCTGTCGACACCCCTCCTGACTTGTTTGGATATTATTCAGCAGAATTTGTATTCCTTGACATCACAAACTACTGTTTGATGTCTCTTGATACACCCAATGTATCATTCTATAATAAGCAAATATTAGATGCTCCATAAATGTTTAAAGAATAAATGGATGAACATTATACAATGACAGATAATCTTATTAGTCTTTAATTGTGTATGTATTAATAAACATACAATGTAACTAAGTTAAACGTAATAACTATATCACACATTGTCATTTTTTTTAACCTTAGTTATTACATTACTGCAGAGGAAGATTGGTCAATGATTGTGTTTATTTGATAATACAGTTTTAGAGATTGTATGTTTCATACAGTCTCTAAAACTTCCAATTTATTGGAAAAGATATTGGAAAAGATATTTCGAAGATAAACTTCCAATTTCCAGGCCTATATTTTATGTTTCATATAATCTCTAAAACTGTATTAGCGTCTTATCAAATAAACACAATCATTGACCAGTCTTCCTCTGCAGTTAAAAACGTATCTTCACCTAGTTTTTTTTTTTCCCCCTCTAAATTAGAAAGAAAAATTCCAGTTGTATACTTTCAATCTAGGAGGTATTTATATATAGATAGCAGACTGATAAAATGCCATATTATTTGCCTGATTCCAACCCAAATAAAGGCATTTTAGTGCGCTCAAATATGTGACTCACACGGTAAAGTTTATTTTAGTATTTTTTAAAAGACTTTATTTATTTACTTGAGAGAGGGTGTGCAGAGAGAGCACATGTGAGCATGAGTAGGGGGAGGGGCAGGAGAGGGAGAAGCAGACGCCTCACTAAACAGGGAGTCCAACCGAGGGCTTGATCCCAGCACCCTGGGATCATAACATGAGCCAAAGGCAAACATTTAACCACTGAGCCACCCAGGTGACCTGTAAAGTTTATTTTAAAAGTAAAATTAGTAATCTTAAGATTATACCAATTCCATTTACACAGAATTTCTGTATCAAGGGATTAGATGTATTACTATGTTACTCTGCTAAGACGGCCGTAACGCAATACTACAGATTGGGTGGTTTACATAGCAAAAGTGTACCTTTCACAATTCTGAAGACTGAGGAGTTCAAAATCCAGGTGCTAACCAATTCAGGTCCTGGTGAGGAATCTCTTCCAGGTTTGCAACTGACCACCTTCTTGGTGTGTCCTCACATGGTTAGAAGAGAGTGCTGAACACTCTTACCCTTCTTAGAAGGATACCAGCCATATTGGATTAGAGACCCACACCTTTACCACCCCATGGGTTATATTTCCAAATGCAGTCACATTTGGTGTTGGGACTTCTATATATGGAATTTTGAGAGGCACAATTCAGTCCATAAAAACCAATCCATTTACTTTTTTAAAAAATATCAGATAATCAGGATGAATTACAAATCTCAAATACTGAAGTTCCTTATCTAAACTGAGACCAGAATCCGCTCATTTTTTTAGTGCTATGGTATGTGAGTAGATGGATTCTTGGTTATCAGATAAACTTCCAATTTCCAGACCTGCATAGACCGGAAGGTGATGACGGGTCAAAGGAATGATGCAAGAATGTGCTCCACGAAGAAGAACAGGATCAAAATGAAGAAACAGCAAAGTAAAAGAAGGTAAGATTGAGGAGGAAAATAGAAGCAAGTGACCAGGAAGAGTCTCCACTACCACAGCACAGAGGCAGCAAGAGAGGTTTGTGAATCTGGCAAGTCCGAAGGATGAGGAGTCGGGGCTAAAACAGCTCCGTTGTGCAGGAATTACCAAGTCACATAGCTAATAAAAATCTTCTAGGAAATTAAAAATCTAGAGGGATTGTTGGTTCCAAAATCCACTTGGAGAGTGCATGATATAAAGCCATTAAATAAGAAAAATGATAATCTAGGGGTTTCTGAAGATTAGGCAGATTTGATCACTTGTGTCTCAGGGCACCGAGAATTCTAGGTTTGATTAAATAGTTATAAATGCATATTGAGAAAAGGCAATTTCTATTAACTTTTTATATCCTTGTTGCTTCTGACCTGAACACCTTTAAAAACTACTCTCTTAATTAACACTACTACAGCTAATGGTATTAAAATGTTCTATAAATTCCTTTATATTATAAGGGACACTGTAAAATGAAAACTTTCTTATTACAGAAAACAAGGTATTCTGAGCAATTTCTGTGTATGAATTTCAATTAAGTTAAATAGTTCTTTCATGATTGGCTTCAAGTAACACTTCAAGTTTTGAAAACTTCTACTTAACATCAATGGAAATATACAAAATTGAAAGAAATTAGTAATAAACTAGTATATTTATAGTATTCTACTAAATTCATATAAACTATTCATAATTGCTGATACTAGGTGAAATGTGGTATGTAGGGGGTTGATGGTATGCAATCAACAGTAACTCCACAGAATATGAAATGTACATTTAACCAATTAAGTACGTAATAGAGAATGATGAATATCAAATACTTAATATTTACTCCTTAACCCATGTATGGAGCTGGTGGTATACCATTCTGTCCAGGATGTGTATGTGTGTTTACAATCCTCCTTCTGTTCGTTATTTTATTCTGTGATCAGGTGAGCCACAGAGAGGAACAGGACAAAAAAAAAAAAAAAAATGATGCTTGCAAATTAGTCTACAGGAGGAAGATCTGAGGAATATCCAGAAATTAAATGAGAGTGAATATGGGAGAGAAGGAGAGACTGATGAGAAAATAGACAGAAAGGGAAAAATTAAGACGAGTAGCTGTTGTGGGAAAGGTCTTTGTTGAAACACTGAGTAATGAGTATTTTTAGGATCTTTTGTGTTTTTTGGGTACAATGTCTCCTTCAACTCTGTAAGAGACCATCCAAAGTAACACAGTCCTTTTAAAGGGTTGAGGTGATCTATTTTATTCATTTGCATATGACTCAATATTGCCTTTTTGTTTTCAGTTATTTAAATAAGTCAGGAGATTTGGAACTTTTCTGCCTCCACATTACATTTAACAGCCTTTTGAAACTTGAACATACCATTATTGCTCTGCTAAGAAAAATCAGGTGCCCTGAGTTGGTTAAAGATTCTCTTTAGAAGTGCCTTTCAGACACATTAGTTACACATCAAAGACAAAACTTTACCTATTCAAAAACTGAAGTATCTTTATGAAGTCATTCCAGTTCCCAAACTCTTACTGTGTGAAAGGCTGTGAGCATAATATGCCCATAACTATAATTGCCTGAAAAAATTAGGTAATTTGGTTTAATTCTGTGTAAGGTATTGTACATTGACATTTCTCTATAAAAGATTCCTACCTAAAACAGATATCTGAGTATTCAAGCATGTAAACAACCCAGAACGCATCAGCCAGACTAATTTCAAGATTAGTAAACAAAAAGAAGTCATCTTCTTGTGTGAAATAGTCAACTGGCGTCTAGAGAGGACTGAGCCTCATAATAAAAAATTGGAGACTGGTAATGGAGGTCGGGAAGTTTTTTTGTTTGTTTGTTTTTACCTTGAAGTGGAAATCAGAATAGATATCTACTTTTGGAGATAGAAAACTTTGTTAGAAATAGGTTCAAGAAGCAAGATGAACAGGACTTTAAAGTTGGGATGACAATAAAAGAGGGGATATAGGAAATACTTTCCAATAAGTGAGAAAATGTCCTAAGGGATGGTAGTCACACAAAATAGATTTGACCCATGAATATTAATAAGTGTCATATTTACATTAATTTTGCTTAATATGATTAATATGAGAAAAATGCCATTTAATACCAATTTTAATACTAAAACAAATAATTGAAATTCTTAAATAATATAATATTAGTTCCTCCTTTAGCTCCGGAGGCTTTAGAGTCAACACATTGAAACATTTAATAACTCCAGTGTTTGTATTCTATCACACCTCTGACAAGCTGACAACTACCCGTAGCCTTCTGCACACTTTTAAATGTCAGACCACGATGCCTGGTCGTTCATCTTTTGTATTCATTTTCTTTTTCCTGCTAAATGCCAGCATTTCTCTGGGAAACTTCCTAGGTAAGAGGTAAACGGTCAGTTTTCTTTAAGGTTTGGTCTGGAGGCACTTCCAAATTGTCTAGTTTTTCCAAGAGACCCTTTGTACTGAAATCTGGTATAACTACCAACCCCCACCCTCACTGCCCCATACACACACACACATACACACGCACATGTGCGTGCACACACGCATGCACACACATGCATGCACGCACACACACGCACACATGCACACACACACACACACACACAGACGCACGCCCCACTTTGAATCTCAGAGCTGTGGTTTCTCACTACAGGGATTGTGATCATTTAACGTCACAACCCCCTTTCAACTCCCTCCCTGCATTTTGGGTTTTAACCTCCAAAGGTAGAAGTGAAAACAAAAACAAAAACAAAAACAAAACCCTTGCATTTTCCAGACTTCTTTCCATTTAAGAAGTACAGGTTTAGCCAATGAGACTAACTTTGAGATTTCGGGAAGGAGCAGAGGGAGGAGCATCAGTGCGCGTTGGGGCATCAGTCGTCTGGCCAGGGCAGTGCCGGGAAGAGCTGTGTCTGCTGGGGCAGCGGGGGAAGCACTGCTGGTGTCCTCTGACAAGCTGTGTCACTCAGCACAGCCGTGCGCGGGGCTCGGATGCTATTCCTGAAGGAGAAGCTTCAGAGCCTCTCTGGGCCTGGTGGGATATTTAATATACTTTATTTTCTGTGTGTGTTCTGATTTGAAGATAAGAAATATAATATAAAATTTAGTAATGCTCGTCCTTTTCCTCTCTAGATATGTCCTGAAAGAACATTCTTTTTGCTAGTTGATTCCAATTTTCCGGCTAAACTATTGGCTGAGGGGAGAGGAGCAGAGCTTTATTATGTGAAGACATGTGCAGTGGCCCTCGGCCAAACAGTATCTTAAAAATGACCCGTGTCTTTGCAGAATATTAGTTAGATTTATAGTAACTTTCACAATCATGTTACATACAAGACTTACATGCATATGGTGACTCTCTGTGGGTGGAAAACTGTGAAGATAATGTTGGTAATTGGGGATGTTTCTGACACCAACACAAGGCGGCCACCTTGGGCAGGATCCGCTCCAAGTACTGTGGGCCCTGGGCCCTCCTTCCCGTGCGCCCCGCGGCCACCCCAGGCCCCTTCCTCCATCCCCCCAGCAACCCTCAGTCTGTTTCCTGGGATTGAGAGTCTTTTACGGTTTGTGTCCATCTTTGATCTCGCCTGGCTTTATTCTCCTGGTGCTCCTCGAACTGCTGTTTCTGGGCTGTGTCCGGGTCCGTAGCTTGCTGCCTATTTAAGAGCAGGGACTCCAGGTCCTAATTGTCATCAGCCTTCCTAGCGCTAATCCCTTGTAATTTTTAACATTCTTGAAGGTAAGTCCTCCTGCTTCTCAAGTCCAGACGTGATGGGGACTCCTCTTCCCACTGTGGGTCCTCAAGGTTGTGGGTTGTTCCTCTTCTCCGTGCTTATGATACCCTTCCCGTGTGAGGTCCTTCGCACTGCGGGTTGGCTTCCCAACCACGTTGGTTTGCTTCTCTACCCTCCACGTTGGTTTGCTTCTCTACCCTCCACGTTGGTTTGCTTCTCTACCCTCCACGTTGGTTTGCTTCTCTACCCTCCTATCCTTTTCTCTCTGACCTCTGTAGGCTGTCGTGGAAGATCTGTGCTGTCGGACTTAAGGTCGTTTTCAGAGTTACTTGTACAGATAGAGCTATTGTCTTGCTATGTCCATGGGATGAGGTGACTTCAGGATTCCCTACTTCTCCTCAGGCTATTTCTATTATTTTAACATGTAAGAGCAATGAATGAACACTGGAGGTACTATAGAATGAACCAGCCCAATATCTGGTTAATAAGATAAAGCTTACGAAAATATTAATTGAAAACTAATGCCAATGACATTTAATAATTAAACATTTGCCAGACTAAATGTTTGTACTAATCATTGTAATAATTCAATATGAAGGGGAATCAGAAGGTGGATCAGAATAGCTAAATAAATCAAAATATAATATATTCTAATTTAGTTACTAACTTTCATATCATTAATTCTTATTAATATCACCCTCTCATTTACCCATCCTTTTTAGGATCTTGTTTTCAGAATCTTTTTTTTTTTTAAGTGTTTCTCTAGTCTTTTGAGACTAGATTTCATTTTCCTCTTTGTACTCACCATAATAATAAACCTGGTAATGTTTTCTGGATAACATAATAAAAATGTTTATCAATATTTACCAGCAATAATGCGTGTAGTATCTTTATATTCATAATAGCTTCTTAAATTTAAACATCTTTCATTCCATGTAAAATTTTATACATTGATTTGTATATTCAAACTCAACAGTGGTATCAATTATATAATTTTCATGGATATGTGTCACTAAATTTTAGCAACATGCAAAGCATTATCTTCTCTTTAATAAAAAAATATATTACCAATAAGTGTTGCCATAAAATATAATATGTAATAGTTGGTACTGCATAGATGGAAGTAGGAAGGGTAAGGATTTCTAACAAATGATTATATTTGTAGTGGTTTTATTTCTTGATGACTCCACAACTTTATAAATATATATATATATATTTTTTTTTAAAGATTTTATTTGTTTATTTGACAGAGATCACAAGTAGGCAGAGGCAGGCAGAGAGAGAGGAGGAAGCAGACTCCCTGCTGAGCAGAGAGCCTGATGCGGGACTCGATCCCAGGACCTAAGATCATGACCTGAGCCGAAGGCAGAGGCTTAACCCACTGAACCACCCAGGTGCCTTACTTTATATTTTAACTTAATATATTTTATGTTTACTATATATATATATATCTTAATATATATATATATATATATATCTTAATCCATTTCTGCAAATGTATACATTTGCATACTCGATTCCAGGACCTAAGATCATGACCTGAGCCGAAGGCAGAGGCTTAACCCACTTAACCCAAATGTGTACAAATGTATACTCGATCCCAGGACCTAAGATCATGACCTGAGCCGAAGGCAGAGGCTTAACCCACTGAACCACCCAGGTGCCTTACTTTATATTTTAACTTAATATATTTTATGTTTACTATATATATATATATATATATATTAAGATATATATATATATATATATCTTAATCCATTTCTGCAAATGTATACATCTTACAGCTGTAGATCAAAAACTTTTAAAAAGGCATCACTGTGTGCTTGAAGGGGAAACCTAAGACTGACTGAGGAACATTTAATTCCTATGAGGGAATATAAAACAACTCGATACCCATCAAACAAATAAACTAAACAGCAGATCTGCTAAAACAGCAAATGAGCTTTAATTCATATAATAAAGACAATTCATCCATATTTCAAATTTAATACTTTTACAATATAAAATATGTAATCCACACTATCTTTTACTTCCCCTGCAAATGTACAGATATAAATAAAAGACTAGAAAATCTAATTTTGTTAAAGATAGTTGCAGCTTTAGACAGTATTTTAACAATAACATTTGTGTATTCATTTTGGTATAGCACTGTATGATGGAAACATATCTGAATTTTATTTTCTAACCCTTTTACAAGGGAGACATTCTGCTGACAGTTGCTTTAGCCTTAAGAGCAATTTTCATTTCACTGAGCCTACTGTTAACCCATTCAGATGATCAATAGGAAAACAGTGGCAACATTTAAACCATTGTTGTAGTGGTGGAAAAACAAACAGTAATGACAACTGGAAGTTTTAGCATGCAGACGAATCACAACCTGTTATAAGAAGAAGTGACTCTTAATCTCACAAAACAAACCGAGGGTTGCTGGGGGGAGGGGGGTTGGGAGAAGCTGGGTAGGGTTATCGACATTGGGGAGGGTATGTGCTTTGGTGAGTGCTGTGAAGTGTGTAAACCTGGTGATTCACAGACCTGTACCCCTGGGGATAAAAATATATGTTTATAAAAAATAAAAAATAAAATAAATAAAAAATAAAAAATTTTAAAAATTAAAAATTAAAAAAATAAATAAATAAAAAGAAGAATTAGCTCAATCTTAGAACCTAGAATATGCATTTTCAGTTGTCTTTGATTTATTGAGTAAACTCTGTATCCTGCTTTTGTCGTTTGCATTTTGCTTGTGTTTCTTCATTTTGCTTTTTCATTTCCATTCTTTCTCCTTTTAATCTCCTTATTAAGCCTTATTTTTGTACTCATTGCTTGGTCATTATGTTGAATTAAAGTTTTTTAAAATATATAAATTTATAAATGAACATATTTAATAAATGCATATGTCACATATATACTATAAATATGCAATATGTACTCATATATGACACATTTTATATAACTATAAGAACCTATACTTTTCTATATTTTTATTAAGCAGCACAACAATTATAAGTTTATTTCCTCCATGGGCTTGTGATATTCATTTTCAGTATCCTTCCATTGTAGTAAGTTTCAGTGCCTCAAAAAATGCCATAAACCAAACTTAGAGAATTATATTTATAGTTCTTATTTTTTTTGTAAGAAAGAGAAATTAGATATCATAGCTTTGTGAAGTAATTTTTCTTGTCTCATAAGACTTAGAGGAAGTGTGACAGTATAAAAAAGCACTGGATTGGTATTAGATTAATTCTAGAATTTAAGGTGATCTCCCTTACTGCAGGTATTATGTAAATAATAATGTCCTCCTCATTGGGAAAATAGGAGGAACGAGTCTTTTACTGACTAAGTTCCAAGGTGGCTGCAATGGTTATCAAAGATAATATATAGGGAACATGATCTCTAAATTTCAAATTGTTTCATAAAGAGGATACTAATGTAAAAATGTACATGGTTTACATTTAAACTCAAAATATTCTGTTTATAATTCCTAGTAAATATGGTAAACACATAAGTAAGATTTCATTCTAATTTGTTTGTTGTCAAAAATGGATACCATCACTACCTATTCTATACTCTCTGTATATTGCATAAGAAAATGTACGCATTACATTTCTTAAAATCATCTGACTGCATAATTCTAAGTTAAAATTCCAGTGAGAGAAATATGTACCAATTTGGAAAGGCAAAAAGGAGAAATGGCATTATTATTTTTTTTTTTAGAGTTATATGCAGGTTGGTGTGAGCAGTCATAAACAGCAGCTTCCTGATGATCTCCTGAGAACTCAGTCATTTGGGTGGTGCAAAGAAAGGCAATTGGTGAATGCTTCTCAGAGTTGTTTTACAATGTAACAAACTGTTAACCTTGGCAGCAATAACATAACAAAATGGTGTGTCCTATGGTATGATGCACTAAGAGTACATTGCTTCTGTGGAATTCTACCCAACAAAGGATAACCTCAGTGTAATCGTGAATAAACATCAGGCAATGATAGCCTTAGGGACATTCTGCAAGTGCTCTGTAAAGCTCAAGATGTCTCAAAGAGCAAACAAAAAATACTGAGAATATGTAATACTAGAAGGCATAAGAACATTGATGTGATGTGAAAGCCTAGATTGGACTGTGAATCAGAGGGAAAGGGGGAGTGAAAAGTTGCCTGAGAAAACTGGAACAATTTGAATAAGATCTGTAGATTAGTTAAGAATGTTGTATCAATGTTAATTTCCTAGTTTTAGTAATTGTATAATGATTATATAAGATGTTAACATTATTGGAAGCCAAGTAAAATAACATTGTATTCAATTTACTATTTTTTCAACTTTTCCATAAGTCTAAAATTATTTCAAAACAAAATATATATTTTTTAAATACAGGAATGTTCTGGTTTTTGAGAATTTTCTGTTTCAGTATTTCAAACTGAAGAATTCAGTGTTGAATATCCTAACTTTTGCTCCTCAGGCTCTGCCAGGTCTTGGAAGATCCTAACATATGTGTGAAAACTGTGTTACTTTTAATATTTAGAAAAACTTCTATGTTCCTAAATAGCCAATGAATGATACAGTTAAAATATCAAAAACAGTTTCAAGATGGGAAGTGATTAAACATAAGAATTTTAAAGATGGAAATCTGAAATTATTGCTCTGATTTAATTTGAATATTTAAATTTGTGTTAATAATTTAAGGATTTAAAGGGAATACAGTATTTATTCTCTGATCAGAACCATAGAATAGAGAAACTGACATAATATTAAGTAGGTGAAAATTAACATAGTCACAGGTATCTAATAAAATCAATGTAATCAATCATCATTAATCTCTAGTGCCTTGTATCATGTGTATGCTGCTACTGTAATTTAAAAACTAAGTACTAATTATTAATTTTATAACAAATTATTAGAAAATGCAATATAAAACCATTTCTGAAAAAGCTTTATTCAAAGTGACACACTAAAGTATTGTTCCTTTAGAGATTATTGGCAATCAAATTCACTTAAAATCTTATTAACTATGTAAATACAATTGTAGAAAGCCCTTGATAACTCCCGTATTACTAAAAACGGCATATTAATTTATATAGCCTGGGATACCTCTGTGGCTCAGTTGGTTAAGTGTCTGCCTTTGGCTCAGGTCATGATCTCAGGGTCCTGAGATCAAGTCCTGCCTTGGGCTCCTTACTCAGTAGGAAGTCTGCTTCTCCCTCTGCATACTATCCCCCCACCTTGTGTTCTCTCTCTGACAAATAAGTAAATAAATAAATAAAATATTTTAAAATAATTTGCATAGCCAATGAGTACTACATCTGTAACAAGCTATTCAGCTCAACCTATAAAAATTACATGTTATATGAAATGATATACTAGCAATAACTACACTATTACTAAATGGATTAAAAAACAAATGTAGGAGCTCCTGGGTGGCTCAGTTGGGTCAGTGTCCCACTACTGATGTTTGGTTCGGGTCATGATCTCAGGGTTGTGAGATCAAGCCCTGTTTGGGCTCTACACTGGGTCTGGAGCCTGCGTGGGGTTCTCTCTCCCCTCTCCGTCTTCCTGTGACCACTCCATCCCACCATACATATGCCTGTACTCTTTTTTTTATTTTCCTAGAAGTTATTTACACATATCTTCCCAGCTTTGTGTTCTGTGACATCATCTGAAACAAGCCGCAGAAATCTACAATCATCACAAATGAAGGATTTTCAGTATATTTTGTATTATTTTGGAAAACCAGTCAGTAAACATTGATCAGCACAGGATTTACTGAAGGACATCTTGGGAAACTAGTCATCACAATAACTTTTATTTTACAGGAGTATATTTCAAATAAAGGATTTATGAGTTTCTGAGGTTTATATAACACACACATTATTAAAAACAGTATCTTTTTGGCTATTTGATATCTATTGAAGTTTATATTGGGATGTCATTAGCACTAAAAATTGTATAGAATAATAATCTACCTTGTTAACTAATGTTATTAGTTGGTAGATACTCAAATATAACATAAAGATCTTTTGCATTTCTATTCAAATCAGATTTTCTTTAATTACTTCTAAGCTCTTGAAATAAAATGAGTGTGTTGCTTTTAAGCAAACATAAACAATATCCAAAGGGTGACCCAAAATTCAAATTGGATAAATTTAATAAGTAACAAGTATATGAAAAAAGGAAAACAATTTCATAATAGATTTTTTTCAGTAACAGAAGTGTATAAATGAAGACTTATTTTTGTTTTTCTATTATTTAGAGCAATGTCCTGATTATAATAAAAGTAAATAATAATTAAAATTTAAAAATAAAAAAGTAAATAATAAAAGTATATTAAAAAATGGTGACATATTCCTAATAGCATTTTTTTACTAATCCAGGAAATTTTGGATTGTTCCCTTGAAAATGGATAGTTCCCTGGAAAATAGCTTTCAGATAGGAGTGGTTTCTGAAGAAAATGTAATAAGTAATTGCAGAATATATTATTTTCATGAATAACGTATTAGACAGAAAGCAGACATTTTAGCTTGACCTTAACAGTGGGATCTGTTTTAAGACCCTCGTGTAAATTGATTGTATATTTGATCTGAACAAAGGGTAACATTGTTTGTTTTTGCTGAGCAGGGTTATTAGCATTTGTTCTGATTTTAATACTTTCCAGCCCATTTAACTCAGTAAAGAATTTTTAAGCACAACTTAGTGAATGAATATCTGAGTAGAAAAAGAAAATAAAACTATTATTTAAGAAGGTTTAATTTCCATTAAGTTTCATTTTTGTAAAATATGTAAAACTAAGTACCAGAACCAATAAGAAAGAAGAAAATGTATAATGGATATCATCATGACTTAATCTTTCAGAATATGGAAAATATGGGAGGAAGAGCTAAACTACCAAATGACAAAAATGCCATAGTGACAGAATAGAAGAGAAACAATCTGGTGAAGGGCCATACTCTTGTTGGGCTCTTTACAGAGTTTGTCCATATTATAAAACATCTTTAACAGTTATTATGTGTATTTTAAAGTCAAGGTACGTAAGTCAAGAAAAAGTCAATTAATGTGCCAACATCACGTAGTTTGTAGAGGAAAGTGTTGGAATTTAGCCCCAGATTTTTCTAATTTAATAGGCCTTGGCTTTTTCAAAACACCATTCCCTTCAGTGTAAATTTTGCATTCATTGGCAATGCAGTGAAAAGGGAAAATAGTCTGGTTTCAGCCTCACAAACTGCCTTTCTAGTCTTAATTTTTAAAAACACAAATAATTATGGTAATTATGGACATATTTAATGACTATAGCTCAAACAATACATATGAAAAACAACAAGAATGGAATGACTCATCTACATTACTTCTACAGCGCAAGCTCCACAACTATTTTTCATTAGTCCTTTATAAAAATGACAGGACTTACTACTCTTCATTAAAAAGAACTCTTCCAAGTATACATGTACTACATAATTATCACTTTGTCCAATGGATATCAGTGCAGCTTAAACATCCAATACAATTAAGTAATATCAAAAATTTATCTTTAGGAAAACAGAAATAGAATTTCTAAAGGATACTTTTCAGAGTGTTTTTGTTTGTTTCTTATATGAGTGCTTATCTTCATGATATTGTTACAAGTCGGGGCTAATTTCTTATTAGAAGGTTGACATAATTATAAACATTTATAGGCTTAGGGAATGGATGTTTCAAGAAAGGAAAATATACATGCAAATCACTGAGAACAATGTGTGTGAATATATATAAAATCATATAATATATATATTATATATAATATATATAAATACATATATAAATAAAATATAAATACAAAAACATATAAAGTACTCAGACCTTAATCTTTGTGGCAATGAAATAGACTAGATGAAAATATTGTTTTTAAGCTCTAAAATTTTGTAATTTTTGCTAACTTGCATGAATAATAAAGATCTTTGGAGTATATCCATTATCTTACACTTATTCTTCTTTCCTTTGAATCTTTATTTGTTCTGAAGTTCAGCCCCCTGACTTCTTCCTCTCGATGACACCTATAGACCTTACTACCCTCTCCCTCGCACACACGTGTATTCAGCAACTTACAGACACAAAAACTTATTCTCAGGGTCAACGTCCTACACTGTATCTGTCTTAACATAAGTAAACATTACCAATTTCAAAATATCTTATTTAAATTGAAGAAGAAATATCCAGCAAACATCACAATTATAGACAAAATACAAAATATAAAAATTATTCCTACACAGTGCAAGAAAAACATGAAGGTCTCTGAGAAAGCAGTGGTATTTCATGCCATTCTGGAGGTCTAGACAATGATAGAGAAGAAAAAGTGATTTATTTTAGAAATTAAAGGATTGGTTTCTATTTTGGTAATATGAATGGTAACTTTCCATGATAAGTAATTTTGGATCTCAAATGATCAGCTTTACATATATAGAAGATACAGAAAGGGAGAAATTAAGATTTCAGTACTATGTTGAACAGAAGTTCTGAGAGTGTGTATTCTCTTTTTCTGGATCTTACAGGAAAAACTTACAGCTTTTAAACGTTTATCTTGATGTCAGCTGTAACTTGTCATGGATGGCCTTTTTTGTTTTGAGGTATGTTCCTTGTATAGCCAGGTTGTTGTGAGTTCTCATCATGAAAGAGTGTTCAATTTTGTTTAATACTTTTCCTAAGTCTATTGAGGTGATTGTATGATTTTTATACTTTATTTTTTTAATGTGGTATATCACATTTATTGATTTATATATTTTGATCATCCTTGTATTCCAGGAATAAATCCCACTTAAGCATGGTGTATGATCCTTTTAATGTACTGTTGAATTTGGTTTGCAAGTATTTTGGTGAGGTTTTTGCATCTAAGGTCTATCGGGGATATTGGCCTGTATTTTTCTTCTAGTGCCCTTGCTTGGTTTTGGTGTTAGAGCAATGCTGGCCTCATAAAATGAGTTTGGAAGTATTCTCTCTTCCTCAATTTTTGGAAGATGTGAGGACTGGTATTAATTCTTCTTTAAATGTTTGATAGAATTCACCAGAGAAACCAGAATCCTGAACTTTTCTTTATTGGGAGGTTTTTGATTACTAATTCAGTACCCTTATTCATTATTAATCTGTTCAGATTTTCCATTTCTTCATGATTTAGTCTTTATAGGTTGTAAATAGGGAGAATTTTTTTTTCTTCTAGGTTATCTAAGTTGTCGGTGTATACTTTTACATGGTAGTTTTTTATCATTGCATTTCTGTGGCAACAGGTGTAATGTTTTCTCTTTCTAATTTTCTAATTTCTCTTTCTAATTTCTAATGTTTTCTCTTTCTAATTTGAGTCCTTTTGTTTCCTAGTACATCTAGCCAAAGTTTTGGTTAAAAAGACAGCTTTTAATCTTCTCTAATTTTTTTTTTAAGTCTCCCTTTCATTTATTTCTGCTCTGATATTTATTTCCTTCCTTCTATTAACTGGGCTTTGGTTGTTCTTTTTATATTTTTAAAAATATTTAAATATATTTTTATTTTATATTTCCTTGAGGTATAAAATTAGGTTTTTGAGATCTTTCATCTTTTGTAATTTATTGCTATGTACTCTCCTCTTAGAACTGCTTTTGCTGCATTTCATGTTCTGGTATGTTTGTTTCCATTTTCATTTATCTCAGTATATTTTATTATTTCCCTTTTTGATTTTTTTCCTTGACCCATTAGTTGTTCAAGAGCATGTTGTTTAATCTACTTCTTTCTGTGATTTTTTTCCAGTTTTATTCTTATAATTGATTTCTAGTTTCATACCACTGTCTTTTGAAAAGATGATTAATATGATTTCAACTCCTTAAACTTATTAAGGCTACTTTGTGGCCTCACATATCATTTATCCTGAGAATGTGTCATGTGTGCCTGAGAAGAATGGGCATACTGTTGCTGTGGATGGAATGTGTTGCAGGTGTCTTTTAGGTCTATCTGGTATAACCTAGTTTAACTCTATTATTTCCTTATTGATTTTCTGTCTGGATGATCTATCCATTGTGGACAATGAGGAACTGAAGTCCTTTACTTTTTATTTTATTGCTGTCTATTTTTCCCTTCAGTTCTGTTACTTACACTAAATAGACACACCCTTCTTTATTACTAAATCTGACCAGCATAGTGGTTCACTGTCTTAAGCTAAGCGCAAAACCACACAGCTATCCAAGCAAGACAGAATGCCACCTCATGAATTCTACAATTAGAAGTTTAGAATTAATTATGAAAGTTAGGATAAGAGGCCCTTCGTTATCTCAAATTATTTTTTTCATAATGCTTATGATGCAAAGGCAGGCATCTTTGAATCTTCATTTAGACTGTTTTAAATGGGAGAGTTTTTGTTTGTTTGTTTATTTTTAAACAGTACAGTTTTTTTTAAAGACCAAAAAATTATAAAAGGAAAAAAAAATCAGGAAAAGCTGTAAAATAAACCTTTTTTCAAAACACTGCTAAAATATAAGAATATCTATGAATTATACAGTTTTTATAATTCATAGATAATTCATAGATATTCTTATATTTTTTTAAAGATTTTATTTCTTTATTTGACAGAGAAAGAGAGATCACAAGTAGGCAGAGAGGCAGTCAGGGAGAGAGAGGGAAGCACACTCCCCGCTGAGCAGAGAGCCCAGTGCAGTGTTCCATCCCAGGACCCTGAGATCACCACCTGAGCTGAAGGCAGAGGCCTTAACCCACTGAGCCACTCAGGCACCCCAATATTCTTATATTTAACAGTCTATTAAAAAAAAACTTTATTTTACAGCTTTATGATTTTTTTTTCCTTTTATAATTTTTTGGTCTTTCTTGGACAGTTTCCCAAATAGGTATGAGATGTAAAGTAGACTTTTATTATCTTGACAGTATTTTAATCCCATAACTAGAAATTATTTTAAATAAGTGATTCTTTGCTATGGGTTTAAAAGAAAATGAGCTTTTTAAATATGTAGAAGACAAATTGGTAGATTCCCTTTATTACATAAGATATCCTATCTTTAAAATTACTAATTAAGTTCCATTGGACTTTTCAAAATTAATTTTAAATTATAGTTTTGCTACTAAAGGAACACTTTGAGAAAAAATTAAGTGACCTAAGTTGCTTTTGATTGTGCTTAATTCTAGAATATAACTTAAAATTGGGAATAGTTTCATAGGCTTTCAAATATTTTATATAAATTAATTAATGTAATGGTGCGTCAACACTGTAAAACAGGCAGACATACCACTTCTCAATCTATAAATGTGGAAACTGTGGATTGTTGTTTAAAGTCCAAAGGCTAATCAATGGTCAAGGAAGAGTTTAGACATGAGTTTCTTACCAAGACAGTATTGACAATTTGAGTGGGACATTGAGAAGGACTGATCAGAGTTCTTCCCACCAGATTTCGAAAGTAACTCTCCCCAGCTTTCCTCATTGTGTCTGTCAACTGCATTTGGAAAATGGAAACTCTCTGACCCGAGGCAACTGTTTTGGTACCAGGGGATCTATTTTGGTCATCTAAAAAGTCTCTGGAACAATGAAATTCATTCTTTTATCTATTAACTATGTGGGTATTTCTGAGCCTGTGTTTGATAATTTGCACAGTGCCTTTTCTATAGGCTCACATCACTTTTTTCTTTCAGGCATTATCAGGAAATGATTCTCCATCAGAGTGGTGAAAAATATAACTGTTAGATTTTAGAAGCTGTGTACATTATCAGTTTTTCCTTTTACTAGGTTTATAAGATTTACATTTACCTATTCTTTACAGGTACATAGTTTACAAACATGCATCTTTCTCATTTTCTAGCACCTCGCGCTCCCGTGGTATCTCTTTGTTTGCATTGCTTCCTTATATTTACTTCACTTGCTCTACTTTCTGGTTCTGTGTCAGCAACCTTATTTTATTTAAAGATAGGGATATAAATACAGATGCCCTACATATATTTATAAAGAGATGGAGGGGTAGTTTCATGAAATATTTTTACTATTTCAGTATTGAAGCAGAAGGCCTATTTTTCAGTGTTATTTTATTGTTGTTTTTCATGCTAAGCTACATAAAATTGATTTTGTGCATATTTATTAAAATATTTCCTCACATAGAGCATTGAAGCATTTCTTATTCTGATGGTAACATAGTTCTATGTATAAAATAAACTAAATTCAATTAGACTTGAATCTTATTTTTGAATTATGGATAAATGGACTTATTTAAAGAAGTGTTTTTGTTATCCAAATGTTTAGTTTAAGTAAACACATTTAATAAAATTCTAGGAGAGTTCAAATGTTTTTCAAACTTAAGAAGAGTCATTTATTTTGAAAAGGCATTGCTTAGTTTTTAATCAAATTACTCTCTTGGCAGAACATGCAAATATTCCATAATTTATAATTGATTCTTATATGTCATGAAAAAAAATATAGCTATGCAATATTGAAGCCAAAGAAACATGGCTACAGAAACACTGTAGAAAGTTAAAATGTGGTGATATAAAAAAATACAAATAATTAGAGTATTCAACAGCCCTATGTCTTATGTTATTCTTACCCATTTGATAGCAAAGCCACCTGTTTTAATTAAAATCTGTAAATTATCCTATGTACTTATTTCACTTTCCTAAACATGTATGGCTTGAAAAATGCAACCTTTGTTTCTGAGCAACTACATGATTAGTAGGTCTGTGTCAATATACTTCAAGTGAAATTTTAGTTGTTATCTCCTCTGTTATAATTGTAAGCTAGCTGCCTTTAGATAACCCTCATGGCTAATTTTGTAGATATGCATAAATTTCTTTCAAACATGCCAACTTTTATTAGAGAGGGTTAAGATTTTGTACTTAGAAACCATTTTATTTTTGGAACTCTAACAGAAAAAAAAAAACTCAAAACTCCAAGTTTCTATTTTCCAATTTTACTCAGTAAATTTGGTGTTATATAGCACCATTTTTATATGAACTTCACACTATGTTCATGTTCCTATTTCCTTTCTTCAACTGATTGAACTTTGGAAATAATAGACATTTTTCCATCTTCATTTTCTTTTCTCATCTGTCTCCCAAATATATCCTAAAAGTGTATTGTTTTTTCTTTCTATTCTCCAGAGAATATTTTTTTCCTTTTACTATTGATTTTGCATTATTGCTTACTACTTCTTTCTGATTTCTGTTTACCCTTCAAATAAGATTTTTACTCTCCACACATATGCTTCCCACCACAGAATATAAATGACCTCTCTCAAATACCATAACCATCTCTTACCTCTCTGATCACACTTTGATTCTACCAGTTCTAGTCTTATCTTTTTATTTTCATCTATTTTTTCCTATTAATTTTTTTAGCTCAATCATTAATAAATATTAACTTATCCAGGCAGTGATTACTATATCTTCACATCTAATTAAATTTCTAAACACTTGTAACTATTCTTAGAATTATATTTGATATGTCTCATCAGCTGAACAGGTCAAAGATCAAAAAATTATAATTCAAGCTAAAACGTGACCCTTCACTTTGTCGAAGATTCTTTGCCTACCTAACTTCATCTCCTGAACCTTCTGCTAGGCTTTTCTGTGTACTTCCTTATAAAACAGTTTTAGCAAGAACTCTGTTAAGTCCGTTTAATGAGAGGTACCTACGCTTGACATCTGATCACATTTGATATGAGATTCTTCTCTTCATCATCCTTCACGTGATGATGTCTTATCTCCTGGCCTTTCTTCAGCAAGAGTCCTGTTAGGTTGGTTTAGCTACAGTCCCCTTCACCACTGATGTTTTCTACTAATTTTCCATCCACTGACCTCCACTTTGGTCTTTGGCCATAAATTCCCACATGGACATGCTATTTTCAGAGTTGAGTCTAGTCTCTTTCTCCCATTGTGAAATCCCGTTGCAGAGGGTGCTGGCCCTAGTAGCACAATGACCTGGATGAAGTTTGCCTTACCATCTTTAGCAAGTGTTGTTGAGTATTTTTTTCTTGAACAATTGGGAATTCAGAGTCTGTATGAGAAATATGCAATATTTACATTTGTGTGCACAAAGAATTTTGCAAAATGTGTATTTTAAAAAATAATTTTATAACTGTCTTAATATGTGATTTTCCTTTTGAAGATGGTTACTTTGTTCCCTCTTCTGACATTGCAATTTCATTCCTTGAAAAATATAAATTATGTTATTATATTATTAATGAAGATGCTTGGGTAATAGCTACTTTCTAACTCTACTAACTGGCATTCAACTTCTAAAACTTTAGTACTAGTTATTTACAACAGGCATTCCAGAAATGGGGCCCAGGAATAGATGATAGGAAGGAAAACCAAAACCAATTTTCCTGTTTATTATCTTTCTTTTTTTTATTATTAGTGTTATGTTAGGTACCATACAGTACATCATTAGTTCTTGATGTAGTGTTTCAAGATTCATTGTGTACATATAACACCCAGTGCTCCCTGCATATTATCTTTCAAATATATTATTATTAATTATCAACTGAGTCAAGACTATGTCAAGATTATATGACTCTGCTGATAAGAATCAAGAGAGATCAGCTTTACAAGTTGTATTACAATTTGGATTTCTTGGTATATTGTACCAAGCACAGTTCAGATGTCTTGTGACTTAGGTCCCTCCTGACATATGATCCAGTTTGTTACTTTACAGAAAGTTTTACTTCGGAACTGTAAATAGATTATTCCTCCCTAGGTGGTAACACATTCAATATTTGCTGATGTTTAGAGTAAATTGAGAATTATAAGATATCACTTAGTAATCAGGTTTCATGGTCAGTATTTCCTTTTTTTCAAAATGAAGTGATAAGATTAATTTTTCTTTAATTAAAAATAATAAATATTTAACTTTAGACATAAGAATAATCATTCGAGCCACAGGCCTATGTTTTCTAATTTGGAATGTGAATATTCTAGCTTTTATTTTAGGTTTATTGACATTGTCAAACAAAAGAGGCAAACCCAAAATCATTTAAAAAAATGAGTTTATTCTGAATAGCAGAGAGATTGCAATTCCAGACACACAAACTGTAGCAAGCTACAGGCAAATCTGTTGAGGGTTTTCGGGTGGTTTATACTTATGGACAGGGAATGTAAAGAGGGAAGAGTTCAGATAGTCTGTAAAATCAAAACAAATGGAGAACTGCTTTGAAAATTGCCTGAGCAGACAAAACCAGTCCAGTCTTACAAACAAAGCTCGATTTGGCTCATTTTGCAAGGTCAACCTGACCTGGGTAATTTCTTGTTCATGCTTCTGGAAATGATATGAAAAACTTCCAAAGGCTAATGTAAGGCAAACTTTGGTTATTCCCTTATCCTTTAAGAAAAATTCTAATATTATCCATTTTCTATAAATCAAGCATTTATGGGAAATCAGTCTCTTTTTCCTTAAGTTTTATTTACTTGAGGGCACATGCATGAAATTTTCAATTTTGTATTCTCCAGCTTTATTTTAGGTGAAAATTGTTTCACAACACTGTTCATTGTAATATTATCCAACTTGTACTCTGCAGTCATCATAACTCAATTAGTTAAAATTTAGTTTTTACCAATATTAGAATTATTTAACATGTATTTTATTTTAACAATGCACTTAATAGGGCTGCCTAGATGGTTCAGTGGGTTAAGCATCTGACACTTGGTTTCTGCTCAGGTTGTGATCTCAAGGGTCCTGAGATCTAGCACTGCTCCGTGGGGGTCTGCGTCTCTCCCTCAGCCCCTCCCTCACTTGTTTATTCACTTGCTCTCAAATAAAAAATAAATCTTTAAAAAATGCATTTAAGGGGCGCCTGGGTGGCTCAGTGAGTTAAAGCCTCTGCCTTCAACTCAGGTCATGATCTCAGGGTCCTGGGATCGAGTCCTGCATCAGGCTCTCTGCTCAATGGGGAACCTGCTTCCCTCTCTCTCTGCCTGCCTTTCCGCCTACTTGTCATCTCTGTCAAATAAATAAATAAAATCTTTAAAAAAAGCATTTAATACTTATAAGTAGCACATTTACTTTTTTTTTGTTTTCCTTCTGATGAATTATCTTCTAAAAATTTGTTCAAATCAAGAACACACTCTAAAAATTATCAGAAAAAAAAAAGTTACCAGATCATACCCTTTCATTTTGCTTACATCCTTAAAAATACTTTTTATTACAGTAAAATCAATGTAAAATCAACAATAAAATCCATGCCAAGGGGATTTGGAAGAATTGGCACACTAAAGTTGAAAGATGGGTAAGTTATAGTTTTAAGAGTCAGAAATAGTATTAATTTCATGTTATTTATCATCTAGACACTTATTTGGAGCACTAAAGGATAAATAAATTTGGATTTTCTAGATTATCAATCAGTGCATAAAAACAGGTTATTAAAAATCAGTGCAACCTTTTTTTAATTGGCCCCTGCCTCTTTTCAATAATTCAGTTAGGTATAATAACTTATAATTTATTAGCTACCATTTTCCTTAAGCCAGTCAATATCCCAATTAGAGGCAAATAAATAAGTAAAAATCCCTTAATTTGCAAGTTTACTTCACTTTGTGGGTATAATTCCTCACTTTATTTTTCTCTCTTGGTATAATATAAAGTCGACTATTAACTTTTTAACTTTCCTTAACGCTCCCTCAAATAGAATATGAAAACATGTTATTCACTCCCAAGACACACCACTTATTTTTTTCTTTTTTGCTTCCTTTGTTATCATTTAAAAATGTTATGTAAAAATTGATTTTCAAAATTAAAATGTTTTCATAGCCAGCTATCTCCAGAGTTGTGGGGAGAGGCAGAGGTTATATTTGTTTTAAGATGTCTTAAATAAATAAATAAGATAAATACTCCAATAATCTGAGTAAAAATGCTTCCTGCTTTAATAAGCCACAACAAAATCCCAATGTATTAACACAAGAACAGTTTAATTCTTTAGTTCATGAAAAATCCACCGCAGATATTTCTTGAAGGCAGAATTTGTACAAGACGTGATTCAGAAATACCAGTACAATCTATTATAGCTCTGATTACTTATTTTTATGGTGGTTAATAAGGTCTCCAAAAAAGAGAAAAAAAAATTGTAAGTGGGAGATTTGGTTGGGGGAAGAGGACAGTTTAGGAAGTATGTTCCATCACTTTTCAGTGTCCCATTGGTCAGGGGCACCTGGATGGCTCAGCTGGTTGAGCATCTGACTCGATTTTGCCTCAGGTCATGATATCCGGGTCCTGAGACTGGGCTCTGCACTGGGCATGGAACCTGCTTCAGGTTTCTCTCTCCCTCTGTTCTTCCACCCCTTCAACCTCCACTCACATGATCTCTCTCTCTCTCAAAAAAAAAAAAAAAGAAGAAGAAGAAAGAAAGAAAAGAAAAATCTCATTGGCTAGTCACCTGGACCTAGTTAAATGAGAAAAACTAGGGAATGTGGTCTTGCAGTCTTAACCTTCTGCTTTGTTAAGGCATAGAATAATCTGGTAAAGATATAGAATTGTCTTAGCTTCAGATATTTAAAGTTTAAAATATACATATACACACATACACATATGAATCAATTTATGCAATTCAATATGACATTATTAAAAAGTAATATAAAGTTTTTAAGCAATATTTATAAACACTGTATCATAATACAGGCTTAAAGAGTGAGTTCTCTGAAGCCCAAAATGAATGAACCCTTTTAGAATAAATTACAAGTGTGCTCAAGAACTTCTATGTAGCCTTATGTTCTTGATGTAAGGAAGGCATGTCAAAGAAGACTTCTAGCCATAATACTTTAATAAATTAAAAAAAAAATGTCACTGCTTCTTAAAACAAGAGTAAATTTTTTTTCCTCTTCGATATATCATTGTAGATTAGACAATTATAAAAATGGTTGTATTTTTTTCCTTAAATGCCTCAGAATTATGTAAAAAAAAAGAACTGTCCACATTCCAACAAATCTTCTGTAGTGTTTTGAAATACTTTTTTGTAAGTGCTTTTAATAAATGTAATTACTTTGGCATACATCCATGTTGCACATTTAATAGTTCATTTTTAATTGTTGATATATCAAAATGTCTGTATCTATTTACCTGATGATGGACTTTAGGTTCTTTCAAGTTTTGGGCCACTACAAATTAAATTGTATTAAATATGCATGCACAATATGCTGAGAACATTTGTTTTCCTTTCCTTATGAATGGAATGACTGGATCACATCAAACTCAACACTCAAAAAACTAATAACCCAGTCCTAAAAAAAAAAAAAAAATAGGCAGAAGACATGAATGGACACTTCTTCAAAAGAGACATGCAAATGGCTAACACCACATGAAAAATGCTCAATGTCACTAGCTATCAGGGAAGTACAAATCAAAACCACAATGAACTCTCACATTACACCAGTTAGAATGGCAAAAATTAACAAGACAGAAAACATCAAATATTGGCAAGGATATGGAGAAAGGGGAACCCTTTTACATTTGTGGGAATGCAAGCTGGTGCAGCCACTCTGGAAAAGAGTATGGATTTTACTCAGGCTATTAAGAGTAGAGCTACATTATGACCCAGCAACTTCACAACTGAGTATTTACCCCAAATATACAGACATAGTGAAAAGAAGAGGCACGTGCACCCTAATGTCCGTAACGGCAATGTCCGTAATAGCCAAACTATGGAAGGACCACAGGGGAAAAGAGGGAAAGCCAAAGGGGGAAAAGTAAGAAAGGGAGAGGAACCATGAGAGATTATGGACCCAAGAAACAATCAGGAGGTTTCAGATAGGATGATGGGTATTGAGGAGTACACATGCTGTGATGAGCCCTGTGTGTTACACTCAACTAAAGAAGCATTGAACACTACATCAGAACTAATTATGTACTACACAGTGGCTAACTGAACACAATAATACAAAGTATTTATAAGTGCATAGAGAACAGACTTCTGGTACTAACCTGCACTTAAATAAGTTAACAATATTTCCTTTTCCTAAGGAATATATAGCTATTAATCAGAGGTTTAATTACTGTGTGAAAAGGACTTGCTTTTTATATTCAGGTTGATGGGTTCAAATTTGGACTTTGCTGTTATAAAGTACTGCATTTAGGCTAGCCTACAAAGTTTAGTGATTCCACCTCCCTACCCCACCACAACCTCCCAATCTGCCTCTCAAATTCTTCATATCAGAGATATCATATGATAATTGTCTTTCTCTGATTGACTTATCTCACTTAGCACAATACCCTCTAGTTCCATCCACGTCGTTGCAAATGGCAAGAGTTCAGGGTTTTTGATGGCTGTATAGTATTCCACTGTATATATATATATATATATATATATATATATATATATATATATATAGGGTTTTGGGTACTAGCGCTTTTATAATATATATATATAATGTTTTCTTTATTTATTCATCTATTAATGGGCATCTAGGATCTTACCATAGTTTGGCTATTATGGATATTGCTGCTTTAGACATTCAGGTGTACATACCCCTTCAGATCTCTACATTTGTATCTTTAGGGTAAACACCCAGTAGTGCCATTGCTCGGTCCTGGGCACCTCTATTTTCACCTTTTTGAAGAACCTCCATGCCGTTTTCTGGAGTGGCTGTACCAGCTTGCATTCCCACCAACAGTGTAGGAGGGTTCCTCTTTCTCCACATCCTTGCCAAACCTTGTCATTTCCTGACTAGTTAACTTTAGTCATTCTTACTGGTATGAGGTGGTATCTCCCTGTGGTTTTGATTTGTATTTCCTTGATGCCAAGTGATATGGAGCACTTTTTCCTGTGTCTGTTGGCCATTTGGATGTCTTCTTTGAAGAAATGTCTGTTCATGTCTTCTGCCCATTTCTTGAATGGATTATTTGTTCTTTGGTGTTGTGTTTGATAAGTTCTTTATAGGTTTTTGGGTACTAGCGCTTTTGCAATGATGTCATTTTCAAATATCTTCTCCTATTCTGTTGGTTGTCTTTTGCTTTTGTTAACTGTTTCCTTTGTTGTGCAAAGTTTTGGTCTTGATGAAGTCCCAATAGTTCATTTTTGCCCTTGCTTCCCTTGCCTTTGGTGATGTTTCTAGGAAGAAGTTGCTGTGGCTGAGGTCAAAGAAGTTGCTGCCTGTGTCTCCTCAAAGATTTTGATTGATTCCTGTCTCACATTGAGGTCTGTCATCATTTTGAGTCTATTTTTGTGTGTGGTGTAAGGAAATGGTCCAGTTCCATTTTTCTGCATGTGGCTGTCCAATTTTCCCAACACTATTTGTTGTGGAAAAACTTGTTTTTCCATTGGACATTCTTTCCTGCTTTGTTGAAGATTAATTGACCATAGAGATGAGGGTCCATTTCTGGGCTCTCTATTCTGTTCCATTGATCATTGTGTCTGTTTTTGTGCCAGTACAATAGTGTCTTAATGATTACAGCTCTGTAATAGAGCTTGAAGTCTGAAATTGTGATCCTGTCAACATTTGTTTTCTTCTTCAACATTTCTCTAGCTATTTGGAGTCTTTTCTGGTTTCATATAAATTTTAGGATTATTTGTTCCATTTCTTTGAAAAAAGTGAATGGTATTTTGATAGTGATTGCATTAAATGCATAGATTGCTCTAGGTAAATTAGACAGTTTGACAATATTTGTTATTCAAATCCATGAGCACAGACAGTTTTTCCATTTTTTTGTGTGTCTTCAATTTCTTTCATGAATAATCTATAGTTTTCTGAATACAGATTCTTTGCCTCTTTGATAAGGTTTATTCCTAGGTAGCCTATGATTTTAGGTACAATTGTAATTGTATTCAATTCCTTAACTTCTCGTTTTTCTATTTTGCTGTTGGTGTATAGAGATGCAACTGATTTCTGTGCATTGATTTTTATATCCTGACACTTTACTGAATTCCTGTGTGAGCTCTAGCAGTTTTGGAGTAGAGTCTTTTGGGTTTTCCACATAAACTATCCTATCATCTGCAATGAGTGAGAGTTTGTCTTCTTTACTGATTCAGATGACTTTTATTTCTTTTTGATGTCTGATCACGGAAGCTAGAACTTCTAATACTATGTTGGATAGCATGCTATGTTCCTGCTTAGGGGAAAAGCTCTAAGTTTTTCCCCGTTGCAAATGATATTTGCTGTGGGTTTTTCATGACTTTTATGATATTGAGGAATGTACCATCCGTCCCTAAACTGTGAAGAGTTTTGATCAAGAAAGGCTGCTATACTTTGTGAAATTCTTTTTCAGCATCTATTGAGAATACCACATGGTGCTTGTTCTTTCTTTTATTCATGTATTGCATCACATTGGTTTATGGATATTGAACCAACCTTGCAGCCCAGGAATAAATCCCACTTGTCATGGTGAATAATCCTTTCAATGTACAAAAAGAATTGGCTAGTATTTTGGTGAGAATTTTTGCTTCAGTGTTCATTAAGGATGTTGGTCTATAAGACTTTTTTTTTGTTGAGGTCTTTGTCTGGTTTTGGGATCAAGGTAATGCTGGCTACTTATGATGAGTTTGAATGTCTTCTTTCCATTTCTATTTTTTGGAACAGTTTAAGAATAGGTATTAATTTTTCTTTACATGTTTGGTAGAATTCCTTTGGGAAGCCTTGTGACCCTGGGCTCTTATTTGTTGGGAGATTTTTTATTATTACTTCAATTTCCTTACAGGTTGTGGGTCTGTTCAAGTTGTTTTTTGTTTGTTTGTTTGTTTGTTTGTGTTGTTTTTATTTCTTCCTGGTTCAACTGTGGTAGTTTATATGTCTCTAGGAATGTATCCATTTCTTTCAGATTTCAAATTTGCTGGTATATAGTTGTCCCTAATATGTTCTTATAATTATTTGTATTTCTTTGGTATTGGTTGTGATCACTCTTCTTTTATTCATGATTTTATTTGGGTCCTTTCTCTTTCCTTTTTTTTTTTTTAAGATTTTATTTATTTATTTCACACAGACAGAGATCACAAGTAGGCAGAGAGGCAGGCAGAGAAAGAGGAGGAAACAGGCTCCCTGCGAGCAGAGAACCCGATGTTGGGCTCGATCCCAGGACCCTGAGATCATGACCTGAACTGAAGGCAGAGGCTTTAACCCACTGAACCACCCAAGTGCCCCTCTCTTTCCTTTTTGAATAAGTCTGACTGGGACAGGTTCCCATGTTAGGGGCATAGATATTTAAAATTGTTAGATCTTCTTGTTGGACAGACCTTTTGAGTATGATATAGTGTCCTTCCTTATCTCTTATTATAGTCTTTGGCTTAAAATCTAATTGATCTGATATAAGTATTGTGACCCAAGCTTTTTTTTTGATGCCCATTAGCATGGTAAATTGTTTTCCACCCCCTCACTTTAAATCTGGAGGTGTCTTCGGGTCTAAAATGAGTTTCTTGTAGAGAGCATATTGATGGGTTTTTTTTGTTTGTTTGTTTGTTTTGTATTGTTTTTTGTTTTTTTTTTTTAATCCATTCTGATACCCTGTGTCTTTTGATTGGGGCATTTAGCCCATTTATATTCAGGAAAACCATTGAAAAATATAAATTTAGTCTCATTATATTGCCTGTGAGGTGACGATTACTGTATATTTTGTCTGTTCCTTTCTGTTCTGTTATTTTTAGGCTCTCTCTTTGCTTAGAGGACCACTTTCAATATTTCCTCTATACCTGGTTTGGTGTTTGAAAATTCTTTTAGTTTTTGTTTGTCCTGGAAGGTTTTTATTTCTCCTTCTATTTTTAGTGACAGCCTTGCTGGATGCAGTATTCCTGGCTGCCTATTTTTCTCATTCATACCAGTCCGTTTTGGCCTGCCAGGTCTCCTTGGATAGGTCTGTTGCCAATCTAGTATTTCTACTCTTGTATGTTACAGACTTCTTGTCCTGAGCTGCTTTCAGGATTTCCTCTTTGTCACTGAGACTTGGAAGTTTTGCTATTAGATGACAGGATGTTGACCTATTTTTATTGATTTTTAGGGTGGTTCTCTGCAACTCCTGGATTTTGATGCCTTTTTCCTTCCCCAAATTAGTGAAGTTGTCTGGTATAATTTGCTTCAATATACCTTCTGCCCCTCTCTTTTTTCTTTTGGGATCCCAATTATTCTAATATTGTTTCATCTTATGGTATTCCGTATCTCTCAAATTCTCCCCTCGTGGTCCAATCATCTCTCTTTTTCTCAGCTTCTTTATTCTCCATCATTTGGTCTTCTGCATCACTAATTCTTTCTTCTGCCTCATTTATTCTAGCAGTAAGAGCTTCCATTTCTGATTGCACATATTGATAGCTTTTTTGACTTCAACTTGGTTAGATTTTAGTTTTGTTTCTCCAGAAAGGGCTTTTATATCTCCAGAAAGGGATTCTCTAGTATCTTCCATGCTTTTTTCAAGCCCAGCTAGCACATTGATATCATCATTCTAAATGCTAGCTCTGCATTTAGAATGTCTGTATTGAATAGGTCCCTAGCTTTTGATACTGCTTCTTGTAGTTTTTGTTGTTGTTGTTGTTTGTTTTGGTTTGGTTTTGAGGTGGTTTTTCTACCTTGTCATTTTATCCAGATAAGAATAGATAAATGAGAGAAGAAAATACTAAAAGGGTAGCAACAACCCAGAAAAATATACACTCACCAAATCAAAAGAGATCTGAAACTGAGGTGAGAAGAAAGGAGGAATGTGTGTATATATATGTGCGCATGTGTGTGTTATATATACACATATATATGCATATATACATATATACACACATATATATACATATATGTATATATATATGTATGTATGTATTTTACTGGTGAATAGAGCAGAGTCACACTTTTGATTTTGGGTGTTTTGTGGTCTGTTAGAAGAAACTGCCTCCCAATAGTTTAAAGAAAGGAAAACTTATATATATTCAAAAATAATGGTAAACATGATGAAAGGATGGAATATGACTGCAAAGATGAAAATTTTTAAAAAGACTCTAAAAAAGGAATTGATAAGGTAAGTTGGTTGAAAAAAGAAAAACAATGAAAAAATGTGATCAGGCTGGAGCTAGATTTGCAGTCTATTTTGATCTTTTAGAAGAAACCTTATCCTAAAAATTTAAAGAAAGAAAAACCTACTTGTATTCAAAAAATAAGACTAAATACAGTGAAGGGATAGAATATTACTATAACAATGGAAATTAAAAAAATTTTAAAAAGGTATTGATGAAATAAAATAGCTAAAAATACATTAAAATAGGAAAGAAAAAAATTTTTAAATAAAATAAGAAAAATAAAAAAAAAATTAACTGTGAAAGACTAAGGAATCATGGGGAAAAGCCATGAATTCTATGTTTTGTATTCCTATAGCTCTGAAGTTTTGGAGTTCTAATTGATTAGTGAACTTGGTCTTGGGTGGATATTCTTACTGATCTTCTTGGGGAAGGCCCTGTTGCGGTGATTCTCACATGTCTTTGCCAAGGCAGAATTGCACCACCCTTGTCAAGGGTCAGGCCAAGCAATCCGCTTGGGTTTGTTCTTGGTAGCTTTTGTTCCCTGAACTCTTTCTGTACAGCTTTAGAAGACTGGAGTGAAGATAGCAGCCTCCCAATCTCTGGGCCCATATGTGCTGAGATCTTGGGGCTCTACTCAGTGCACCCTCAGAGAAAAGAAGCCAGTCACTCCTGTCTCCCTGGTCTCTGGCTGCACTCCAAGCTCACTCAGCCTGTGACCAGTATTTCTTTCTCTGGTGCATGGTCCTGCTTGGAGTCTCCAAACCCAGCATATTCTTGCAGCCTGATCCCATGCCATTCCTCCCAGAGGAGGAGGTCTCCCCAGATCTGCCATTTGTGGAGTACCCACTTGAAGAATAGTGACCCCACTGTGCCTCCTTGGATCATGGTTTAAGGTAACCCCAGGCTAAGAAGCCACTCCTTGGCTCTGTCTCTGTCTCTGTCTCTGTAGCCAGCTTCCCTGCTCTGATACCTGAGAGCTCTTCTGCACTCAGACACTCCTGGTCTTTCTGTGACCCCAATGGTCCTGAGACCACACTGTCCCAGTGAGGGGTTGCCCCCTGCCGCCACTTGGCCTCTGGAGTGACATCCCTTAGTGTAACAGAGGAACAGACTTCTGAAAGTTTTGATTTTGTGCCCCACTGCTCCACCACTTACCAGGAGCTGGCCCCTCCCCCTGTGGTATATCTTCCTGTAGGTCCTCTCGGATTCACTTCTCCACACGTCCACACTTCCAGAAAGTGGTGGCTTTTCTGTTCCTAGAATTGCTGCTCTTTTTCTCTTTGATCTCCTATTGAGTTTGTAAGTGTTTAGAATGGTTTGAGAACTATCTAGCTGAACTCCTGGGACCCAATGATATTTAGGTTTCCTACTCCTCCACCATCTTGCTCCTTCTTCCTTTCCCATTAATTTTTATTTTACTCTTTGCAGATAATGCAGGCATCATGTAGAATTTTGCATTGACTGATTTATTTCTAATATTATGTCAAGATTATATTTCTGGGACAAACTCCATAGGCTATAATATACTATTAGTTTAATATATGGTTGTACTCTATTTGCTAAATATTTATTAAGAATTTTTTACATTGAGGCACCTGGGTGGCTCAGTGGGTTAAATCCTCTAACTTCGGCTCAGGTCGTGGTCCTGGGGTCCTGGGATCGAGCCCTGCGTTAGACTCTCTGCTTGGCAGGGAGCCTGCTCCCCCCCACCCCACCTGCCTCTCTGTCTACTTGTGATCTCTGTCTGTGAAATAAATAAATAAAATTTCTTTTTTAAGTAATATTTTACATCTATGTACCTGGGGGGCATCATTTGCTAGTGTTGGTTTTGTTTTGTTTTCCCTTGGAATTTTTCAGAGGTTTCCAGATTATAATTAACTAGGATAGTAGAATTCATTGGGAACTATTCCCTTCTCTTTAATTTCCTAGAATATTTTAGGCATGATATTATTTCCTCCTTAAAGCTTTAGTATAATTCCCCAGTGAATACGTCTAGGTATCAATAATGTTTCTTTTCTCTTTTATACCTACTCAAATTGATTAGAGGTTGATCATTTTTGGTTAAATTATGCAGCAGTCAGAAAGCATAATATGTATGACTTGAAGCCTGCTATACTCATTCAAACTTGTTTCATGATGCAGGATAAAATCAGTCTTGGTAAATGTTCCCTGCACATGTGAAAAGAATGTGTATTCTGTTGCTTGGTTTATTCTATTAAGTTTGACACCCTTGGTTAATAGTTTTGTTTAAACATTTAGGATATTTGACTTTTCAGTTTGTTTCTTCTCAGTTGTTGAAGGTGGTTGTTGGAATCCTGAATCCTAATTTTGATGATGTATATTCTTTTTGATGTTTATCAGTTTTTTCTTACATATTTTAAAGCTTTTTGTGTATGTACACAGATTTTATGACTATAATATTCCCTTCATATAATAAACACCTTAAAGTCATGAAATCATCTTCCCCTTTGCCTGATGTTAATACAATTTCATCATCTTTATTTTGTTTAGTGTGAGTCTAGAATCTTTTTCATCCTGTCACTTATGTCTAGTTCATGCTATAATTATAAAATCATGTTCCTTTGAAGCAACTTATCTTTGGGTCTTCCCTTTTAGTATAATCTGATAATCCTGTTTAGCTCATGATTTACTTGTCATATGGTGTTGATGTTGTTGTGTTTAAACATGTCATCTTGCAATTTGCTCTTTAATGACCTTATCTTATTTTTTTACCTTTTTTCTTTTTTTTTACTTTCTTTTAATTAATTGAGAGTATTCCATTCATCTCCATTTTAATTTTATTAGCTATAACTTATTACTTATAAAAGTATAACATATAATTATATTTGACACCTTTTGTTCACAATGCATGTCTTTAGCTTATCACTGCCCATCCTCCATAATATTTTAGTACTTCAGATAGAGTATGAGAACCTTACCTTCATTTCTTCCATCAGTGTCAATGTTCTTATCAAACATTTATTTTCACAGGTATAATAAACCTGATAAATACTGTTATTATTTGTTTAAGGGTACACTGTATATTAACAAGATTTAAATGAGAAAAAAATCATATATTTTTCTTTGAGAAACCATTTCTGATATTCTTTGTTTTTTTTTGATACACAAATGATTTTTCCATCTGGTACTTTTTGTTTATTAATGAAGAACTTTCTTGAACAGTACTTATGAAGTGATTCTTATAATATCAAATTAATATTTATTTCCCAGAAAACTTTTTATTTTGTCTTCACTTTTAGGAGATATTTCTAATGGAAAATGTGTTCTTATCCTTATATTTGTTCCTATAATTTATAAAATTTTCCCTTTTTAGGTTTTTCTCCTTTTTACTGATTGGGATAATTATATTATGATATCTTATGCTTTTGTAAAATTTTTGTCTTGTTTGTGTATAAAGTTTATTAAGCTTTTTGGAAATGTGAATTTATAATATTTATGAACTTTGGAAAATTTTGGCCAATATTTCTTAAATATTTTTTTCTCCCTTCTTCTCTTTCCTCTCCTTTGGGGAGTAATTATGTATATATTTTAGACCATTTAAATGTTCACACAGCACAGTAATAGACTTCTCTTAATTTTTTTCTCTGTATTTCATTTGGATATTTTCTATTCCTTTCTCTTCAAGGTAATTATTTAAATAAAATTCTGTAATATCTTATCTGCCATTAATACCATACAATATATGTTTTTATCTCAGAAATTGTAGTTTTTATTCCTATAAGTTTGCTCTGTCTTTTTCTTTTTTTCTTTTTTGTGTACTCTAAGTCTCCACTGAATATTTTACATATAGAATACCAATTAAAGAACTGTTTTATGGTCCTTTCTTGTTAATTTTAAGCATCTGCACTATTTGGGTTGATTTCAGTTGAGGTAATTCTCCTATTATAAGTTCTGTTTTCCTGCTTCTTTGGATTTCTGGTAGTGTTGAATTGGATGCCATACGGTGTGAGTTTCCTTGGTTGGGTTTTGGACATCTTGGCACAGCTACAATTTCTCTTAAGCTTTTCTGTCCCTAAGAAGCTACTTGTAAACAGTTTGATCCCTTCAGGATTCATTCCTGAGTTTGCTAAGTAGACTTAGAGCAATGCCCAATGTAAGGCAGTTGTGACCTACTACTGAAACAAGACCTTACCAAGTACTCTTTTAATTCCCTCATGAACTGGGAATTGTTCCAGTCTGAGTAGCGATAAAAGGCACTAATTTTTTTAATGTGGTTCTTCCCTTAGCTTGAGTAGTTTCCTCCTATCAGCAGTTTCCTGATTAGTACTTAATTGGAAACTCTAAGAGGCTGTTTGTGAAGCTCTTCCCTCTCTGTTTTTTTGTCCAATGAACTACGGCCACTATAGACACTCAGTTCTGTCTTTTCATCAGAGATGAATTCTCCCGTTTTCTCTACGACCAACATGGGCAGGAAGCTCTCCTGTACCAATACAATAAGCCGGTGAAATTTCTTTCACTTGACCTCCCATCTCAATGATTTCTACCCTTGTGTTGGCAATGTGAAATATCTCAGAATTGCTCTGTCATATTTTGGGGTTGTGGTTGTTCAGAGGAGAATAAATCTAACACTTGTTCATAAACATAAGTGACCTTCGAACTTAATTTTTCATTTTAATTAAAACATATCTTTTGGTATGCTTTCAGAAAGTAACTGAGTTTAGTCTACCTGTCTTCAGAAGCTCATAAATGTCCCTAAAAGCTAATTATTGTTTTAGTTTTATATTTTTCCCTCAATAATTGAGATGTTGAACTATTATCAATATACATGTAGCTAATGAGAAATATACTTTCAGTCTTTTTTTTTTTAATAGACAATCTTTTTGTTTTTGTTATTGTTGTTTTCTTCTGTGATCCCCTTTGAATGCTTTATCAGACTTGACGGGCAGAGATTTCAATTTCTTTGTGTTTCCTTTCTTTGCGCTTTCCCTTTTTCTCCTCATTTTGTTTTTTAATTTTTGTTTTTGATTTTTAATCCTAATTTTCAGTAAATTCTTAAGCTTTGGAGGACTTTAATTCTGACATTATTTCTTCAAATATCTCTAAACTATTTTCTTATCTTAACCATATTAGATATTGAAATATTTAGCCCCATATTTCATGCCTTTATATTTTATTTTATCCATGCTACTATTTTTATCTCTCACATATTTTGGAAAAATTTCCTAGTTAACGGTTTAAGTTTGCTCTACTGAAACTTAGGACTTGACATTGATATATTATATTTTCCTATTATAATTTCAAATCCTATCACATTAAACAAAGCAAGCTTATTTAACAGGCTTTTAAAATGGGTCTTTTAAGTGTTTCAGTGGAATTTTAAGTTGCTCTGTAGAGTTTCTCCTTTGTCTCCAAACACTGTTGATTCTTAGTTTGCACTGATTCTCTGTAGCAGAATTTTCAAACACCTGGTGATCTTGTTCAATGTTCTTAATATACTGTTGGTTGGCTATTGTGATTCAGTATCTTGCTGTGGATTTGGGAACGGTTACACTTCTGAGGGTTCCCAGTTATTACCTGTCCTACATTAATTTTCTGGTCATAGTACCCACATATAGTACTATGCTAAGGCAGTGATACATCACTGGTTTTGCTTGCTAACAGAAGTATAGTTGACATTGGAGGATTTTTTCAGTTGTCCCAAATATTCTAATCGCTATCTAAAAAAAAAATCTTGAATCTATAATCTGATCTCTGCGCAGTCCAGAATTAATCTCTTATCAGAAAAAATAACTTTATAAAAGTACATTGGGAGCAGTTTACTCCACCATTATTTTTCCATCAGCCAAATACAGCCATCATTTTTTTCCTACAGAAATTTCTCAAAATAACTTGGCTTGTTGATAAGTAAGTGAGACTGAGAATATATGTCCTTTGATTTTAGATAAACTGGGCTAAATCTTTTTTATCTTGATCTACTTTCTATAAACATGATTCAATTTTAATATATTTTTTAAGGTTTGTTAACAAATGCCTGATTTGGGAATATGGCATTTTAAAAGTAATTTTTACACATTTTAAATTACATATGTTAAAGGAACAAATAACAAATTCACTGTAAAATAAAAATTGTGCCAAAACAAAAATGAATATACTATTAATTAAGTAAAACAATACTGTTAGTTTTAATATCTTTGTTAGACACAAGATTATGTGTCTCAGATTAACCTTTAATCACTTAGGGCATAAAATGCAAAATAATACTTAAGATTTCTAATTATTTATGGCATTAATTTTAATTATTAAACAAAGTATAGCTTCATCATCCTCACATATAAACATGTAACAATGTTGGTCACTTCTATAGTTTTTATTACATCTTAGTATTTAAAGTTCTTTGATATGGGAAAAAAATAATGCAAAGCATATATGCAACAAAGGTAGCTGTGATAATATTCTTTATGTCTTCCAGGGTTTCACAAAATTGCCTCCACTGACAACTTTTCTAGTAGTAATTCAGTGAAAGAAAATAATCATTGATGTTACTCAAGAGTTTGAACACTAATCAGGTAATTTATAATGTATAATGTATCACTAAAAATACCTAGTGAAAATTGCTTGTCAGAAAAATACATACAATACATACAATAACAGTGACAGGATATTCTCAGATTTTATTCCTTAATATGGTTTCCTCTTTTTTCTTTTTGACAAAGAATTTTAAAAAAGAAAATATCAAAACAAACTGTCAACTCCCATGCTGGAAAACATAGTCTATGGAACATGAAGAAGGAAGCATTCTTTAATAGTATAATTCATATAAATATTGATTTCATGATTATAAAAACACAAGCTGAGGGGTACCTGGGTGGTTCAGTCAGATAAGTGTTTGACTCTTGATTTCCACTGGTGTCGTGAGCTCAGGGTTGTGGGTTAAAGTCCCACATTGGGTTTGGTGCTAAGAGAGGAGTCTTCTTGAGATTCTCTCCCTCTTTCTCTGCCCCTCCCCTTGCTCATGCATGCGATGCCTCTCTCTCTTTCTCTCCCTCTCTCTCTCCCCCCCCCTCTCTCTTTCTCTTTCTCTCAAATAAACAAATAAACCTGGGATGCCTGGGTGGCTCAGTTGGTTAAGTGTCCATCACTTGATCTCAGCTCATGTCTTGATCTCAGGGTTGTGATTTTGAGCCTTGCACTGGGCTCCATGCTGGGTGTGGAGCATACTTTAAATAAATATATCTTTTAAAAAATAAGTTGAATTTATTGAGGAAACTGAATATACCTGTGACAATGTAGCTTAATGAAAGCAGTTGATAAAAGCTGTTTTTGATGTCAACATTTTAAGTAGAGGACAGAAAAAAGTAAATTGCAGACTTGTAACTATAAAACTTAAATTATTTTATCAAGTGATTGTTACATTTCTAATGCTTATATGGAATTATACATATTTACAAGGTCATTTGATACAGATTCTAAGTACATCCAATTTATATAGTAGTGAGGTAATCTCTGCTTTCCATATAAGCTATATGTATTTGGTATCTAGAAAATTTACCTACTACTCTTCCATTTTCTGGATGATATTCTACCGGACATTTTAAGTTATTACACCTGCCTATTTTATTTTACAGAAAGGAAACATCAAATCCAAACTTTTTCATACATGAGCTAATTAATTCTCCTTCAATTATCTAATTTAACACATTTTCATTATGGTCTACAGTGTACCAGGTATTGAACTGAGCTCTAATATGACAAGGGTTGCAGAAAACATCTATACTTCAGAAGACCATGGTCTGGTTTGATAGTAAATTCTTACATTTCACACTGAAAAGGCAGAGCTTGCTAAACTTCAGCTCAATCTGACCTTTAATTATACTTGCTTTAAGCTTAACTTAAAAGTCACTCATTGCTGTTTCCAATTCAGTCATTTTTAATAAACTTCTATAATTTTGCAGCCATAAATATATTCCAGTTCTAGAACTTTAAAAGCATTCCAAATGTTATGCTCTTTTTTGATTAATTCCCTTTCTTGACCTAGACAACCACCAATCTCTACAGATTTACTTCTAGAAATTCCTGTAAATGGAATCCTAACTTATATACTCTTTATATAGTGGGTCTGGCTTCTTTTGCCTGGGATTATGTTTTTAAGATTTATCCATTTTTCAGGCTGTGTTAATAGCTTTATTACTTTAAAAAATATATTTGTTTATTAGAGATAGAGGAAGAGATCACAGAGCAGGGAAGGGCAGAGACAAAAAGAATGAGGGAGGCAGACTTCCTGCTGAGTGCAGAGCCTGATAAGGGGCTTGATATCATGACCTTGAGTCAGGCATGACCTGAGTGAGATCCCAGTCAATACCTAAACAAGCCCCCAGAGGTTTATTTCTTGTTATTTCTGAGTGGTACACCATTCTATGGAGACAGGACTTTGTGTTCATCTACTAATTACTCAGTGTGAGTTTGGATTGGATACAATGATTTGGGGGTATTATGAATAATACTTATATAATTTATGCATGTAAATCTTTGTATGGACATAGGTTTTGATTTCTTATGCAATCCAGTAATTCTCTGTTAGCTTTAGCTACCTACCAAACTGTTGAAAATACCTGGTATTGTCAGTCTTCTAGATTACCACCGTTCTAGTGGGTATTTCCTGGTATTACATGGTGGGTTAATTTAGATTTTCTGAGTGACTGAAGATGTAGCCTGCCCTTTCCTGTATGCAGTAGATATCTGTGTATTTTTATTGGGGAAATTTCAATGCAGATATTTTGTCCATTTCTTGTTTAGGTTTTTTATTTTATGTAACAATTGTGTTCTAAGAAATTTTTATATATTGCAGATATATAGAGATTTATATATATTGTGAGATTTATAAATATATATTTATATATTTTAAATTTTACTCATGTTTGGGTTGTAAGAGATTATATATATATATATATATATATATATATATATTGCTTTATTAGGCATATGATTTGAAAACATGCTCTTTCAGTCTGTCACTTGACTTCTCATTTTCTTTATAGAAGAACTGAAATTTGGGTTTGATGGTGTACTCAAAGTTCAGCCAATTCTCAAGACTGACTTGGCTTTTACTCAGTGGCAGACTCCTTCTAGTCTTCTCTATGTATGCATAGCTTTTCAGTTAGCCATACTTGCTCTCTAGGTATGCATAGCTTCTCTATGTATGCATAGCATGAATAGCTTTCAGTAGAGCTTTCATTTCCAATTTTTAAAAAATATTTATAATTGTACTCATCCTATTTTAAGTCTTTTTCTCCAAGTAGCAAATATGTATTTGGTTTTTTATATTATATTCCTGTATCTAATGCTTATATTATGTTTAGTAATCTAATCAATTCTTTATTATATTTTTATAATGCCAATTTATTTCATCTACGATAGAGAAGGTAATCTGTATGCTTTTTACCACTTTTTTTGCTATCTCCTCCTCCCTGTTTTTGTTCATTATACTAATAAATTTTTATATTACTATAGCTTATAATATTTATATTATGTGTTGGGATACTTGATTTAGATTTAAATGAATTTAAAAAAAAAAGGTTTTGTATTGATGAAGCTGATTTAATAGTATTATTATTACTATTATCATCTGTAAAGACAAGATTATGGTAACTGTTCTCTGTGAGTGTCTTCATGCTTAAAAATATGTCTCTTTTGGGACGCCTGGGTGGCTCAGTTGGTTAAGCGGCTGCCTTCGGCTCAGGTCATGATCCCAGCGTCTTGGGATCGAGTCCCACATCGGGCTCCTTGCTCCGCAGGGAGCCTGCTTCTCCCTCTGACTCTGCCTTCCACTCTGTCTGCCTGTGCTCGCTCTCGCTCGCTTTCTCTCTGACAAATAAATAAATAAAAAATCTTAAAAAAAAATATGTCTCTTTTGCTTTAATACATAGATGAGGTTTGAAATTCTTTGAATGTTTGGATCCCACTTTCCCCCAAATATTTATAGAACCCTAAATGTCCTTATGTTAGACATTTCTTTATACAAGTTTTAAACAAGTTCAATTACTTACTCCTTATAGGTGATTTTTTTGGGGGATGGAAGTTGGAATAGAGAACTCAAAAATCTGTACAATTTTTGACTTTCGAATTGCCTTTGTTCAGCTACCACCAGTTATTATTTTTCTCATAAATTATGTCTTTTCAAACTTTACACTCAAGTTTTTCTTAATATTAATGTAACTTTATTAAATTACATTTTGAAAGCATTTATCTTCCATTTGTTTTAGCGCTTGTTTAGACATTAATTATTAATGTATTGATTTTTTTTTCAATTTTGTGTTTCTCATTTCTCACTATTTTTTGTTTTATGTTCTACACTATTTTCTTACAAAAATATACATGTCAATAAATTTAAACTTAATATAATCCTTCCTTTTTTTAACATTTTCTTATTTCAAGAAAAAACTATCTTGATCAAAAATTTCACTGAATACCCCATTCAGTTGTAGTAGTATATCTTTTTTTCTGACATAACTTTTTCTTGCTTTATTTTGCATATTTAATGTCTTTTGTGTTTTCATTATATTCATTCTTGAAATTCATAGATTTTCCTCTTTGTCTAAACATTTGATGGCTACTGTAGGGCAGTGACCAAAGAAATGTGCATTAGCAGTATTAATGTGAAGATCTGATTTGTTGTCCCATTCAGATTTTTTAAAGATCCTTTTTAAAATGAAAGAAATTGGGTGCCTGGGTAGTTCAGTTGGTTAAGCATTTGCCTGCGGCTCGGGTCATGATCTAGGGGCTCTGGGGTCAAGCCCCACATCAGGCTCCCTGCTCAGTGGGGAGCCTGCTCCTCCCTCCCCCCTGCTCATGTTCTCTCTCTTGAATGCTCTCTCAAATAAATAAATCTTAAAAAAATAAAAGAAAAGAAATGTTCCTGTGTGAAATAAAGTGAAGTATATTTGAAAAAATGTAAATGATAATATAAATTATATGTAAGATAAATTAAATTTGGGGGTTAGTGATGGCTTCAGCAAAGGTAGTGCTTACCATGATGGAAAGAATACAGAATATAGTAGCCATATTTTGGTAGTATCTATTAAGATGGGATATTTTAGACCATTTTTGAAAGATGATAAAAAATATCTATTAGAGAAAGTTGCAATTTGTAAAAGAGTGATTGCTATTATAGAAGAAAAGGACATGAGTGGGTCAGAGGCAGTGACATTTGCACTTTGTTTTGCAAGTTTTAAGCCAAATTACTTGGACAAATAAAAAGAAAGAAAGATAAACTAAAATAAAGTCTTCCAAATAAGAAATTGATGCATCCTGTTTTTTTCCCATACTTGCTTACAAAAAATTAAGTAAACTAAATATGTGTGGGCAAAATAAAATTTTGAATGCACTGAGAAAAGTTAGCAGACAAAGCATTTCTGAACTGTATCAAAACTACTGGGAAGTTAAACTGTGCAAATGTACATGTAAAATGTTTGGACTTTTTAAAAATTCTAAATTGTCAATAAGAGTTCAAGAATTACATAAACTAATAATTTTAAAAAATCTGTACAGATATAAATATCTGATAATGATAGATGAGGAGTGATATTCTCCCAAATATTTGGCATATTGGAAGTTGCTACTCTAAATATTTCCTGTTGATCAAGAATCAATACATTCATTGAAACAAATTGGATAGCAATGTCTAAACACAAATAACTTGTTTCAACATTTTTCAAAATTAATATCTGCCTGATTAGATAATTGATGAGATGAACAGAAGGAACTTTGGGTTTTCTGGGAGCCACGTGTTTGTACTGTCACTATGAAACAAGTTGCATTTGAGTTATATAATATATTTCATAACAACCTTTTTCTATATAAATATGGAGGGGAAAACTGGAAAGTGAAAATGCATTGCTGATTCTTCCTTTGGGTATATAACTATTGGCTGTTCCATTATTATAAATTTATTAGATATTAATAGTTAAATTGCTCATTGAAATGAATTAATTTGTTATTCATATGTCTTGTGATTTTTTGTCACTGAAATTTGCTACTTGATAATGAGTAAGAATATTCCTTCTGTTTGATTTTCTTCTGATAGTTTTAAAACAATCTATTCTTTGCCAGACACATTTATCTTCCCCCTACACAGTCCAACAGAATGAATATAAAACATTTATGACACATTTATTAATTTGCACTCTGTACTATATGGATAGCTGATGCTAATATGATGAATCTCTAAAAAATGTGTTTTTGCTGAAATGACTCCATAACCCATTTGAACTCAAAACTGGAACTACAATGTTACAATGATACATTTTGTATCAGAATAAACCAGGTAGAAAATACTAACCCTGTAAGGAAGTTTAGCTTTGCTACATGGTTTTAGTTTTAGACAATTGTTATGATCAGTTCTGTACTTTAAAATCATTAGTGATATTGTGCAGGATTTTTTCTAAGTATGCATGTATCACATCTCTTACTATAAATTTTAATTGGGCAAAAAGGAAGAAATAACCAGCTGAAGTATTTGGTGATTAAACTCAGTCTCTCATTTGGATTTATATACACACATCTAGTAGTTTATTTATACCAAAAAATTGGAAATCCATTTGTATATAGAGGCCAAGAAATACCAAGAAAACCTAAGAGTGGTGGAATCCAACCCGTAACATAACCTTTCCTGGATAGGTGGAAAATGTGATTGTTTGAAAGAATACAGCATCTACCTCCTCCCATTTCCCCATAAAGAAAATAATGAAATTGAGAGCCATTGACTAAACATTTAACCAAATTCTTTGATGTCTATGGTTATAAATGTTAGCTCAGAGGATACAGATTTATGTATATTGTAGGTGATATATTTAATGGCCAAAAAATTAGGAGAAGTGGCTTAAATGTCCCAAGAACTGATATTCACATATATATAAAAAAGATGAATATACCTTGTATGAAGGCAATGAGGTTCTCTTGGGACTTACTGTTGCTGTTCATAAATATGTTTGGTAAAGTCTCACCATTTTAAGGCATTAAAGATAGCTTAGGAATTAAAGGTCTTTTCCCAAAAGACCTTTATTTGGAAGATTTTAATTTTTGGTGACTTACCCTTATACTTAATTTTTAATAGTCTCCAAGTATAAGAGTTATTTCTGGTTCTCAGCCTTCTGAAGTGATACTATAGTTTCAGGTGGGAAAAAAGGAGCACACCATGAGCACAGCTGGAGGCGACAGAAATGGGCACACGATGCTGTGAAACAAATTTCAAGTAGATCTCCCAGGAGTCAGATGGTCAAAGTTTTCCCATTCCTTCTGTTCATGGTAAGTTGACTCTGTAGGGGAAGTGGGAGGGAAAGAGGGTAAGAGCCTGGTGGTGGGTGTTATGGAAGGCATGTGTTGCATGGAGCACTGGGTGTGGTGCATAAACAATGAATCTTGGAATACCAAAAAAATAAAATTAAATTTAAAAAAAGAAAAAAAAAAGAAAGAAAAGCTAATGATTCTAAGTCAATTAACAAAGATATTTTAATAATCTACATGGTATGGAGCTTTGAACTAAACTAGATCCTATTTGGGGAAAATAGAAAATTAGCTTAGTTTTTCCGTCATTTTATTAACAAGAGTCAATTAGTTGTCATATTCTTGTTTTAGCCTCATAATGTAATTGATATTCATGTTGAAGACTTTGAATCATTGCAAAATCATAAAGTACTTTTGGCATAATCAAAAAGAATAAATCATATTCAGTGTAATTCTACTTCCACATTATCAAATTTCCATTGTTTGGCAAATAATAGCACACGCATACTCTTATTTGTTGCTCAGAATTTTTGTTTGATGATTGTAGTATATCTTAATTATGTGTTATTTATAATCATGACTACGTAAACAGGAGTTTAACACATAATATCTGTACCTATTATGTAAATCACACTAAACATAATCGTCATTGCAGAATTTTCTGCAAGAGTCAGTCATTTTGGTGAAAAATTGGTTCAGCAAGTAATTACTTTTAATTCTCTCTTTAATGAGCCCAATAGTTTAAATCATTTGTCTAATGTAGACTTAGAATAAAATATTTGGACACTGACGTGAAAAGAGACAGAACATGTGTCTTTGAATTTCAAGTACCTTCACTTTCTCAGGAAATATTTACAACATATCACTTTCCTCTTCTGCACACATATCATGAAACTTACCTTTAAATTTCATTGTAAAATTAAGTGAAAAAAAACATGTAAAATTTTACACATGATAGCTATTTGAAACATTTTCTTTCTTATCCCTCTAAACATGCATTTTTATATAAAGGAAGTGTTAGCATTGCTGATGGTGTATATTTCAATGAAAAATTCTCCCTTATTTTTTCCTAACATATACTTCTCTTATCTTATTACACATTTCACACTTCAGAACCCTACCTACACATCCTGCAATAACTAACAATGATGACTTCAAATTTAACTTATGATGCCAAAGATATGACATTGTAATAAAAACATTAATTTCTGACTTTCTGAAAAATTTTTTTAAATTTTAGTGGGGATACACAGTATAATCTGTAGATCAGTAAGAAGAGACACATAAAATCATTCTCATAGTTACAAATCACCTCTTTACTTGTAATCATTTCCTTTTTTTTTGTTTCAAATTGCATATTTGTTAACTCCTTCATAAAGCATGTGAGGCAATTTTAAGTGTATGAGTATTAATCACCAATCTATGAAAGGTTGCTGAGTTGTCTTATTTTCAGATTTTATAAAACTTTAAAATTATTATTTCAAGGAACACCTTCAACATTCAAAATTCTCAAAGAAAATGATAACATTGTTTTGTGAGTCAATTCAGTTTATCTCAAAAAAAATAGTGATTTGTACTCTGTATAAAACTGATGTCTATTATGTGAAAGTTTCAATTCTATATGAATAAGTTTCCTTTCCTAAACAAGTTTCAGTTCTGTATGCATCAAGCTGAAGTGACTTTTCCACTCATACCAAAAGAAAAAAAAAATCATGTTCAAATACTGTTTCCTTCTTGATATTTTTTCTCAGAGTTTGAGAGTTAATGATTGCTTTCTACATGATTCTAACATACTTTTTTTTTTTAAGATTTTATTTATTTATCTGACAGGGATATCACAAGTAGACAGAGAGGCAGGCAGAGAGAGAGAAGGAAGCAGGATCCCCACCAAGCAGAGAGCCCAACGTGGGGCTCGATCCATGGGATCATGACCTGAGCTGAAGGCAGAGGCCCAACCCACTGAGCCACCCAGGCACCCTGATTCTAACATACTTCTTTGTATATTCTAAATTTAACAAAACGATCTTAAATCCTGACTTCTCCTAATATTGTATCACAAAATTAATTTTACATGGCTGTACTTCCAGTAATTTCCAAGAAACACCTATCAGATCAACCATATGCATATAATAGGTCTCAGTTTTGTAAATAAGTTAATAAATAGTCAAGCAAATAAATAACCAACAATCTGAAGTCACTAGAGAATAACCCAGAACAGGCAGAAATTAAAAGTTAGTCTATACTTAGGAAAACAGAATGATATTAGATAATTTTCCTTTATTATCTATTTCTGGTATTATATGGATTTTTGCCTGGTTTTAAAAAAAAATATATATATACATATGTGTGTGTGTGTATATATATATATATATTCTTACTGAATCTTACTTAATCTTACTGTATATAATATATTAATATATTTATATATTATATTACATATGTAATGTATAGATAAATATAGATATCTACTGAGTTGAAGAGCTGAAACAGAACTCAGAGAAACCACATTAACTAGATCAAGAGGGAATTCTAGAAAGTCACATAAGGTGAAATTCCAGAGTGGTACATAGGGCTTACATTTTATATATAATCTCTACCCAAATATTGGACTGGTTTCAAAACTATGCATATGCAAAGGAGACTCCCAATCAGACCAGCTAAAGATACCCAAGTAGAGATTTCTCTTGCGACATACTGCAGAAAGACCACGCTGGGAGTTTTAATTCACCCACAATAAATGCATACTAAATCACATCATAAAAAACCTTAGTTTTATTCTTTTCCATGTAGCTGTCCAGTTTTCCTAACACCATTCACTGACAACATTCCTAACACCATTCTCTTCATCATTGTTTATCTTGCCTCCTTTGCCATAGATTAATTGACCATATAAGCCTGGGTTTAGGGTGCCTGGGTAGCTCGGTCATTAAAATGTCTGCCTTTGTCTCAGGTTCTGACCCCAGGGTCCTGGGATCAAGTTCTGCATCGGGGCCCCTGCTTAGCGGGAGGCCTGCTTCTTCCTCTCCTACAAAATGGGTCTTGCTTATCTTTCCTCTCTCACTGTGTCTCTCTCTGTCAAATAAATAAAAATCTAAAAAAAAAAAACCAAAAAGCCTGGGTTTATTTCTGGGCTATCTGTTCTTTTTCATTGATCTATGTGTCTATACTTGCACTATTACCGTATTTTTTTTGGTTATTAATTCTGTAGTATATTTTGAAATCTGGAATTTTAATACCTTAGGCTTCATTCTTTTCACGATTGCTTTGGCTATTCAGGTTCTTTTGTGGTTCTTGACAAATTTTAGTATTATTCTTGTTTTGTGAAAAATGCTGTTGGTATTTTGTTAGGGATTACATGGAATCTATAGATTGCTTTTAGTAGTATGAACATTTTAGAACATTATTTTTTCTAATCCATGAGCATAGAATACTTTTCCATTTGTTTGTGTCATCTTTGATTTCTTTCATCAATGTTTTATAATTTTAGCGTACAGGTCTTCATATCCTTGATTAACTTTGTTCCTAGGCATTTTATTTACTTATTTTTGGTGAAATTGTAATGAAATTGTTTTCTTAGCTTCTCTTTCTGATATTTTGTTGTAAGTGTATAGAAATGCAACAGATTTCTGTGCATTGTATTTGGCAACTTTGTTGATTTATTCTGCTAGTTTATGTGGTTGAGTCTTCAGGGTTTTCTTTGTATAGTATCATATCTGCAAATAGTGACAGTTTTACTACTGTCTTACACCATACACAGAAATAGATTCAAAATTGGCTATAGAACTAAATGAGAAACCTGAAACCATAAAACTCCTAGAAGAAAAGATAGGCAGTAATCTCTTGGAAATTGGCCCTAGAAACCATTTTCTAGGTATGTCTCTCCAAGAGAAACAAAAGCAAAAATAAACTAGTGGGACTATACCAACAACAAATAAAAGAAAAATGTTGCACAACAAAGGAAACCATGAACAAAATAAACAGACAACCTATCTAATGAGAAAAGATACTTGCAAATGGTACATATTATGAGAGACCAATATCCAAAATAAATAAAAGAACTTACACAACCCAACATCCAAAAAACTAAAAATCTGATTAAAAAGTGGTGAAGGATCTGAATAGATAGGTTTTTTGCCCCAAAGAAGACCTAAAAATGGCCTAGTGACACAAGAAATGATGCTCCACATCACTAAACATCAAGTAAAATGCAAAACCACTATAATGTATCACCTCACATCAATTCCAAAAGGCTAAGATAAAAAAGACAAGAAATAACAAGTGTTAGTGAGCATGTGTTGAAAAAGGAACCCTCCTGCACTGTTGGGTGGGAATGCAAACTTGTGCAACCACTGTGGAAAATAGTATGGAGGTCCCTCAAAAAATTAAAAATAGAAATATCATCCAATTTAGTAATTCTGCTCCTGGGAATTTACACAGAGAAAATGAAAACAGTATTTCAAAAAGATATATATGCACCCCTATGCTTATTGTAGCATTATTTGCAATAGCCAAACTCTGGAAGCAACCTAGATAAATAGATAAATAAGAAGATGTGTATGCATCTGTTGGAATATTATTCAGCTAAAAAAAAAAAAAAGAGAGAGAGAGAGAGAGGGAGATCTTGCCGATTTCAAAAACATGAAGAGATCTAAAGGGTATTACGTTAAATGAAATAAGAAAGAGAAAAACAAGTAGTGTATCATTTCACTTATATGTGGAATCTAAAAAGTAAAACAAATGGACAAAGCAAAAAACAGACCCATAAATATGGAAGACAAACTGGAGGTTGCCAGGGGATAGACAAAATGGGGAGAGGGAGTAGAAGGAACAAACCTCAAGTTTGAACTATGGAATAAATATGTCACAGAGATTAAAGCTATAGCACAGGGAAATATAGTCAATGATATTGTGATAGCATTGTATGGTGACAGATCGTAGTTATAGCTGTGGTGAGCATATATAGTGTATAGAGTTATTGTATAACTCTATATACATTACAGAGTATATATATTACATATATATATACTCTATAACTATATTGTATACCTGAAACTAATATAACATTGTGCATCTCCCATAATTATAGAAAAAATAAAGAAAGAAAAATAAACCAAAAATATTTTAAGTGAATATAATGGAATTCAGAATCTCTAACACATATTCTTCACAATATAAAAGGTATAATCTAATATTACAACACCTAAAAATAAGTGAAGGCGAACCATAAACAAATGGAAAAAGAAAGCAAAATGATTTGAAGATGATCTTAGCCAAATAAAATTGTAAATAATCTACTGAAACTATGTTCAAAGAGAAAAAGTGCAATTATGTTTGTAATGAATGAATAAACAGGAAATCTCAGTAAAGAACTATACTATATAGAAAGGTAGACATTATACAAGCATGTCTAAAAGAACAACAGTAAAAAAAAAAAAACTTAAAATACAGAGTGGACTTATCAGTGGAACATGGACTTAACTGTTTAAGCCAAGTAACAGGAAAGAGTCCATGAATTTGAACATAAAGTGATAGAACTAATCTAAAGAACAGTAAAGGGAAAACAAAAGAGTGAGGTAGAGTTATAAAATATAAATAGATAAACTGAAATGGAATACCAAACAGAGAACACATTCTCAACTAGAGAAATAAATCCAACCAAGGAATGAGATTAATGAACTATACGTATTTCAACATTAATGAACTATACGTATTTATGAACTATACATATTTCAAAATTAGATTTCCAAATACCTATGTAAGGATAATCACACTGTGACTTTCAGTAAAAATTCTGTTCAATAAAAAAAGTGGCTAGTTCAGCTTGCAACCCAATTTCCTATGAGAGTATCTTTTAGTTGGAACTAGCTTTCTTGTTATTTTAACTATCTGTGGCAGTGAAACGTGCAGTGACCAGTAGAACAATTTAGAGTAACTACTGACACGCATTTTCAGATACCAAGAACTTTACTCTTGCACCATTTCAAATGTCAATAAGCAAAGAAAGTCAAATAATGTAATAATTACTTTGAAAATAGTTTTATCTTCAAGAAAATGTAACACACTGATGTGGATTGCACAGGAGGTGATATTTTAGGGGATAATTTAAAAGTTAGTATTCATAACTGCCAGTAACATATAGCCTTTTTCGTTTACCATTGTAAAGGAAAAAAGCCAATTCTAGGCCAGAGCAGTTTAGTTATCATTACAATTGAAAGGCTGTTTTTGCCAATGAAATACTGTTCTTTACTTACTGAAATCCACATTTCTTTTTACTCCGTGCCGTGAAGGTTAGAGTGGAATGCATCTATGCAGCGTAAAGCCAGAATGAAAAATGTGACATTAGGAGGAAAAAGTGAGTGATGATAACCACTCCAACAGCTTGATCCCATAATTGACTTACTGGTAGCAGCACAGCCGCGGTAAGTGCGGACTGTACCTACAGTGTCCAGGGATGGTGTCAGGGGAAATGCCTTGCTTTGCACGTATGAGGATGAGGCCCCCAGACACTGGAGGAGTTATTCCATGTCAGAGAGAGATGTGCACACGCTCTCCATGGAGATGCTTCTGTACACGCACCTTCCTCCACCCGTCTGACCTCTGAACTGCACAACCTGGAGAAACTGAGGGTGGATGCAATCATCCATGGAAAATACCAGAGCGTCCGACTATAGTCATGGTGCACCTCTTACTCTCACTTATTTTCTGGGGCTACAGGCTATAAGGAGAATTTAAGGAAACCTACCATATCCTTGCCAAATCCCCTTACTTTACGTGTTCATTTATTTAACAATGTATCTTACTATTTATGTAAATATAGATTCTCCTATAAATGCTATACAAGTTGTTTCACTCTTATGCTCTAACACCTGCTGTCACACTTAGCTGGTTCTTAAAATAGTCTTCCGTGAATCCACTGATGCAATAAAAAAGTAAAGAATGGGGGTGCCTGGGTTAAAGTCTCTGCCTTTGGCTCAGGTCATGATCTCAGGGTGCTGGGATCGAGCCCCATATGGGGCTCTCTGCTCAGCAGGGGCCTGCTTCCCCCTCTCTCTCTGCCTGCATCTCTGCCTGCTTGTGATCTCTGTCAAATGAGTAAAACCTTAAAAAAAAAAAAAAAGAAAGAATGTAGTCTAAAGAATCTCGACAGAAAAACGGGGAGGATGATCGGGTAGGATGTGAAAAGAGAGAATACAGTAAGCTGTTTCGAGAAGACGGATTTGGAAAATACTATTCAGAGTACTGGAGTCTCACACTACTAACATTGGGATTCATTTCTTTTATCATAAAGATACGAGTTTTAAGAATGTCATTCAGATCCCGTGTCATATTCTTTTGATTAACCTCAAAAATAACCAATGTCTTCATATTTTTAATAGAAAATTAAAATTACAAGTATTTCAAACCTCATTCAGATCCCTACCCAACAAGCAAAGTATATGGTCTCTGGCAAAATTTAAGATGTAAATAAAAATAATGAGATTGTATTTCACAAGCCAATATCAAAAGAGTTGTATCGACCCACACCAGTGTTGCTCAGTATTTTCGGAGCTCCCTAAATATGCTGACTGGTTCTTATGGCAACACTACTTTGGATATATTAAACTTATAAAAATTATTAAAAATCAGAGTCTTATATCCAAGTGTGTATTATTATAAATCAAAATGCATGCAGGTTTTTTGTGTAGCTGACTGTGTTATTTTAGGGGTCATAACATGACGGGGTTATGTTATATAATATGAGTATTATCTAATCCAATCAATGTTTCGAAGCATTTCATTGAATCTATGTCACATGATCTTTTCTCTGTCTTAGGAAACACTGGTTATAGGCCTTCGACATAAACATGTTTTTTCTCTCAAAAGAATTCCCTTGCTCCCAAATTTGGTTGAGGAGACAAACTGTTCAGTAATAACTATATACTCTAATTCTCCTTCATAGACATTATGGCAACTTATTGTAGTTAATTCTTTAATTAATTTGTATCCTTCTAGTGTCCGATGTAGTGCAGTATATGACCAATTTTGCTTCGTTGGTCTCTCCAAACTCTTCTTCCTGTGAGCTCTTTCCATAAAATCTGCATACGGAACAGCATTTTCAGGAACACATAACCAGGACATTTCATTCTTCAAGTTCCTAAGAACGCAGCACTGATATGTAATTTGTGCATTTGGATCCTCCAACACCGGCTGGCAGTGAGGTCCATGTTCCTGGTAATAGAATGAAGGTAGATATGTGCTGGTATGCTGTGGCAATGTCATTGTTAAATTTCATGAGCGATACGGTAAACTAGAATGTGATAAAAGTGGAGGTTAATTCACTAATGGATACAACACATCAGTAGGTTGAGATGTGTAGGGAAAGTAGTAATTACAAGAAGAATGGCATTTGATAGTTGTTATGGGGACAATAAGTGCATTGGAGAAAGACTAGAAGGGCTGAGGGGGACTAATCACCCATTTAGGTGAAGTATAGTAGCCAGAGGACCTCTTCAGGTAGCATATGAAAAATTTCACACCTCTACTATACGGTACTAAAAGCTGTGAATTGAGCCCAAGACTTAATTGGAAAAGAAGCAAAGCTCCCCCACCTTAAAAAAAAAAAAAAAAAAAAAGTTAACATTTTATTAATTTCAGTCAGATGCCAATGTCAGAGGGCTGTTTGAATAGAATTTACACTTGAAATATAGCATGAGGATCCCTGAATGACAACACTTTTGAATCTCAAATCACGTATCCCCCTGCATGTTTTGGGCCTATAAATAAAGGTTGATAAGGGACTGATTATCATTATGAAAGCACTCTCCTTGGATATAAGCTTTAAACTTTGCCAAGGTGGGAGTAGAACCAGGAGAGATGCTCACACACATAGCTGTTTTGATTAAAGGCCTTTCAGTAATTGAAGTATGAATCCTGGACCTTCTGTAGAAGTCAGTGAAAATTTAATAGAAATAGTGGAGCAAAATGGGGAAGTCTTTCAGAAGACCGAAAATATTCAAGCCACCTATACCCAATGTGATGTCACAGAAATTACTCTATTACCACAGTGAAAGAGTGTATTAGAGACAGGTTTCCTATGAGAATCCTGGTGCCTTCTGAAGAATCAGTAATGCCTTCTTTTTTCAGGCTGAGGCTAGGAGAGTTTAAGAACTGGGTCCTAAAAGTAAAGTTGAACATAGGATCCCAATATAATAGCATTCATATACTGGCATTTAATCAGTAAACGGGAGACAATTATCTTAATAAGTGACAACGACAGAGTGGCAGCCAGAAAGTTTGTCTTGTACAGTGCTATCAGGATGGCTACTGGAACATGCTGCCCTTGGGGAAAAAAACAGATGGGGAGCAACAAAGAAATTTCACAATCTACATAACTTAAATAAAGATTACTTGATTTATAAAATAAACCAGGACACTTAGAACAGGGGCAAAAGCAAAGAGTCACAATATCATGCCTACTTTCTAGTCCTGAGCATATATTCAGCTGTAGGACCTATTATGAGATGGAGAGTTACGTCCCTAAGAGAGTATCGCCATAGTAAATGTACCATCATAGCAAAAGTTCATGATGACTTTTCTCTATGTCTTTCCTTAGGGCAATTACGTCCTTTAACATGGCTAATGTAGTTGGGACAAAAAAATGGTAGTGTTTTGTGAAATTTTGAATAGTGGGCCTAGTTTAGCTTTAAAATCCAAGGACTCAGACATTGCCATGGACTCTGTTAGAATGGAGCATATAAGAGATAGCTAATAAGTTGAGTCCTGGACCAGCCCCAGTTCACAGTGAATCTAGCGGGCCTACAAACCAATGTTAATGTGTCTGTCTAAAATATTTGACTGAATGCACACATTGTTTTCATGGTCCGCCAGATAATAGCTGTTGCAGTGGAAAACCCAAGAAAAAACCTCTAAAATTGACCCTCTTACAGGCCAAAATAGTAAATCAGAAATTGTATCAAGACTTTTTCTTCTAACTTGGAAAAACTTATGGTTAAAGAAATTGTCCTCCCTTCACAATTAGAAAACCAGGAAAAAAAAAAAAAAGAAAGAAAGAAAGAAACAAGGCTTCACAAATTGAACTAGAGTTAGCACACAACTTTACCCCTAGGGAAGCAAAAGCAATAATTGAACCCTAAATTTTATCCAGGATACTGCCTGAAGGCAGTGTCAAGGCTGAAATGAATGGAGAGGAAATACAAGCAAGGACCTGATGACTTAGTGATCGGGGCGGATGGAAGGAGGCCTAAGCCATTAGATTCCATGGAGCAAAGTAGTGACAATTAGAGACCTGCAGACATAAAATTTGGAATGGAAATGTGCAGAGGAACCTCCTAACTTCTTCGGCTTTGCATTGATGTGCTCTTGTACATGGTGATACTTCCTGCTCCAAAAGAACCACTAGGAAGCAGGAGACTGAACAATTGTCTAAGCAGATGCAAAACTAAAATCATTCATGTCCCCAAGTGTCAGAATAAAGATTCCTTGTAATGAAAGGGAATTAGGTAGAATTCTCAGAAGATTAGTGCCTTCACTGGAAAGAGTAAAGTCTATTCTGTGTTCTAGCAAAGCTTAACAATGAAAAGGATCAAACTGATTTGTAAATTGACTGCATGACAAAACAAAGTCTTAAGACTCTTTCGAAGGCTATAAATCCCAGTAATCACAATATAAAATTCACAATGTCAAACATCAATAAAAAATTAGGAGTCATGCAAAAAAGCAAGAACAAAGGACCAGAACAAACAGTTAATAGAAATACAACTAGATATGCCAGAGATGATGGGTTAGCAAGAATACATTTACAGCCATTTTTATGTTTTTATGTTTATTAAAAATATTTTCAGAGAGGAAAGGAAAAGAACAAACGTAATGGAGAGAAAAATGGAAGATACGAAGTGCTCTAAACCATCTAGAGATGGAAAGTGAAACATCTGGAATGCAAAGTAAAATTGATGGAATGAGCAGCAAGCTGCACAAGAAGAGGAGAAGGACAATGACTGAAGACAGTGAAATAGAAACAGAGATGAAGCAGAGGGAAAAAATGGAAAAGGAACAGAGCATTATTAAGTTGAGGGAAAATATCAAGATGCCAAATAAATGGGCAATTAGGGTTCCAAGAGGAGCTAAGAAAGAAAACCTTTGGATGAAATAATTCTTTTAGAAGTTTCAAAGTATATATATATACTTTATATATATATATATATATATATATATATAAACTACAGATCTAGTAAGCTCAACTAAACTCAAGAATAATAAACATAAAGCAAAGCACAGATATATCATAGTCAATTTATTGAAAAAAAACCTAATACTATTAGAAGAAGCAAATTTTAAAAATTACATAGATTGAAAATAATAGAATGATGCAATGTGGAAGGCAATGGAACAGCATATTTAAAAATGCCAAAAAGGAACAAGCAAAAAGAAGTCAACCTGAAATTTTACACCAAGAAAATATTTTTCAAAATGTAAAGCAAATTACTTTTCATGGGGACCTGGATGGTGCAGCTGGTTAAGTGTCAGACTCAGGTAGTGGTCTCAGGGCTGTGAGGTCAAGCCTGTGTCAGTCTCTGCTCTCAGCTCTGAGTCTATTTAAAACTCTCTTTCCCTCTTGCTCTGCCCCTTACCCCTGCACAATTGCTCTCTCTCTCTCTCTCAAATAAATAAATAAATCTTTCTGGGGAAAAAGAAAAAAAAAAGCTTTTCAGATAAACCAAAGCTGAAAATATTCATACCCAGAAGAATTGCACTATAAGAAATGGGAAAGGGAGTTTTTTAGACAAAATGCAAAGTGAAACAAACAGATGGAAATATGGCTCTCTCTATCTATTTTAAGATTTATTTATTTATCTTAGAGAGAAAGAGATGAGTGGGGGAGGGGCAGAGGGAGAGGGGGAGAGTGTCCTCACACTGACCCCCACGGGGAGTGGAGCCTGCCAGGGACTCATCCCAGGACCCTGACATCATGACTCCAGCCGAAATCAAGAGTCAGATGCTCAACCAAATGAGCCACCCATGCACCCTAGGGCAGAAATATAGCTTTAGATGAAGAGAATGGAGAAGACCAGAAGGGTAAATTCTGAGCAAATATAAAATATGTTTTTCTTATTTTGAATCTCTTTAAACTATAATTAACCACCCAAAGCAAAAATAATAACAATGCAACAGTGTACTTTTGAATGCATAAGATACATAGAAGGATGGAACTATGCTATTATAACATTAGCAAACTGTTTGGAGAAACAATACAGTATAAGTTAAAGGTAGATTATAATAAATTTAATATGCATAATGTAAAATGTAGACTAAGGACTGGTGAACTACAGCCTGAGGCAGGGGGCAAATCTGGATCTGCCCTAGTTTCTAGAAATGCTGTTTTGATTTTTTTAGGATCTACAAATATGCATCTCTGTCTGTCTGTCTGTCTATCCTCAATCTATGTGAAGGTAGGAAATATGAGAAGGATGAAAGGCAAAGGGTGGTAGAGGCAAAAAAGGAGGAAAAGTTTGAAAGATGAAACGATATGATCATATGTGGCTCTTGAGGGTCTGGCAATTTGTTTTTCCTGACAAAAGCTAGGTAAAAATATTTTAGAATTTGTAGGCTGCATATGTCTATGTCCCATTTTCTGTACGATGCTCTAGAGCACAACCAAAGAAATAAAGAATTAGCCAACAAAATAACAGTGGAGATAAAATGAGGTCATCAAATGAGTTTTATAAAAAAGTTGTGTTTGCCATTCATAGTCATATGACATTTTTTTTTTTTTTGCTAGAGTTGTGTGTTAATAACAACACACTGAAATATGACCTAATGGATAGTAGGGAAAAAACTTTTAACACAATATGTTAAAAGTTATGAAAGTAACTTCCTTCATCATTGGTGAAATCATAAAATGGCTTCATTATTAGTTAGAGGTATTCATGACCGCAAAACAATTAAACTCAAGTAAGGGGTGCCTGGGTAGCCGAAGTCTTAACTGACTTGGATTCTTGGTTTTGGCTTAGGTTATGATCTCGTAGGTCCTGAGATGGAGGTCTGCCTGGGGCTCTGCTCTCAGCACGGAGTCTGCTTGAAGATTCTCTCCCTCTACCCATCTCCCAATCAAGTGAATGCTCTCTCTCTCAAATAAATAAATCTTTAAAAAAAACCCACATAAGTAAAATTATTTATTGTGTGAATATAATCAACATCTAAATTTTAGATCATCATTAGAAATGTAAACGGAGATTACATTTTAACAAATACTTACAAATGCTTATCAGTTTTTGTTGTATGCCAGTCTACAAAGTACTTTATTTTTAGTCATTTATTCAAAGTTTTTAACTTTATAAAAATGGTACTATTATCATCATCATTTCAATGATAAGGAAATGGAAGCACAGAAAGTCTATCTCAGTATTGGCAGTACGTTTGATGAGATATTTTTCCAGCTTTTATCTGAAGTATTTCTATGTAGCTGAGAACTTATTCGTCTAATTTGATCAATAGAGAGTAAGTATTTATAATTAATAGCAAAAGTTATTAGTTTGCACATACTGACTTGATTATAATTGTCAAATGATGTGCAGCACATGGTGAATATATAATGTGCTGCATAATTTAGTATTTTTTCTATTAATAGGCTGTTCAGTTACAGTAGCATCTGGCGGGGTTTGGTGACAGACTGGGGGATACTACTTCAGACAGGATGGTGAGAAAAAGCCTCTGAAGAGCTGGTATTGTCGATGTGAGCAGTCTGCAACACGTCAGCACACAAGTTTTTTTTTTTAAAGACTTCCCTCTGTGTTACTGTTATGGGTGATATGACCCTGAAAACAAGGGAGGTCAGGCCCAGTCTCTAAGAAGCTTGAAAGACAGAGAGAGCGCCAGAGGAGAACAAGTTTAAACATTGAGTGTTATAAACAAAATAATGGCTTAACAACAACAAAAATCTTCTGGTAGGGGTAAGGGGAAGTCAGTTTTACTTTTCAATGGCCAGAATCCCTTTTAAAGATTTGATATTTAATCTGGGATGTCAATGTACTGATCTATGGAGTGAATTGCTCCAGCAAAGGAATGATTGGGGAAGAGGGCCCAGAAACAGACAAAGCGGGGGGAAGAGACAGAAGTCCTAATTCTTCAAATACCCACTGTATAAATGTAAGCAAACTCACTGATTGCTCTGCACCTCAATTTCCTTTATGGTGAGCTAGGCTGGATGTTCCCAGATATAATTTTAGCACCACAATTTTCTTCTGTTTCTTAATCTTTTGAAACAACTTTAATTGGTTTTACATGAGTTGAGTGGAACCCAGGGTGCTGGATGGGGAGCTTCCATTCAGTAAGAGAACACAAGAGAAATTAAAATAGAGGAATTTGTGACTCACCGGTCCTGGAGGCAGAGTGGGCCGTGCCTGGAGAGGCCACGCAGGGAGGTCAAGACGGGGGGCAGGAAGAGAGCACTGCTTGCTCGGGCACATGGCTTTATTAGGGTCTACGAGAAGAGTGCTTTGGAGTACCTGGACTACCAACCAAGCAAGCAGGGGTTTGGTTAGCCCCATCTGGGTCAAACCTGAGACACACCCTGGGAGGCAGGGGGACTGGTGGTTATAAGGACTGTCGGGAGGTCCTGTCACAAACTTGTAATTGCTTGTGACTCTGAGGGCTTCTGTCTAGGGCGTGCACTTGTGCAAGGGCGCTAGTGTTGGTGTAAGGGCCCTGCTAACTGCTTCGCCAAATAAAATGGTTATAGAAATAGCAATACTGTTGTGTTGCTTTGCTAAACTCTCAACAACATTACATTTGATGTAACTAGTTTAGCGGTTCTGTCTTGTATTTGTGAGTGGGTAATCATTCGATAAATCTGAGTGTTGTGGCTGGAGGGAAAAATAACAGATTCAGCTTCTACTTTAGGTGTTAGTTATATTCTTCCTTACACCTCAGTCTATTTATAAGACTGTTACATTGCCACATTAGCAGATTTCTGTGATGTAAGCCATATATTTTTAAGGCAAATTTTATTAACTTTAAACAAACATATACTTTGATGCATTACTTAAAATTAATATACATAATGCTAATGGTATATGTGTTTATACCCATTTACAATGTTAATGTTATTCTACCTTACAACATTTGTATCTGTGCTGTTACTCAGCTCTGGTTACACACTACATGAAAACAAAACAAAACAAAAGTTATTTCTAAAATTACAGTCTCATAACAGCCAATTTGAAGGCTTAATTTTGTTTTAATATTATACATGTTTTAGGTAAAGTACTCTAAATTTTGCATTCAGAGGCCATTTAAAACTGAGAATTGATAAATAAAATTTATCTCCAGAGATACGGTGAGCAGATCTTTCATCATGAGCCACACTGATGGAATAGATACCTATCTCTCTCTGTCTCTGTGTGTGTATCCTTTATATTCATATTTATTTACACATTAGTTTTCTTCATGTCTTTGCTAACCTAAGTTCATTTGTTACTTTTTTTTTGAATCAGAGAAGAAAGCTGTTGTTCATTTAAGGCAAAGGGGTTGTGATGATTATAAATCTAAAGAATAGAATTACAAATAGCAAATAGCGTTTGAAGATGAAAATTGCCTCAACAGAGATTTACCCAATATCTATTGTAGGACACATTATTTAAGATACAGGAACAATGTATCAAGATTTGCAGGATGCAGTCACAAACAAATCTGTAGTACTGTAGTATGATCTATGAATTTAATGAGTCATGTTTTTCTCTTGAAAAAGGTACTTGCAAAAATCATGGTCATGACCAACTTCAAATACAAGGACAGGTGTGCAAATCCTTAGCTGATTTTTTTTTTTAATTTCTATAAGATGAGAATACTTGTTTGGATATATTCTAATTCAGACCAGGCAAAATTTGAGGCTTGACATTGTGTGACTCCCAAATACTAAAACAAAATTCATCAAGTGCTTCCAAAAATCATAAAAGCAGTTAATAGGAATTAGGGAAGATGCTAAGGTAACAAAGGTGGTGAAAAATAATTATTCAACCTGTTGTATTAGAATCAACTATTAAGTAGGCAATTTTATGTGTTATTTCAATTAATCAAATTTAATTATCACAGTAACTGTGGAGTACTGAATTGGTAAAAAAAAAAAAAATTTGTCTCAAGGAACAGAAATCCACCAGCTAGGGTGTAATTTTAAAAAGGGAATTAGCAAAAATAAAATAAAATATAATTAAAAAGGGAATTAGTTTAACAAATAGTTATAACAAAAAGAGAGAGAGAGAAAGGAAGAGAAAGCTAATTATTATTTTTAATAAAGGCAGGAATTTTCACAGCTCTAGAAAATTCAATCAGGAACACATGGATTACATATTTTGTGGATGTTCACTTTTAGTATTATCTCAAGGTGACATTGCCCTCAAATTTAACTTACTAGATGCTAAAGCCTAATTTTTGTGATTGAATCATCCACCCATCCAATGAGGGCAGGGAAGAGTAGGCAAGAGGAGAGAAAGTTTGTATGAACAAAATCTTCCCCAGAACCAGAGATAATGAAATGTGAAAAATTCCTTTTGGAAATATAGAATCAGTAAAAGCATGGGGAAGGATACTGTCTGGAGGAAAGAAGAAGATATCCACAATATGGGTAAGTCTTACTGGTTTCAGAGAGATGAAGTACATTAATTTTGGCCAAGGCAAAACAGCTTGTTTACAAGCATGAGTTTGTCAAAGTCTACTATTTTCTTTTTCATAATACCTATTTATAAAATAGGTATTAGATTTGCAGATGGGTCTCAATGGAACATTTTATTTAATAGTAAACTCTGGTTTGATGTCTGAAGCCTAGCCAATTACATATGCTTATCCACATGACTACAGAGATGAGTATTTATAGAATACACACAAATTAGAAAACAGAAATATATTATAGATCAATTTTTATAATGGGTTGTGCTTCTAATTCTCCCATATTCTTCTGATACAGTTTCAAAAGTGAAACTCTCTATGATAGTTTTAGTCACATTGGTCAGCCAACAATTAAAAAGATAACTGAAAAAATGAAAACTTATTTTCTCAATGCTTCAATTTTAAACAGAAGGCATAAATTTAAAATTATAGCCTGAAACAGATGTTCAACATATGCCACAGATAGAGAGATGATTTTCATCATTATCAATTAAGTGCTCACTGGCTGGATATAATAGGTATTATAAGGAGAATGTCAGAAGCTGTAAATCTTGTAGCACATTGAAGAGGGCAAGGTAAAAATTTAAGTTCTAATGCGGAGTAAAATATTTTCTTGGTGTTGTTCTTTCTATAGAAAACTGAAAAATTTTGTAGTATACTTTTATATAAAGACTATTAAATTATATAAAGACTAATAAATTGCATTCACAATATTTTGGCATTTTAGCATCAATAAGTAAAACCTTTATAAGTACCCTATCTATCTGTAAGGTACATACTTCACTGGGAAACAGTTTGTTTCATAGAAATATTTTTTTGTCAGGTACCTGGATGGCTCAGTGGGTTAAGCATCTGACTCGGCTCAAGTCATGATCTTGGGATTCTGGGACTGAGCTGTGTGTTGGGCTCCCTTCTCAGTGAGGAACTTGCTTCTCACTCTGACCCTTACCCACTCTCCTCTCTCTCTCACTCAAATAAATAAATTCTGAAAAAAAAAAAGAAAAATTTTTTCAATATTTCCCATACACAATAACTAAAATAATTGAAATGATAAAAATATAATTGGTAAAAATTTTACAGAATTGCATAACCATGCTTAAATACTCCATAGGAACATAAGACAATATATATTTAGAAAGACTGGTCTAGTATTAGTGAACAAAATTGGTTTCTTTATCATAATGGAAAAGATACTAGATAACTTCTAAATAAAACATACACATGTCAAGCATTATGCTATATACTTTGCATTCATTGTTTAAATGGGTACATTGTTACTATGAAAACTAAAGTTTTAATACTGTAACACATTAATAATTTCTATCAAATTTCTTGATTTCTTACTCTGTATCATAAATGCATGAAGTTGACCTTATATCTACATTTATGAATTTGTTCTTTGGGAGTACCATTAAATACTATCAGAAAAACAATTTTTTGGCAAAGTAAAAACTTTGAGTGAAGTTCAAGAAATTTCTCACAAAATCAAAAATCCATAAAAAAAGATAAAGCCGTGTTTCTGAGAGCTCTTTGGCTATTCAAAGATTTTTGGAAGCTCATCTCCAAAGTAGTATTGTGAAGAAAAAATTGTAGAGCTCTTAACAATATATAGTGGTAAGTAGAAGTAGAACATACAGAAAAGTCTAATGTAAGAGTTCAGCTAATGTTTCTTAAGGAGCAATGCATTATTTAATAAAAGTAGGAATTAGCCAAAGGAAGTTTGATGAGATGTGTACATACACATAAGGAAGAAGAGATCACATTATGATTGTGTAGAGATGGCAAAACACAAAGATAGATTGTGCAGGTGATGGTACCAGTGAAAAGGAATGAAGATATAATTGTGTGTGGGGAGGGAGGGGTTAGAACTGGGGAAAGCGACCGTTTAAATATGTTGATTATATATTTCATCTCCCCCCCAAAAATATATTGATTATAAATGGCTATGATACATCCAAGTAGAAAAATCCACTGGAAAATTGAATATAATTATCTGGCACTAGGTGAGAATTCTAGACACAAATTCTGTAATCACTAAAGAGCAAAAAACCCAAAAACTTGTCAGCAATTTACCTTGTACTACAAACTAGAGTATCCATAATAATCAGACTGGTTTATTAGGTAGAACAAACAATGGATTTAGAGGAAATATCTGAGAGAATATATAATTTACAAGAGACAATAGCTAAAACATTCGCCCTTGAGGATACATAAGGTATGATTAAAAAATGCATACATAAGACTTTACAATATAGAAAAAAGACAAAAGGGAAAATCCAAAGAATAAGCACAGCAACTTAGAAAAGTGAGACATTTAAGGAAAGAGTGATCCGTTCTAATACTGGAGAAAATTTATCAGTTAAGTCTCCATTTCTTTGAGCTGAAGGCAGGTCATTGATGATCTTAGAAACGGTTTTTCAGAATGTTGAAATAGTAATAATTACAAGAAATAAGTAGTATGCGGCAATTAAAGATTATGTATGGAAATAGAAATGTAGGTAAGTAGGGGCTCCTGGGTGGCTCAGTGGGTTAAATCCTCTACCTTCAGCTCAGGTCATGATCCCAGGGTCCTGGGATCGAGCCCCGCATTGGCTCTCTGCTCAGGGGGAAGCCTGCTTCCTCCTCTCTCTGCCTGCCTCTCTGCCTACTTGTGATCTCTGTCTGTCAAATAAATAAATAAAATCTAAAAAAAAAAAAGAAGAAGAAATGTAGGTAAGTAGAGGAATGTATTATTCAATCACTGTATTTATTTATTTTGAGAGAGATGGACAGGAAGTAGTAAAAACAAAGTAGAAGTAAAGTAAAGTAAAGTAAATCACATTTCCAGTAATGGAAGCATGAGAAAGAATGTTGTAGCAGTATTCAGATGGAAACTATTAGCAGAAGACATGGAACTAAATAAAGAAATGTCATGTCAGATGGTCTTAATTTCTACAGTGAAGACATAAAGTTATTTATGAATGTGAGATATGAAGGTAGGTCATATTATGAATTAAGAATCTATGATAATTACTTAGGAAACAGGAAAGAAAAAGATTAGAGTTCTGTGGAAAGATTGCTAAGTACACAAAAGTCACAAGAAGTTTTACTTGTCTGAAGACCGTGGATCTATAGTATCTCTGTGATAACTAGTTTTTATCACTGTTGTTTTCTGTACCATTCTTCTTATTATTTAAAACAGTTTTCCCATGTGTGAATAATTGATCCAAAGTTAGTGTTTGGAAAGAAAAAAAAAAGCACATACACACACAAGCATGTTGAGAGTAACAGCTAAAGTTTATGTCATGGAATCTTGGATGATTAGGGATGCAGGTAGATTAATAAGCTGGTTCCTCATACTGAGTCTTAAAATTTTAATTCTTGAAAAGTAAGAAAGTGAGAAAGAAAAATTAGGTCATTATAACAAGATATCAGGCATACAATGTTAAATTCAGCATGTGTGCTGTCCAAGGCCATGACCAAGTATGGTATGTAACCTTGGATGAGAGTTATAAAAAGGAAATGAAGGTGAATTCTTCATCTATAAATTGGAAGATTATTGATTTCATAAAACTATAGAAGTTATTACATAAAAATTCAATCCATGTAGAAAGTTAAAAACTGGCTGACATGTTGTATACGTGCAATGAATATTAACATATTTGAAGATATCTAAAGTTTCAACACCTCTGTTAACCATCTATTTCATTCTTAGTCTTGATGGGTGTTTACCATTATGAAGGTAACTCCAAGTAAAATACAGCAAGGCTAGAAGTAATTTGTAATAGACGACATTTCACTCACTCTTCTGGAAAGGAGCAGATAATGGAGGAGAAATATACCTCTATAAAACATTCCGAGAAGGAGATGATGGCAGGGTTGTACCTGAGTCAGCAGGAAAGCTAGTATTCTTCTGGGAAGTCACAGTCACAGGAGAAATCATATACTCAAAGAAAAGAATAAATGTTCCACATATAGTCCGTGATAAATGTTGAAATCAGATTACCAGATCTTCCAAATATTTATGGAGCATCTTGTGCAAATCAATATCCAGGTGCCCCGTAGGTATTCATATTAGTTGGGGAATAGATGAAACATTCCAGAGAGACCGAGAGAGACGAGAAGAAAAATAGGGAAGAAGAAATGAAGAATTGACTGACGATGGAATAAATGAATGAATCAAACACATGAATAAAATCTGACCTATTCTGGTGACTTTAAGCTAACCGAATGCTTACAGTCTCTTTTGTTTTATGCTAGAACACATGGACAAATGCAGTGGATTTTTCTTTTGCTATGCAAGTTGGTAAGGCCATATTAATATAAGAAGTTATATTCAAGTAAGCATTTTTACAAACCTAGCATGTATACTATATATTTTTATACTATACATACTCGCACTTACACACATTTTTTCTCTTCTATGTTTTTTTTTTAAACTTACTACTTCCTTATTTCTTAATTTTGAGGAAAGGAGACAGTCTTTCTCACTACTCTAACATTGAATAATAAATTTTCAGTCTAAACTAGGCTTAGAGATGATGAATATGAGCATAACTAGTACAGCAAGACTATATCCAGTATTTTAATTTGGAGCTTGTTAAAAAAAAATCTTAGCAATTACCAATAAATAGAATCAGTGAACTATGAATAGATTTTTTTACATAAAGTGTATAGTTCCTTTAAGTGAAAGGCTTTCGGGTGTCATGTTTTCACTATTCAACACTTTGTATAATTTATCAAGTGATTAGCCAGAAAAAAATATTGTCAGTGCAACCTAATGCAACTAAATTTTTTAATGAAAACTCATCATGAAATGCAGTCAATAATACTTGGCAAAAGTGCATAAAAATAAAAGTCTCAATATAGAAACACAGTCTCTAGTAGCTTCATTCTGGCTTCTGAAAGGCAAACATGAACACAGAGAGTGTATTGTTAAAGCGAAATGAATTGACAATTGGTTCAGCTCTCCCAGACGTTTCATATTTGGTGTCTCTCAAAAAATCCTTTCCTATTCAATTGGCTTTAGTGCTTATTTTTAATTGTGATCCATGTAATATAGTTTAGTGATTAATTAAATACATAATGTAGAAACAGACATTTAATAATTCATCACCATACATATTGGCCCTTTATTCCTTGCCCCATTTATAACAGCTTTATTAAGGTATGATACATTCATCCCCACGTTTGCCCATTTCAGTTTAAGTTTATGGTTTTTAACATATTCACGGAGTTGTACAACTATACTGTGATCTAAATCTGGATTTTTATCACCCCAAAAGAAATCCTGTGCTGATTAGCCATAACTCTCCATGCATCTCTGTCAGTCAGCCCCATTCAACTCACCTCCATTCTCTGTAGATTTGCCTATTCTGCGTATTTTCTCATACAAAAGTATAGGGTTCTGTATTTTCTATATTTTGTATAGGGAATCCCATAATACGTAATCATCTGTGACTGACTTCCGTCACTTAGCATGTGTTCAAGGTTCATCCATGCTGGGTGTGTGTTAATAATTTATTCTCTTTATTGTCTAATAATATGCAGTTGTGTCGATATACCATATGTGTTTATCCATTAAGACATTGACCGACGGGGCGCCTGGTGGCTCCGTGGGTGAAGCAGCGGCCTTCAGCTCAGGTCATGAGCCCAGCCTTCCGGCTAAGTCAGGAGGCTTCTTTTCCCTTTTCCTTGGTTCACCCTCTGCTTGTGCTCTCTCTGTCAAATAAATAATTACATCCTTAAAAAATTAAAAATAAAGATAAGTTGACAGACATTTATGTTACTTCCATTTGACTATTCTAAATAATCCTGCTATGAACATGTTTTTGAGAGGGCACATATTTTTTACTTTTTTATTTCTACGTATTATTTATTCTCCTATGTCACTTATTTTTCTTGAGTACCCCAATAGGAGTAAAATTGTTAGGTCATATGGTAACTCTGTATTTAACATTTTGATGTACTGCCAGATTATTTCCCAAAATGGCTATACCAGTTTTTATTCGCACCAGCAGTGTGTGAGAGTTCCAATTATTTATATCTTTGCCAACATCTTAATTGTCCCGCTCTTTGATTATAGCATCCCAGTGAGTGTGAAGTAGTAACTGATTGTGGTGTAGTTCTGCGGTTTTCTAATGATTATTGGTGTTGAACATTTTTTCATATGCTTATTGGCTATTTGTATATATTCTTTGGAAAAAAGTTTGTCCAGATTCTTTGCCCATTTTGAGTCAGATTACTTTTCTCTTACTCAGTTGTAGGAGTTCTTTCTTTATTCTATATACATATTCCTCATCATGTATATGATTTCAAATGTAGTCTCCCTTTCTGGTTTTGTTTTTCTACTTCCTTGATGGTATCATTTACTGCAGAATGGTTTTTAATTTTGATGAATCCATTTTATCTAAGGTTTTCCTTTGTCATTTCAGATTTGTCATTTCTAAGAGGCAGTTGTCTAATAAACTTTAAAATTTTCCTGTTCTTTTCCCTGAGTTTTATATTTTTATCTCTTGCATATAGTCATTTGAACTATTTTAAGTTGATTTTTGTGTACAATGAATGAAGTGCTTAAATGCCCAAATTTATATTTTTCATTTGCATATAAAGTTGTCTTGGTACCATTAGTTGAAAAGACTTTTTTATCCTATTGAAGTGCTTTGGCACACTTGTCAAAATTCCATTGACCATAAATACGAGGGCTTCTACTGAATTATTAAATTCTGTTTCACTGACTGATATGTATATTCTTATGCCAATACCACATTGTTCATGATACTTGGTAGAAAGTTTTGAAATTATAAAGTAGGAGTTATCCAATTTTCTTCTTTGTTTTTCAATATTTTCCATTCTATTTTGGCTATCCTGGGTCCTCAAACATGTCGATGAATTTTCAGATGAGCTTGTCAGTTTCCACAAGAAGCTAACTGAGACTAATAGGGATTACATTGAATCTGAACATCAGTGTAAGGATTGTTGCCATTTCAACAATAGGTTTTGCGATGTATGAACATAGTGAATTTCCTTTGAGTCTTTCTTTTTTCTTGTTTTACTTTTTATTTTAATTTCAGTGTAATGAACAGACAGTGCTATATTAGTTTCAGGTGTACAGCACAATGACTCAGCAGTTCTATGTGTTAGTCATCATAGTTAGGTGTACTGAGTGCCTTCACCTGTTTACCTATCCCCTCACCGACCGCCACTCTGGTAACCAGCACTTTAAGAGTCATTTTGTAGTCTGTCTCTTTGTTGTTGTTGTTGCTGTTCATTTGTTTGGTTCATTTGTTCATTCTTTTATTTGTTTATTAAATTCCACATATAAGTGAAATTGTATGGTATTTTTCTTTCTCAGGCTGACTTATTTCACTTAGCATAGTACCCTTTAGATCCATCCATGTTTTTGCAAATGGCAAGATTTTACTCTTTTTATGGCCAAGTAATATTCCATTCTCCATATACACCACATCTTCATCCATTCATCTATCAATGAACACTTAGGCTGCTTCCATAATTGGGCCATCGTAAATAACGTTACAATAAACATGGGGGTGCATATATATTTTGGAGTGTTTATGTTACTGGACCATGCGATAGTTCCTTTCTTTCCTCCTTTCTTCCTCTCTCTCTCTTTCTCACTTCCCCTTCCCTTCCTTAGCTTCCCCTCCCCTCCCCTTTTCTTTTTTTTTTTTCTTTTTTCCTTTTCTTTTTTCCTTCTGAGAGAGTGAGAGCAAGTAGAGAGGAGGAGGAGAGGGAGAGAGAGAATCTTAAGCAGGATCCACACTGGGAATGGAGCCTGATGTGGAAAGGATCTCATGACACTAAGATCATGACCTGAGCTGAAATCAAGAGTCAGATGAGTCAATCAGACTTATGAGGTAAATTCAAATTTTTAATTTTTTGAGGAACTTCTACACTGTTTTCCATAGTGGCTACACCACTTTGCATTCCCACCAACAGCGCGGAGTGGGTCCTTTCTCTCTACATCTTCACCAACACTTATTTCTTATATTGTTGATTTAAGCCATTCTGACAAATGGGAAATAAAATTAATGATTTTGATTTGCATTTCCCGATGCTTAGTGGTGCTGAGAATGTTTTCTTTCACCCATTTTTAATCAGATGACTTTTTTTTAAAAATGTTGAGTTGTGTAAATTCCTAATGTTTTTGGTTACTCACCCTTTTTGAGATATGTTATTTGCAAATATCTTCTCCCATTTAGTAGATTGCCTTTTAGTTTTATTGATTATTTCCTTTGTTGTGCAGAAGCTTTTTATTTTGATGTAATCCCAACAGTTTATTTAGGCTTTTGTTTCTTTTGCCTCAGGAGACATATCTGGAAGAAGTTTGCTCCTGCCAGTGTTAGAGAAATTACTGCCTGTGCTCATTTCTAGGATTTTTATCATTTCATGTGTCATATTTAACTCGTTAATTCACTTTAAGTTTTTTTCTCTGTATTGTTCCATTTCTTTGCATGTAGATGTCCAGTTTCCCAATACTATTTATTGAAGTTTTTTTTTTTTCTAACCACTGCATATTCCCATCTTCTTTGTCATATTTAATTCAGCATATAATCATGGGCTTATTTCTGGGAACTCTATTCTGTTCTGTTGATTTATAGGTCTATTTTTGTACCAGTACCACAGTGTCTTGATTAGAGTTAGTACAATATTTTGAAATCTGGGATTGTGGTATCTCCACTTGTGTTCTTTTGCAAGATTGCTTTGGTTACTTGAGATTTCTTGTGGCTCCATATAAATTTTTGGGCTGTTTTTTTCTAGTTCTGTAAAAATGTTATTGATATTTTCATAGGGATTACATTAAATTTGTAGATTGCTTTGGGCAGTATGGACCTTTTTAAAATATTTCTTCCCCCAGTCTATGATCATGGAATATCATATCACTTGTTTATATCATTTTCCATTTCTTTCATCAGTGCTTCATAATTTTCAGAAAACAGGCCTTTCACCTCCTTGGTTAAGTTTATTCTTAATCATTTTATTCTTTTTGGTACAGTTGTAAATGAGACAGTTTTCTTAATTCTTATTTGCTACTTCATTATTTGTCTTTAGAAATGCAACAGATCCCTGTATACATATTTTGTATCCTACAACCTTACTGAATTCATTTACCAGTTCTAGTTTTCCTGTGGAGTCTTGAGTTTCCTATATATACTATCATGTCACTTGAAGATAGTGAAAGTTTTACTTCTTTCTTACCAATTTGGATGCTTTTGTTTTTGTGTGTGTGTGTGTGTGTGTGTGTGTGTGTGTGTGTGTGTGTGTCTGATTGCTGTAGGTAAGACTAACAGTACTATGCTGAATAAAATTGGTGAGAGTGGACATCCTCGTCTTATTTCCAGTTTTAGGAATCTTAGAGGAAACACTCTCAGTTTTTCATCATTGAGGATGATACCAGTTGTGAATTTTTCACATATGGCCTCTATTACATTGAGGTGTGTTCTCTCTAAACCTACATTGTTGGGCACCTGAGTGGCTCAGTGGGTTAAGCCTCTGCCTTCACCTCAGAACATGATCTTGGAATCCTGAGATCCAGGCCTGCATTGGGCTCTCTGCTTGGTGGAAAGCCTGCTTCTCCCCGCCCCCCCACCCCCCGCCTGCCTCTCTGCCTACTTGTGATCTCTCTCTCTCTGGAATCAAACAAACAAACAAACAAAAATAACCTACATTTTGTTGACGGTTTTTACCATGAATGGATGTTGTATTTTGTCAAATTTTTTTCTGCATCTATCTAAATGATCATATCCTTTTCATTTTTTCTCATTGATATATCATGTTGATTGATTTGTAAATATTGAACACACTTGCATCACAGGAATAAGTTTCACTTGATCGTGGTGAATTATTTTTTAAATATATTGTTGAATCCAGCTTGCTAATATTTTGTTGAGGATTTTGCATGTATGTTTATTGGAGATACCTGCCTAAAGTTCTTCATATAGTAGTGTCTTAAACTGTTTTTTCTTTTAAGATTTTATTTATTAATATGACAGACAGAGATCACAAGTAGGCAGAGAGGCAGGCAGAGAGAGAGAGAGGAGGAAGCAGGCTCCCTCCTGAGCAGAGAGCCTGATGCGGGGTTCGATCCCAGGATGCTGAGATCATGACCTGAACTGAAGGCAGAGGCTTTAACCCAATGAGCCACCCAGGTGCCCCAGGACTTAATCTGGTTTTGATATCACAGTAATACTGGCCTCAAAGAATGAATTTGGAAACTTCCCTTCCTCCTCTTTTTTTTTTTTTTCTTTTTTTTTTGGAATAGTTTGAAATGAATAAGTATTAACTTGTCTTTAAATTTTTGGTAGAATTCATCAGCAAAGTCATCTGATTCTGGACTTTTTTGGGGAATATTTTGATTGCTGATTGAATTTCTTTCCTCAATTAGACTGCTCAAATTTTCTATTTCTTCTTGATTGAGTTTTGGAAAGTTACAAGTTTCTGGGAATTTATCCATTTCTTGTAAGCTATCCGATTTGTTGCCATATAATTTTTAAAATATTTTTCATAATCTTTTATATTTCCTCTGATGTTGGTTTTTACATATCTATTTTCAGTTATCATTTTGTTAATTTGAGTCCTCTATCTCACTTTTTCTTTCTCTGCAATGTTCTGAATATATCAATTGGGTCCACCTAGTCCCCTGTGTCATTCAAAGCCACTGTTCCCTTGCTGAATTTCTCTTTGGATGATCCGCCCATTGATGTAAGTGTGGTGGTAAGGTCCCCTACTATTATTGTATTACTATTGATAGCTGCCTTTATGTTTGTTCTTAGATGCTTTATGTATTTGGGTGTTCCCAGGTCAGGGGCATAAGTATGTATAATTGTAAGTATTTTCTCATTGGATTACACCATTTATGATTATTTAGTGTTATTTTTTGTATTTCAGTCTTGGTTTGAATCTGTTTTGTGTGATATAAGTATTGTTCTCTGGATTTCCCTTCACTTCAGTTGCATGATAAGGGCTTTCCCTTTCCTTTCCTTTCAATCTGTGTGTGGCTTTAAGTCGGAAATAAGTCCTTTAGGCAGCATAGAAATGTGTCTTGCTTTTTTAGACATTTCATCCTATGCTGTCTTTGGACTAGAACAATTAGTCCATTTATATTCAAAATTAAAAATTATTACTAGGTATGCGTTTATTGCCTTTTTTTTTTTTACTTGTTTTATGGTTGTTTTTGTAGTTCTCTGTTCATTTTTTCTCTTGCTCTCTTCCTTCCCAGTGTGCTGACTTTCTTTACTGATAAACGTGGATTACTTTCTCTTTAGTTTTGTAGATCTATTCCAGTCATTGATTTGCATTTACCATTATGTTCATAGATAATTTATGTGTCTAGCAGTCTGTAGTAAGTTGATGGTCACTTAAGTTTGAACTCTTTTTAAAAGCACTAAATTTTTTCTCTCCTCCCTAGTTACTCTTAAATACATGGTGTCATATTTACATCTTTTTATTTTGTGAATCCTTTAATTTTTAGAGATACACTTAATTTTATTATTATATTTCTTCTCGTGAATCTCTATAAGCTTATTTTACTTGAAGTATGTTGAGCTTTCTGGATAGATATATTCATATTTGTCTATAGATTTTTGATTTCTGAACCATTATTTCTTCCTATTTGTTTTTAGCTACTTTTTTTTTTCTTCTGGCTTTCTTATTATGATCACTTTGTTCATTTGAATACATCCCACATCTCTCTGATACACTGTTCATTTTTCTTCATGCTTTTTGTCTCTCGGACTTTTGACTTGCGAATCAATTATCAGTCTATCTTAAAGTTTGCTAATTGTTCCTTCTACCAGTTCAAATCTACTACTTATCCCTGGGGATTTTTTAATTTTAGTCATTATTCTTTTCAACTCTAGAATTTATAATTGGTTCATTATTATAATGTCTCTAATTAGAGTATATTTTTATTTAATGTGATATTGTCATCATATCTGTCTTCTTTAATCATGGTTTCCTTTAGTACTGCAAACATATTTATAATGGCTACTTTAAAGTCTTTTTAAAATCTACCATCTGGTCATACTGCCAGCTGATTTTCGTTGGTTGTCTTTTGGAAGTATAGGGGTCAGACTTTTCTATTAGTCCACAAGTCATGTTTTCATATTTTTTCATGTTGCTGTTGGAAATTGGACATTTTGCATAATAGGCCATTGCATTTACATAATAGATAATCTGTGTATGCATAACCCTTTCAGAGCTCATAACTGTTACTTATTTGTTTTGTGGCTAGCTGGATTATTGTAGTCAAGACTACTCCCCACCCAATGCAGTTTGAATTTCCTGTTATTATTCCCCAGGGAAGGGCAGGTTTGTGTATGCCCAAAGTCACTCTGGAAGAACAGTAGTTTTGGTAGGTCTCTCTTACCTATCTCTTTCCCTGAAAATATGTTAACTTCCATTAATTACCAGTGAACTTCTCTCTCTCTCTCAATCTCTTTTTCACACACACACATACACACACACACACACACACACACACATTTTAACAGTATCTTGAATCATAAACTACTTCATAGGCTAATTCAATTTGCACTCTTTTTAAAAGATAGTTTCCTAAGTCAGTGTTTGAAATTATTTTTTCTGACTCCAGGAATAACCTTCCCATGTATTTATTTTCCCGTTTATCACTGGGAAAAATAGACAGCCTACAGCTTAGAGGCTAAGCTAGATACAGGCTTTCTACAGATAAATCCATGAATCTCTTCCTATTTCTTTCTCCACAAGTTCCACTGTTTTTGAGTTCCTTTGGGGTTGGCCTTTCCTACACTCTATTGCAAATGAAGCAAGTTCCTTTGCATAGGACTTGAAGGTCTCTCTCTCTTTTTTCTTTTTATCTGTTCCTCATGGTGCTTAAGTGGCTTAGTCAGTTACATCATGATCTCAGGGATCCTGGGATCGAGTACCACATCAGGCTTCCTGTTCAGCAGGGACTCTCCCTTTTTCCCTCCCCTTGCTTGTGCTCTCTTGTTCAGTCTCTCTCTCTTTCTTTCTCAAATAAATAAATCTTAAAAAAAAAAAAAAATCTGCTCCTCTACCACAGGGAAAATCTTTGGAGCTAGGACTTTTTTGTTTGTTTGTTTGTTTTACATGGGTAGATCAATAACATACTTCTCTCTAAGTGACGCTCCCACTTTGAAGCTGTGTGCTTGGTGGATGGGAGATAGCAGATTAAGATTTCTTTACCTTTCTTCTCTTGGAGTAAAACCTTTATCCTACAAGCAGGGACCATTAGAAACAAAGAATTCTCAGTGGTGGTTTACTTATGTAGAGCCTCTGTTTCACGAATACGAACAGGTGGAATAAGAGAGCCACACCTCTCAGCCAGAGTTACCAAAATATGGACTAACAGTAGATAGCTTGTGTAAGTAACAGATGTTGATGACCTGCCTCTACCAGGGGTCTAGCCCACCACCAGTTTCGGGGAAGAGGGAGGCTTGTAGCCTTGCTGTTATAGGCTTGAGTAGAGTTTTCACTTCACGGAGATGGGAGGGCAGAGAGTAGGTACACTTCTTGGTTCAAATACAGTAGACTCACAGAGTTCTCCCTAAATGTTAGTTGATTTTCTTGAATATTTATTCATTTGCTATATGCCCATATAACCCATTCTGGATTATTTATTTTTTATTTTTATTTAATAATTTCAGCAATTTAACTGAGGAGTGAGTCTTTTCATATTGTCTACTAGAGGTCTTCAATGGAGTTTTGATTATTGAGCTTATGTTTTACAGTCTTGCTGAAATTAATATTTTATATTGATTTATTCTTTTTTTATTATTATTATTTTTATTTATTAGAGAAAGAGAGAGAGCATGAGAGGGGAGAAGGTCAGAGGGAGAAGCAGACTCCCTATGGAGCTGGGAGCCCAATGCAGGATGAGATCCGGGGAACTCCGGGATCATGACCTGAGCTGAAGGCAGTCGCTTAACCAACTGAGCCACTCAGGTGCCCCATATTGCTTTATTCTTTAAAAAAATACGTATGTTACTGGGTCATAGGGCAGTTATATTTTCAACATTTTGAGGAACCTCCATACTGTTTTCCAGAGTGGCTGCACCAGCTTGCATTCCCACCAACAGTGTAGGAGGGTTCCCCTTTCTCCGCATCCTCGCCAGCATCTGTCATTTCCTGACTTGTTGATTTTAGCCATTCTGACTGGTGTGAGGTGATATCTCATTGTAGTTTTGATTTGTATTTCCCTGATGCCCAGTGATATGGAGCACTTTTTCATGTGTCTGTTGGCCATCTGGATGTCTTCTTTGCAGAAATGTCTGTTCATGTCCTCTGCCCATTTTTTAATTAGCGAAATAAGTCAAGCGGAGAAAGACAACTATCATATGATCTCCCAGATATGAGGAAGTGGTGATGCAACATGGGGGGTTAAGTGGGTAGAAGAAGAATCAATGAAACAAGATGGGATTGGGAGGGAGACAAACCATAAGTGACTCTTAATCTCACAAAACAAACTGAGGGTTGCTGAGGGGAGGGGGCTTGGGAGAAGGGGGTGGGATTATGGACATTGGGGAGGGTATGTGCTTTGGTGAGTGCTGTGAAGTGTGTAAACCTGGTGATTCACAGACCTGTACCCCTGGGGATAAAAATATATGTTTATAAAAAATAAATAAATAATTAAATAATTAAAAAAAAAAACGTATGTATTATGTCATTTGAAACTATAGATTTAGTTATTTCTTCTTATCTAAATACTTTCTCTCTCCTTTTTTCTTTTTTTTTCTCATTTCCCTGGTCTGAAACCACAGTACTTGATGACTAGAAGTGGCAAACGTGTATTTCCTTGTTTTGTTCCTGAATCGAGGGAGAAAAGATTAAATCATTCACCCTTAAACATGATATTAGCCTTTTTTTTTTTTTTGTAGAAATCCTTGATCATGTTGAGGACATTGCTTTTTGGTCTTAGTCGTTGAGGGTTTATTTGTTTTTATCAGGATAATGTATTGGATTTTATCAATTTTTATTTCTGTGTCTATCAAGATAATGATTTACATCATTGATTCTGCTAACAAAATGCATGACATTTATTAATTTCATATGTTAAACAATTATTGTATTCCTGAGATAAATCGCAATTAGTTATGATACATATTTTTTGCTTGTTTCACTTAATATGTTGTGAAGGGTTTTTATACATATATTCATGAAAGATATTAGTATGCAATTTACTTTCTTAGTGATATCTTTAACTGGCTTTGATGTCAGTGTAATAAACATATTTGGGAATTAATACATACATATTAATGTACATATATAAGGTATTAATATGTTTAATATTAATATGTACAACATTAATTAAAATGTACATATTCATTATTACACTTTAATAAATATTAGCCTTTTGTCTTATTTACTATTTATTGGTCTTATCTTTCCTTTTGTGGATATATGTTTTTTGATTGACGTATTAGCTTAGTGTGTTACATTAGTTTCAGGTGTACATAAAAGGATTCTGTACAATTCTCACTGCTCATCAAGATAAGTGTAGTTAGTCCCCTTTGTCTATTCTGCCACCTACTCTGCCACCCAAATCCTCTCTAGCAGCCACCAGTTTGTTTTCTGTATTTCAGAGTCTTTGGTTTGTTTGTCCCTTTATCCTTTGTTTCTTTAATTCCACATATGAGTGAAATGTGTGGAATTTATCTTTTTTCTGACTGACTTGTTTCACTTAGCATTATACCCTCTAGGTTCGTTCATGCTGCTGAATACTAAGATATCATTCCTTTTTTATAAATGATTGATATTCTAATGCATGTATGTGTGTGTATGTACACACACCACATTGGCTTTTTCCATTTATTTATGGATGGACACTTGGGTTACTTCCAATCTTGGCTATCGTAAATAATGTCGCAATAAACATAGGGGTGCATATATCTTTTCAAATTAATGTTTCCATTTTCTTTGGATAAATACCCCGGAGTGGAATTACTGGACCATATGGTAATTCTATTTTTAATTTTTTGAGGAAACTCCATACTGTTTTCTACAGCACCTAAAACAATTTTCATTCCACACCTTGTTCTATTTTTTAAATTATGTGTTGTGAAAAAACCTTACTGCTGTGTCCCCAAATTATCCTCCATCCTGTATATTAAGATTGTATTTACTATGAATACTTCTATAGTTCCCCTGTGAGCATTCATGTTTTGTATTAAAATGATGTATCTTTATCATTGCCAGACTCTTAAAAATTGCATATTTTCTTTTACCATTCTGTTGATCAAATTTTCTGTTTTTGTCTTTTAACAGTTAAGATTTATATTGTATGCTACTCTTTGAGTGAACAAGGTTATGCTTTTCACATGTGAATTGTCTTAAGAAAGTCTTAACTGAATTAATACTTCTACAAACTTCCTTAACAACAACAACAAAAAGAAAATTAGGCCACTTAAATTGGATGACTCTTCACTGAATGTTGTTTTTATGGCTTTGTTTTCCTTATTTTATTCTGCTGTATTATCTGTCAATTGAATTAATTTAATTGTTTTTTTTTATTTCTATAAGTTTTCTTCTGTAAAGTGAGTTCTTTCTGTGGAAAATTATTTTCCTTCTTTTAGTTTAAACATTTATCTTTTCTTTTACATTATAATTCTCTTTTCTTGTCTTTTAAGTCTATTACTATTATTTTTTTGTAATTTGTCTTTTATATTTTTAAAATTATGGATTTATATTCCACATTATTTTTTTTCTCTACAAGAAAACCTTGAGGTTTGGCTGTAGAACTGCATCTATCAATCAATTTTTGATTAGCTTTTGCTTGACACCCGACACATACTCTAGGTCTTGGACCAATTTTTAATACAGTTTCAAAATTTGAGGTTTCCTGAATATATGAGTAGTATAAATTTGAATCTCAAATTTGTATGAATCTTAAACCTATAGCTTCAGACTCTCAGGAAGATTTTTTTTTTTCTTTCAAAGCTCATACATAATCAAATATATCTTCCTATCATCTCTCTTTGCTGCTAGTTGTCTTTAAAACTACTACATAAAGACCCTGATAATTCCAACTTTTTATAGAAGTGATAGGTCCAATCCATTACTGTATAAAGATCCAAGGCCTTACCTCCTATGTCTATGGGGGATAACAAAACTTGTCCCACTAGGTTACATCTCTTATCCACACCCTGCCTCACTCACAACCCTTCTAGATACCAATCACTTATGGTTTTACCCCTCAGAGATTTTTCTTTGCAATATAATTTTCATGTTGAGCATCTAGAACTTTCTTTTTTTCTCTCTCTCTCTTTTGGGCACTTAATAATACAAAAAATGTTTTTCTCTCTATTATGCAGAATTTCATATATCATGGAAAGTATTTTTTAATTTCTCAGTCCATATGTTGTAGAAAAGAACAATTATTATTCTTTATTCAAACTGTTCTATTTGTCGGGGAAATCCCAGTCTAGATTTCAGGCAGTCATGTGTTATAAAGCAGGTGTATGCTTCATGGGCTCAGGGGGTGGAACTGTTAGAGAAGCTCTGAGAAGCAGGAAATGGCTGAATTCCTGAGTCTTATGAGCTATGTAGGTGTTACCTCAAGCTTTAAGTGGGGATTGGAACTAATTATTGTATTTTTTTTTCTCATCAAATGTAATTTTAATATATTCTATTTTATTATTGTATGTATCTATTAGATCTCTTTAATCTCTGATATAAAGTTGGAAAATGACCAATGCTAGAATAAACAGTTAAGTATAAAACCACACAGAGGGGCACCTGGGTGGCTCAGTGGGTTAAAGCCTCTGCCTTCAGCTCAGGTCATGATCTCAGGGTCCTGGGATCAAGCCCCGCATCGGGCTCTCTGCTTGCAGGAGCCTGCCTCTCTGCCCATCTGTCAAATAAATAAGTATAAAACCACACAGTCTTTAGAAAACTCAGAACATATCTTGACTATGACTATAGGTATAGAGAAGGTAGAGCCAGAGTCCTGTTGGCCTCTACTAAGATCCGTGCCTTATGAAATCAGGCCTCTTTTAGAATCTAGAAAATGTTGAGCCTCATGTGGGGCTGATGACAATTATTTTTTAATTTAATCCTTTAAAAACTCTCTTTAAATAAAACTTTGCTCTTTCAAACTGAAAATATCAACACTGTCTTAAACAGAAATTCCTTCAGTATTTTAGTCTATAGAAAAATAGTCCTGAGTAATACGATTCTGTGCTTATTATTTACTTTGGGAGGTAGATGATGAAACACCTACTTAATTTCATCATTCCACTTTACACAGCAATTTCATCACAGATAGTTTTTTAAAGATTTATTTATTTGTTTTATTGTTGTTGTTTTAGGGAGAGATAAAATCTTAAACAGACTCTGTGCTGAGCATGGAGTCCCACGTGGGGCTTGATCTCACAATCCTGAGATCATGACCCCTACCGAAATCAAGAGTCAGACACTGAACCAACTGAGCTACCCAGGAATGTTTTTTGAAAATATTTTATAATTAGCTGATGTCTTTCATTTATAATGGTTAAGGTTATTATTATAAAATAGCTGATTCATGCTGCTATTTAAGATAAAGTTAATTAGTACTATTGGTAATATTAACTTTTTGAATCTTTAATCTCTACTAATTTTATGGACAGTCATGATATGTTGATGTAACTATTAGCAAAGACAGAAAGAGAAAACTACAAAACTCCAGTTAGATAATAATTATGGTTATCTGAGAAGCCTATAACCTTTTCAGGTAGATGTTAAAAAAATCATTGTATGTAGCATGGACATTTCATATCCCAGATTTATAATCAGCAATGTATATTATAAAGCACCAATATTTGTAGAATTGTAAAAACTAAAAAATGCTAGAACACCTATGACCTTGGAAATACTAATTGTATCATTCAGAATGTTTTCTCAGATTAACTGCATACACCATGCAAGAGTAGGCTAACTCTAATATGTAAGCTTTCTTACATATTTTTACATATTTTACATATTTTTCTTCCAAATTATCAATTTGGGATTACTGTGGAAAATACAAGGAAAAAGTATGAAAAATAATCTGATGACCAGAATTTATTAAACAGCTAATTTTTCAAGTAACATATGGAGAAATGTGAATAGAGAGTAATAACTAAAATGACTATAGTCAGTAAAATAGCAAGGCAGGAGATGCATTTAACTATACTTTTATTTGATTAATCTCTAAAATATGTGAAATGCTGATTCAGACATTACAGGTAAACTGTACGAACATATTCCCAAGAAAGCTCTGTTATTTACAATTATGTGCTAAACACTACAATGTAACAGGAAAATAAGTATCAGTACTCCTCAGATAATGGCATAAACAAATGATTACCTATTTTAAAAATTATGCAGGGAAGTGATTTCAGGAAATATCAGCCCAACAGAGAATGTTAACTTTTTCTGATTAAATAAGAATTATTTAATTAAATAATCTTGGACTGATATTCTAGAGATTTATGATATTTAAATTGCATGCAATTTAAATAATGCAATTTTTCCTTTCTTGTTTAACTATTATTAGAGATTTATTGTAAGTGGAATGCATTGTGAAGAAACAAAGTTCATTTTTATTTGGAAAATATCAAAATTATAATTTTCAAACTATACATAAAATAGACATATGAACTCATGTTTGTTATACAAAAACATAATCCTCAAAATTGTGAGTGGCAATGCATACTAGGGTAGATTTTCATTTAAGTAAAATTATAGATCATTGATAATCCTCAGGACTGAATTAGAGAACACAAATTATAGGATTATAAAATGACTTACAATTCCATAAAATTTAAAATAAAAACAGAATATGCTGTCCACTTCTGTGGCAGATTCTAAAATAAATCAGAATTACTTCTCTTCAGAAGCTTATAATTATGTAAATGATGTAGATTTTTAAGGATAATATAATCATTACCTATTGAACATCTATGAAACAGTAGACATATTACATGTATAATGTACTTGGTGCTTTAATATATGTTACTTCTTTTATTTTCTCAAGAATTCATGATCTAATATTTCCCTTATATTACAGAGTAGAAAAATGAAGCTCAAAGGTTTGGGACATATGGAAAAATACCAGCTGATACATGATCTTCATACAGACCCATTCACAATGCAAGGGATTTGTGATATAGTTTTTGTTTACTTACTATATGACATATAAGCTTTGAAAGCCTAAGCAACCTAAAAAAAAATAACTGACACCACATACACTCTCCCTGTATTATGAAAAAGCTTGTAAATATGCAAGAACAAAATATTATGGGACCAGGATATAATACTGAGGAAAAAGACAGTATCACTGAAAGTGTCCTATTTCTAATTTTATACAGATACTTAGACTCCTGTCCATACACATATTTTTGAAATCCAGTTGTCATTTCATGCTGAAAAAAGAGAAGTATTAATGGTTGCCTATACCAGTTATACCGTTACATAAGTCTAATAGTAAAGATATAATTCTCTAGTGACAATAAATTCCATATACCTCAGGTTGGTTCTTGTGTTTGGTTCAATTGATATATAAGGATGATAATACAGTATCATGAGGTTAAATTATTTTTTAGATTATTTTCCATTTTCTTTTGAGTAATTAATACATTCCAGGAATCTGATATGCATAATTGTACCTTATTATCATTTAATATTGGGTATTATTGAGAAAATGGACATGTAAGAGATTAATTTAAATCTTAAATATTACATATTCTCATTACTGAATTTTTAAGTATTTTAAAATTTTTATGTGCTGCCAGTTATTAGAGGTCTTTAAATTTCTATATGTATATGATATAAAATGATATAAAATTTGCAGACAAGTCTTTCACTTTTTTATTGGCTTTATCGAACTAAACAAACCTAAGTATAGATATTAAAATTACAGTAAAAGATTTTAAATACTGGTGTATTATAATCAGGATTCCCAAGAGAAACAAAATCAACAGAATATTCTTGGAATTGGATCATGCTATTGTGGAAACCAAATTTCAGGATCTATCATTTGCAAGCTAGATATGCAGGAATAGGATATGTGATATATATGATATAATTCGGCCTGACTCCAAAGGTGTAAGCCCTGGGAGAACCAATGATGTAAATTCTTGGCCAAGGGCAGTAGAAGATGATATAAGATATTATAGATCAAGCAATGGGACAAAAGAAAAAAAAAAAGAAAGAAAGAAAGAAATTTTCTTTGTACCATTGTTCTATTAAGGCACTCAATGGACTGCGAAGGGCACAGTGAGTCCAATTCTAATCTCATTCAGAAACACCTTCAAGACTCACTTAGAAATGATATTTAATCTAGCACCTGATGCTAACTCAAGTGGACACATAAAATTAACCATCACACCAGCAACATTTAAGGTCAAATTAAAGTATATAAAACCACAAAATAATTTAAAGAAATATAAGTTTTGACTCTTTGGACAAAAATTTATGGTTCAAAGTTTTAGTTTTCTTTATAAAATTTCAAAATGCAAAATATGTAAGATTAAGACTAAACCATCTAAAAATCAGTTCCACTATTCAAGGTTACACTACTTTAAAACATATTACTAAGTGAATAAATAATTCTAAAAATCTAAAAATAAGATACAGGTAGACTTATTTCTGGAGTGATATCAATATTTTATCTTTTGACCTGTATTTGATTATATGATAGAATATATGGTGTTGACCTATAGTCATACCTCATAGATATATGGGTTTGATTCCAAACCACTGTGATGATGTAAATCAAGTTATTTTTGTTTGTTTGTTTCCCAGTGCTTATAAAAGTTATTTTACACCATAGTGTAGTCTATTATGTATGTAGTAGCATTAAATCCAAAAAAGTACATATTTTAAAAATACTTTATTACTAAAAAAAAGTCATCTGAACTTTCAATAAGTCATAATCTTTGGTGGTAGAGGGTCTTTATTCAATGTCCATGATTGCTGACTAAGCATGATGCTGATTGTGGAAGGTTGGGGTAGATGTGGCATCTTTAAAAAAATAAGACAACAAACAGGAACAATTTCTCTGTAGCAGGCAATGCTTTCTGATAACATTTTACCCCGAGTAGAACCTTGAAAATTGGAACCATTCCACTTAAAACCTGTCATTGCATTATCAACTAAGGTTATGTGATACTCTATATTCCACTTTTTTAATTTTTTTGGTGTAAATACCCAGTAGTGCGATTACAGGGTCACAGGGTTGCTCTATTTTTAATTACTTTCATTTTTTTAAGATTTTATTTATTTATTTGACAGAGAGAGAGATATCACAAGTAGACAGAGAAGCAGGCAGAGAGAGGGGGGGAAGCAGGTTTCCTGCTGAGCAGAGCCCGATACAAGGCTCTATCCCAGGACCCTGAAATCATGGCCTGAGTCAAAGGCAGAGGCTTAACCCACTGAGCCACATAGGTGCCCCTCTATGTTTAATTTCTTAAGGAATCTCCACACCGTTTTCCAAAGTGGCTTCACCAACTTGCATTCCCACCAACAGTGTAAGAGGGTTCCCCTTTCTCAACATCCTCTTCAACACTTGTTTACTGTCTTGTTGATTTTGGCCATTCTAACTGGTATAAGGTGGTATCTCAATGTGGTTTTGATGTGAATCTCTCTGATGGCTAATGATGAGGAAAATGTTTTCATTTTCATTTGTATGTCTTCTTTGGAGAAGTGTCTGTTTATGTCTTCTGCCCATTTTTTTATGTAATTACCTGCTTTAGTGTGTTGAGGTTGAAGAGCTCTTTATAGATCTTGGGTATCAGCCCTTTGTCTGTAGTGTCACTTGCGAATATATTCTCCCATTCCATGGGTTGTCTCTTTGTTTTGTTGGCTGTTTCCTTTGCTGTGCAGAAAATTTGGATCTTGTGAATATCATTCTCAATGGGAAAAAGCTGAGAGCCTTCCCTCTGAGATCAGGAACAGAACAAGGACGTCCACTCTCACCACTGTTGTTCAACACAGTACTAGAAGTCCTAACAATAGCGATCAGACAACAAAAAGAAATAAGAGGTATTCCAATTGGCAAAGAAGAAGTTAAACTCTCTCTCTTCACAGATGACATGGCTCTTTATATGTAAAACCCAAAAGACTCTACCCCCAAACTCCTAGAACTCACACACCAATTCAGTAATGTGGCAGATTACAAAATCAATGCACAAAATCAATTGCTTTCTTATATACTACAATGAAAATGTAGAAAGGGAAATTAGAGAATCAATTCCATTTAGTATAGCACCAAGAACCATAAGATACCTGGGAATAAACCTAACCAAAGAGGTAAAGGATCTGTACTCAAGAAACTACAGAACACTCATGAAAGAAACTGAAGAAGACACAGAGAGATGGAAGTACATTCCATGCTCATGGATCAAAAGAATAAACATTGTTAAAATGTCTATACTGCGTAGAGCAATCTATACTTTCAAGGTTATCCCAATCAAAATTCCACTGACATTTTTCAAAGAGCTGGAGCAAATAGTCCTAAAATTTGTATGGAGACAGAAGAGACACTGAATTGCTAAGGAAATGTTGACAAAGACAAAAACAAAACAAAACAAAACAAACAAACAAAAAAAAACCCAAAAAACTGGGGGCACCATGTTGCCTGATTTCAAGCTTTACTACAAAGCTGTGATCACCAAGACAGCATGGTACTGGCACAAAAACAGACACATAGACCAGTGGAACAGAGTAGAGATCCCAGATATGGACCCTCAACTTTATGGTCAAATAATCTTCAACAAAGCAGGAAAGAATGTCCAATGGAAAAAAGACAGTCTCTTCAATAAATGGTGCTCAAACAATTGGACAGCTATGTATAGGAGAATAAAATTCGACCATTCTCTTTCACCATACACAAAGATAAACTCAAAATGGATCAAATAACTCAACGTGAGGCAGGAATCCATCAGAATCCTAGAGAGGAATATAGGCAGTAACCTCCTTGACATCAGCCACAGCAACTTCTTTCAAGACATATCCTCGAAGGCAAAGGAAACAAAAGTGAAAATGAACTTTTGGGACTTCATCAAGTTTCTCACTGTTTTGAAATCTTAATTATTGATTGCATCAAATCAGTGTTATCCTTAGGCCCCACTTCTAATTCTTGTTCTTTTGCTATTTCCACCACATTTGCAGTTACTTCTTCCATTGAAGTCTCGAACCACTCACAGTCAACCATGATTAGAATCACTTTCTTTCAACTTTTTGTAAATGTTGATACTTTGACCTCATCCCATGAATCATTAATATTTTTAATGACATCTAGAATGGTTAATCCTTTCCAGAAGGTTTTCAATTTATTTGCACAGATTCATCAAAGGAGTCACTATCTATGGCAGGTGCAGTCTTACAAAATATTTCTGAAATATTAAGACTTGGAATTCAAAATAATTCTTTGATCCATGGGCTAGAGAATGTATGTTGTGTTAACAGGCATGAAAAAGAAAATAATCTCATTGTACACCTCCAACAGAGCTGTTGCATGAACAGATGCATTGTTAATGAGTGGTTATATTTTGAATGGACTCTTTTTTCCCCCTCTAAAGATTAGGTTTAAAATATTCATTAAATGATGTTGTAAACAGATGTGCTGTCATCCAAGATTTGTTGTTCCATTTATAGAGTACAGCTAGACTAAAGTTAGGATTATTCTTAAGGATTTTCAAAATGGTAAATGAGAATTGGCTTAAACTTATTGTCACCAGCTGCATTAGCCTCTAAGAGAGTCTGACTATCCTTTGAAGCAATGCATTGCCTTCTTCTCTCTATGGAAATCCTAGGTATCTTCTTCCACCATGAGCCTGTTTTGTTTCCAGTGAAAATTTTTTTTGTTTTGTTTTTGTAGTCACCTTAATTAATTATCTTTGCTAAATCTTCTGGATAACTTACTGTAGCTTCTACATCAGCACTTGTTGCCTCACCTTTTCCTTTTATGTTGTGTCCCAGGAACAGAGAGGCCTAAGGAGAGGGAGAGAGAAAGATATGGCTGGTTGGTGGAGCAAATATATATTATATAGAAATGATTAAGGTAGGAAAACATAGTCTGGCTTTAGAATAATTTTAGGTTAATAGAAAATTATAAAAACAGTACAGTTTTGCTGTATATCCAACACTCTTTCCCCATTAACATTTTTTATTAGTATCGGTACATTTTTCACCATTAATAAACAAATACCAATAAATATATTTTTCATTTGATCCATTCCAGGATCCCATCCAGTATGTGCATTACATTTAGTTTTCATGTCCCTCAGTCTCCTGTAGACTATGAAAGTTTTTCAGAATTTGTTTTGGATAACTTTGACAGTTTTGAGGAGTACTGATTACGTACTTTGTAAAATGTTTATCACCTTTAGTTTGTCTTCTTTTCTTGGGGTTACACAGGAATTGTGTATCTTTGAGAGAAAGGCAATAGAGATAAAGTTCTAGTCTCATCACATCATCTCAAGATTACATGCTATCAACATGATATCACTATTAATGTTAACCTTGATCTCCTAGCTAAGGTAGGGTTTGTCAGATTTCTCCACTATAATTTTCCTGAGTCTCTTGGAGTACTATACTATACTATTTGGAAATATGTTACTCTGTATAACTCAAATTCAAAGGAGGAGGAATTATGTTCCACAGGATTAGCGGGGCAGCATCTGTATAAACTATTTGCAATTCTCTTTGTCTGTTCTTCACTTATATATTTAATAATTTATAACTGAATGGACTCAGAGCTATTTACTTTATACCTTGAGTTATAATCCAATAATATTTCTCCCTCAAACCTCCATGGCTTGGGCAATTAGGATTTCCTTCAGTTGGCATTTGTGTCCTTCAATACACTTCTATTGTTGTTGAGTTTGTGTTCTTATTTTTAATATCTTTAAATCCTGACGCTACAAGATGTTAAGTTGATCCAAGCTCATTCTGTGTATTCTGTCAAGTCCTAATATCAACCATTTCTCTAAGGAGCTCTGGTTGCTTTTATTGGAGAATGGTATTTGAATCTAAGATTGGTCACAAAGTGTGCTCCTTGCTACTGAGATGTCTTTGCTTCTATGGTCTCTTGGCTGGCAGAACAAGGAAATACATGTGTGTAGACTAACATGAGTATATATGTATTTATAAATATACATTTGTATCCATCTTAATATTTAGGTAAATATGAGTTTATATTGATTAGTCCAACTCTAGCCCATCACAACATGAATCATTCTAGCATACTCTCTTGACTGTCTATATAGTCTTCCACACCTAGAGTGATTAACCTGGTTCCCACCATTAATCATCTATTTACTCCATTGTTCCATTTCTCTATATATCTGTACAATGGTTTTAGAAATGTTAATTTGTACCTTGTGGGCAAAAACTTTATAAAGTTTAGACAGTGCTTATGTAAAATCCCTCTTGCCTTTAGTGTTAGAGTCTATACTCTCTTCCAAAGTCACATAGGTAAACACATTTCCTCCCTAACTTCATCCATGGAAACATTTCATAAATTTGTAATACAGGTAAAATCCTTCAGCATAGTCTGAATTCTACCTCAAATCTGGCCAACTATATTTTTAAGTTCTGTTGCTTTTTTTTTTTTTTTAATTTTCAGGTATCTACCATTATATTATATATATAATAGTTTTATTGTCCTAAAAAAGTTTGTGAACTTCACCTATTCGAATTTGTTTAAAATCTGTGTAAAATCTCTAGTTTTGTCTTTCTAAAATGTCACAGGACTAGAACCTCATAGCTTTTTAGACTGATTGCTTTCACTTAATACTATGCATTTAGGACTCAAGTTTTCTGCATCACCAAACCCACTGATGACCCATTGCTTTATATCACCATATACTGTTTCATTGTATGCATGCACTGTGATTTATCTATTCATATATCAAAGAATATCTTAATCATATTTTAGGTAATTATAAATAAGTGTTCTATTCATTTGCAAGTTTCTTGTGTGAACATATATTTTCAAACAAGCTGGGTAAAAACCTTGGAGTACAGTTTCCTAGTAAGACCATGTTTAGGTGTATAGCAAACCTTCAAATTGTCTTCCATGGCAACTGAGGACAATTTTGCATACCACCAGTAATGAATAAAGGAGTTCTTTTTGCTCCATTTCCTCACTTTATTGATAATTGCAGTTTTAAAAATTTTAGCTGTTAGAATTGATGTGTAGTGTATTTCATTATAGTTTTAATTTGTAATTTTAAAATGACAAATAATGTCCAGAATCTTTCACATATTTTATGTATTGTGTTTATATATTAACCTATTATGCTGTGATAATGCTGGAGTCCATTAATTACAAAAAGTATTTTTGTGGGGCACCTGGGTGGCTCAGTGGTTTAAGCCTCTGATTTCGATTCAGGTCATGATCTCAGGTTTTTAGGATTGAGCCCTGCATCAGGCTCTCTGCTCAGCAGGGAGTCTGCTTCCCACCCCCATCTGCCTGCCCCTCTGCCTACTTGTGATCTCTCTCTGTTAAATAAATAAAATCTTTTTAAAAAAGTATTTTTGTAGAATTTTGAGTGTTTTCTAACAGGTAATCCTAATCATTTATTCATAAAAAGTTTTATTTCTTGTTGCAAATGTCAAGAATTATTTCTTTTATATGGCTGAGTATTATTCCTATATATATATATATATATATAGCACACACCTTTTTTATTCATTCATCTATTGATGGACATTTAGGCTGCTTCCATAATTTGGTAATTATAAATAATGCTTCAGTAAACATAGGGGTGCATATATCTTTTTAAATTAGCATTTTTGTATGTATCAAATAAATACCCAGTAGTATAATTAAAGAATCATATGGTTGTTCTATTTTTAATTTTTTCAGGAAACCAGTTTGCATTTCCAGCAAGAATGCACAAGTGTTCCTTTTTCTCAACATCCTCACCAACACTTGTTGTTTCTTTTTCTTTCGTTTTTTTTTTTTAATCTGTTCACAAGTATAGGGTAATAACTCATTGTAATTTTGATTTTCATTTTCCTAATGATTAGTGTCTGTTGGCCATCTGTGTGTCTTCCTAGGAGAAATGCCTGTTCATATCTTCTGTCTGTTTTTAATCAGATTACTTTTTCTTTTTGATGTTGAGTTTTATAAGTTCTTTATATATTTTGGAAACTAACCTTTTATCAGATATCTCATTTGCAAATATCTTCTCCCATTCCACAGATTGCTTGTTAGTTTTGTTAATTGTTTCCTTTGTTGTATAAAGCTTTTTATTTTAACATAGTCCTAATAGTTTATTTTTACTTTTGTTTCCTCTGCCTCAGGAGATCTACCTAGAAAAAATGTTATTATGGCCTGCATCAGAGAAATTGCTGTCTGTATTCTCTTCTAGTATTTTTATGGTTTTAGGTCTCATATTAGTTCCTTAATCAATTTTGAATTTGTGTATTGTGTAAGACAGTGGTCCAATGTCATTCTTTTGCATTCAGCTATCCAGTTTCCAAAAACCATTTGCTGATTGTCTTTTTCCCATTGCATATTCTTGAATACTTTGTTAAAGATTATTTGTCTAAATAAACAAGGGTTTATATCTGGGCTCTTTATTCTGTTTCATTGATCTATAGGGTGTGTGTGTGTGTGCTGGTACCATAGTGTTTTGATTCATAGTGCCTTGTAGTATACTATGAAATCTGGGATTATACTTCCAATTTTGTTCTTTTTCAAGATTACTTTGGCTACTCCGGTTCTTTTGGGGATCCATACAAAATTTGGAGTTATTCATATTTGTCCTATGAGAAATGTTGGCACTTTGATAGAGATTGCTTTAAATCTGTGTATTGCTTTGGGCAGTATGAGCCTTTTAATATTTGTTCTCTCAGCCCATGAAAATGGAATATCTTTCCATTTGTTTGTGTCATCTTCAATATCTTTCACTAGTGTTTTATAATTTTTAGAATATAGGTCCTTGGTTAAATTAATTTCTTGATATTTTATTCTTTTTGGTGAAATTATATGGAATTGTTTTAATTTCACTTTCTGCTACTTCATTATTAGTGTATAGAAATGCAACAGATTTATGTGAATACTTATTTTGTATCCTGTGACATTACTTAATTAGTCAGTCTTGATAGTTTTTTGGTGGAGTCTTTAGGGTTTTCTATATATAATATCATGCTACTAAAAGTAGTGAGTTTCACTCCTTCCTTACTGATGTAGATGCCTTTTATTTCATTTTCTTGTCTGATTGCTATGGCTAGGACTTCCAGTACTGTGGTGAATAAAACTGGTGAGAGTGGACATCCTTATTTTGTTCTTGGTCTTTTGGGAGATGCTCTCAGTTTTCATCACTGAGGATGATGTTAGCTATGGGATTTTCATATATAGCCTTTATTATGTTGAGGAATGTTCCCTCTAAACCTACTTTGTTGAAGTTTCTTATCATGAAAGGATGTTGTACTTAAATATTTCTGCAAGTATTGAAATGATGATATGCTTTTTCATCCCTTCTCTTATTCAGGTGATGTATTATGTTTATTGATTTGTGAATATTAAACCACACTTGCATCCCAGGAGTAAAAACCACTTGATCATGGTGAATGACATTTTTAATGAATTGTTGGATTTGGTTTGCTAATATTTTATAGAAGATTTTTGTATCTATATTCATAAAACATATCTGTATCTATATTCATAAAAATATTCATAAAACAGAAACTATGTTTCTGTTCTTTGTATTTTAATCCAGTTTTGGTCTTGGATATTGCTGACCTCATAGAATGAATTTGGAAGCTTTCTTTTTTGTTCTAAGGAGAAGTTTGAGAATAATAAGTATTAACTCTTCTTTAAATGTTTGGTAGAATTGACTTGTGAATCTGTCTGTTGTGGACATTTTTTTGTTGTTAAGAATTTTTAGAATATTTATTCAATTTCATTGTTGTTAATCTATTCAAATATTCTAGTTCTTCCTGATTGAGTTTTGGGAGGTTTGTTTCCAGGAATTTATCTATTTCTTCTAAGTTGTTCCGTTTGTTAGTATATAATTTTTCACAATATTCTTTTACAACCCTTTGTACTTCTGAGATGTAATTTGTATTTTTTTTCTATCTTACTTTTTATTTTGTTTGTGTCCCCTCTTTTTTGGTTTGTGAAGATTCTTGTTAAAAGTTTATCAAATTTTGTGGCACCTACCTGGGTGACTCAGTGGGTTAAAGCCTCTGCCTTCAGCTCAGGTCATGATCCCAGAGTCCTGGGATTGAGCCCTGCATCAGGCTCTCTGCTCAGCAGGAAGCCTGCTTCCTCCTCTCTCTCTGCCTGCCTCTCTGCCTACTTGTGATCTCTGTCTGTCAAATAAATAAATAAAATCTTAAAAAAAAAAGTTTATCAATTTTTTTAATCTTTTCAAAAAACCAGCTCCTGCTTTCATTGATCTGTTCTATTGATTTTTTTTTAGTCTCTCTGTCATTTATTTCTGCTCTAATCTTTATCATTTCCTTCCTTTTAATGGTTTTTATTTTTTTTCTAGCTCCTTTATGTATAAGTTTAGGTTGTTTGATATTTGTCTTGCTTCTTGAGATTGGTCTGTATTGTTATAATTGTCCCTCTTAGAACAGCTTGTGCTCAATACCATAGATTTTGGACCATTGTGTTTTTATTTTCATTAGTCTCCATGAAATTTTTGATTGCCTCTTTGATTTCTTGGTTGACCCATTCACTGTTTAGTAGCATATTATTTAACCTTCACATATTTGTACACTTTGAATATTTTTTTTTTCCTCTTGATTCCTAGTGTCATATTGTGTTTGGAAAACTTGCATGCTGACTTTAATCTTTTTGCATTTGTTTAGATTGTTTCATGGAATAACATATGATCTCTCTTGGAGGACATTTCATGTGCACTTGAGAAGAATGTGAGTTATTGTGTTTTAGGATGGAATGTTCTCAGTATATAAGAGTTCTAACTAGCCCAATGTGTCATTAAATGACAGTTTCCTTGTTAATTTGCTGCTCAGACAATTGTAACTGAGGTGTTAAAGTCTCCTACTATTTTATTACTATTGATAACTTCTTTTATGTTTGTTGTTATCTGCTTTATATATTTGGGTATTCCCATGGAGGTGCATATTTACACCTGTAAATATATTTATTTTTTTGTTGGATTGTTCCTTTTTTGGTCTAATGTCCTTCTTTTATTTTGTTACTTTCTTTGTGTGTGTGTGTGTGTGTGTGTGTGTGTGTGTGTGTGTTTTCTTTTCTAGATTTTATTTATTTATTTGACAGACAGAGATCACAAGTAGGCAGAAAGGCAGGCAGATAGAGGGGGAGAAGCAGGCTCCCTGCTGAGCAGAGAGCCCGATGTGGGACTTGATCCCAGGACTCTGAGATCATGACCTGAGGTGAAGGCAGAGGCTTAACCCACTGAGCCACCCAGGCATCCGACTGTCTTTATTTTTAAGTCTATTTTTTCCAGCATAAATGTTGCAACCCTACCTTTTTTTTTTTTTCCACTTTTACTTTCATGGTAAATGTTTTCCCATCCCTTCAATTTCAAATTACATGTGTACTAAATCTGAAATGAGCATGTAGATAAATTTTTTGTTTGTTTGCTTTTTTATAATCCATTTTATCACCCTATGTCTTTTCACTGGACTTTTTAGTTCATTTACATTCAAGTAAATATTGATGGGTATGTAGTTATTGCCATTTTGTTATTTGTTTTATAGTAGTTTTTGTAGTTCTTCTCTGTTCCTTTCTTCTCTTGCTCTTTTCTGTCATTGTTTAGTGGTTTTCTTTAGTGATGTACTTGAATTTCTTTCTAACTATCACCTATCTATTTTTTGTATATCTGTTACTGGTTTTTGATTTGTGGTTACTATGTATATGGCAGTCTATAGTAAATTGATGGTCACTTAAGTTTGAGCCCTTTCTAAAAGCACTAAATATTTACTCCCCTCCTTGGTACCTCTTAAATATGTAGTCTTCTATATTATATTCCTTTAACTTGTGAATCCCTTGACTGGCTTTTATAGTTATATTTAATTCTATTGATTTCCCCCCACCCCACCTTTCTTTCTCCTGCTTATGGCTCTTCTTTTCAGAGAATTCCCTTTAACATTTCTTGCAGGACTAATTCAGTGGTGATGGATTCCTTTAACTTTTGTTTGTCTGGGAAAACCTTCATCACTCCTACTCTGCATGATAGTCTTGCTAGATAGAGTATTCCTGGCTTCAAGGTTGTTTCTTGGGTTTTGTTTTGTTTTGTTTTCCCATTCAGTGCTTTGTATATACCATGCTACTTTCATGTGGTCTGGAAAGTTTCTGCTGAAAAATCAGCTGGTAGCCTTATGGGGTTTCCCTTTTATATGACTCCTTCCTCTTGTTGCTTTACAAATTCTCTTTGCCATTATATTTTGCCATTTTGATTGCAATGTGTCTTTGTGTGTGGATACCTGAGGGTTGATTTTGTTGGGGTTTCTCTGTAATTCCTGTATGTGGATTTCTGTTTCCTTCCCCAGATTTAAGAAGTATTCAGCTATTATTTCTTCAATTAAATTTTCTGCCCCCTTTATCTCTCTTTTTCTTTTGGGATTCCTATAATGCAAATGTTATTATGCTTGGTCATGTTGCTGAGGTCCCTTAACTATACTCATTTTTTATTATTCATTTTTTTCTTTTTATGCCCAGCTTGAATACTTTCCATTACTCTGTCTTCCAGGTCACTGATCTATTCTACTTCTTTTAGTCTAATTATTTTCTCCTTTGTATTTTTAATTTCAATTGAATTTCATCTCCATTTTTTTAAATGTTTTCCATCTGTTCATTGATGATCTCACTGAGTCCTCCACTCTTTTCTCAAGTTCAGTTAATATCTTTATGACCATTACTTTAAATTCTTTTTATCAGGCACATTACTTCTCTTTCTTTTATTTAGCTCTCACTGTGATTTTTCCCTGCTCTTTTGAGACATATTTCCCTGTCTCCTCATTTTGTCTAACTCTCTGTAACTGTTTCTTTGTTAGGAAAGTTAGCCACATCTCCTACTCTTAAAAATAGTGGCCTTATGGAGAAGAGGTTCTCTTGTGCCCTACAATGCAACCCTTGCCACTCACCAGTGCCTGTAGCTTTAGCCGTCAACTATTTTCATTGTATGAGTCCTGCTGTTGTGACTTAGCTGCATTTGTCTTCAGTCCAGTCATCTGTAATGTGACTCTTTGCCTGTTTGGACAGGGTTTTATAGGCCATTCTGGGGATACCTTGGGCTTGAGTTAAGGCAGACTCGGTATTTACCAGAGCTGTGGTCCCACTGTGCTGCAGGGTGCTCTCCCTGTGTTATCCCATGAGTTTTTATTGGTGGGCAGAGCCTGCAGTCAGACTAGTTGTTTTATCCTAACAGCTAGCTAGCGGTGCAATTAAACGGTTGTCTATGGTTATCTTCCTCTTTCCCAAAGGAGGAGTCCCTTTTGAATGGTGTTGGCCGCTGTGGAGCTGCTTGCACACTACTAGATTTATGGAGTCACTTTGAATGGACTTCTGCAGAGGAAGGTTTGGATGGGCCATGTCCACAGAATGAGATGGGAGGCTGTCCCATATTAGCAAGGTGTGCTCTGGTCTGATGTGGGAAGGGACCTATAGCTGCTTTGGAGAACTTCAGAGAGAGCAGGTCTGCAGAAAATCCTAGGAGCAGGGCACGTGTTTAGCAAACAATGTGGAGAGTGTTTTCACTGGTTTCAGCAGATATCCTTTGGGGACAGGGAAGGAAGGGACACATACCAGTTCTTCTACTCTTGAAGAAGTCATTAAGGATTTCTGCTCCTCTGCCACATGCTCTGATATTAGTAAATAAATCTGCCTCCCATATATCCTAGACCTTTCTCAAGCTGCAGGTTCTATGCTTTATTCCAGGAGGCTGTTTTTATGCTTTTTTAAGGTTTTTCTTTTTTTTAAGTGTTTTTAAGGGTTGGCACTCAGTTTCCTATTGCCCTATGTGTTTTTTTTTTTTTTTTTTTTTTGTTGTTGTTTTGTTTTGTTTTATTTAAGTTCCTAAAGTTAAGCTATACCAATTTTAAGAACTTGCAAAGTGAAGACTCTCTGATTTTCAAAACCAGGTGCTATGAGGATTCATCTTCTCAATGCAGGTCCCCTCTGCCTGGAATGGGGTCTGCTCTTCTCATTTCCTTATGACTGAAGTCTTTCCCTCCCTTGACAGACTCTTGGGTCAGTTTAGTTCCAAACTGTATCTTTGCCCTTCATACTGTTTTTGATGTGGTCTCTTCTCTAAGAATCTGCTCTGCAGTCTTTGGGTCACTTTCTGGGTTATTTATACTAATGTGGGTGTTATCTAGGTGTATTTGTGGGATGAGGTGGGTTAAGGATCTTCCTACTCTGAAATCTTTCCCAAAGTTCCTGGATATATATTTTGAATTAGTGTTTTCACTTTCTTTGTGTAATTATCCATTAGTGGAATTATTGGATCATATGGTATTTCCCTGATAAACATAGAAAAAAAATTCTAAATTCTCAAATAATATTAGAGGAAAATATTTGTCTTTCAATTGGTACATTTAAGTGATTAACATTTAAAATGATTATTGTTATAGTTGAATTCATATCAACCATTTTTATATTTCTTTTGTATATACATGAAAGAGTCCACCAAAAAATCACTAGAACTGATTCATGAACTCAGTAAAGTAACAGAATACAAAGTCAATGTAGAGAAGTCTGTTGCACTTTTATACACCAATTTTGAAGCAGCAGAAAGAGAAATCAAAGAATCAATACCATTTACAATTTCACCAAAACCCATAAGATATCTGGGAATTAACATAACAAAAGAGGTAAAATATCTATACTCTGAAAACTATATGAGATTGATGAAAGAGATTGAAGATGACACAAAGAAACGGAAAAACATTCAATGTTTGCAGATTAGAAGAATAAGCATTGCTAAAATATCTGTATTACCCAAAGCAATCTACACATTTAATACAGTCCCTTTCAAATTACCAGAAGCATTTTTCAGACCTAGAAAAATTGAAAATTTGTATGGAACTTCAAAAGACCTCAAATAACCAAAACAATCTTTAAAAAGAAAAGCAAGGCTGGAATCATCACAGTTCTGCACTTCAAGTGATATTAAAGAGCTATAGTCATCAAGACAGTATGGCACTGGTACAAAAACAGACATATGGAACAGAATAGGAAACCCAGAAATGCACCCCCAACTATATGCTCAATGAATCTTTGACAAAGCAGGAAAGAATATCCAATATAAAAAATACTCTCCAACAAATGGTGTTGGGAAAACTGGACAGCAACATGAATAAGAATGAAACTAGACCCCTTTATTACATCCATACACAAAAATGAATTCAAAATGGCTGAAAAATCTAAACAGGAAACCCTCAAAATCCTAGAGGAGAACACAGACAGCAACCTCTTTGACCAGCTATAGCAACTTCTTTCTAGTACATCTCTGGAAGCAAAGGAAACAAAATAAAAAATGAACTATTGGACTTCATCAAGGTAAAAAGCTTCTTCACAAAGAGGGAAACAACAGAACTGAAAGGTAATTTGTGGAATGGGAGAAAATATTTGCAAATGACATATCTGATAAAGGGTTACTGTCCAAAATCTATGAACAACTTTTTAAACTCATCCCCCCCCCCAAAAAAAAATCTAGCTAAGAAATGGGCAGAAAACATGAATAGACCTTTTTCCAATGAAGACACACAGATAAGGGTGCCTGGGTAGTTCAGCCATTAACCATCTGCCTTCGGCTTGGGTCATGATCCCAGGGTCCTGGGATTTAACCCCACATCTGGTTCCCTTCTCCCTCTCCCTCACTCCTACTTGTGTTCTCACTCTTGCTGTGTCTATCTCTGCCAAAATAAATAAATCAATAATCTTAAAAAAAAAAAGACATATAGATGGCTAACACACATGAAAGGTTTCTCAGTATCACTCATTATCAGGGAAATACAAATCAAAACCACAATGAGATTTCCCCTGTCACCTGTCAGAATGGCTAAAATTAACAACAGAGGTAACAACAGATGTTGGCAAGGAGGCAGAGAAAAAGGAACACTTTTACACTGTTGGTGGGAATGCAAACTGGTGCAGTCACTCTGGAAAACAGTACAGAGATTCCCCAAAGAGTTAAAAATAGAACTACCCTATGACCCAGCAATTGCAATACAAGGTATTTACCCAAAATATATAAAAATACTGATTCAAAGGGACACATGCACCCCAATATTTATAACAGCATTATCAACAATAGCCAAATAATGGAGATATACATATATTCCAGTGTGTATATACACTGGACTATTACATAGCTGTCAAAAAAAATGAAATTTTGCCATTTGCAATGATGTAAGTGGAGCTAGAGTATATAATGCTAAGCAAAAGAGAAGACAAATACCATATGATTTCACTCATGTGAAATGTAAGAAACAAAACTGTTGAACATAGGAGAATGATGAAAAGGGAGAAAAGCAAACAAACAAACAAAAATAGACTCTTAACTACAGAGAACACACTGAGGGTTGATGGAAGGAGGTGGTGGGGGTTGGGCTAAATAGGTGATGGGTATTAAGGAGGGCACTTGTGGTGAGCACTGGGTGTTCTGTGTTAATGACGGATCACTAAATTCTACTCCTGAAACCAATATCACATTGTATGTTAACTAAATAGACTTTAAATGAATACTTGAAACAAAATATAAATAAAATTTTAAGTATCTAGAACATTGAAGAATGTATAAGAGCTCATTCTCAACATCCTTTTCAACTCTTGATATTTTTTGCCTTTTTTTCCTAAAGGATTTTAAACTTTATTTATTTATTTGACAGAGAGAGCAAGAGATAGAGAACAGAAGCTGGGGGCAGAAGCAAAGAAAGAGGGAGAAGCAGTCTCCCTAATGAGCAGGGAACCAGATGCAGGGCTTGATCCCAGGACCCTGGGATCATGACCTGGGCCAAAGGCAGACACTTAACCAACTGAGCCACCAGGGCACCCTGTTGTCTTTGATACTAGACATTTTTTTTAATTTTTTATTTTTTATAAACATATATTTTTATCCCCAGGGGTACAGGTCTGTAAATCACCAGGTTTACACACTTCACAGCACTCACCAAAGCACATACCCTCCCCAATGTCCATAATCCCACCCCCTTCTCCCAAACCCCCTCCCCCCAGCAACCCTCAGTTTGTTTTGTGAGATTAAGAGTCACTTATGGTTTGTCTCCCTCCCAATTCCATCTTGTTTCATTGATTCTTCTTCTACCCACTTAAGCCTCCATGTTGCATCACCACTTCCTCATATCAGGGAGATCATATGATAGTTGTCTTTCTCTGCTTGACTTATTTCGCTAAGCATGATACACTCTAGTTCCATCCATGTTGTTGCAAATGGCAAGATTTCATTTTTTTGATGGCTGCATAGTATTCCAATGTGTATATATACATCTTCTTGATCCATTCATCTGTTGATGGACATCTAGGTTCTTTCCATAGTTTGGCTATTGTGGACATTGCTGCTATAAACATTCGGGTGCACGTGCCCCTTTGGATCACTAGCCATTTTAACAGGTTTAAGGTCATATCTGATTGTGGTTTTGATTTACATTTCCTGGTTGAATAGTGATATAGAGCATAATTTCCATGTATCTACTGACCATTTATATGTCATCTTTAGAAAAATGTTTGTTCAGATTCTCTGTCTAATTTGAATCAGATTATTGTTTGTTGTTTAATTATAGAATTCTTTATATAATTTGGATATTATTAACCCATTATCAAATACATCATTTGCAGATATTTTTTTTCCCATTCAGTAAGTTGCCTTTTGTACTCTTATTATTTTCGTTTTTGTTTTTTGTTTTTTGTTGTTGTTGTTTTTGCTTTTGCTTTGCAAAAGCCTTTTTTCTCTGGTGTCGTTGATGTTATTCCAATAGTTCATTTTTGCTTTTGTCTTCCTTGCTAGAGGAGACATATCCATCAATATTTGGAAAGGCCAATGTTTAAGAGATTACTGCCTATGTTTTCTTTTAGGTGTTTTATTTTTTCAGGTACCACATTTAAGTCCCGAGTCCATTCTGAGTTTTTTTCATTTGTTTATCTGTTTATTGCTTCCCTCTTTGGCATGGTGTAAGAAAGTGGTCTAGTTTTTATCTTTTGTGTGTAGATGTCCAGTTTCCTCTAAACCATTTATTGAAGAGACTCTTCCCCCTTGGGTATTCTGACCTTCTCTGCTATAGTTTATTTTTTTATTTTTTTTAAAGATTTTATTTATTTATCAGAGAGAGAGAAGGGGAGAGAGCAAGCACAGGCTGACAGAATGGCAGGCAGAGGCAGAGGGAGAAGCAGGCTCCCTGCCAAGCAAGGAGCCCGATGCGGGACTCTATCCCAGGACGCCGGGATCACGACCTGAACCGAAGGCAGCTGCTTAACCAACTGAGCCACTCAAGCGTCCCTTCTCTGCTATAGTTTAGCTGACCATATAAGCATGTGTTTATTTATCTCTCTATCCTGTTCTAATACTTTATTAGTCTATTTTTGTGTGAGTACCATACCCTTGAGTATTGTAGCTTTGTATTATATCTTGAAATCTAGGATTGTGGTACTTCTTTCTCAATATTGCTATGACTATTCAGGGTTTTCATGATTCTATGCAAAATTTAAGAATATTTTTTTTGTCCTGTAAAAAATTCTACTGATATTTTTTATGGGGATTGCATTCAATCTGCAGAGGACTTTGATAGCATGAACATTTTAACAATATTATTTTGATCTATGAACATGAGATTTTTTTTTATTTGTGTCATTTTCAATTTTTTTAATCAACATCTTTTAGTTTTCAGAATATGTTTTTCACCTCCTTGGTTAAATTTATTTCTAGGTTTTATTTTGATTTTTTTTTTTTTTATTTTTTGGTGTAATTGTAATTTGGATTATTTGCTTAATTTCTTTTTGTGTTACTTTGTTATTAGCATATAGAAACATATTTTTGTATATTAATTTTGTATCCTGCAAATTTACTGAATTCATTTATAACTTCTAATGTTTTGTGGTGGTAACTAGGATTTTCTATATGTAGTATTATATCATCAGTAAATAGTGACAATTTTACTTCTTCCTTACCAGTTTTGATTCATTTTATTTATATTCTTTCTCTGATTTATATAGCTAGGACACCCAATACTATTTGAGTTAAAGTGGTGATGGTGGATATCCTTGTCTTGTTCCTGATCTTAGAGAAAAAGCTTTAACTGTTCCACCATTGAGTAAGATGTTAGCTGTGGATTTTTTCCCCTGTGGCTTTTATTATGTTGGGGTATATTCCTTCTTAAACCACTTCATTGAAATTTTTATCATGAATGGATATTGTATTTTGTCCAGTGTTTTTCCTGCATCTATTGAGGTGATGATAGTTTTTATTCTTTCTCTTTAATGTATTTTATCACAATGATTAATATGTGAAAATTGAATCATTTTTGTATCTCCAGAATAAACCCCACTTGTTTGTGGGGAATAATCCTTTGAATATATTGTTGAAATAATATTTTATTTAGAATTTTACCTCTATGTTTATCATGGATATTGGCCTGTAGTTTTTGTTTTTATGCTGTCATTGTCTGATTATAGATAGGGTAATTTGGGCCTTGTAAAAGGAGTTTAGAAGTTTTTCCCCCCTTCAATTTTTTAAAAAGCTTGAAGAGTTATTAACTCTAAGTGTTTGGTAGAATTCACTTATAAGCCCATCTGGTCCTGGACTTTTGTTATTGAAAATTTTATGATTAATGATTCATTTTCCTTCCTAGTAATGGGTCTGTTCATATTTTTCTGTTTCTTTCAGGTTTAAAAGATGGTATCTAGATATTTATTGGCATAAATTTTTCATTATATTCTCTTATGTCTACCTGTGGTGGTGTTTTTACTTTATTCATTTGACACCTCTCTCTCTCTCTCCTTATTAATATCAGAGGTAGAATTTAGTGATTCATCAGTTGCACATAACACCCTGTGCTCATTGCATCAAGTGTCCTCCTTGATGTCTGTCACCCAATTAACCCCTCACCTCCCCTTCAGCAATCTAAAATTCAGCATCTCTTATGGTTATCCATTCCTCCTTTTATATTGATTGCTCTAGCTAAAGGTTTATCAATTTTATCTTTTCATAGAAGCAACTTTTAGTTTAAGTGATTTTTTTCTATTGTAATTTTATTTTATATTTACATTCAGATATTTATTAGTTTCTTCCTTCTACTAAATTTGGGCTTTGTTTGTTTTCCTTTTTTTTTTCGACTTCTGCTAGGTGTAAAGTTAGAATTTTTGAGATTTCTGATTTTTGAGATTTTTTGAGATTAAAATTTTCTGACTTTTTGAGATTTAAGGAAGGTCTGCATAGTTATAAGTTTTTCTCTTAGAACTGCTTTTGATGCATGCCAAAGATTTTAGACCATTGTGTTTCCAATTTCCTTTTTGTCTTCAAATAGTTTTTTCTTTATTTTTGATTTCTTCATTGACCGACTGTCTTTTTAGCATCCTGTTGTTCAGCTTTCACATGTTTGGGTTGTTTTTTTTTTTTTTTCAGTTGTTTTTTTTCTCTTCTAAATAATTTTTGGCTATATAATATTATAAAAGGAGATGCTTGATAGGATTTCAATCTTTTTAAATTTATTCCAGCTTGTGTTGCTACCTAACATATGATCTATACTGGATAATGTTCCATGTGCTCTTAAAAATAATGGGTATTCTGCTACTGTTGAATGTAATGTTCTGTACATGTCTGTTAATGCCATATGGTCTGATGTGTCATTGTATCTGCATGATATATCCATAGATACAAGTGTGGTGTTAATGTCCTTTCCATTATGATATTACTGTCAATTTCTCCTTTTAAGTCTGTTAATATTTGGTTTATGTTTTTGGTTGCTTCTAAACTGGGTGCATAGTTATTTAAAATACTTATATCATTTTGGATTAGTCCCTTTGTCTTTATATAATGTCTTTTACAAAATGATACTCTGTTTTAAAGTCTGTTTTGTCTAATATAAGTATGGCTATCCTGGATTTTATTATTTTATTTTATTTGCTTCAATTTACACACACTCTTTTCCATTCTTCACTTTAGCTTTAGGACTGAAGTGAGTTCTTGAAATTAGTATATAGCACATCTTATTTCTTTTTTTTTTTTAAGATTTTTTATTTATTTGACAGAGAGAGAGATCACAAGTAGGTAGAGAGGCAGGCAGAGTGAGAGGGGAGGAAGCAGGCTCCCTGCAGAGCAGAAAGCCTGCTGTGGGGCTCAATCCCAGGCAGAGGCTTTAACCCACTGAGCCACCCAGGCACCCCAGCACATCCTATTTCTTATTCATGTAGTCACTGGGTGTCTTTTAATGGGAACATTTAGTTCAACTATATTTAAAATAATTACTGATAGGTATTACCTTTTCCCAATTCATTATTTTTGTTTTTTGTTTTTATTTAAATTCCAGTTAGTGTACAGTGTAATATTAGTTTCAAGTGTAGCATTTAGTAATTCATCACTTACATACAACACCCAGTTCTCATCACAAGTGTACTTTTTCATAATTCTCATCAATCACCTCTCCTCTTGTAATCATTGATTTGTTTTCTATAATTAACACTGTTTCTTGGATTGCCCTCCTCAACTCTTTTATCCCCACTGTGTTCATTTGTTTTATTTCTTATATTACTACATATGAGTGAAATCATATGGTATTTGTTTTTCTCTGACTGACTCATTTCTCTTAGCATAATACTCTCTAGCTCCATTCACATTGTGCAAATAGAACAATTTTATATTTTTAATGGCTGAGTAATCATTATATGCTTAAATTACTTGACTTTTCATATATCTATTATAGATTTTTGTTTTGTGGTTACCATGGGGTTCATTTTTAACACCTAATGTCTGTAGCAGTCTGTATTAAGTTATAGTCACTCAGGTTCAAATACATTCATATTTTAAACCTTTTTATTTTATATGTTCCTTGACTAATGTTTATAGTTATAATTTACTTTTGTGTCAACCTACATAGTGGCTTTATAAGTGATAAATCTACTACCTTTACTATGTTTGCTTTTAGCAGTGGAATTTTTCTTTTCACAATTTTCTTCTAGTTATGGTCTTTTTTTTTTCCACTTAAGGAATCCTTTTTAAAAGTTTGTTTTATAGCTAGTTTAGTGGTAATGAACTTTAACTTTTGTCTGAGAAACTATCTCTTCTTCAATTGTGAATGATAATCTTGCAGGTAGATTAGTCTTGGTTGTAGTTCTTTTCGGTTTTATTCTTTGCTCTTTTGTTTGTTTTTCCTTCAGCACTTAGTTATATTAGAATTCACCTCTCTTCTGGCTTGCAAAGTTAACTATTATGTGTCATTTGTTTGAGGCTATCTGTAATTGGTGGACCTGAGTATCTTTCTCCCCCCAGATGAAGGAGGTTTTAGCTATTATTTCTTCAAATACAATGCCTTCCCTCTTTTCTCCCTCTTCTCCTTCTAAAATGCCTATAATGCAAATGTTAGAATGCTTGGTGATATTGCAGAGGTCCTTCAACATATTCTTTTTTGATGATTGGTTGATTGATTGATGTCAATGCTTTTTCTATTACCCTGTCTTCCAGATCATTGGTCCATTCTTCTACATCCTCTAGTCTGCTGTTAATTCTCTCTAGTCTCTATTTTCTAGTTACTTACTGTTTCCCTCAACTCTTTGTTATAGTTTCTTAGTTTTCATTGAGTGCATTCATTGTGTCTCAAGTCCATTGAATATCTTTTTGACCAGCATATTTAACTTTTTATTATGCATAATGTTTATTTCCATTTCATTTAACTCTTTTCCTGTGATTATTTTCCTGCTCTTCATTTGAGACATATTCCTCTGTCACCTCATTTTGTCTGTTTATTTCTATGTATTAAGGCAGCTATGTGTTCTGGTCTTTAAACTAGTCAGTGAAGTAGGCTTTTCTAGAAGAGATCTTGCGATGTCCTGTAGCATAACAACCCTGTCAGCAGAACCAGGTGCTCCAAGGGTGTCTTCTCTGTGGGCTACACGCCATCTTCTATTGTGGCTGAGCTATGATTACTGTGGGTGGTTTGCCCTTCAGCCCAGCTAGCTGCAATGACCCACTTTGCTAGCTGAGGTGTGGGGCACTATGCAGGGTTATTTCCTTGGGGTGTTGAGAGGCTTGGTTATAGTTGTTGTAGGCTCACTGGTGAGCCAGGCTAGCCTCAGCTTGGCTGTCTGCAATAAGCCATTGTGATAGCTCCAGGAACACTGTAGAGCAGGGCTTATTCCCTGAACAGCCAGCTATGAGGTTCCAGCTACAGGAATTGCAGCAGTCTCTTTGGAATGTTACCAGTACTGACCATGGCTGTCTACAGGGAATAGTGGGACAAGAGAGTTTTGGAGGGATGTTGGACAAAATGGTGAGGATGGAGCCAAAGGAGAATGCCAGGGCAGGACATGGGGTGCTAGAAAGATAGGAGAAAATTAGAATTGAATCCTACAAACGTCTAGCTATTCAATATGGAGGAAGGCACAAATAATGGTACCTGCCATTGCTTTTGTTCCTGGAAAAATTTCCTGTAGACTTTTGCCCCCTGGCACATGTCCTAATATTAATCAATAGATCTCCTTCACATAGATGTCTATTATTTTTCAGACTGCTCCTTCTGTGCAGTCCCAGAACAAGCTTTTTAGTGTCTTGGTTCTTTAATTCCAGAAGATTTACAAATCAATAGGACTTAAATAACATTGATTTCCTTTTTCTTTTTTTTTCTTTTTTTTAATAACATATAATGTATTATTTGTTTCAAGGGTATAGGTCTATGATTAATCAGTATTACACAATTCATAGCACTAACCATAGCACATATCCTCCCCAATGTCCATAACCCAGCCACCCTATCCCTCTCCCAAGCCCCCCCAAACTCTCAGTTTGTTTCCTGAGATTAAGAGTCTTTATGGTTTGTATCCCTCTCTGGCTTTTATCTTGTTTCATTTTCCCTTCCTTCCCCTATGATCCTCTGTCTTGTTTCTCAAATTTTTCGTGTCAGTGAGATTATATGATAGTTGTTTTTTCGCTGATCAACTTATACAGCTTAGCCTAATACCTTCTATGTCCATCCATATCTTTGCAAATGGCAAGATTGCAATTTTTTTTCCATTTGTGTGTGTGTGTGTGTGTGTGTGTGTGTGTGTGTGTGTGTATTACATCTTGTTTATCCATTCATCTGTTGATGGACACCTAGGCTGTTTCCATAGTTTGGTTATTGTGGACATTAATGCTATGAATATTAGGGCACACATGCCTCTTCAGATCAGTACATTTGCACCTTTAGGGTAAATACCAATAGTGTTAAATTATTGGGTCATAGTGTAGTTTATTTTCAAATTACTGAGAAACCTCTATACTGTTTTCCAGAGTGACTGCAGCTGCTTATATTCCTACCAACAGTGTAGGAGGGTTCCCCTTTCTCCAAATCCTCACCAACACCTATCATTTTTCTGACTATTTAATTTTAGTCATTCTGACTGGTGTGAGGTGGTATCTCACTGTGATTTTGATTTGTATTTCCCTAATGCCAAGTGATGTTGAGCACTTTTTCATGTGTTGGCCATCTGGATATCTTCTTTGCTGAAATCTGTTCATGTCTCTGTCCATTTCTTTTTTGGATTATTAGTTCTTTGGGTATTGAGTTTGATAAATTCTTTAAAGCTTTTGGATACTAGCCCTTTATCTGATATGTCATTTGCAAATATCTTCTCCCATTTTTTTGGTTTTGCTGTTTCCTTTGCTGTGCAAAAGCTTTTGATCTTGATGAAGTCCCATTTGTCATTTTTGCCATCACTTCCCTTGCCTTTGGTGATGTTTCTAGGAAGAAGTTGCTACAGCTGAGTCAAAGAGATTGCTTCATGGATTTTTATGGATTTTTATTTGTTGTCTTCATGGATTTTTATGGATTCCTATCTCAAATTGAGGTCTTCTATCCATTTTAAGTCTATTTTTGTGTGTGGTGTAAGGAAATGGTCCAGTTTCATTCTTCTGTATGTGTCTGTCCAATTTTCCCAACAATATTTGTTGATGAGGCTGTCTTTTTTCCATTAAGTATTCTTTCCTACTCTGTCAGAGATTAGTTGATCATAGAGTTGAGGACCTATTTCTGGGTTCTCTATTCTGTTCTAATCATCTAGGCATCTGTTTTTGTGACAGTACCATACTGTCTTGATGATTATAGCTTTGTAATAGAGCTTGAAGTCTGTAATTGTGATGCCGCCAGCTTTGCTTTTCTTTTTCAACATTCCTCTGGCTCTTCAGGGTCTTTTCTTGTTCCATATAAATTTTAGGATTATTTGTTCAATTTCATAAAAAGCATTGATGGTATTTTGATAGGGATTAAATTAAATATGTAGATTGCTTTAGGTAGCTTAGACAGTTTGACAATATTTGTTCTTCCAATCCATGAGCATGGAATATTTTTTCAATTTCTTCATGTCTTCAATTTCTTTCATGAGTATTCTATAGTTTTCTTAGTAAAGATTCTTTGCCTTTTTGGTTAGGTTTATTTCTAGGTATCTTATGGTTTGGGGTGCAGTTGTAAATGGGATCTACTTCTTAATTTCTCTTTCTTCTGTCGTGTTGGTATATAGAAATGCAACTGATTTCTGTGCATTGATTGTATATCCTGGCACTTCACTGAATTCCTGTATGCGTTCTAGCACTTTTGGAGTGGAGTCTTTGAGTTTTCCATATAAAGTATCATATCATCTACAAAGGGTGAGAGTTTGAATTCTTTGCCAATTCAGATGCCTTTTATTTAGTTGTTGTTGTTGTTGTTGTTGTCATCTGATTGCTGAGGCAAGGACTTCTAGTATGATGTTGAATAGCAGTGATGATAAGGGACATCATTGCCATGTTCCTGACGTTAGGGCAAAAGCTCTCAGTTTTTCCCCATTGAGAATGATGTTCGCCATGGGTTTTTCATAAATGGTTTTTGTGATATTGAGGTATTTATCCTCCTTCCCTATACTGTGAAGAGTTCTGATCAAGAAAGAATGGTGTAGTTTTGTCCAATGCTTTTTCTGCCTCTTTTGAGAGCATCATATGATTCTTGTCCTTTCTTTTATTAATGTATTGTATCACATTGATTGGTTTGTGGATGTTGAACCAACCTTGCAGCTCAAAAATAAATCTCACTTGTCGTGGTGATTAATTTTTTTAATGGACTGTTAGATCCTATTAGCTAGTATTTTGGTGAGAATTTTTGCACCCATACTCATAACGGATATTGGTCTGTAATTCTCCTTTATGATGGGGTCTTTATCTGTTTTGGGGATCAAGGTTATGCTGGCCTCATATAAAGAGTTTGGAGAGGGGTGCCTGGGTGGCTCAGTGGGTTAAGCCGCTGCCTTCGGCTCAGGTCATGATCTCGGGGTCCTGGGATCGAGTCCCGCATCGGGCTCTCTGCTCAGCAGGGAGCCTGCTTCCCTCTCTCTCTCTCTCTGCCTGCCTCTCCATCTGCTTGTGATTTCTCTCTGTCAATAAATAAATAAAATCTTAAAAAAAAAAGAGTTTGGAAGTATTCTTTCCATTTCTATTTTTTGGAACAGTTTCAGAAGAATAGGTATTATTTCTTCTTTATTTTTTTTTTCAAGTATATTTTATTTTATTTTTTTTTTAAATTTTTTATTTTTTATAAACATATATTTTTATCCCCAGGGGTACAGGTCTGTGAATCACCAGGTTTACACACTTCACAGCACTCACCAAAGCACATACCCTCCCCAATGTCCATAATCCCACCCCCTTCTCCCAAACCCCCTCCCCCCAGCAACCCTCAGTTTGTTTTGTGAGATTAAGAGTCACTTATGGTTTGTCTCCCTCCCAATCCCATCTTGTTTCATTTATTCTTCTCCTACCCACTTAAGCCTCCATGTTGCATCACCACTTCCTCATATCAGGGAGATCATATGATAGTTGTCTTTCTCTGCTTGACTTATTTCGTTAAGCATGATACGCTCTAGTTCCATCCATGTTGTTGCAAATGGCAAGATTTCATTTCTTTTGATGGCTGCATAGTATTCCATTGTGTATATATACCACATCTTCTTGATCCATTCATCTGTTGATGGACATCTAGGTTCTTTCCATAGTTTGGCTATTGTGGACATTGCTGCTATAAACATTCGGGTGCATGTGCACCTTTGGATCACTACATTTGTATCTTTAGGGTAAATACCCAATAGTGCAATTGCTGGGTCATAGGGCAGTTCTATTTTCAACATTTTGAGGAACCTCCATGCTGTTTTCCAGAGTGGCTGCACCAGCTTGCATTCCCACCAACAGTGTAGGAGGGTTCCCCTTTCTCCGCATCCTCGCCAGCATCTGTCATTTCCTGACTTGTTGATTTTAGCCATTCTGACTGGTGTGAGGTGATATCTCATTGTGGTTTTGATTTGTATTTCCCTGATGCCGAGTGATATGGAGCACTTTTTCATGTGTCTGTTGGCCATCTGGATGTCTTCTTTGCAGAAATGTCTGTTCATGTCCTCTGCCCATTTCTTGATTGGATTATTTGTTCTTTGGGTGTTGAGTTTGCTAAGTTCTTTATAGATTTTGGACACTAGTCTTTATCTGATATGTCGTTTGCAAATATCTTCTCCCATTCTGTCAGTTGTCTTTTGATTTTGTTAACTGTTTCCTTTGCTGTGCAAAAGCTTTTGATCTTGATGAAATCCCAATAGTTCATTTTTGCCCTTGCTTCCCTTGCCTTTTGCGTTGTTCCTAGGAAGATGTTGCTGCGGCAGAGGTCGAAGAGGTTGCTGCCCGTGTTCTCCTCAAGGATTTTGATGGATTCCTTTCGCACATTGAGGTCCTTCATCCATTTTGAGTCTATTTTTGTGTGTGGTGTAAGGAAATGGTCCAATTTCATTTTTCTGCATGTGGCTGTCCAATTTTCCCAGCACCATTTATTGAAGAGGCTGTCTTTTTTCCATTGGACATTCTTTCCTGCTTTGTCGAAGATTAGTTGACCATAGATTTGAGGGTCTATTTCTGGGCTCTCTATTCTGTTCCATTGATCTATGTGTCTGTTTTTGTGCCAGTACCATGCTGTCTTGATGATGACAGCTAATTCCTATTCTCCTGAAACTGTTCCAAAAAATAGAAATGGAAGGAAAACTTCCAAACTCATTTTATGAGGCCAGCATCACCTTGATCCCAAAGGATCCCACCAAAAAAGAGAGCTATAGACCGATATCCTTGATGAACACAGATGCGAAAATATTCAACAAAATACTAGCCAATAGGATTCAACAGTACATTAAAAAGATTATTCACCACGACCAAGTGGGATTTATTCCAGGGCTGCAAGGTTGGTTCAACATCTGCAAATCAGTCAATGTGATACAACACATCAATAAAAGAAAGAACAAGAACCATATGATACTCTCAATAGATGCTGAAAAAGCATTTGACAAAGTACAGCATCCATTCCTGATCAAAACTCTTCAAAGTGTAGGGATAGAGGGCACATACCTCAATATCATCAAAGCCATCTATGAAAAACCCACCACAAATATCATTCTCAATGGAGAAAAACTGAAAGCTTTTCCGCTAAGGTCAGGAACACGGAAGGGATGTCCATTATCACCACTGCTATTCAACATAGTACTAGAGGTCCTAGCAACAGCAATCAGACAACAAGAGGAAATTAAAGGCATCCAAATCGGCAAAGAAGAAGTCAAATTATCACTCTTCACAGATGATATGATACTATATGTGGAAAACCCAAAAGACTCCACTCCAAAACTGCTAGAACTTATTTCTTCTTTAAATGTTTGATAGAATCCCCTGGGAATCCATCCGCCCCTGGGCTCTTGTTTGTTGGGAGATTTTTTATTAGTGCTTCAATGTCCTTCCTCTTTCATTCATCATTTATTCATTTGGGTTCTTTCCCTTTTCTTTTTCATGTCTGGCCTGGGGTTTATCAATCTTATTAAATTTTTCAAAGGACCAGTTCCTACTTTCGTTGATCTGTTCTACTGCTCTTTTGGTTTCTATTTCATTGATTTCTGCTCTGATCTTTATTATTTCTCTTCCCCTGCTGGTTTTAGGCTTTATTTGCTGTTCTTTATCAGTTCCTTTAGATGTAGGGTTAGGTTGTGTATTTGAGACATTTCTTGTTTCTTGAGAAAACCATGTATTGTTACATGCTTCCTCTTAGTACCACCTTCACTGCATCCCAAAGATTTTGAGCAGCTGTGTTTTCATTTTCATTTGTTTCCATGAATTTTTAAAAATCTTATTTAATCCCCTAGTTCACACATTTATTCTTTAGTAGCATGCTCTTTAGCCTCCATGTATTTGAGTTCTTTCCAATTTTCCTCTGTGGTTAGTTCTAGTTTCAAAGTATTGTGGTATGAAAATATGCAGGAATAATCCAATCTTTTGGTACTGGTTGAGACCTGATTTATTTATTTATTTATTTATTTATTTATTAAATCTTTTTTTTTTTAATTTTTTTAAATTTTTTATAAACATGTATTGTTATCCCCAGTAGTACAGGTCTGTGAATCAGCACTCACCCAAGCACATACCCTCCCCAATGTCCATAACCCCACCCCCCTTCTCCCAACCCCCCTCCCCCCAGCAACCCTCAGTTTGTTTTGTGAGATTAAGAGTCACTTATGGTTTGTCTCCCTCCCAATCCCATCTTGTTTCATTGATTCTTCTCCTACCCACTTAAGCCCCCATGTTGCATCACCACTTCCTCATATCAGGGAGATCATATGATAGTTGTCTTTCTCTGCTTGATGTATTTCGCTAAGCATGATACGCTCTAGTTCCATCCATGTTGTCGCAAATGGCAAGATTCCATTTCTTTTGATGGCTGCATAGTATTCCACTGTGTATATATACCACGTCTTCTTTATCCATTCATCTGTTGATGGACATCGAGGTTCTTTCCATAGTTTGGCTATTGTGGACATTGCTTCTATAAACATTCGGGTGCACATGCCCCTTTGGATCACTACGTCTGTATCTTTAGGGTAAATACCGAGTAGTGCATTTGCTGGATCATAGGGCAGTTCTATTTTCAACATTTTGAGGAACCTCCATGCTGTTTTCCGAGTGACTGCACCAGCTTGCATTCCCACCAACAGTGTAGGAGGGTTCCCCTTTCTCCGCATCCTCGCCAGCATCTGTCATTTCCTGACTTGTTGATTTTAGCCATTCTGACTGGTGTGAGGTGATATCTCATTGTGGTTTTGATTTGTATTTCCCTGATGCCAAGTGATATGGAGCACTTTTTCATGTGTCTGTTGGCCATCTGGATGTCTTCTTTGCAGAAATGTCTGTTCATGCCCTCTGCCCATTTCTTGATTGGATTATTTGTTCTTTGGGTGTTGAGTTTGCTAAGTTCTTTATAGATTTTGGACACTAGTCCTTTATCTGATATGTCGTTTGCAAATATCTTCTCCCATTCTGTCAGTTGTCTTTTGATTTTGTTAACTGTGAAAATGTCTATGCTACCTAAAGCAATCTACACATTTAATGCAATTCCTATCAAAGTGCGAAGGGAATCCATCAAAATCCTTGAGGAGAACACAGGTAGCAACCTCTTTGACCTCAGCCGCAGCAACATCTTCCTAGGAACATCGCCAAAGGCAAGGGAAGCAAGGGCAAAAATGAAATATTGGGATTTCATCAAGATCAAAAGCTTTTGCACAGCAAAGAAAACAGTTCCAGCACCATTTGTTGAAAAGACTAACCTTGCTCCACTACATTACCTTTGCTCTTTCGTCAAAGATCAGTTGACTGTATTTATTTAGGTAACAAGTTTTAATCTAATTAAGAAATAGAACTAAAAAAAAATGTTTACTCCTTCTTTAACTTTATTTATTGCTCAAAGCTTTCTTTCATGTAGATACAAATTTCTGATCTATTTGAAATTCCTTGTGTGTGAAGAATATTTGCAACATTTCTTGTACGATAGATCTGGTGATAATAGTTCCTTTATATTTTTGTTTGATTTAGAAAGTCTTTATTCTCTTAAAACTTGAAGAATCATTTCACTGGCCCTAGAAATCTAGGTTGGTGGTTTTTTCTTTTAATATTTTAAATATTTCACCTTTTATTTTTGCTGGTGAGCTTTCTGGAAAAAAAAAGTGACTTTTTTTTAATCTATTGATGAAAAGAAATGCAACATTTCAATAATTTGCACATCATCCTTGTGCAGGGCCCATACTAATCTCTATATCATTCAAATTTTACTATCTGTGCTGCTGAATCAAACACTACCCTGTAATTCTTAAACTTATTTCTTTGCTGATTGTGTTTTCCTTCACCCTGGCCTTTTCCTTCAGGATTTTGTTTCTCTTTGAGTTTTTACATTGCCAATATGATTTGCCTAGATATGGGTCTTTATTTGTTTATTTATTTATTTTTGCTTGTATTTATGATGTTGACATTTTTTTTAGCTCCCTTGTTTAGTGATTTTATGCTTGTCCTTTGTTTTGCAAAGATTTATTTTCAAATATATCTTCTAACTTTTCATTCTGAGGTGTTACATTTTTTACTGTTCTCCTATAGTTCTAGTATACGCTCTCTTTCATTCTCTCCTCTCTTTATGTATTTCAATTTGGAAAGTTTCTATTGCTTGATGCTCAGGTCCACTTACTATTTCCTCAGGCTGTCAATCATATTTATAAGACCATTGAAGGCATTTATCTTATTTTTTTTTATTTCAGCATTTACTTTTGATTCTTAAGTTATATAAACTCTAAGATAAAATCTCTATCTGTTCTTGCATGCTATTTATAGTTATTTTAAATTTCCTGTCTACTTTATTCCTGTGTTATATCCTAGACTAGTTCTGATGACTTCTTGTCTCTTCAGTTTTTTCTGACCTTCAGTTTGGCTTACTTATTTATTTGATTGAGCTATCTAGAAAAGTAGCTTGATATTAAATGTGATCTGTTATATCATGTTGTATTAAGGAATAGAACTCGAGATAAATAGGTCTTTAATGTGAGGATTTATAATATTTAACTAATTATTTGGCTGTACTTAGTGTCTGTTTTAAGTACTACAGAATGACATTCCTTAAATCCCTTATTTTTTTTTCTCCCTTCTGTCCTTCAAGGATTTCTATATGTTGTTGATTAGAGAGAGTTGTGTCCCCTGCACCCTTGCACACCCTTGCAAGGAATATTTCTTAGATTCTCACTTTTAAAAACTTGGTGGGACCCTTGGGTGTAAAGTTTATAACTCCAGGGGCTTCTGTTCCAGTTAAGCAGAACTCAGAAAGCACCTACCTCTCCAGATTTCAGAATGGCATTTGACTTACAAACTTTGTTCCATGGTGAGAACTTTCAGTTTGTATAGTTTTTTGTTTGTTTGTTTTTTGTTTGTTTGTTGTTTTGTTTTTAATAATGTGATGGGTGACAAACTCTGTCACTTACATGGTATAGATGCAACTGGTTCTTTGGTTTGGATTACTGCTACTTTGAGTTTTAATCCCTAGGGAAAAAGAAAGGAATAAAAACATTTTTCCCCTGATAAGTAGTTTTAATTCTCTATGTCTTAAATTATGGATAATATTATCTACCTTATAGAATTGTTAAAAGGATTAAATTAAATGAGACAGGTGTTAATCATAATTAGTGGCATCTAGAAAATTTTTATGTAAGTATGCTACATTAGTTTTCCCACAAATGTCCTATCCATGTAAATATTTGCAGACAAAATATACTGGACCTAGTTCTACAAGATGGCATAGGCATAAACATAGGCTTAAGCATAGATTGCATAGGCATAAGCATAGCATATAGCATATTATACCACACTTCTGTGTACTTTTTAGAAATATGGGTAGAGTTATTAGAATTGACACAAGGGAATTTTTCTCTATATCATATAGTTATTCTAACAAAGAAAATTCAGAGAGTTTTATTCATTTATTTATTTTGTAGCTGAAAGTTATATGATAAATATTCATTATTTTTTAAAGTGTAATTTTACATACTTTAAGTATAGAATATTAATCATATTTTGAAATAATTCCTGCATTGCCAAGACCTTAATATAAAGCAGAATTTTTTTTTCTGTGTATTCAGATATTTTTCCCTACTGTACTAAAATCAAAAAGAAGTTTGGTTTATTTATTTATTTGATTGTGCTATCTAGAAAAGTAGCTTGATATTTAATGTGATCTGTTATATCTTAATTTCTAACATTAAATGAAAATATAAAACATATGCTTGCATATTTAGTTATCTTTTAGACTTGAATTAGAATATAATAAGCAGTTGTTCCTTAAGTAATAAAAGGCCAAATTTGGAATATAACCATTTAAAAATATATTTATAGAAGTTGTCAGTCAATATAAAAAACAGTTGTGCCATTTCTTTCATCGGATTTATGATTTAGTTATAAGTGAAGCTGTATGAAGAAATTAGTGACATAAGTGGGAGGTGTAGTTAGTAATCCTATACTTAGAGAATAGTATTTTATATCTTCAGGTCATTCAGGCCTTAAATATATTTGGTAAATTTTCCATCACTTATATTATGGATTGAGTTGTGCCTCCCCATATTCATATGTTTAAGTAATACCCAGTATCTCAGAATGTGACTATATTTGGAGACAGATCCTTTAAAGAGGTGATTAAGTTAAAATGGACATAGTCCAATATGATAGATATCCATATAAGAAATTAGGACTCAACATAAACAGATGAAAGACCAGGTGAAGGTAGAGTGAAAAGACTCTATCTACAAGACAATGATGGAGGAAGCCTGTAAAGGAACCAAACCTGCCAACTGCTTGATCTAAGAATTGGAGCCACCAGAATTTGGAGAAAATTTTTTGGTTTAAACCACCCACTCTGTGTTATTTTGTTATGGTAGACCAGCAAACTAAATACCTAATAAGAAACAATAAAAAAGACATGAATAAAAACATTACAACAGAAAATCAAAAAGGCCAATAAGCATTTGAAAACATGCTCAAATTCATCCGTAATCAGGACAATGCAAATCAAGCAAGAATAAGACAGAACTTCACAATTATTAGATAAACAAAAATTTAGAAGATGAAAAATGTCAACTGTGGCCATGATTGTAGGGAGTTAAAAACCTTATTGTATAAGTTCCTGTAAATTGACACAAGTATTTAGGAAAGTAATCTGATACAATTTAGTTTAAATAAAGTACAGGCATTGCTTATGGTTCAGCAATTCTGCTTGTTGATCTATCCCAAGGAAATTCTAGCACAAGTAGAAAAGTAACATCTAATAGTGCTTGCTTTAGCATAATTTGTGGTAGCAAGATGTTGAGGGTAATTTGGATGTCCACAACTTGGGTAATAGGTGCTTAGAAGCACTATAGAGGAGTTGAAAGCAATAGTTTAGACACATACATAACAACTTGCATGGATCACAAAAAAATAATGTTGAGTTAGTAGATAAGAAACTTAGTTCAGCATATGGTATGATAATACCATTGCATAAATTGAGAAAAACATATGTACACTAAACAAAAATGAATATTTTTTAAAGAATAATGAGATAAGTGGATATTAAACAGAGAATAGTTGCCTATGAATGTAAAGCAAGGAGAGTGGCTCTCAAAAATACAAAGAATAATGTTTTTTTAAAATAAGTAATATAAAAAGATACATAAATATTGTGATTTTTTAAATTACTTATACATTTCATTTGTATAAGATAAGGAGAACATGTAAGTTTAGAGTGTTTATTTCTATGTCTGGCACATTGTAAAAAATCAAATATTTAATGAATTTATAATTGAGTGAATGAACAAATGGATGGATAGATGAATGATTAGAACAATAATACCTCCTGTACACACAATATGTGCTATTGGATACTGTTATTTTCTTTCCATATGTCCAATGAGTTAATCATCACATCCCTAGAAAGTGGCTACTATTAATAACCGTGTTTTGCAAATGAAGTAGCTGCAGCAAAAGATTTTAAAATTCATCTAAATGTATAGAGGCAGAAAACAACAGAGTGTGGATGTTAGACATATCTTAAAGCATACCCACCAACAATCCCCCCTCCAACATAAGTTGTTCAAGAAAGTAAGAGATAAAAACTTAGGCACAAGAAAAAGGCTATAGTTACCACTATAGAAAGAATTAAAATTAAAGTAGTTTTTTTTAAATCTTACTATTTAAATGTTATATATTCATACAGATATAAAACCTAGGGCATTGAATAAGAGCCCACTCTAATGACCCCATTTTAATTCTATTGTTTTTGCTTTTACTATTACCTTTATTACCCCTACTGGTAAATAAGGTTGCATTCTGAAATACTAGAGGTTAGCATTCCAACATTTTTACCTTTTCTTCCCCCCCCCCCATGGGGAACATAATTTAACCCATAACAAATTCCTATAATCTTATTTTCTTTGATAGTGGGGTCATTCTTGGGCTATTAATTCTCAAAATAGATTTAATGTTTTGTACTTAATATATAACAACATTTATCTAGATATATCTTGTACTTTTGAATCATTTATTTTGTTAAGATGGGGTGGGCGAAGTAGGATGATATATATTTTTCACAACAGTGGCTGGGAATTAGTTATAATGCTATTAGTCTATACTTTAAACATTGTAAATAGGGAACTACATGTGGAATATGTTGGTCAGCATGGGTTGTTTTCCAGTCCCAGAATTGCAGACTATTGATTGCTATGCAAAATTCCTTTGGTTTTGTTTTGAATTGAATCTTATAATCTGGTTTTTATAGTCCTGGCACTAATACAAAACATTCATAGGTTTATATGATCAACATTGAAGTCAGTGGATAAATATCTCATTTATAATTATCAGAATAATTTTCTTAACTTATCAAAGTTATTTTGGGGGATTTGATGATATAAAACTAAATAGGATAAATTTAACATACTGAAGGTCCACTAATGAAAGGATAGACAGGATAGAAAATGACTCAAAGAAACTGAATATTAGGAAAGCATTATTTTTTCACTTTGGTTCTCAAAAACAATGATTAGAACTAAGCAGCTGGTTTTGTTCTATTTTGATTTTACATATGGGAATTGAACAAAATAAATGCCTAAGTTTGGGCATCTCTGTGCCAGAAATTTAGATTTTTACAGTATGTCTCTTTAATAGGGTCCAGACTCCCTGAACAGAAGGCAGTTCCTATTTCTGGGATAAAGGAAAAATAAAGATACTACAAAATACAGGTACTATTAGCTGTGTCTTGAGAGCTGTTGAATGTAACTTGTTGAAGAACTCTAAGTTAAAAGATCATAAGCAAAAACAATTTGTTATTTAAGAAAAATGAACAATCATAAACAAGTAAAATATTAGAATAGAAGCATTATATATATATATATATATATATATTTACATAAAAGAAAATTCGGATAAAAGTTTTGTCCAGAGTCAAGGGCAGTATATTTTTAGTGTATTGTTTTTGAAGTTTGAATAACATGTTTTGGAAGCCTCTGTACAAAACAGGTTCAACTATACTGTTACTTTTATCTTCTTGCCCCATATTTACAATAAGTTGTAAAACATCCCTAGGACTTTTAGGACCTCATGTTCACCAGTTATTTAATTTCTTACTTGAAATTAATTAGCTTAAGCTTTGAATCATTATACATTTCTTCTACATCCTGTTTTCTGTATTCTGCCAGCTTATGTTTGGAAATATTCCTTGGTTTCTTCAATATTGCATGCCTTCCAGATACACACTCAATTTAGAAAACATATATATATATATATAATGATTTATATTTTTGATCCATCTTGGCCCTAGCCACCAGCCTGTAAAACTCATAATTTCTTATATAAAGATTTTTTTTACCTAATACTATTTATTTTTTTCATTTTATTCATTTTTATAGAGTCAATAGAAGTGGGGGGAGGATCAGAGTGAGTGAGTGAATCTCAAGCAGACATATTGAGCACAGAATCCCATGTAGGGTTTGATTTCATGACCCTGAAATCATGACCTGAGCCAAAACCGAGAGTCAGATGCTTAAGCAACTGAGCCACCCAGGCATCCCAAATTTGAAATGTGGAAATTTCAAAATTCCCCCAATTTTGAAAGTCAATCTGTCCTTCCCAACATCAGCTATATAACTTATGTCATAAATGAGGTGGAGGCTGGAGATGATGGAGTAAGGAGGTCCAAGAATTATTCCTTCTAACAAAATATCTACTGAGTTTGTAAGATCAAAATAAAACCCTATTAAAATTTCAATACAAGCCAAGCACTTGTCGCATTTCAGGCATTGTTTTATTTAAAAGAGAGAGAGATACTGGTATATTTTGGTGAATTTTGATGTGGCTTACTATTACCAGCCTAGGCAGTAAGAACTGTGATACCAAAAATGGGTTTGGGTGTTTTAATCTCTCTGTCATTTCACTGGAGAAGGGTTAGGTTATTGTCTCAAACACCTGTGTCACAAATGGATTCTCAGGAAACATCTGTTGAGAGTGTTTAAAGATAAACAACATTTTATTATTTTCTCCAATTACTGGATCCATACATATGAATCTCTGTGAGGTCACTGACTGCCGAAAGAGAAAGCTAAAGAAAGGTTTCAGTGACTATACCTGAAAAAAAAATAAACTTTGCAAAAAATAATCTAGCTAAACAGACAAATGAAGGCCCCCCTCCAAATATTAACAACAGCAATGAAAATGCAAACCATAAAAAGAAACAGGAAAGTATGTTCCAATCACAATTGGGGAGGAGGGAATAATTGACAGCAGCCATCCCCAAGGAAGCTGCATCATTGGACTTAACTAGACAAAGACTTTAGCTGTCTTAAATGTGTTTTTAAAAATAAGCGGAAGAAAACTATGGACAAAATCTAAAAGGGCTTGAGAAAGTATGAATCAGAAGATAATATCAATAAAGGTAAAAGGAATCTAAATAGAAATCATGAAGATGAACAATATAATAGTGTAAATAAGACATCTACCAGAGAGATTCAACATCAAATTTGGGGAAATATTAAAAAGAATCAGGAAACTTGAAGATTGGGCAAATAAAATCATGCATTCTGAGGTGCAGAGTAAAGAAAAATGAACAAAGCCTAAAGGAATTTATGGGATATGATCATGAAGGACAACATACACATGTTAAGAGTTTGAAAAGAAGATGGAAAAAGAGAAAAAAATATATATATATTTTAAGAAACAATGAGTGAGAACTGTGGTACAATGTTAGAGTGAAACAGAATTTTATCTCCTCACCTATGCAACAAATGTTCTGGCAGAATCTAACATTTTATAATTTTGGATCAATTGGAAATCTGAGCAGTAAATTATGGTTAATTTTGGTCAATTCCATAGACACCATGTTCTCTATGAGACTTAGATGGACAAACAAGTTGAAAGTAAAAGGATGGGAAAGGATATTTCACACAAATAATAGCAAAGTGGGGGGGTGGCTATACTAATACCAAACAAAATAGATTTTTTTTAAAAGATTTTATTTATTTATTTGACAGAGATCACAAGTAGGCAGAGAGGCAGGCAGAGGGGGGGGGGGAAGCAGGATCCCTGCTGAGCAGAGAGCCTGATGCGGGGCTCAATCCCAGGACCTTGGGATCATGACCTGGGCTGAAGGCAGAGGCCTTAACCCACTGAGCCACCCAGGCGCCCCTCAAACAAAATAGATTTTAAATCAAAGCATTTATGAAGTGATATTGTATAAGATAAATGAGTCAAATACAACAAGAAGATATTAAAATTATAAACATTTACACATCTAATAACAAACCATCAAAATATGTGCAACAAAATCTATAGACTTGAAGGAAGAAATAGACAGTAGTAGAAGCTTCAGTAACCCATTCTCAATAATGGATAGAAAACCAAACAGAAGACTCATCAAGGAAACAGAGGACTTATACAACAAAATAAACCAACTAGATCCAACAGCAGATCTAATACACAATATTGATGGATGAATAGATTAGCAAAATGTGGTGTGTAAATACAGTGTGGTGTGTAAATACAATGAAATATTATTTAGCTGTGGAAAAAAAGAAAGTTCTCTGTTTACTGAGAATATGGTGGAATAGGAGGACCCTGAACTCCCCTCATCCTATGAACACACTGACAAATAAATGTATTGCAACTTCTCCTGAAAACAACCTGAGACTGGCAGAATAGATCTTCCACAGCTAGTCCTAGAGAGAAGGCTTCAACAAAAAGTAACATAAAGACCCTGGGGAAAAACTGAGAGCTTTCCCCCTAAGGTCAGAAACATAGCAGTGATGTCCACTATCACCACTGTTATTCAACATAGTACTAGAAGTTCTAGCCTCATCAATCAGAAAATATAACTAACTAACTAACTAAATAAATAAACAAATGGCATCTGAATAGGCAAAAATGAAGCCAAAGTCTTATTCTTTGCAAATGACATGATACTCCCTGCAGAAAACCAAAAGACTCCACCCTAAAATTACTAGAACTCATACAGGAATTCAACAAACTGGCAGAATATAAAATCAATGCATAGAAATCAGTTGCATTCTATATACTAACAGTGAGACAGAAGAAAAGAGAAATTAAGGAGTTGATCCCATTTTCAATTGCACTAAAAACCACAAGATGCCCAGGAATAACTTTACCAAAGAGGCAAATAACTGTACTCAGAAAACTATAGAACCCTCATGAAAGAAATTGAAGAAGACACAAAGAAACAGAAAAGCATTTTATGCTCCTGGATCCAAAAGAAATATATTCTTAAAATGTCTATTCTACCTAGAGCAATCTACACATTTGATGCAATCCCTATCAAAATACCATACACTTTTTTCACAGAGAAGGAACAAATAATCTTAAAATTTTTATGAAAGACCCTGCATGACCAAAAGAATGTTGAAAAAGAAAACCAAAGCTGGTGGCATCACAATTCTGGACTTCAAGCTCTATTACAAAGATATATTCATCAAAACAGTATGTTAATGGCACAAAAACAGACATTGGAACTGAATAGAGAACCCATAAATGGATCCTCAAGTCTATGGACAACTAATCTTCAACAAAGAGGAAACAATATCCAATGGAAAAAAGTATCTTCAATAAATGGTGTTGGGAAAATTGGACAGCCACATCCAGAACAATGAAGCTGGACCATTCCCTTACAACATACAGAAAAGTAGACTCAAAATGGATGGAAGACCTAAATGTCAAATAGGAATCTATCAAAATCTTAGAGAACATAGGAAGCAACCTCTTTGACCTTGGCCACAGCAACTTCTTGCTAGACATGTCTCCAAAGGCAAGGGAAACAGGCAAAAATGAACTATTGGGACTTCAAGATCAAAAGCTTTTGCAGAGCAAAGGAAACTGTCAATATAACTAAAACACAACTGACAAAATGGGAGAGGGTATTTGGAAATGACATATCAGATAAAGGGCTAGTATCCTAAAGAGACATTTCTCTAAAGAAAACATACAAATAACCAACAGACATGTAAAAATGCTCAACATTACTGGGCATCAGGGAAATATAAATCAAAATCACTATGAGATACTACCTCACACATTCAGAATGGCTAAAATTAACACGTCAGGAAACAACAGATGTTGGTGAAGAAAGGGGAACCCTCCCACACACCAATATTTGTAGTAGCAGTGTCTGCAATAACCGAACTATGGAAAGAGTCCAGACATCCATCAACAGATGAATGAATAAAGAAGATATGGCATAGATACACAACGCAGTACTACCAGGCATCAAAAAAGGAAGTCTTGCCATTTGCAACAATGTGGATGGAACAAATCAATCAGAGAAAGACGCTTATCACAGGATCTCATTCATACATGGAATTTAAAAAAAACAACAACAACAGAGGATCAAGGGGATGAGAGGAAAAAATAAGACAAAATCAGAGAGGGAAACAAACCATAAGAGACTCAATCATAGGAATCAAGTTGAGGGTTGCTGGAGGGGGTGGGTGGAGGACGAGGTACCTAGGTGATGGACATTAAGGAGAGAACACGATGTAATGAGAACTGGATATTATATAAGACTAATTAATCACAGAGCTCTGCCTCCTAAACCAATAATATATTATATGTTAGTTAATTAAATTTAAATTTTAAAAAAAGGTAGGAAAAAAAAAGAAACATCAAGTACCAAACTTCTGGTGAGAATAACTACAAATTCTCACCAGGGAAAACACAAGCATAGAGGAGCAAAGTAATCAGACCCACACCAAGCACTCTTGGCTTAAGGTCTCATGCTGACAAGCTGTGTCTTTAAATTGCCTGGCATTGAAAATCAGTGGGACTTAACCTTGGCAGAACCCGAGGGAATAGAAAACTGAGATCCTAGACTTAACGAACCAGAAGACCAAATAATTCCATCGGAGATGAGACACAAAAGAAGCAGTTTTACAAGGGCCTAGAATATATGTAAAGGAGATTTATTGACTAATTTTAGGGTGGGTGTAGAAGGAGCAGAGGTTTGCATGTGTTTTCTCTGATACCAGAGGAGCTTGTGAGCACCTTTTCCCTTGCCTTTCCCTAGCCTATGTAGCTAGAAAATGGTAGAAGTCACTTCTAACACTTTTAATCTACCCTGCTAACATATGAGTGTTTCCCAAGAGGCTTTCCCCACCTGCTCCTGGTGGCCAGAGAAAATAGTGCTATAAGACAGCACAGTACCTCTTCTATGCAAAGTTATTACTTTCAAACCAGGAGGCATAGCTGACTCATCTATACCTAGAAACAAACAGAGAAATTTAGACCAAATGAGGAGACAGAGGAATATGTCCTAAATTTATAACAAGACAAAAGAGCTGAATAAGAGCTAAATAAAAGAGAGATGAGCTATTTGTTAAAGAGATCAAGGTAATGGTCTTAAAGCTACTTACTAAACTTAAGAAAAGTGGAAATACCCAGCGAGAACTTCAACAGAGATAGAAAATTTTTAAAAATAACTAGTCAGGACTCGAGAAGATAATAATTGGATTAAGAAATAAGAAGATACAGAAGAATGGATCAGCACTCTGTAAGCAAGGGTAATGGAAAACAACTAAGCTGTATAGCAAAAATAAAATAAAGTGAAAATAGGTTAAGAGGATAGGGACTCCATTATAAGAGTACCAGGAGAAGAAGAGAGAGACACTAGGGAATAAAACCTATTTAAAGACACAATAGCTAAAAGGTTTCCATCCAGGTTCAGTATGCATTGAGAGCCTCAGTCAACATGAACCCAAGGAGGTCCACACAAAGACACATAATAATTAAAATGACAAAGATTAAGGAGAAAGAGAAAAGCTTAAAAGTAGCAAGAGGAAACACTTACAGGAAGGGAAATCCCATATGGCTATTAGATGGTGTTTGAGCAGAAATCTAAAGGCCAGAAGGGAGTAAAGTGATCTATTCAAAAATCTACAACTGAGAATACTCTGCCTTGAAGGTTATCATTCACAGACAGAAAAGAATTAAAGGAGTTCATCACCATCAAACCAATCTTAAAAATCTTAAAAGGATCTCTTTAGGTGTAAAGAAAAGGCCATAATGAGAAAAAATTAGTGAAAGGGAAAAAAACTTACGGGTAAAAGCAAAGATGTAGTAAAGATATTAAATTAACCACTTAAAAACCCAATATAGATATTAAAACACAAAAGTAGTGAAAGCAGTTATAAATAATTAGGGATATACAAAATAAAAAAGATAGGAAAAAAATTGGACAACTACTGCAGAAGAATGACATTGGACAATTCCCTTACACCATACACAAAAATAGACTCCAAATAGATGAAAGACCTAAATGTGAGACAGGGATCCATCAAAATCCTAGAGGAGAACACAGGCAGCGACCTCTTCAACCTCAACCACAGTAACTTCTTGCTAGACCTATCTCCAAGCGCAACAGAAAGAAAAGCAAAAATGAACTACTGGGATTTCATCAAGATAAAAAGCTTTTCCACAACAAAGGAAACAGTCAATAAAATCAAAGGACAACTGACAGAATAGAAGAAGATACCTGGAAATGACATACCAAATAAAGGGCTAGTATCCACAATCTATAAATCATTAACAAACTCAACACCCAAAGGATGATTAATCAGGAAATGGGCAGAAGACGGGAATGGACATTTTTCCAAAGATGAAATCCAAATGGCCAAAAGAGATGTGAAAAAGTGCTCAACACCACTGGGCATCAGGGAAATACAATTCAAAACCACAGTGTAATACCACCTCACACCAGTCAGAATGGCTAAAATTGACAAGTCAGGAAATGACAGATGTTAGTAAGGATGCAGAGAAAGGGGAGCGAGCCCTCCTACCTTATTGGTGGGAATGAAAGCTGTTATAGCCTCTGTGGAAAAGAATATAAAGGTTCCTCAAAAAGTTGAAAATAGAGCTAATCTATGACCCAGCAATTGCACTACTGGGTATTTACACCAAAGATACAAACGTAGTGCTCTGAAGGGGCATGTGCACCCGAATGCTTATAGCAGCAACATCCACAGTATCCAAACTGTGGGAAGAGCCCAGATGTCCACTGACAGATGAATGGATAAACATGTGGTATGTACACACACACACACACACACACACACACACACACACAGGAATGTTATGCAGCCATGAAAAAATGAAATCTTTCCATTTGCAATGAGCTAGAGGGTATTATACTAAGTGAAATAAGTCAATCAGAGAAAGACAATTATCGTATAATCTCACTTATATGTGGAATTTAAGGAACAAGGAAGAGGATCATAGGTGAAGAGAGGAAAAATAAAAAAAATGAAACAAGATGAAACCAGAGAGGGAGTCAAACCATCTTAATCGTCGGAAACCAATTGAGAGTTACTGGAGGGTGGGGGGTAGAGGGATGCGGTGACTGGGTGATGGATATTGGAAAAGGTATGTGTTGTATTGAGCAGTGGGAATTACATAAGATTGATGAATCACAGACCTGTATCCCTGAAACAAATAATATCATTTTATGTTAATTAACTGAATTTAAATAAGCTAAATAAAACATCATATATAGAACTTAGAGGACAGTAAAAATTTAGTGTTTTCAGAATGTGTTTGAACTTTAGAGAACATCAGCTTAATGTAGACTGCATACACATTGGATATTGTGTATGAATTCCATAGTAACTATAATAAAAAAAACCCTTTAATAGAAGACATAAATAAATAAATTCAAGCCTAACACTGAAGGAAATCATTAAACCACAGGGAAAAGAGCAAGAAAAAAAAAAAAAAGAACTACAAAAACAGTAAGGAAATTAACAAAAAGGGAGTAAGTTTATATCCATTAATAAGTATTTCAAATATAAATGAAGTAAATGCATCAATTCATAGATACTGTGTGACTGAATACTTAAAAAAAAAAAAAACCCATATATACCCTGCCTATGAAAGACTTACTTCAGATCTACTGACACATGCAAACTGAAAGTGAAGGGATAGAAAAAATATTCTATGCAAGTGAAGACAAAAAACACCCAGAAGTGTAGCAATATTTGCATCAGACAAAATAGATGTTAAGAGAAAGATTCTAACAAAAGACAAAAATGTTCATTACATAATGATGAAGGGATCAATCCAACAAGAGGGTATAACAATTTTAAATATATGTGCACACAGCACAGAAGCACCTAAAAATATAAAGCAAATAGTGTTAAGAATGAAGGGACAGAATGGCAGTAATACAGTAATAGTTAGAGACTGTAACACCCACCCATATTAATGGAGAGATCCTCCAGACCAAAAAAAAAAAAACAAAAAAACAGTAAGGGAACCCTGGCTTTGAATGACACATTAAACCAGGTGGACTTAACAGATACATACAGAACATACATTCTTTTAAAGTGTTCATGGAACAACGTCCAAGATAGATCACATGTTAGGCTATGAAACAAATCTCAGATTTTTAGGAAACTAAAATCAATTATAAGAAAAAAAAAATATATATATAAGAACAAAAACTCATGGAAGCTAAATAACATGATGCTAAATGACCAGTGGGTCAATGAAGAAAACAAAGAGGAAATCAAGAAATACTTAGAGACAAATGAAAATGAAAACATAACAGTCCAAAATCTTTGGGGACACAGCAAAAACAGTTCTAAAAGGACAGTTTATAGCGCCATAGGCCTAACTCAAAAAAAAATAATAATAAAAGAGAGAAAGAGAGAGAGAGAGAGAGAGAGAGAGATCAATCTTAAATAAACATTCTGACCATCTACCTAAAGGTCAGGACAGAAAAAGACAAAACTCAAAGTTATCCCAAAAAGGAAAATTAATAAAAATCACAGTAGAAATAGAGCTTGTGCTTTCAAATCAAACAATATTCATAAACTTTTAGTCAGACCAATCAAGAAATAAAAGATTCAAAATTAGAAATAAAAGAAGTTACAACTGACACTGGAAACAAAAAGGATTATAAGAGAACGCTGTAAGAAATTAAATGCCAAAAAATGGACAACCTAGAAGGAAAGGATAAATTCCTACTAAAGTATTTTCTGAGACTGAATCAAGAAAAAATAGAAAATTTGAACAGACTGACTTCCAGAAACAAAATTAAATCAGTAATCAAAAATCTCCCAATAAAGAGAGGTCCAGGACCAGATGGCTTCACCTATGTATTCTACCAAATATTTAAAGAAGAATTAATATTATCCTTCTCCCATTATTCCATAAAGTAGACGAAAGGGAGCTTTAAATTCTAATAGACCAGCATTACTCTGATACAAAAACCATAGAGACATTACAAAAAAATAAAATTACCAACTAATAACCCTGATGAATATAGGTGCATAAATCCTCAGCATAATATTAGCAAATCAAATTCAAAGCTACATTCAAAGGATTATTCACTAACATTAAATGAAATTGATTCCAAGAATGCAACACTGGTTCAGTATTCACAAATCAATGTGCTATACCACATTAAAAAATTATATATCTCAGTAAATGAAGAAAAACTATTTAACAAAATTCTATATTTGCTCATAATAAAAATTCTCAACAAAGTGGGCTTACAGGGAACATATCTCAGCATAATAGAGGACAAATGTGAAAAAGAGAGATTTTTTTTCTCCAAAATCAGAAATAAGACTAGATGTTGACTCTCACCCTTTTTTTTTTTAGCATGGCCCTTGATATCCTACTCATAGCAATTATATAAAAAAAGAAATAAAAAGCAGCTATTTTGGAAAGAAAGAAGTAAAACTGTCACTCTTTGTAGGTCATATAATACTGAAAGCTCTACTCCACCAAAAAACTATTAGAAGTAATAATAAATGAATTCGTTAAAGTTGCAGGATATAAAATTAATATACATAAAGTTTATTATTTCCATATAGAAATAATAAAAATAATAAAAAAACAGAAAGGGAAATAAAATAATGCCATTTAGACTTGCATTAAAGAAAGTGAATAGGAATAAATTTAACCAAAGAAGTGAAAGACCTGCTCTCAGAAAAGCACAACACTGATGAAAAAATCAAAGGTGACACAAATAAATGGAAAGATACACCATGTTTGTGAATTAGAAGAATACTGTGTAAACGTCCATACTACATAAAGCAAATTACAAAGTCAATGCAATCCCTATCAAGTAATCTATAGTGTTTTCTTTTCTTTTCTTTTTTTTTTTTTTTCTACAGAGCTAGGACAAAAATCCCAAAATTTATATGTAACTACAGAAGACCCTGAATAGCCAAAACAATCTTGAGAATGAACAAAAAAACCTGGTGGTATCACAATCCCAGATTCCAAAATATATATACTTTTTACAGATTTTGTTTATTTATCAGAGAGCAAGAGAGCACAAGTAAGGGAAGTGGCAGGCAGAGGGAGAAGCAGTCTCCCTGCTAAGCAAGGAGCCCGATGCAGGACATCCCACGACTCTGGGATCATGACCTAATGGCAAGGCAGATGCTGAACTGGCTGAGCCACTCAGACATCACTCCAATATATATTATAAACCTGCAGTTATCAAAATACTGTGGTCCTGGAACCAAATAAGCATATGGATCCAAAGAATAGAATTGAGAACCCAAAAATAAACCCATGCATAAATGGCTAATTAGCCTATGAAATACGAGGCGAGTACATACAATGTGGAGAAGACAGTCTCCAATATGGTGCTGGGAAAGCTAGGCAGTACATGCAAAATAATGAAACTGGATCATTTTCTTAACACCATACACAAAAATAAACTTTGAGTGGATTAAAGATCTAAATGTGAGATCCAAAACTGTAATACTCCTGAAAGAAAACATGATGAGTAATTTCTTAGACATCAACCTTAGCAAGATTTCCAGATCTGTCAGTTCAGGCAAGGGAAACAAAAGCAAAAATAAAAACTGGTGGCTCCATCAAACTAAAAACTTTTTGCACAGAAAAGGAAACAAACAAAATGATAAGGTAACTTACTGAATGGTAGAAAATTTTTGTAAATGATATATCCAGTAAGGGATTAATATCTAAAATATATAGAAAACACATATAATTTAATGCCAGAGAAACAGACAATCTGATTAAAAATAAATAATAATAAGGCAGAGGACCTGAATAGAGGGTTTTTTTTTCCAAAGAAGACATGCAGCTAATCAAGAGAAACGTGAAAAGATGATCAACATCACTAATCAAGAAAATGCAAATTAGAACCACTATGAGATATCATCTCACAACAGTTAGAATGGTTGTATCAAAAAGAGAAGAAATTACAAGTGTTGAAGAGGGATGGGAAGGAAGGGGAAACCTTGTGCACTATGAGAAGAATGCAAATTGGTGCAGCCACTATGGAAAACAATATGGAGGTTCCTCAAACAATTAAAAATATAATCCAGTGATTCTGCTAGGTATTTATTTGAAGAAAATGAAAACACTACATCAGAAGAATAAATGTTCTCTGTGTTTACTGAAGCATTATTTACAATAGCCAAGATATGAAAACAAACCTAAGTGTCCAGGGATGGATAAAGTTGTATATATACACAATGGAATATTATATAGTCATTAAAAAAGGAATGAAATCTTGCCAGTTAGTAACAATATGGATGAACCTAGAGAGTATTATGCTAAGTGAAATAAGTCAGGCAGTGAACAACAAATGGTAATTTCACTTACATGTGAACTGTAAACAAACAAACAAAAACAGGGAAAAAAAAAAACAGATTCACAAAGATCAAAGTGCCTGCAGCCAAAGACGAGGGGCTTGCAGTGGATGAAGGGGATTAAGAGGTACAAATTTCAAGGTACAAAATAATTAGGTATGGGAAGGAAAAATACAATATACAAATTAGAGTCAATAACACTGCAATATACTTGTTGTGGTGAGTGTTCTATAAGGTATTTAATTGATCACTATGTGGCATACCAGAAAGTAATTTAATGTTACATGTCAACTATACTTAATTAAAAAAATATGATTAGTAAAATAATCTAGTCACAAAAAACCCTCAAATATTATAAGATTCTAATTATAGGAGGTGTTTGGGATTTCTGGGTAAGGAGTCATGGACAACGGGGAATTACTGTTTAATGGATACAGAATTGCAGTTTTATGAGAGGAAAAGTATTGTAGAGATAGATAGTGGTGATAGAAACCATTTCATTTATAATGAATATTATACAAAAAAATTAAATACCCAGGAATCAATTTCACCAAGGAGATAAAATATATGTTCACTGAGGAAGTGGTGATGCAACATGGCGGCTTAAGTGGGTAGGAGAAGAATAAATGAAACAAGATGGGATTGGGAGGGAGACAAACCATAAGTGACTCCTAATCTCACAAAACAAACTGAGGGTTGCTGGGGGGAGGGGGTTTGGGAGAAAGGGGTGGGATTATGGACATTGGGGAGGGTATGTGCTTTGGTGAGTGCTGTGAAGTGTGTAAACCTGGTGATTTACAGACCTGTACCCCTGGGGATAAAAATATATGTTTATAAAAAATAAAAAATTAATTAAAAAATGAAAAAAAAAATTAAAGAAGATTAATTTAAAAAATGTCTCAGACTAATGGATTGGAAAACTTAAGATGATAATACTTCCCAAAGCAACCTATAAATTAAATGGAATAACTATTAAAATTCCAATGACCTTTTTTAAAAGTATTAGTTGAAATTCAAAGTCATATGAAATTACAAACGATATTGAAAAAAAAAGCTGAAAGATTCACAACTCCTGATTTAAAATTTAACATAATACTCTATCAATCCAAACAATGTGATACTAGCATGCAAGTAGACATACAAATAACATAAAATTGAGAATGCAGAAATAATCCCAAATGTTTATGGTCAATTGATTTTAACAATGGTCCAATAACTTTTAATGGGGGAAAATAATGTTGTTTTCAACAATGATGAAGGGACAATTAGATAATCTCATAGTATTAATATTTATGAGAGAGGGATTCCTATCCTAGAGTTGTAGGTGTGGCTGACCACACCTGATCTGACACTGGGCAGATTAGATTGATAAAAGTTTATTAGTCACATATACTTAGAGCCAGTCTATAGTCCACGGTGGGAACACACAACATGCTATGCAAGGTCACATTGGAGTTGCACTTAGGAACAAAATGAACAACCAGATGTAGGCAGGCTTTGTAGTATTAACAGGTTGGGGTGGCCTTGGTGCCTTCAGGATGATGTGATGATACGCTTGAATAATTTCATGGGCTGGCGGGGAACTGAAACTCATTGCTTAAGGATAAAAAGGAGCTGTATGTGGTTTGCTTGATAAGAACAGTTGTTTGGATAGGGGACCTATCTGCTAGAGCATAGTGAAGAATAGAAGTGGCAGTTAGGCTATATGAAGCCTTGCCTATTTTATCAGATAACAAGTCAGCACATAATACTACACCATAATATTGGGCCTTTTGCCACACATATGCAAAATAATGATGTCAGATCTCTAACTCCCCACATCCACAAATATTAAGTCAAAATGGAATGGTGCTCTAAGTACAGAAGCTAATGTTCTAAAACAACAAAGAAAACCTCAATAAACCTTCATGACACCAGAATTAGCAATAGATTCTTAGGAAATATCTGATCTCCCACAATTACCAACACAGATGGACTGGGGTCATTGTGCTAAATAAGGTGAGCCAGTTACACAAGGATGAATGCTGCACAATTCCAGCTGTATGAAATATGCAGGTAAGCCAAACTCACGGAAGCAAAGAGTTCATGGGGCAGTTCGGAAGCTGGAGGGAGATGGAAATGGGAAGTTGTTTTTAAATACTGTAACAATTTCAGTTATGCAAGATGAGGAATTTCTAGAGATCTGCTCTAAAACACGGGGCCCAAATGTAAAAATACTGTATTGTACACTTAAAATTTTAAGGCTTTGGTTTCTAATTAAGAGTTCCTACTATAAGAAAACTTAAAAAAATTGATTTCTTAAAAATTAAAAAAAATGCATCAAAAAACATTATCAAACAAGTAAAAAGACAACTTATGGAATCCCAAAAAAAAAATTGTTTCCAAATCATATCTAATAAGGGTCAATATTTAGAATCTGTGAGAATTCTTATAAGTCAATTTCATAAAAGACAAGCAATTTAAAAAACATGGTCAAACAATTTAAATATACATTTATATATGCATTTCTCTCCAGGGGATTTACAAATGCTCCCGGGATTCTGGGATCGACCCCAGTGTCTGGGTCCTTGCTCAGCGGAGAGATTTCTTCTCCTTCTCCCCCCAGATGTTCTCTATCCCTATATCTGTCACTATCTCTGTCTCTCTCTCAGATGAATAAAGTACTTAAAAAAAATAAAAGATGTTAAACATCATTAATAAAATGAATAAAAATAAAATTAATAAAATGGGATTTCAAATCCCATTGAGATACCACTTCATACCCACTAGAAATGCTATACTAAAACTCACAGAAAGCAACAAGCATCGGTATGGGTGTGGAGAAGCAGGAACACTTAAACATTGCTAGTGTGAAAGTAAAATGACATAATCACTGTGGAGAATGGTTTAGCAGTTCTTCCAGGAGTTAGAAATAGAATTAACATATAATCTGGTAATTATGTTCCTTAGTATATGTGCAAGAGAAATAAAAATGTATATTCACATAGGAACTTTTTATACATGTATGTTCATAGCAGCTTTATAATAGCCAAAAGGTTGAAATAACTCAAATGTCCATCAGTAAATGTATAAATGTACAAATTTGGGTACATATGTACAATGAGATATCAATAAAATAGAAAGATATATTGATAAATTTTCCCATTTGGATGAACCCAGAAAACATTATACTAAGTGAAATAAGCTGGACACAAAATGTCACATGCTGTTTGATTCCTTTGAAAAAAATATCCATAATAGGCAAATCCATAAAATCAGAAAGCAGATTAGTGGTTGTCAGGGCATAGGGCAACAGGCCACAGGGAGTGATTACTTAATGGACATGGAACATTCTTTTACAGTGATAAAAATGTGTTCAAACTAGAGATGGTGGTTATACAACATTGCAAATGCACTAAATGCCACTGAATTATACACTTTAAAATGGTTGTGTGTTTTTCTAACTAAATGCCACTGAATTATACACTTTAAAATGGTTGTGTGAATTTCACCTCCATTAAGCACACACATGCATTTGCTTCCACATATATGAAAATGTAAATTAGACTCAATTCTTCAGTCTTAAGTTTTATAAATTTTCAACTTCTGGAAAATAACATTGTTGAAAACCATGCTTGCTTCTCTAAAATTATGAAAGAAAAATATAAGGTTCATCCAGTCCTTATTTGGGTTTATACAAGTAAAATATACTAATCTAACACTAATGTTCCTGTGATATAAGCCTATATTTCCTGAAATTCTTTGATTAAAATTTTACTGATAGGAATTGAAAAATATATAATGAGAAATAACTTCATTTGAATTCTTAAGATTAATTAGTTAGATATTTTCTATTTTTCATATTCAACATCTCAAACCATGTATGCCTTCCTTGAGTATAGAGAGCCAAATAATTTGTTTGTATATTATATTTTTTCTATTACCAATAATTCAATTAAATATAGCCTTAAACACAAACTTGTCTTGTTCTGACTTACATTTATTTGAGAGCTAATGTAAGTGATCTATTTAATGTTATTTTCTGAAATACTATCTTCATATGATATCTCAGGCTGCTTCTCAGGAATGGTATGACACTTCAGGGAGTTACTTGATCTGTGCAAAATGAGCATGAAGCTATTGCTGTCTTGTTAGACTATAGGGAGCTAAAGAATGAACACCAGGTGCATCCTGTGGTAAGTTTTGTGAGTACTGCTTCCCTTTATTTGGAACCAGATGACAAACTTGAAATGTACTAAACATTTTATGACAGATACTGACAGAAATAAGAGATTTTTTTTTTCTGAAGAAAGGGAAAATATTGTGAAAAGAAAGAATTTACAATGAATAACCAAGGTACATTAGAGGAGAGAATTCTCATCATTATTTTGATTTTTTTTTTTTTTATTCAGTATTTCCCACACTTAAATATCTTTCCTTCCAGATTGTTTTAGAAAGTCTAGTTTTGTGACATAACACATGTCAGGGCAAGGTCACACATAACAGGATGCTTGAAGAAGTACCAATGGACTGGGGAATATAGATTTTAATATCAACAGGTTCAAGTTGCTGACAGATTGGACATACTTGCTAAGACATCTGATCCCATAGGAAAAGTGCATTTCAGAAATTGATAGCTGATCTGACTGTTCTAGTGTACTGGGAAAAGGAAAGGAGAAAGAATGTGTTAAGGTTGAATGAACTTGTAGTTTTCTGATTAAATTTTGTGATTCTGCTCAATTTTAATTATTAAGAATGTATAATAAACTAAGATAAAAATTAAAGTATTTTTTTCATAGGGAATTTTTTTTCATAGAAATAAGTGTATACACATTTATTAGTTGAGATTTTGTTTGGTGAAAGAATAAAAGTTCTGGGTAGGACCTCCAAAAATACGTATCACAGATAAATTATATATTTCCATAATTATGTCCAATAGAGTCATGTCACCATTATGAGGAAATATTGCAACAAAACACATTAATAATTTTTCTTCTGAATATATTGAACCTTAAAACAGATAATATCATGTCTCTTAATAGTTTTTTCCAATAAATTCCTAAGGATGTTTCTAAAGCAAGACTCTATCAAAGATAAGGAAAGCAAAGATGAGAACTGTCACTGAGAATTAGTCTAATATAGGTTTCATGTGAGGGTATTGATTAATTTACAAGGGGAAGGAAGCTAGTTTTAGAACCTTTGACAGAATATTTTGGGGGTTTTCCTTGACTCTTCATGTTCAAGAGTAAATGTTTGTTATTGTTGTTGTTGTTTTTCTCCTTTCTCCAGAAATCCAAAAATAAAAGAGCACAATAATAACATATCAAAAGATTTTTATAAATTCAAATGACAAAATAATCATTTATATTCGAATGTTACATAGCTCACTCTGCCCTCTTTATATTTATATACATATGTGTGTGTACTTATATACATATGTATATACCTACATATATAAACTTTTTACTGTGTAGTAAATTTTATTTAAAATGAATAAATAATCCTTTTAAATGAAAATATAAAAAGTCATTGTATCGAAATTTTTTTATCAAAATGTTTTGTTAAATTACTACTTAAAACCTAATATAATATTTCAATGGCCACTTAAAAAGAAAACCTTAAACACTGTTGGTATGTGGTAGAGAACACAGAAAACTATGCTAAAAAATCAATCATTTTCGTAATCTCCATGATGGGAGAGACTGTTCATGGATCATATAGCATTGTGCTTCTATCAGTAAATTGGAATAAACCTTAAGATCTGGTTTTAATTGTAGTTACTCTGGCTATACATCTTATATAATAAGGTTACCATTTTCATCAAACCCACTGAAAGGGCAAATACTACCATACCTTTCACAGAAATATAGTAGTCTCTCCTTATCCATTGAGGGATATGTTCCAAGACCCCCAGCTGATGCCTGAAACTGTGGTTAGTACCAAGCTCTATATAACCATGTTTTTTTTTTTTTTCCTAAACACACAAGGCTATGGTAAAGTTTAATTTATAAATGAGGAATGGTGAGAGCTTAGCAATTACTAATAATAAAATAAAAATATAACTATATTATATTAAACTTAAATGAATGTGATTTCTCTTTCTTAAAAAAATATCTTGAAAGTACTCACCGTTTTTCTTGTGATAATGTGAGATTAAAAATGTCTACATGATAAGGTGAAGTGAAATGAATAACATATATATTAGCATTGGGGTACTGCGGACCTGATGATTCACCAGTGGGATTATCTGCTTTGGACCATTGTTGACTGAGGGTCACTGAAACTGTGGAACGCAAAACCACCAATAAGAAAGTGCTAAGGTATTCCCCATTTCAAAATTCTGCCTGCCCTCCTACCCACTTCAATTGTTTTGACTCTTCCATACTTAAACCTAGATACAGAACAAGAAGCTGTAGTATGGAAATGGAGTACCCAGATGGCTAATGTAGAAAGTTTTGTCCTAATCCTCCCTCAAGATGGCACAAACAAATTAGAGAAAAATTGAAAGGCATTTTAGCCAATTTGGATATCTATCTACTCTTCTCAAAAGTACTTTTGGGAATCACAATAAACATTTATTTCTCTGTAGCAAACAACTAGTCTAATTTTTTTATGTTATTTAAAGATATATAGAAATATTAGACACAATTATAGAGAAGAATTATTTTCAATTTCGAAATACTGAAGACAAAACCAAACTATTTCTTCTCTTAACCTATGGTCAGATTTGTAATATCACCTTAAAGCTAAATATAATTCTTGTCATTTAAAAATATTACCAAAGATTTTCAGAGTTTTGGTTGTTTTTTAAAGAGTATTTTTTAAAAACTAAAATGTATTTTTATTTCCATTTTTTTCCACTTTGTCCTTGCTCCCCCATTTACCTTAATGTTACTTTCTCATCCTTGTTGTTCTTCTGTCTTTCTTTAAAATATCTTACATGGTGAGAGAGGTGAGAGAGACATTAACATTTTATACATATCTATTATATCTATGGATATATATATATATATATATATATATATATATGAAATAACAATATATCTATATGTCAAAACACCCTCATTGCTAATGCTGACTTCCAAAAATAAATCTCTTAGCATTTTCTTCCCATGTTTCCCAAACTACTATATATTTAACCACTTTCTTTCCCTTAATGTACTGAACTTTTAGTGAAACCTCTTATCTGATCTAATTCTCTTCAATTCCCTCTTCACTATGGTGAGAAGGGGGAGGCGAGATAAATTCAAGCATTGCATCTGCCATATTTAAATAACTCTTCTTAAACAATGTCTAAATTTTGATACCCATAAGCAAGCTTTATATGTTTTGCATGTGCGTTCACAGTTAGTAATTGAATGAGTACATTGACATTAGGGTCAATGTAAGTATGCACAGTTTATTTTACTTTTATTTTTAATATATAATGTATTTATTTTCAAGGAAAAATAAGAAGTTCAATACCACATTTTATCTAAATTTAAGAACTCCAAAGAGTTTCATATGAAGAAAGTAGGAATGATCTAATGTGTAAGCTTATTGATTGGAAATACAAAAGTGATTTAAGTTTTGGCATAGCAACTTTTTCTAAAAATTTAATATAGTTAATGAAATATAATGATCATATTTACAGTAAGAATTATAATATTACACAATGAACATTTGTACTATTGATTATATTCCCCTCAAGATCACTTCTATTCCTTTACAGTTGCTTCCTTAAAGAAAGCATCCTTCAATAATAACAGATCATCTGATTTTCCAGGTTATATTTTCACCCTTCTATTTATTGTACCACTACTTCATTAAGGAAATGAATGCACAAAACATATTCTTAATCATATATACTTTTTTTCATTTTTTATGTTGGTAATTCTTTTTTTTTAAGATTTTATTTCTTTATTTAACATATAGAGATCACAAGTAGGCAGAGAGGCAGGCAGAGAGAGAGGACGGGAAACAGGCTTCCTGCTGAGCAGAGAGCCCAATGTGGGGCTTGATCCCAGGACCCTGGGATTGTGACCTGAGCTGAAGGCAGAGGCTTTCATCCACTTAGCCTCCCAGGAGCCCCATATGTTGGTAATTCTTAAAATTTAGACATTAATCTTTTGTTTTAGAAGTAACTTTGGGGAAGGAGAGAGGCAAGATGGCAGAGAATAAGCAGACTGAAATGACATCAGGTTGCAGGAGTTCAGCTAGATAGATATCAAACCATTCTGAACACCTACAAACTCAACAGGAGATCCAAGAGTACAAGAGCAGCAATTCTAGGACAGAAAATCGACCACTTTCTGAAAGGTAGGAGGTGCAGAGAAATGATCCAAAATGACAGTAAGAAGAACTGCCAGGGGAGGGACCAGCTCCTGGTGGCAGAGCAGTGGAGCACAAAATCAGAGCTTTTAGAAGTTTCCTTCACTGAGGGACATCATTCCAGAGGCTAAGCAGGAGTGGATCCCTTGCAGGGATAGTGTGGTCTCAGGACCCTCGAGGTCACTGAAAGGTCAGAGATGTCTGAGTGTAACAGAGCTCCCAGGTGTCAGAGCAGGGAAGTTGACTACAGAGATAGCTGAGGAGTGAGCTCTCAGCTCGGGGTTAACTTAAACTGTGATCCATGGCACAATCGACCGCTGTTCTTTGAGTAGGAACCCCACAATTGGCAGATCCAGGGAGACTCACCTTCCTCCTCTGGAAGCAGGTATCTGCTGGGTTTGGAGACTCCAAATGGGGCTGTGTGCAAAAGACAGAGATGCTCGGTCACAGTCTGGGTGAGCCCAGAACTTGGCCGGAGACCAAGGAGATGGGAGTGATTGACCCCTTTTCTCTGGGGGCACACTGAGGGGTGGGTCCCTGAGATCTCAGCTCCTCTGGGCTGGAGATTGGGAGGCTGCCATTTTCAATCCTGTCCTTCAGAGCTCTACCGAAAGCATTCAGGGAACAAAAACTCTGGATAGGGAACTGAAGCAGACTTCTTAGTCTGGCCTCTGGCAAAGGCAGGGCAATTCCACCTCAGACAAAGACATTTGAAAATCATTAAAACAGACCCCTCCCCCAGATCAGCAAGAACATCCAGCCAAGACCAAACTCACTGATCAAATAGGAGAGCAAAACTACAGAGCTAGGGGAAAGCAATGCATGGAATTAATGGGTTTCTCCCCATGATCCTTTAGTCTTGCAAAGTTAAATTAAATTTATTTATTTATTTTTTCTTATTCTAATTTTTTAAACTTTCCTCTTTCCTCTTTTAACTTTTTTTTAACTAGTTTGTCAACAATATCTTTCTTAAAAAATATTTTTAAACCTTCACTTATAGCACAATCTCTCTTTTGTTTTTCCTCTTCTTATTTCTGTTTCCAACCAACTTATCTTATCAATACCTTTTATAGAATTCTTTTAAATTTGATCTTTATAGTCATATCCCATCCCTTCATCACGTTTACCCTTATTTTTGTATATATGTTTGTTTCTGTCTTTAAAATTTTAGAAGGTTGTTTCTTCTAAGAGACCAAAATACACCCAAAATCAAGTGGATGTCTCTTTTCTATTTGTCTCTGTTCTATTCACCAGTCTCTCGCTCTCTCTCTCCATATATCTATATCTATTACATATCTATGTAAAAAAGAGAGATTGTGCTCAGGTTGGAGACAAGACTAAAGCTCTCTGCTAGATTTAGGGTATATTTTGATCTATTAGAAGAAATTGTATCTAAATTTTTTTAGAGAAACGAAAACTCATATGTATCCAAAAAATAAGTTTAAATACAATGAAAGATAAAATATGACTATAAGTGAAGGTTTAAAAATATTTTTAAGAAAGATATGGATATATATAGATATATCTATATATAGATATAGATATATATTTTAGTTTCTTTTTACCCCCTTTCTTCTCCCTCCAGTTTGGGGTCTCTTCTGATTTGTTTGGCACACATTTTTCTGCGGTCTTTTAGTATTTTATACTCTCATTCATATATTCTAATCTGGATAAAATGATGAGGTGAAAAAAAAAACTTACCACAATAAAGGGAAGAAGAGGTTGTAACAATGGCTAGGGACCTAATCAATACAGGCATTGGTAATATATCAAATCTAGAGTTCAGAATGACAATTCTCAAGGTGCTAGGTGGGCTCAAAAAAGTCCTGAAGGATATTAGAGAAACCCTACTGGAGAAATAAAATCCTTTTCTTAAAAAAAATAAAGGAAATAAAATCTAAACAAATTGAAATAAAAAAAGGTAATAATGAGATGCAATCAAGAATGGAGGCTCTTACTGCTAGGATAAATGAGGCAGAAGAGAAAATTAGTGATATAGAATACCAAATGATGGGGGATAAAGACGCTGAGCAAAAGAGAGACAAAGAACTACTGGACCATGAGGGGAGAATTCAAGAGATAAGTGATACCATAATATGAAACAATATTAGAATAATTGAGATTCCAAAAGAAGAAAAAGAGGGGGGGGGCAGAAGGTATATTGGATCAAATTATAATAAAGAATTTCCCTAATATGGCAAAGGGAACAAGGATCAAAATCCAGGAAGCACAGAGAACTCCCTTCAAAATCAATAAAAATAGGTCCACACCCCATGATCTAAGAGTAAAACTTACTATTCTTACTGACAAAGAGAAAATCCTGAAAGCAGCTAGGGACAAGAAGTCTGTAACATACAATGGTAAAAATATTAGATTGGCAGCAGACTTATGCACAGAGACCTGGCAGGTCAGAAGAACTGACATGATGTATTCAGAGAACTAAATGAGAAAAATATGCAGCCAAGAATACTATATCCAGCTTGGCTGCCATTGAAAATATTAGGAGAGATAAAAAGCTTTCAGGAAAAGCAAAAATTAAATGAATTTGCAAACACTAAACCAGCCCTAGAGGATATACTGAAAGAGGTCCTCTGAGCATCTGAGCAAAGAGAGAGCCTAAAAGTAGTACACCAGAAAGGAACAGAGACAATATACAGTAACAGTACATTATAGGCAATACAATGGCACTAAATTCTTATCTTTCAGTAGTTACCCTGAATGTAAATGGGCTAAATACCCTAATAAAAGGACATAGGGTATCAGAATGGATTAAAAAAAAAAAACAAAACAAAAAAAACAAGACCCATCAATATGCTATCTATGGGAAACTCATTTTAGACCCAACGACACCCCCAGATTTAAAGTGAGGGGTTGGAAAACCATTTACCATGGTAACAGATATCAAACTTGGGGTGGCAATCCTCATATCAAATAAATTAGATCTTAAGTCAAAGACTATAATAAGAGATGAGGAAGCACATTCTACCGTACTTAAAGGGTCTGTCCAATGGAAGATCTAATAATTTTAAATATCTATGCCCCTAACATGGGATCAGCCAACTATATAAACCAATTAATAACAAAATCAAAGAAACACATTGACAATAATAAAAAAATAAGAGGGGACTTTAACACCCCCTCACTGAAATGAACAGATCATCCAAGCAAAAGATCAACAAGGAAATAAAGACTTTAAATGACACACTGGAATAGAAGGACGGCATAGATATATTCAGAAGACTCCATCCCAAAACAACAGAATACACTTTCATCTCTAGTGTACGTGACACATTCTTCAGAATATATCACATCTGGGTCACAAATTAGATCTCAACTAGTTCCAAAAGATTGGGATCATTCCCTGCGTATTTTCAGATCACAATGATCGGAAGCTAGAACTCAATCACAAGAGGAAAGTTGGAAAGAACCTAAATACATAGAGGTTAAAGAGCATCCTACTAAAGAATGAATGAGTAAACCAGGAAATTAAAGAAGAATTGAAAAAAAATCATGGAAATAAATGATAATGAAAACACAACTGTTCATAATCTGTGAGACACAGCATAGGCGGTCCTGAGAGGAAAGTATATAGCAATACAAGAAATAAGAAACAAGAAACAAGGAAGATCTCAAGTACACAACCTAACCTTAAACCTAGAAAAACTGGGGAAAAAATAGCAAAGAAAGCCTAAACCCACCAGGAGAAGAGAAATAATAAAGATCAGAGCAGAAATCAATGAAATAGAAACAACAACAACACAACACAACACAACACAACAAAACAAACAACAGTTGAACAAATCAAGAAAAGTAGGAGCTGGTGCTTTGAAGGAATTAATAATATTGACAAACCCATGGCCAGACTTATCAAAAAAAAAGAGAAAAGACCCAAATAAATAAAATCATGAATGAAAGAGGAGACATCACAACCAACATGAAAGAAATGCAATTATAAGAACATATATTTTAGCATATGTGCTGCCAAAGCGAGCACCAATTATAAGAACATATTATGAGCAACTATACATCAGCAAATTTGACAATCTGGAAGAAATGGATGCATTCCTAGAGACATATAAACTACCAAACCTGAACTGGGAAGAAATAGAAAACATGAACAGACCCATAACCAATAAGGAGATTGAAACAGTCATTAAAAATCTCCCAAAAAACAAGAGTCCAGGGCCAGATGGCTTCCCAGGGAAATTCTACCAAACATTTAAAGAAGAAATAATACCTATTCTTCTGAAACTGTTCCAAAAAATAGAAATGAAGGAAACCTGACAAACTCAATTTATAAGGCCAGCATTACCATGACCCCAAAACCAGATAAAGACACCATCAAAAAAAAAAAAAAAAAAAAAAAGAATTACATACCAATATCCTTGATAAACACAGATGCAAAAATTCTCACCAAAACACTAACCAATAGGGTCAAACAGTACATTAAGTACATTAAAAGGATTATTCTCCACGATCAAGTGGGATTTATTCCTGGACTGAAAGTTTGGTTCAACATCTGCAAATCAATCAATGTGATACAATACAGTAATAAAAGAAAGAACAAGAACCATATGATACCCTCAATAGATGCTGAAAAAGCATTTGACAAAGTATGGCATCCTTTCCTGATCAAAACTCTTCAAAGTGTAGAGATAAAGTGTACATACCTCAATATCATCAAAGCTATCTATGAAAAACCCACAGTGAATATCATTTTCAGTGGGGAAAAACTGAGAGCTTTTCCGCTAAGACCAGGAACATGGCAGAGATGTCCACTATCACAATTGCTATTCAACATAGTACCAGAAGTCCTTGCCTTAGCAATCAGACAACAAAAAGAAATTAAAGGCATCCAAATAGGAAAAGAAGAGGTCAAACTATCACTCTTCACAGATGATATGATACTTTATGTGGAAAACCTAAAAGACTCCACTCCATAACTGCCAGAACTCATACAGGAATTCAGTAAGTGTCAGGATATAAAATCAAATGCACAGAAATCAGTTGCATTTCTATACACCAACAACAAGACAGAAATTAGACACAAAAGAGAATTAAGAAGCCTATCCCATCTATAACTGCACCCAAAACCATAAGATAGCTAGGAGTAAACCCAACCAAAAAGGCAGAGTCTGTACTCAGAAAACTATAAAGCACTCATGAAAGAAATTGAGGAAGACACAAAGAAATGGAAGAGCATTCCATGCTTGTGGATTGAAAGAACAAATATTGTGAAAATGTCTATGTCACCTAAAGCAATCTATACATTTAATGCAATCCCTAGCAAAATACCATCCACTTTCAAAGAAATAGAACAAATAATCCTAACACTTTTATGGAACCAGAAAGACCCTGAATAGCCGGAGGAATGTTGAAAAAGAAAACGAAAGCTGACTGCATCACAATTCCAGACTTCAAGCTCTATTACAAAGCTGTAATCATCAAGACAGTATGGTACTGGCACAAAAACAGACACATAGATTAATTGAGCAGAATAGAGCGACCAGAAATAGACCCTCAACTCTATGGTCAGCTAATTTTTGACAAAGCATGAACAATGTCAAGTGAAAAAAAGTCTCTTCAAATGGTGTTGGAAGAATTAGACAGCCGCATGCAGAAAAATAAACCTGGACCATTTCCTTTACCACACACACAAAAAGACTCAAAATGGGTAAAAGATTTCAATATGAGACAGGAATCCATCCAAATCCTTGAGAAGAACACAGGCAGCAATGTTTTGATCTCAGCCACAGCAACTTCTTCCTAGAAACATCGCCAAAGCAAAGAAAGGAAGGGCAAAAATGAACTATTGAGACTTCGTCAAGATGAAAAGCTTTTGAACAGTGAAGGAAACAGTCAGCAAAACCAAAAGACAGCTGACAGAATGGGAGAAGATATTTGCAAATGACATGTCAGATAAAGGGCTAGTATCTAAACTCTATGAAGTACTTATCAAGCTCAACACCCAAAAAACAAATACTCCAATCAATAAATGGGCAGAGGATGTGAACAGACATTTCTTCAAAGAAGACATCCAGATGGCCAACAGACACATGAAAAAAAATGCTCAACATCACATGGAATCAGGGAAATACAAATCAAAACCACCAGGAGATACCACCTCACATCAGTCAGAATGGCTAAAATTAAGAAGTCAGGAAATGACAGATGTTGGAGAGGATGGGGAGAAAGGGAACCCTCCTACACTTTTGGTGGGAAGCCAAGCTGGTGCAGCCTCTCTGGAAAACAGTATAGAGGTTCCTCAAAAAGTTGAAAATAGAGGTACACTATGACCCAGTAATTACGCTACTGGGTATTTACCCTCAAGATACAAATGTAGTGATTGGAAGGGGCATGTGCACCCAAATGTTTACAGCAGCAATGTCCACAATAGCCAAACTGTTGTAAGAACCTAGATGTTTATCCACAGATGAATGGATAAAGAAGATGTGGTATATGTACCCAATGGAATACTATGCAGCCATCAAAGGAAATGAAATCTTACCATTTGCAAAGACATGGATGGAACTAGAGGGTATTATGCTGAGCAAAATAAGTCAATCAGAGAAATATAATTACCATATGAGATCTCTGATATGAGGAATTTTAGCGGCAGAGTGGGGGATTTGGGGAGTAGGGAAGGAAAAAATGAAACAAGTTGAGATTGGGAGGGAGAGAAACCATGGTAGACTCTTAATCTCACCAAACAAACTGAAGGTTGCTGGGGGGAGAAGGGGTATGTAGAGGATGGTTGGGTTATGGACAATGCAGAGGGTATGTGACGTGTGTAAGCCTGACGATTCAAGACCTGTATCCCTGGGGAAAAGAATACATTATATTTTAATAAAAATAATTAAACCTCTCAGATTGTTTTTCGGGTTTGAAGTGGCAGGGGGGTGGGAGGTTGGGGTACTGGGTGGTGGATATTATGGAGGGCACAGAGCACTGGGTGTGGTGAAAAAATAATGAATACTGTTTTTCTAAAAATAAATAAATTAATTTATAAAAAAATTTAAAAAAATGACGTGGTGCTTGGAAAAAAATAATTTAAAAAAGAAGTAACTTTGGGATATACTATAGATTATAAAATTTAAAAACATATTTTTAAATATTAAAATATTTGTATAGAAAAATAAACCATTATAATGTTAAAATTTCTGCTAATTCAAGAGAGCATCTTTTTCTCTGAAATTGTTCATAGATAACTTCTGAGATATTGATTCCAACATTTTACAATGAAGGCTCTGTTTTATTTAGATAATAGACAAGTATTACATAAACAAATTGAGATCTGTAGATAATAACAATGTCTGCAACAGACATTCACATATTACCAGCCTAATTTTTTAATGGTAGATGCTTTTCTAAATACTAAAACCTAAGCAATACAGGAATTTACAAGATTCAAAAGAGTGCCACAAATATGATACAGAGTTGAGACATTTATTTTTATTTTGTGTAACAAATTATTTATTAAAGCCCTAACATGTGAGAAAAAAATTCAGAGAAGACAAAATTATTTGACCTGAGATGTTCATTGAATATTGCTTGATGGTTGATGTTTTTCTTTGGCAACATCAGACCTAAGTCCCAGGCTCACTTATTTGTGCAAAAGCATTAATGGCATTGTAGTTTTATTCTGTAAAGTATAATTTAATGAACAAAGTGTAAATCTAGATATTTGAGAAAAATTTTTGAGCTAATTAAAACAAAAATAAAAAGCATGTGACCTTATATTTTACACCAATGAAAATAAAACATGAAGATTAGAAAATGTGTTTTGGTTGAGACACTTACAAAATAGTATGGTGTAATGAATCTGTCTACTGTTCTATTACTAAGGCTCATTGGCCATTTTCCTAAAAACCATTTTAAAAATATTTTTGTAGGGCAACTTGAATGGATCAGTTGGTTAAGCATCCAACTCTTGATTTTAGATCAGGTAATGATTTCAGGTCATAAGATCAAGACATACATTAGGTTCCACACTGGGCATGGAGCCTGCTTCAGGTTATCTCTCTCTCTCTGCCCCTCCCCTACCTCTCTCTTTCCTTTCCCCAAATATACACATTTGTGTGTGTGTGTGTGTGTGTGTGTGTGTGTGTGTGTAGTATTGATGCATCTCTTGGTTATATATGTCAAATATTTATAGGAAAATTTTCACTCATCTTTAACTAAAATAATAGCTATTTAGTCTCTGGTCATACATTTTCAAAGTCATGGTTGAAGAAGCATATATGTGATGCTTATGTATTAATGGACCTAATGCAATCTAAATATCAACGTAAATCGAAGTATAAGAGACATAAAGACAGATAAAACACAAAAGTCTGTGGAGGTGGTTGAGGATATTCACTCTATGCTGCTGAGAAGTAACTAGTTCCTTAGGTCGATGCTAATTGTAAGAAGCAATTAACATTGAAATAATTGAGGAAAAATGCACGAGAAGTCAATGAATCCTGTCTAACCCATCCCCTTAAAGATGTTTAGTAGAGCATCTTTCAGCGCAGTTTACACTAAAGCCATAGCAATTTCAAAGTAAATCATTGGTCCCATAAACAGACACTTCTAGGTACTTATAGGAAGCTTTAAAATTGTTTTTTTTTAATTGCAAAATGGATCTGTGTCATTATTCACGAAATGATAATGAGGATGTAACTTTCCATCCATCTATGACAAAATAGTGTTACCTTAATCTGGAGATATTATGTTTCATAATATAGTAATGAGTAAATGTGAGCTCAAATTACATTTCAGCAGTAGCACCATGCTTCATTTAAAATAGTAATTCAGAAATATTTCATAAAATTCAATTAATATTTTGTATAATATTATCTCAGTTATGGAAACAAACATAATAATAAAAATGACAATATTAAGCCTCACTTATTCCATAAGAGAGGAAAATGATGGATTAGAGCATAACATGAAAGGAAATTATGGATTCTACATTTCAATGTAACAATGCCCAAAGCTAATAACTGAGGCAGTATATTTTAAGAAGCATGCACTGAACTTCCTAGAGTGAATAAGGCACTGGTATTGCTCAATGTTATTATGAGTAAATACTGAAGATAAAAGAGCTAAATTATTTTTAATAATTTCACCTCAAATATTTAATACTTCCCTCTTTATACATAAACTATCTGAACAGATCAATGTTTTTTATAATGTCTGTGAAAATAGAGCCAGACCATGTATCTGCAACCTAAACGGTATCTCACTGGATTAAGGAAATATTTTTAAGCTACATGCTACATAGCACAAAACATAGTCTATTAATAAAGGTGGGGAAAAATGCAAAGAAAAAAACAAAAGACTTCTTGAGTCATTACTGGGTAGGTGGAGACAAAAAGGGCAAGTAAAATGGATTATTCAGACTAGCTCCAGGTCAATTTGTTTCGTATATTGGAAATGCAGGTAAAGTTTCATTTGAACAAAAATTCCATGGTTGAAAAAATAAACTCTATTAAAAGACATCAGGTGATCTATGATAAATCACAAAGCACGGAGAAAGATCATAAGTTATTAACATAATTTGCCAAGATAAGTGGTTTTGGGGGTATGCATGTTCTTGGACTATTCTGAAATATAGTCATCACAAAGCTACTTAGAAATTTAGTTAATGTTTTGAAATAACATATAACAAATATTAAAAAAGTAAGATGAAACCAGAGAGTGAGATAAAGGGTAAGAGATTCTTTAATCATAGGAAACAAACTGAGGGTTGCTGGTGGGGGGGGTGGAGGAAGGGGTAACTAGTGATGAACATTAAGGAGGGCATATGGATGAATCACACACTTGTACCTCTGAGACCAATAATACATCATATTATATATATATATATATATATACACACATGTATATATATATAATACGTGATATTATATATATATACATGTATATATTTATACATATATATGTATAAAATATATGTTTATATATGTATAAAATATATGTTTTTGCTCAACGAAGTTATAAGTTAGGAGAAAAGAAAATGACTTTTTTTTTTTTTTGCCTTGTAACAAATTATTTTGGATTTAGGATTCTCGGTACAATGACTATTTCATGTTTTGTAAATAATTATGTTAAAGTGTTTGTTGATGTTTTGACTAGACTGAGAACATTTAATTCTTTACCCAAGAAATAGGAATTTATTTTATGTGGTCTACTCTACAGCATATTTACTCTAAACAAAAAGAGCCTTACTTTTGGACATTAAATAAAATACATTAAAACTATGTTTGTTCCTCAACAAGATATTAGCCCTGAATTCAAGAGTACATTAAAAGGATCATACCACCTGATGAAGTGGGATTTATTCCAGCCATGCAACATCAGCAAATCAATAAATAAGATACACTGCATTAACAGAATGAAAGATAGGACTCATACAATCATTTCAATAGTTGCAAAAAAGCCATTTGACAAAATTCAAACCTTTAGTGATAAAAAATCTCAAAAAACCTGGAAAGGGAATATACCTTGACAAAATAAAATCCATCTATGATAAGCCCACAACTACCATCATACTCAAAAATGAAAAGCTGAAAGGTTTTTCTTCTAGGTCAGGAAAAAAGCAAGGATGCCGACTCTCACACTCTTGTTCAACATAGTGCTGGGATTCCCAGCTATGCCATTTAGTCAATAAAAAGGAATAAAAAGCATCCAAATCAGAAAGGAAAAAGTACAATTTTACCTATTTGTGGATGACATAATCTTAGAAAGTGAAAATTCTGAAGTATCCTAAAAACTGCTAGAACTAATGAATTAATTCAGTAACGTTGCAGAACACAAAATCAACAAAGATCAATTATATTTCATACACTAACAATGAAGAGAAATTAAGAAAGGAATCTATTTGTGGGGCGCCTGGGTGGCTCAGTGGGTTAAGCCACTGCCTTTGGCTCAGGTCATGATCTCAGGGTCCTGGGATCGAGTCCTGCATTGGGCTCTCTGCTCGGCGGGGAGCCTGCTTCCCTCTCTCTCTCTCACTGCCTGCCTCTCCGTCTACTTGTGATTTATCTCTGTCAAATAAATAAATAAAATCTTTAAAAAAAAAGAAAGCAATCTATTTGCAATAACAAAGAATAAAATACCTCAGAATAATTAAACCAAGGAGGGAAAATTTCTGTACACTGAAAACTATGACATTCATGGAGGAAACTGAAGAAGACACAGATGAAAAGAACTAGAAGTCCCATATTCTTGGATTGGAATAATTAATATTGAAATGTCCTTTCCATCCAAAGTATCTATAGATTTAGTGTAATTCCTATCAAAATCCCAGGGGCATTTTTCACAGGTTAAAAAAAAAAAATCCTCAAACTTGTAAGAAACCACAAAAGATCTCCAAACAGTCCCTCAACTGCAAACTTGAGAAAGGAGAACAAAGCTGGAGGCATCACAGATACTGACTGCAAACTATATCACAAATTTGTTATAAATCAAAACCCTATGACACTGGCATAAAAACAGACACATAGACTGATGGAACAGAGCTGAGAACCCAGAAATAACCACCTGCTCATATATTCAACTGATATTTGACAAGGATGTCAGGAACACACAACGGAGAAATGATGGACTCTAAAAGAAATAATGCTGGGAAAATTCAACTTCCACCATGCAAGAGAATTAAAACAAACCCCTACATTGCATCACACACAAAAAAGAGTTCAAAATGCATTTAAAACTTAATAGAAGACTTGAAGCTGTATAAAGTATACAAGAAAACCTATGGGAAAACTTCCTTGATATTAGACTTAGCAACATTTTTTTTGGATGTGACTCAAAATCATGAGCAAAAATAGCAAAAACACAAAAGTGTGACTACATTAAACTAAAAATCTTCACAGCAAACAAAACAATGAACAAGATGAAAAGACAGCTTATGAAATGGGAGAAAATACTTGTAAAGCACATATTCGATAAGAGGTTAGTATCTGAAATATATAAGGAACTAGGATAGCTCAATACCACAACAAATAATAATGTAATTAAAAAATGGCAGATGGTCTGAATAGACTTTTTGCCTTCCCTAAACAAGACATAAATGGCCAAAAGGTACTTGAAAAGATGATCAACCTATCTAATCATCATTTATGGTAGTTGTTCAAAAATTTAAAAACAGAATTATAATATGGCCCAACAATCCTACTTCTGGGTATATATATCTAAGAGAAGCAATGTCAGTATTTGAGAAAGATATCTGTATTCTCATATTTATTGCAACATTGTTCACAATAGCTAAGTCATAGTAGCAACCTAGGTATTCATCCACAAATGAATGTAGAGAAACACACATACATACATGACGGATTATTAATCAACCATTAGAAAGAAAGAAATTTTTCCATTAATAATAACATGAGTGAAACTGGGGGACGTTAAACCAATTGGAATAAGATAAAGAAAGATAATGTCTGATATCACTTTTGTATAATTTTTTTTAAAAGCCAATTTCATAGAACTAGAAATAGAGAATAAAATAATGGTGCCAACGTTGCCTTCCATTTGTCAATTAGCAGCAGATGTGATCAATTTATATCATAGTCTAAAAAATAAGTATCTTTCCCAAATCCCACTGGGATTATTGTATACTTCTTTAGAAATATATAGACTCTAGTCTATACATTTGAGAAGTCACCAGTTTTAAGCTCTTGGATAATTTACTCATATATCTGCACATTAGTTTTCTCTTTTGTAAAGTGGAGCCAATAACAATACCTATCTCCTAAGGTTGTTATTAGCATTTAATGTGGTGATATTTATAAAGTGATTAGAAACAGAGGGACATATATTAAGCATTTATGACATTGTTAAGGAAAATTTTTAAAAAAAATATAAGAGCCAATTTCAAAGAACTAAATTCTAGTGAATTAAAATCAATCTTAAATATACACTCTGTATGATGTTTTGTATTTTTAATTTATTTTAATATTTGTTATAATTAACTTAGCAAATATATTTGATAATTACTTTACCCATAGCTTTGAGGAAAAAAATAAATTTACAAGGAGGAACTTACAAAGTTACAGTTTTACTTTATTTGTTAAATAGTAGATTTTTTAAAGATTTTATTTATTTATTTGACAGAGAGAGACAGAGAGATGGAACACAAACAGAGGGAAGAGAAGAGGGAGAAGCAAGCTCTCTGTCAAGCTGGAGCCTACTGCCAGGCTCAATTCCAGGACCCCAGGATCATGGCCTGAGCCAAAGACAGACTTTGATGATTTAGCCACTCAGGTGCCCCTCTTGAATAGTAGATTATGTGATTTGATAACCTTATAGGTAAATTATTTCATAGTATGTCTTGTCTAAAATTATGAGAATAGTCAGTGATCTAGAAGATATATTAAGAAATATAAAATAAAATAGGTAAAGTAATGTGACCATATTACACAAATAGCTATGGTATTTAATATCTATACAACAAAATAAAGGGGGATGTACTGACTTATATTAACTCTATTTCAGGGACTCTAAAATGATACTAAGTATAAATGCATGATTTCATCAGCTAAGAAAAAAGCTGTAAATTATACCATAAGAAAATGGTTCTTAGGATAGAAATGTGCTCTTATGCTATACATATTTAAAGATCCCTTTTAGACATAGTAAAACATATATACCAATTTAGATACTAATTCCATGAATAAATAAGAGAGACAATTTGCGAAATTAACTGATTAAGATATTCTTAGAGTGATTTTTGTGTGTGTGTTTTTTTTCTAGTCATTAAGAATGATAGGAAGACTGCATGTTTATAAGGAATATAATACTCTCTTCTCCACCATTTCTCTGAGCCACTGACATCTTTTTATGTGTTTTAGTGATTCGATTACAAGATTTGAAACAACAACAGCAAACATTTTTAGAAAGTGTCCAGGAATAACATCTCTTCCTTAAATTGCCCTTAATATTTTTTTTAATTTTTTATTTTTTATAAACATATATTTTTATCCCCAGGGGTACAGGTCAGGGAATGCAAGCTGGTGCAGCCACTCTGGAAAACAGCATGGAGGTTCCTCAAAATGTTGAAAATAGAACTGCCCTATGACCCAGCAATTGCACTACTGGGTATTTACCCTAAAGATACAAACGTAGTGATCCAAAGGGGCACGTGCACCCGAATGTTTATAGCAGCAATGTCCACAATAGCCAAACTATGGAAAGAATCTTTTATTTTTTATTTATTTATTACTTTTTTTGACAGACAGAGATCACAAGCAGGGAGAGAGGCAGGGAGAGAGAGAGGAGGAAGCAGACTCTCCGCCAAGCAGAGAGCCCGATGCGGGGCTTGATTCCACAACCCTGGGATCATGACCTGAGCCGAAAGCAGAGGTTTTAACACACTGAGCCACCCAGGTACTCTTGCCCTTAATTTTTTTTCCTTAGATTTTTTTTTTATAATTTTTTATTTTTTATAAACATATATTTTTATCCCCAGGGGTACAGGTCTGTGAATCACCAGGTTTACACACTTCACAGCACTCACCAAAGCACATACCCTCCCCAATGTCCATAATCCCACCCCCTTCTCCCAAACCCCCTCCCCCCAGCAACCCTCAGTTTGTTTTGTGAGATTAAGAGTCACTGATGGTTTGTCTCCCTCCCAATCCCATTTTCTTTTTAATTAAAACATCCAGTGATTGCAATTGCCTAGTTATGGCATTGGCAATTTCTACCATGTTTATGCACGTCCAAATGATGAAATCTGTATTATGCCTAATCCTAGTTGATAGCAGTTTTAAAATGACTTTGGCTGGTGCCTAGGTGGTTCAGTCAGTTAAGCATCTGACTTTGGTACAGGTCATCTTCTCTGCTTACCCTGCTCTCTCTCCCTCTCTCTCTCTCAAATAAATATGATTTTTTTAAAATGACTTGGTTATAGGTATATCTATTGTGCAGAGAGATGTTAGAATGTGAGGGAAGAAAGTATGTCCCAGGAGCCATGAAATTTGATATCTAGGAACAAAACTGCTAGATGTAAATTGTAAAAAATCTAATCTTTATTTTTTTACAGATTAAAACATAAACAACAAAATGGGACTGGGAATTTAGGCTAATTAATATCTTAAGGTTAATCTGAAAGTAAATCGGGATTTAATCTCAGATCTTTTGGTTTCGAAAGTTGCTACTAATTCTATTATATCACATAACTTAGAAAGCTTAATTCAGCAGTATTAATATTGAAGATACAAAAACCATACTTATTTCTGATATTGTGGTAACACTAAATGAAAGGAAATAAACATTTTTAATAAAATATGTGTAATATAAAAGACATTGGAGAAGAAATGAAGATGAACAAAGTCTAATCTTGGAATTGAGAGAGGATAGTGAAGACAGGCTAACAGGAAACCATAGATAGGCATAGTTTAAAGTAGAAGGCATCAGTCATTATACTTAGGGCTTCTTGGATAGAATTATACCTAATACTATTGTGAAATGTTTAGAATGGGAACAAAATGTATTATCAGAAAGTTAAGACACACAAAGATTAGTTTTAGTCTGTTTTAAGTAAAGCTACATAACTTTCTTAACCTCAATATTATCAACTGTTATAATCCATCCAGTATAATCATATATATAATATATTTTTTGTGATAAACTTATGAATTGTATGCCCAGTATTGGATTAACATAAGAAATCGTTAATTCCTAAAAGAAGACTTCCTAGGTTTACATGAAGTCCTTAATCTGGATTTAATATGGAACAGATAAAAAAGTAATGAAGGGAATATTTCCCATTAAATTAGAAGTATGTCTAATAAATAAATATGTAAACATATGAACTTAAAAATTTTAAAAAGAATGCAATAGGGAAGTTTTTTAAAGCAACCTTTTTTCCCCCCTTAAACATATTTTCTCTGATTACTAAAAAGATTCAGAAGTACTGACAATCCATTAGTAATGATTAGCCTTAGTGCCAAGGCTGTGGTCTCTAAATACCATTTCCCACTAAGATGAAGAAGGTATAGGCTGATTCCAGATCTGGGACAAGAAATATGAAAAATGAAAAAAGGAAGTTTTCAAAAGCTGCCAGTATCATGTAAACAGACATAGGAGCTGATTCAAAGGGGATTTCACTGGTTTAAGATGGAAATATATATATATATATATAATATATATATAATATATATAATAAATAATACTGTAATTGATCTATATTAAATACATTAAAATTTCATGAATTTATTAAAACCTCACTGGTTACCTTTAGATTGCTAAAATCACTAGATGATTATTCTGGAAATTAAAAATAAAGGACAACAATCGAGAATTAATCCTGCCTTTACTTGATGTATTATATTTCAGAGGATTCCAATAATGAACAAATCAAGGTAATGAATGTCGGGAACTATTGAATTAAATTATCGTTTTTTTAAACCCTTCATGAAATAATGGATCTAGGCAATGACCATGAATGGTAGCCAAAAATATTCAGTAAATTTTGCTGGAAATCTTTATGAATCATGCTAATGCCGCTGGAATCCTCTGATTAATGTTGACAAAAAGCAAAGCAGTCTGACAATATGTCACCTAATGTGATGAAGCAAGAAATATTCAGCCCCATTTATGACAGAATAATGGCTAAAAGGAAAGCATTCTAATAAAACATCTTTCATTAAATATCAGTTTAAGGATATAACGGAACTAGAGGAACATAGTAAATGAATTTAAGAATCAATCAAACTGTGAAAGTGACAAAAAAGTGTAAGACAAATGAATGTCTGTCTTTGCATTCCCCAGAAGCAGGTCCTCATTTCCCAGTAAGGGAAATGAGGAAATAGGGCAGGGTTGGAAATACAACGATAAAGCCTGCATTATGAATTAGCTAACACTGGGTGACCAAAGCCTCGTCCCATCATTGGAAACCCGTAAGAAAACTTGTACATAGTACACTTCAGAGGCATTCGATCCAAGGGTCTAGGGAGCTGGAGTTTTGTATACCAATAGCCATTTTTTTCTTGGTTATATTTTGATCTCAGGGCATTAATTCTAGTTTTCCATCCACTATTTGAATGGCTTTCTGAAACTTTAAAGGAAGTCCCAAAACAAAGAAGTCAGACACTAGCTACATTATAAGGTGAAGCCCAGAGATGAGAGCATTAATTTCACAAAGGTCTATGGGATGCAATACAGTGTGTCAACAAATACGTGGTGTGGCGGTGGAAAGAGAGAGAAAGAAAGATTAGAAATTAGAAGAAGCTCTATAATGGAGGACATGTAAATGCATGTTACAAAAGAAGCCAATCTGAAAAGACCACAAACTGTGTAATTCCACATATGACACTATGAAAAAGACAAAACTGTAGAGACAGTAACAAGATCAATGATTATGGAGAATGGGGTTTGGGGGACACATGAGTAGGTAAACAGAGGATCTTTAAGACAGCATAGTTAAAGTGCTCTGTCTGATACCATAATGATGGATAAATATCATTATACATTTATTCAATCCACAGAATGTATAATACTGAGTGAACTCCAAATTATATGTATAATTTAGAATGTATAATACTGAGTGAACTCTAAATTATGGACTTTGGTTGACGGATATGTTGGTGTAGGTTCATTAATCGTAACAAAGGGAGCACTCTGGTGGAGGATGTTGGCAACGGGAGAGGCTATCTATGGGAGCGGGGCATAGAGGACATTTCTCTTTCAGTGTCTTTCTCTTAATTTTGCTGTGAAACCAAAACTGCTCTAATAAATAAATAAATAATAAACTTTACAGATTAATGAGAGCTATTCATTATCTACACATATTCATATCATTATATGGTAATGATTTCATGGGTGTATACATATGTTCAATCTCATAAAACCATGCAGATTGTTGTTTATTTATGTATTTTATTTATTTGACAGAGAGAAGGAGATAAGGACAGAGCATGAGCCAGGGGGAGAGGCAGAAGCAGACTCCTTGCTGAGCAGGGAACCTGATGTGGGTTTCGACCCCAGGACCCTGAGATCATGACCTGAGCTGAAGGCAGATGCTTAACCGACTGAGCCACCTAAGCACCCCAGAACTGTACAGTTTAAATACATGAAGCTTTTCATGGTTGGTTATTTTTCAATAACGTGATTTTAAACAACATTAATGGGGAAAAAACTTAAATATTCTATCAGCTAGGTTAAAAACAAAAACAAACAAACAAACGAAAAACTTTGGATCTTGGTTAGAAACAAAGCAACCTTAAAAAGAACACATTTGTGGTGGGGCGCCTGGGTAGCTCAGTAGGTTAAGCCTCTGCCTTGGATCAGGTCATGATGTCTCCCTGCTCAGCAGGGAGTCTGCTTCCCCTCTCTCTCTGCCTGCCTCTCTGCCTACCTGTGATCTCTGTCAAAAAAAAAAAAAGAACACATTTGTGGTATGCGTGGGTGGTTCAGTCAGTTAAGTGCCAGGACCCTTGATTTCTGTTTAGGTCATGCATGATCTCGGGTTCCTGAGATTGAGCCCTGAGTCAGGCTTTGCACTCAGCAGGGAGTCTGCTTGAGATTATCTCCTTCTTCCTTTCCCATGTTCTTTCTCTCTCAAATAAAAAAAAAAATCTTTAAAAAAAAATAAAAAAAAAAATAAATGTACAGTCTAGACTAATATGAGATGATATTAAGGAAATACAATTAATTTTGCTGAGTAAGATGATTGATATATAATTATGTTAAAGTAGTATATGTTAGATATTATGTCTAGGATTTGTTTTAAAATACATTTGGGAAGGGGCGCCTGGGTGATTTAGTCAGTTCAGCCTCTGTCTTCGGCTCAGATCATGATCTCAGAGTCCTGGGACCTGGCCCCACATCAGGCTCTCTGCTTCTCCCTAAACCCTCTGCCCCCCACCATTTATGCTTTCTCCTCCTCACTCTGCTCACTCTGCTCTCTCTCTCTCTCTCAAATAATAAATTAAAAATCTTTAGAAAAAGATACATTTGTGAAGAGAAAAAAGTTTGCATAGGCATCTGAGAAAAGAAGGTCATGATGATTAACTTTGCTATTCCCTCTCCTTTTGCTATTATGTTCCATAACAAATGTTTAAGATAGTTGTCTCAAAATCAAAGGAAAGAAAGAAGAAAAAAAAACTATCTGAAAATTTTGCAAGTAGGTAAGTAAAGTATGTATTTAGTTACTATTACTTTCAACATTAGCACAGCTTTTGTTTTTATAGATGCCTGGGTTTAAAATCTCTACCATGTACATGATTTATACCATGATATCTCTACTGTTAAGTGCATTGCAAAATCATTTAAACTATTAGAGAAACAGTTTTATATACTAAATTTATTTTTAATTTCTCAAATGACATCTATAGTTAATAGAGTTTGATCAACTAAATATATTTTTTGTAAGATTGGGTAAATCTAATGAGGCATTCTAAATTACTGCATAGCTAGGCTATGGGCAATACCATGCTTTTCTCTGACCCATGAGTTTGTAACTATCATTAATTGCTTTGCATACATTAGGTTTATTCTTTTGTCTTTCTTCTTCACTTCACTTATAAGTGTAGAGTTAACCTTTTGAAATTCTTCACAATACATTTTCACCAATATGTATTTCATTCCAAAGGAAGATTTGACTGCTTAAAAAATTCATCTGTATTGTGTTATATAAACTGAATTCTTTAGCAGTCTATATAAAAATAAAATATGATGGTCTCTTACTATTACCTTCTTTATATATAGAATTTGTTTTAGTATGTACTTTCATTTAAAACATTTTTGCATGTTCAATCACAAAATAATATATGTACTTCTTGAATTATAATAATTTGAAGATCATATTCACTGAGTCCAGTTTCTGGCCTAATAGAACTTATAATAAGGTGAAACTTCAAAAAAACAAATAAAATGGCACATGTTGTTAGTATTTTATGAAATTAAAGAGAAAATAAATGGGATGAGAAAAAAATTACTTGGAAAATTCAATTTAATGTATGCAGTCAGTTCAATGTAGTATGTTGAAAATCTAATCAGACATTGGCATTTTCTGCAAGAAATGTACTTTTAACACAACTTCATTAGTAGAAAGGAGGACAGTCTGCTAAAAGAATAATTTAATTTTTTACTCAAGATAACTGCTACATCATAATGATGAAAGATTACTTGTATGTGCAAGACAAAGCTGAGCTATAATGAGGTTATTCGTTTTTCTAGACTAGTAAATAAATGAACTATAAGTAATGGGTTCCGATTTAGAGTTCTTTTTTCATGCTGAAAATAAGGACTTTGAAAAACTCTGATATCTCTTTGAGTGCCTCTGCATGCTTTCCAGTCATTAGAAATGAATTTATAGGGGTTGGGGGGAAAGGAAGACTGGAGGCCTATTTATATTCTGTAATACAGTAGCATGTCATGAAACCCTGAGGCTAAATGTTCTAAGGAAAATAAATAATGTCTATAATGAATAAACTAGGGAAGAAATTAATCTAAAAAAAAAAATCCTAATTGACCCTAAACCAAATAAAGCAACTTTCTTGTCTTTTGTGGGAGATTTTTAAAAAGTCATGAGACAGAATAAAATCACAGTAAAAACACATTTGATAATCAAAAGAAAATGTGAATGAGTTACCCACTAGTTATTTTAAGGGATGAAAAATATTAACTTGTGACATCTATATAGTGTCGGTCCATTCTGAGCCCTTAGGCATATATTTAATATGCCTGAAATTCATTCCATTATCTTTAATGAGTATGATAGTTATACTCCCCAAATCAATTACCTAACATGGTCTTATAAAGAAACCCATGTTTGAAGCGAGATTTGAAAGCAGGAGTGGTTTTAACACTTTATTATAGATGACCAATTTTAGAGATATTAAAATAGCTTTAACTATACACACTCTGAGAATTTTTCTGTATTCTCATAAAAGTTGATTGAGGTAAAGGAAGGTAGGAAATCCTGTGGGAACACTTTTGTAAGTGACACACTGCTTTGTTTCTAGTATTCATATAGTAACTCACACACTGAAACTCACTGCTCTTCTCCTGACATTTCTAATATCTAATACTAGTCTCTAATGGTAAGAAATTTGATCATTTGAGAAAATGAATATTTATGGAATGATGTCCGTTTTCTGAGAAGCATTAATATGTGCAGACAGGAAAACAACACTATATTTAACAGTATGTTATAAAATATCAAAGTTTTTTTTTGTTTTTTGTTTGCTATTTTCAACCTATTTGTTTTTCCTGAGAACCCAAACACTAAATAACATTCACTCAACTTCAACATTCTTATTTATCTATATGCTAGTCAATGAGATTTGTACAAAACAAATTATATTAAATAAAACGTGTTTCACCATAAATCACCAATGACAGAATATCGCCCTTGTCGTTTTATTTATGTGATTTTATGATCACACTTGTTTTTGTTCTATATTGAGTAAACTTATAATACTTAACAATATCTTATACGTGTCCTTACTCATTGGAAGTATGAACTCTATAATTTTATGATTAATATGGTCATAATTTTCAATAGAAATACCTTCATAAATTAATATTTTTCAATTAAAAATTGAGTACTTACTATGTTTTAGATATATCATGTACTAGTAATAAAAAGATTCATGTAGATATAAACAATTACAGTGATATGTGAAAATGATGAGATCCTGAAAAAGCATATAAGGACTAATTCTATTAAAATAAGATACTGAGGAGGGAGAAGAACATTTCTTGTGCATCTTGAGAGAAGGCAACATTTATGCAGTGCTGAAATTGGCAGGGTGTACAAGGCAGGACAAGTGTGAGACAGACCTGGCTCTTCCACAGAATTCACAGCCATTTTCTAGTCTACTCTGTAAAGGGAGTGGTAAAGTGTGGTTGCTAAGAGCTCAGTCTCTGTCCAGAAAGGCAGCATACAAAATTCTAGTGTTTAGACTTAGTAACAACATGACCTTGTGTTCTTCTTAATATAAAATTCTTCTCAGAGACAGAAAAGTTAATGCCTATTTTTTTCTCGAATATATTTTGATGTAGCATTGATAAAAGAATTTTACATGCAATACAGCATTTAATTCTTTCAACTCTGGCAATTTTACTCGGATTTTAAAGATTGCTACCAAAGTTTAGAAAACTAAATAGTTTCCCTAGTCTCAGAGAATTTGTGAATTGTTTAACAAGGATCCGAATCCAGGACCACCTGTTCCTTGAATCCATGATTGTCCACTGCACAGAAATAGCTCCCCTTGCCTCCTTCCGTCCTGCCGGCTTGCCTGCCAGCCTGAAATGATTGATGAATTATCTAATAAATGAGGTGTGTGCTCAACACTTTCTATCAAGCCTAGGTAAGATTTGGCTGTTTTCAAGGAGAAGTTGCATAGACAGAGACCAACAAAATGACGGCTATAAAAATTTGGTCATTCCCAATTGATCCTGTGTTTGTTCCTCTTTACCTTGGGATGGGTCACTGAAATGTTCATCCATGTGGGGAGCATAGATATTTCAATAACACTCAAAAGCAGGAGGTTTTATCTTCAGAAAACACAATTCTATCTCAAAGGATTTCATATTAAACCTTGGTTTTGGGGCACCTGGGTGGCTCAGTGGGTTAAAGCTTCTGCCTTCGGCTCAGGTCATGGTCTCAGGGTCCTGGAATCGAGCCCCACATCAGGCTCTCTGCTCAGCGGGGAGCCTGCTTCCTCCTCTCTCTCTCTCTGCCTGCCTCTCTGACTACTTCTGATCTTCAAATAAATAAATAAATATCTAAAAAAACAAAACAAAAAAAACAAAACCTTGGTTTTGGAGGAGGCATCAGCAAGATAAAGGACTAGGGGGACCTAAAACTTGTTTCCATAACAAAAATAATAACTACAAACTGATGAAAGTAGCTCTGGGAAAACCCTGGACCATAGTGAAGAAACAGCAGAAACCCTATGGAGCTCAAAAACCAAGGATGGCTATAAATAAAAGTGTGAAAAGCATTTTACCTGTCACCCTATCCCTCAGTTCAGAGCAGTTTGGCCTCAAGGTGGTTCCCCTCAGATGGTTTATCCCATGAAGTAAAAGAGCAGGAGAACCTCAGCATGCCTTGCTGCCATGGACATTTTTGCAGGTTTTGCTACCGGTGACCCCCATGCCTGTCTTCACTAAAGTTAAAACCAGAACAGAGCTGTCTGGATTTTCTGCTCTGGTATCTCCTCAATAGAGCCAGAATATTGGTGTCGTGAGGCCTGATCCTGGAAGCCCCAGTCACTGCTGGGTCTGCTTTCTAGTGTCAGGACACCATAGTGTTTTGTTGTCCATGAGACTAGAGACATGGCTGCCCTGTGCTCTGCCCCTGGGTCCAGGTAATGGCTCTAATTAGAGCCATACTTTTATTGCTCTCCACCCTGTCCTCTGGGTCCTAAATTGCAGTCTTAACCGGCCATCAATTGGCTCAAGTTCCTGCTATTCTGTGACTTCCTTCTGAGACCTAAGTAGTACGAGCTTCAACCCACCATCATTGGGCTGTGCTGCCGCTATGCTGTACCCAACCTCTGGGGATTCTAAGCCAAGGCTTAAAATTCAAGCTTCTGCTATTCTATGACAGCTCACTGGGGCAAAATTTGGTCCTTTTACCTTCCATCCATCCACGATGTGTGCAAAATTTTCTTTGCTAACCAATACATTCTGTGCATTTTTCCAAGTGCATAATCTTCTCTTAACCATGCAATTTATATTGATCCAATGTATACCAACACATATAGAAACAGTATTTTACCTAGTAATCTTGACTAAACTATAAATTTTCTGATATTACTTACAGTATTTACACAGAAATAAGAAACACAAAAGTAGGTAAACTACTCAAGTTTAAGGCCTTTAGATGATATGGTAGATTGTGCCACTAATTTCTATATTTAATCTCTACCTCTATCCATGTCTTTTACCAAATATCACTTCGATTTACCCACTGCTTGACTCTAGTGTTGGCCATGCAATTTACATTGACAAATTAGATGTTATAAGAAATTAAGCAGGCTTGAAGTTTGCCTATATAATTGTTTTATTTCTCTCTCTCTCTCTCTAGTACTTTCATCAACACCACAAGAACATGCCCAGACACATCTACTGGAGTATTTGAGACATGTGAAATATAACTGAGTTTCTTTAGTCATTTCATGTGTGGGCAGCCTTGATAAACAAATAAACTAGTTGACCTCCTAGACAAATAAGTGTACGCAACCAAGAATAACAAATCACTAACTGACCCAAAGACAGTTGGTAAGAAAATTGAAACTAGGCACTGTGTATTTTTTCTAGAGTCATTTAACTTTTTAGAATTTATTTATGTACAACATTGATAGAAATAAGAATTTATCTTAAAAATTGAGATTTTGGTTGTGTTTTGTTTTATTATGGTTATATCAATCTGCATGTACTCATATTGGTACTCTTAGAAGTCAAAAATAAATGTAATATAAAAAACAATCACCATTTTTAAAAATTTATTTTTAAAATGGACACTTCCTTATAAAATAGATCCACAATGTGTACTTGATGATAGCAACAGCTGCTTACTGATAAGTTCTGAATCCTGAACTATTTTGAAGGCTAAACTCCAGTGGGAACTTTGTCAGTGTCAAAAGCCATTAATAATTGCTGACAAATTATCAACAGTTCAGAATCAAATTGTCTGTTGATAATTTGTAAACAACAACAACAACAAAAACCACGGTAACTTTGACATTCTCTTAATTTCTTGCAGTAAATATTTATTTCAAGATGGAGAAAAAAACAAATTTCAATGAAATTTGGGTGATGTTGGTAGAGAGTATGAAGGGTTTCTCTCAATGTGTTTTCTTCATTACTGTTTCAAGCTGACTTTCTGAAATGGAGAATGTATCTAGAAAAGATCTGGATAAACTCAAGTGCAATATGAATTAAAGTCATTTCCCCTAACAAAAGTTATTTATGAACTTAAAAATGTCATTTTTAAATGTATGTTTTCATGTATAGTATTCTTATCTACAGTTTCCTTTTCAGAGGTAGAAAGGCCTAATGTAGCAATGTGAGTAATTAGATAAAAAACAGGCAGGAAATTAAACATAAGGTATTTTTCTCTAAGAGATACTAGTTATAAAATGGTATAGCCAGTATAGTAAATTATCTTCAAAGATTTTATTTATTTATTTCACAGTCAGAGATGACAAGTAGGCAGAGAGGCAGGCAAAGAGAGGAGGAAGCAGTTTCCCCGCTAAGCAGAGAGTCTGACGTGGGGCTTAATCCCAGGACCCTGGGATCATGACCTGAGCCAAAGACAGAGGCTTTAACCCACTGAGCCACCCAGGTGCCCTGTATATCATCTTTAAAACATTGATCATTTCCTCTTTGGAATGAAAATTTCTCATGAAAACAGGATGGGCTTCTATATAGACAGACAGAAGGCGTTTGAGGATAAATGAGGTCAGTTTTCTTATGAAGCATGAAACTCACAGATTTCATTCTCTTAAGAATATTGTATATTCAGGCAATTTTTGAATGATAAAACAAAACCTCAATTCTATCTCCACTTAGGATATAAGAAGTTGCTATTGATTGTCATCCTTGTCCTAACAAACCAATTGGATACTGTAAATAACCTATTGATCAAAGAATAAACCACAAGAGAAATTGGAAAATATGATAAATTCAATGATGAACCACTGCTTACCAAAATCTGTGAGATGCAGCTAGAGCTGCTTTTTAAGTGATATTAACAGCTTATGTCATAAAAGATGAAAAACTTAAAAGCTTAAGTGTTTCCAACTTAGGAGTAAAAGAGAAAAAGAAATAAGAGAAATTCTTAAAACAAGAGAAAAAGAAATAAGAAAAATAACAGGGATAACAGCCACAGTTTAACAGAACATCTGGAATAAAAAGAACTAACCTTCAATCAAACCGCAGAAGGGGATGCTGAAGCAAGGCTCTCCAGGATCCGATGGGCTCTCAAGTGGTATCATTCACTTTCCTCTTCCATTCTGATAGCACAGAGAGGAGAAGGTATGGGTGCCCTAGAGAGCCTGCTACTTCAGCAAGTCCTGGGTCCTAAACAACACCAACCCCTAATACCCTGGAATACACAAAAACACTGTGGTTTAAAAGATCAACTAGAATATAGAGGGACCAGTCATACAGCATCTGGCAAATAGCAAGGGAGCTATGGGAATGCTCTCCCTGTTCAGAGATCCTGGCTAGTGTCAATGTTAATGTCACCTTGCACTTTGATAGTACAGACAGGTACAAGTTCTGGGCACCATAGGTGGCCTGCCACCTCAGAGGGCTCCAGGCCCATAGACCATCCAGTCCCAATCCATGTCACAAGGCAGCCCCCCACATACATACTCAAACTATAGCTGTCCCACTGAAGTGGCCCTAGCATGTCATTCACTGGGACATACCCAAACGGTGCCTATTACAGCTTCAGCCATATCACCAAGGTGACAGAGGCACAAAGCATCCTAGGGGCACTTAGGACTGTAAATATTTCAGTTCCAAATGACCCCCCCGAGGCACTGAGGGCATGCTCAACCTGTACCCAGCTTATCTCCAGTTGACCCATCAGGGTACCTTCTGAGCAGAGTACCCCAGACATCCAGCCCATACCTGCATAAACTCCATCCATTCTACCAGATGGCCCCAGCATGAAATGCCCAACAACCAGCACCCAATGCTTAACACAACTTCAGCCAGCCAAAGACACCAAACATGCACAATCTACACAAGAGATATTCCTACAAAATACTGTTTCTTTAAATACCAGAGTAGTAGTTGTTCTGCCTAATTTATAGAAATAAAACACAGTTAAACAAAACGAGGCAATATAGGAGCATGCTTTCAATGAAAGAACAAGATAAAACTGCAAAAAAGAACTAAATAAAAAGAAGATAAGCTATCTATCTGATAAAGAGTTCAAAGTAATGGTCATAAATATGCTTAACAGGACTTGAAAGGAATGGATAAACTCAGTGAGAACTTCACAAAGAGTGAGAAAACACATTTAAAAAAAATGATAAGAAGAATGCAACAACTGGAATGAATGCTGAAAATTAGAGGATGCAAAATCAACAAACTGAAAGACAGAATAATAAAAGCACCCAAACTGAAAGCAAAAAGGGGGGAAAAAAAAAGAAATAAAAAGAAAAATGAGGATAGTGATAAATTTCTTAGATTAAAAAAAAAAGAAATGAAGAGGTGGACTATAATAACAACTAGAAAACAGTGGACAAAATGGCAATAAGTACACAAATATTAATAATTACTTTAAATGTGAATAAATTAAATGTTCCAATAAAAAGATATAGGGGACTAAATGGATTAAAAAAAATAATCCATGACTTCCCTAAGAGAAAGCTAAAGACATATACAGAAAGTTAAGGCATAGAAAAATATTCCAAACAGATGAAAGTGGAAAAAGGGAAAAAAAAGATCCTGAGGCAATACTTACATCAGGAAAAGTGCACTTTAAAACAATGACTGTAACAAGAGACAAGGGCATTACAAATGATAAAGGGATCAATCCAAAATAGAATATAGCAATTGTAAATATCTATATACCCAACATAGGAGCATTTAAATATATAAAGCAAGTAAAACAATCATAAAGAAATTGAAAATGATACAATAATACTAGAAGACATTATCAGCACACTTACATCAATGGGTAAATCCTTCAGACAGAAAACAACATTAAGGCAACTGTCAATACAAGAGACAGATGGTCTTAAACATATATAGAATATTCCATCCAAAACCAGAACATACACTCTTTTCAAGTACAAATGAATAATTCTCCAGTATAGAGCACATGCTAAGATACAAAACAAAACTGGATAAATTTAAAACTATTTGAACCATGTCAGGCATCTTTTTCCAACACAACTGTATGTAACTAGAAATTAACACAAGGAAAAAACTCAAAAAACACAAACACGTGGAGGCTCAGCCACACACAGCTAAACAGCCAATGATTCAATGAATAAAGGAAAAGGAAAGAAAATAACTGAAAACAAATATTGAAACAATGGTCCAAAATTGGGGGAGGGACAGTTATAAGAGGGAAGTTGGTAGCCATACATGTCAAACCCAAGAAACAAAACAAAATATCAAATAAAAAACTTTACATTTAAAGAGACTAGAAGTAAAAAAGAAAGAAAAACAAAACAGAACAAAACAAATCACAAATTAGCAAAAGAAAATTAAAAAAAAAAAACCTCAGAGTAAAAATTAAATGGATTAGAGAAAAGCAAGGCAAGACAGAAAGGAAGAAAAAGTAAAGAAAGAGAAAAGAAAGAAGGAAGGAAGAAAAAAGAAAAGAAAGAGAGAGAGAAAAGATAATTCAAATAAAATCAGAAATGAAAGAGAATCCACAATCTACACAACAGAATACGAAGGATTGTAAGGGACCACAATGAAAAATGATATGCCAACATTGGACAACCTAGAAAAAAATAAGTTCCTAGAAACATACAATCTTCCCAAACTGAATCAGGAAAAAGAAAATCTGAAAAGAGAGATTACTAAGAACCAAATTGAATGGATAATTTAAAAACACCCAAAACCCAAAAATCCAAGACTAAATGTCCTTACAGGTGAATGCTCCAATTTAAAGAAGAGTTAATACCTGCTCTTCTCAAACTATTTCAAAAAATAATAATGAGGATACCATCCAAATTTATTTTATGAGATCAGATTTTGATCATCAGAAAAAGATGCTAGAAAAAGAGAAAACCACAGGCCAATACCCTTCATGAAAGAGGGATGCAAAAATCTCCAACAAAATATTATCAAGTTGAATTCAAGGATACTTTTAAAAGAATCATTTAACTTAAGCAATATTTATTCTAGGTATGCAAGAATGGTTCAATATCTGCAAATCAATTAATGTGATACATCATTGATGTACATATGTGGAATCTAAAAAAAAAAACAACAAAACAGAAACAGACTCATAAATATAGAGAACAAAATGATAGCTGCTATAGGGAGGAAAGGTGGGGGGATGGGGAAAGATAAACGAAAGGATTAAGAATAGAAACCTCCACTTACGAAGTAAGTAACAGATAGGGATGAAAGGTACAGTAGAAGAAATATAGTTCACATTATCTTAATAATGTATAGTGATAGTTACTTCATTTGTTGTGGTGAGCATTGTGGAATTAATATAATTGTTGAATCACTCTGAGAGCATTATATATCAAGTATACTTCTATAATATTTTTTTAAAAAGAAAAAAAGATGAATTTAGCAAAGTTGAAGATACAAGATTATACAAAAAGCAGCTGGATTTCAAGCAATGAAGCAATAACAATAAAATTAAAATAAAAATACTTATGATAGCAAGAACAGTATACATTACATAATATTAAATTGTATGATATGTATTTGACTTTTGACCCTAACTGCAAAACACTGTGGTGGGAATTTTTAAAAAAGTAAAATAATTGGAGACATATACCATGATCATTGAAAATGAAAGTCTATGTACTCTTCATCTACCTATTCTTACAAAAGTGATCTCTGTTAAAAAAAAAAAAAAATGCTGATTCTAAAATATATACAAATATGCAACAGATATAGATTAGCAAAACAAACAAACAAAACAACCTTGAAAAAGATAAACTAGCATTGCAGCTTGCATTACTTGACTTTAAGAGTAAAGCATGATTGTGATAATAAGTATTAATATAAAGATGGAAAGATAATTAAAATAATAAAAGAGAGTCCCAAAATGATGTATTCATTTATAAACACTGGAATGTTGACCAAGTCAATTCAAATGGGAAATAATGTTTTTTCAACAAGTTGTTTTGGAACTAGCTAGACATGTAACAAAAACATTTTTAAGGGCACGTGGGTTGTTCAGTCTGTTAAGCATCCAAATCTTGGTTTTGGCTTGGGTCATGATCTTAAGATTGTGAGATCAGGTTCCCCACCAGGCTCCATGCCGGGCCTGGAACCTGCTTAATATCCACTCTCTTTCTCCGCCCCTCTTGCCCCAGCTTGCATGTTCTCTCTTCTCTAAAACAATTTTTTTTCTAAGCACATTTATATTATTTTTTATCAACCATTATATCGCTAAAAATATTTTAAGAAGGATCATAGACATAAACACCACCATCATAAATCTCCTAATAGAACAAAGAGTATCTTCATGCCTTACATTAAGAAAATTTAATTTGAAAGACAGGAAAGCAATCATTATTTAAAAAAAAAACTAATGATATTGATTTAATAAAGAATAAATTTTTTTTTCATCAAAAGAGAAAATCATTAGGGAAACCATAGACTACAGTTGAAGAGTATATATCAAGCAAAGGACCAATATATAAAATGTGTAAAGAACTTCTATAAATCAATATTAAAATTATTTTTTAAAAATAGGATACATGGGGCTCAATCAGTTAAGCATCTACCTTCGCTCAGGTTATGATCCTGGAATCCCAGGATTGAACCCTGCTTTGGGCTCCCCACTCCATGGGGAGTCTGTTTCTCCCTCTGACATTCCTCTTTCTTGTGTTCTCTCACAAATAAATAAATAAAATCTTTAATATATATGCATATATTAAAAAACAATTAAAATTAACAAAAGTCTTGAAAAAGTACTTAAAATGTGTTTGTATATGTATTTAATAATATATATATAAATAATATATATATTTAGTATGTATGGCTTATTTTTATGTATGTGGAAAATAAGCATGTGAAAACACAAAATACATCTATGTAATTGAGAAAATGCAAATTAAAACAACATTGATATAACATTACTTCCCTACCAAAATAAATAAAATCAAATAGATTAAAAATAAACTCTGGCAACGATGATAAATCATAGGGAATTTCATAGATTGCTGATTGACATGGAAAATGTATAACCAACTTGTAGACAAGTTGGGGAATTTTGTGAAAAGATAAGCCACTACGAGGTATTTATCTAAAACAAATGAAAACCTAGAAACACAGAAAGACATGCAAATATGTCTATAGTAGTCTTACTCAATGTAATTATGTAAATGTGCTGTCCAACAAAAGGAAAGTAAACACATTATATCCATACAATTGTACATTCATAAATAAAGAGGAATAAAGTACTGATAGATCTAATATGAATGGGCTCAAAAATAATCAACAGGAGCCATATATACTAAAAATATAAAATGTGTTGTATTATTTCATATATATGACTTCCAAGATATATCAAGTAGCAATAATCTATGGAGAGTGTTGTTAGAAAGTAGTTTATGATCAGATGGGAGGTATCAAAGTTGAAAAGAGGGGAGTGAATTTACATATGGTTTGGAGAGGTGGTTACATGGGTATATGCAATACTCAAAATTCAAATTGTTCCTTGATATGTGAATTTTGTTTTATCAGTTGATTTTATATTTCAATAACCAAGAAGCTGTCCCATTTCTAGTTAGTCATAACCACTATTGAAAAAGGGGATATTCAATCCTCTAAAATGGAGGATTATAGTCTGGACTTTGGGCCATCTAGAATGTTAAGAAATAGTTTGGTAAAGATTTGAAAAGCTAAAGAGCTTTTTGCTGCTCGATGTATAAAAATGGCTAATAAATATAAAGTGGTTTGGGGCATATTTAAGTTTGAATAAGTGAGATCAATTATTTTTCAAAAAGCTCCTGGGCATTGATAAAATCTGGATCTTGTTTAATAGCAGATTTGACAAATTACCATAGGTTTGTGCAGAACTTCACAGGTGTCAGAGTTTGGCAATTAAAGAGTTCAAGTAGTTTGGAGCAGTGATCTGCTGACTTAGTATGTAATAGTAAGTAGTACACCATTTAACCGTTAAGTCACTAGCTCAGAAGAGCCATTGGCAGGAAACATGGAACCTAGAGAGGGATTTACAAATTACTGAATAACTTGTATTTTTATCTGTATCTATATTTATATCTTTCTATATCTGTATCTATATCTATATCTATCAATATCTACCCACCTACAGTTACTCTTCTCAAAAGAAACCAAAAATAATAAACACTAAAACCTCTTTTTTTTTTCCTCACTTCAAATATTTGACACTATCCCCATGGTCTAATAACCAGAAAACTGGACTCCCAAAAAACCTCACTAATGCTACACTAATGGGGGTAGGAAGTATTAAAGCACAGTCCAGAGTGGATATGGATGGAATTTAGATCTAGAAGGGAAAAAAGAAAGTCTCTAATATTTTTTCCCAAAAATAAAAATTAAATAAATGATTTAAAAATTAAATAAATAAATGGAATAAATTAGGGCATTAAAATAGATAACTCCCTCCATACCTAATGTCCTCTCAAGCTTTTCTTCCTGAAGTTGAATGAAAATATTTCTTCTACACCTATTACTTCAATATAGTGGTCAAAGACTTGGAAGAGTTTGAGATTTTTATTCTACATTCAATCTAACAAGTTAGCCTGCCACCTTTTCATAGGTGGTGGCCAATGACATAAGACTACTGGGTCAGAAAAAGAAAAAAAAAAAGTTTATTACAGCAAAAGCAATAACCAGAAAATCAGCAACTGGAACTTGGCCTCTACCCTATTCTCACAGAGTACTACACACATAGTAGGTGTGTTACAAAAGAGGAACACTGATGTTGAAAAAAAAAATCTTTTCTTTTTTTTTTTTTCATTCTTTTTTTTTTTTTAATTTCTTTTCAGTGTTTCAGAATTCATTGTTTATGGATCACACCCAGTGCAACGTGTGCCCTCCATAATACCTACCACCAGGCTCACTCAACCTCCCATTCCCTCCTCTCCAAAACCCTCAGTTTGTTTCTCAAAATTCACAGACTTTCATAGTTTGTGACCCCCTTCAATTCCTCCCAACTCACTTCTCTCCATCTCCTCATGTCCTCTGTGTTATTCCTTATGCTCCACAAATAAGTGAAACCATACGATAATTAATTCTCTTTGCTTGATTTATTTCACTCAGCATAATCTCTTCCAGTCCCATCATGTTGATAGAAAAGTTGGGTATTCATCCTTTCTGATGGAGGCAGAATACTCCATAGTCTATATGGACCATATCTTCTTTATCCATTCTTCCGTTGAAAGGCAGACCCATCCGTGTTAATACAAAAGTTGGGTATTCATCCTTTCTGATGTAGGCATAATACCCCATTGTATATATGGGCCATATCGTCTTTATCCATTCATTCATTGAAGGGCATTGAAGGACATCTTGGTTCTTTCCACAGTTTGATGACTGTGGCCATTGCTGCTATGAACATTGGGTACACATGGCCCTTCTTTTCACTACATCTGTATTTTTGGGGTAAATACCCAGTAGTGCAATTGCAGGGTCATAGGGAAGTTCTAGGTTTAATTTTTTAAGGAATCTCCACACTGTTTTCCAAAGTGGCTGCACCAACTTGCATTCCCACCAACAGTGTGAGAGGCTTCCCCTTTCTCCACATCCTCTCCAACATGTGTTGTTTACTGTCTTGTTAATTTTGGCCATTTTATCTTCTGCACAGCAAAGGAAACAGTGAACAAAACAAGAGGCAATCCACAGAATGGGAGAAGATATTCACAAATGACAGTACAGACAAAGGGCTGATATCCAAGATCCATAAAGAACTCCTTGAACTCAACACAAACAAAACAGATAATCACATCAGAAAATTGGCAGATGACATGAACAGACACTTTCCAAAGAAGATATACAAATGGCTAATAGACACATGAAAAACTGTTCATCATCACTAGCCATCAGGTAGATTCAAATCAAAACCACATTGAGATACCACCTACACCAGTTAAAAAGAATCTTTTCAATGAGTTGTAGCCTGCCCAACCCATGCTCCAGAAATAGATACTATTTTTCTTAAAGTGGACAGTAAACAAACTTGCCCTTTGCTTCTGAGGCAAATATTATCTGTATCTTCCAACGATTTTTGCTAAAACAAACTTTTTAATTTACTTTACTTTTTTTCAGTGTTCCAAAATTCATTATAAAACAAACTGTTAAAAAAAAAAAGTCATTTAGAGCACAGTACTTCTACTTGCAGGGTGGGCAGAAACTTGAGACTCCCACAGAGAATATTCTCTCTTTCTTAAATATCACCTGTTTTTCTAGAATTCCACCACTAACTATTCACAAATATTGATCTATAAGATTTTTTTTTTTAAAGAATACATAACATTTGTGAAGTCTCTATAGCTATATAAGAATAGAAGCATTCCACAGGTTTTCTAGCCAAGACTCATCCCGTGGACAATTGACAAATATTTTAGTGTAATGAAAAAGGAATTTGCTGACACAATTTTTTGAAATCTGTTAATGTCTATTATTTTTCCACATATATTAATGCTTCATGGTGAGATATATGAAACAAAAATCTAAGTACTTTCTCCATCTATTTTCTTTTTATAGTAATGTCACAGGCAAGGTTATGATATCACATCTCAGGAGTATTGATAGGTCATAACAGATATGGCTCAGCATTTTTGTCTATTTGAGGTAACCACTGCTGTATTGGAAGAGTATATTTTCATAAAATTAGCTAGTAAAAAAATAAAAATGCAAAATTTGTCACCTTTCTTTCAAGATGACCAGTCATTATGTTCCTCCAAGGCTCCAAGGAAAGGTAGATATTATCTTCAGCTATGACTATCATGGAACACAGAATTCTTTGACATCTGTGCCAGCTGTTCCTTTATTTGAACTACATTTAGCTTCTCAATCAGTGAAAAATGTTATCTTTAAATAAAAACAGTGATTTGAAGCTTGGTTATTTTTTTTTAACTAAAATATGTTTCCTTTATTTCTGCATATTGAGGCTACAAATAATAATAATCGTAGTAACTTGCACACTAGGAAAATAAAAATAGAATCTTGCAAAGTATACCTCAATAGATTAGAGCCTATTATTTCCATGCTGGACAGGCAATTTCATAAATTCAAATGTCTCACCTCTAAGCATAGAGTATTTGCTCATGTTCTAGAGTGGCTGAGTTTTCAGCATGCCTGTCAATATTTGGAAATTTCTATGATTTACTTGCAGGTATTACACTGCAGCTTAAGCCGTTAACTTAGAAATATAGAAAAGGATCACTTTGTGTATAAGAGTTTCATTGTATAATATTGCAAGAAAATTCCTGAAATTTATGCTTTTAAAAAAAGAAAAAATAAATAAATTATTCAAAATTCTTCAAAATAAAACTCTTCTGCACAGCAAAGGAAATCAACAAAACTAAAAGGCAACCTATGGAATGGGAGAATATATTTGCAAATAACATAGCTGATAAAGGATTAGTATCCAAAATCTTTGAAGAGCTTATAAAAGTCAACACCTCAAAATGAAAAGTCCAATTAAAAACTGGGCAGAAGGGCGCCTGGGTGGCTCAGTGGGTTAAGCCTCTGCCTTCAGCTCAGGTCATGATCTCAGGGTCCTGGGATCGAGTCCCACATCGGGCTCTCTGTTCAACAGGGAGCCTGCTTCCTCCCCTCTCTCTCTGCCTGCCTCTCTGCCTACTTGTAATCTCTCTCTCTGTGTCAAATAAATAAATAAAAAATCTAAAAAAAAAAAAAAAAACTGGGCAGAAGACATGAGTAGACATTTCTCCAAAGAAGAAATGCAGATGGCCAACAGGCAAGAAAATATGCACAACATCACTCATCATCAGAAATTAAATCAAAACTACAAATCAAAACTACAATGAGATAACCACCTCACACCTGCCAGAATGGCTAAAATCAACAACATAAGAAACAACAGATGTGGGTGAGAATGTGAAAAAAAAGGAACACATGTTATTGGGAATGCAAACTAATACAGCCACTGTGGAAAACAGTATGAAGATTCATCAGAAAGTTAGAAATAGAACTACCCTATAAACTAGTAATTGCACTATTAGGTATTTACCCAAAGAATATAAATATACACATGCACCCTGGTGTTTATAGCCACATTATCTAAAATAACCATATTATGAAAACAACCCAAGTGTCCATCACCTGATGAATGGATGAAGAAGATGTGGTATGTGTGTATGTTATGGAATATTACTCAGCAACAAACAAAAAATGAAATCTTACCATTTTCAATGTCATGGATGAGACTAGAGAGTACTATGTTAAGTGAAGTAAGTCAGAAAAAGATAAGTGCTTTAGGTTTTCACTAATATGTGGAATTTAAGAAACCAAACAAATGAGGAATGGGAAAAAGAAAAAAAAAATAAAAGCAGGAGGCCCAAGAAAGAGACTCTTAACTATAAAGAAAAAATGTAATGGTTACCAGAAGGCAGGTGGGTGGGGAGATGGGTTAAATAGGTGATGGGGATGAAGGAGTGTCCTTGCAATGAACACTGGGTTTTTATCAAAGTGCTGAATCACTACATTGTACATCCAAAACTAATATTACACTGTATATTAACTAACTATATTAAGTTTAAATAAAAACTTAAAAAATAATAGATCAAAATAAAAATATTTTGGATAGCAAAGAAAGCCATCAATGGGATAAAAGGTCAATCTACTCAATAGGAGAAGATATTTGCCAATGTTATATTGATAAGGGGTTAAGGTCAAATATATAAAAATAACATATACAACTCAACACCAAAACCACAATTTGGTTAAAAAATAGGCTGAGAAGTGAGTTGGGGGAAATAGGAGAGGGAGACAAACCATGACAGACTGTGGACTCTGAGAAACAAACTGAAAGTTTTGCAGGGGTGGAGGGTGGGGTGAGTCTGGTGGTAGGTATTATGGAGGGCATGTACTGTATGGACCACTAGGTGTGGTGAATAAACAATGAATTTTGGAACACTGAAAAAAATAAAATTAAAAAAAAAAAGATGAGAAGAGCTAGCTGCGAAAGGTTCATGCTCAATATCATTTTAGTCAAGTCAGAAGATACTGGTTCTCTTGCTGGTTTTACATTCAGATTCTAGCCTTTTCAGCATATGCTCTGATTTATTTTACAAGCAAAATGGCTTAGCTACACTGACTTGGTTTCTCCATCTCCTATATAATCTAATTGCTACCTTTTCTCATGGTTACAATTAGAATTACCAGGACTAAGGTGCTGGGTGACTCAGTGGGTTAAGGCTCTGCCTTCAGCTCAGGTCGTGATCCCAGGGTCCTGGGATCAAGTCCCACATTGTGCTCTCTACTCAGTGGAGAGCCTGTTTCCTCCCCTCTCTCTGCCTGCCTCTGTGCCTACACTCTGTGTGTGTGTGTGTGTGTGAAATTAATAAAAATAAAATCTTAAAAAAAAATCAACAACAACAACAAAAATGGAGACCTGAATAGACATTTTTTTTTCCAAAGAAAACATAGATGGCCAATGGCATATGGAAAGATGCTGAACATCTCTAGTTATTAGGAAATGCAGATCAAACCCACAATGCAATAAAACCTTACACCTATCAGAATGGCTAGTATCAAAGAAACAAGAAATAACAAGTATCAGTGAGGAGGCAGAGGGCTCCACCCTCATGTAAGGCTAGTAGAAATTGAAAATTGGTGCAATGACTGTGGAAAATAGTATGGAGGATCTTCAAAAAAAAAAAAAAAAGTGGGAATATACAATCCCATAATCCTAGTATTAACCCAAAGAAAATGAAAACACTATTTCAGAAAGATATATGCATCACTAAGTTTAATGTAGAATTATTTATAATGGAGAAGATATGAAAGAAACTTTAATATCTAGAAGAATAAAGAAGATGAATAGATAAAGAAGATGGGGTTTGTTTCCATATCATTATATAGTCTACAGAGAAGTGCACTTAGAAAAATGAGTAAATTTTAGATCAGAGAAGTTATCTTACAATTTATTATACCTCAGATTGTAACTTAGAATTTGAGTTAGCTCATGTGGTCCACGAGCCAAATCGTTGTGAATTATCCAAATTTAGGAACATTAGAAAATACCTTGTTACTCATCTTTTATCAGATAAAAGGAATCTGGATTTTTGCCTTGAAATAAAAACAGGAAGGGATATCTTAATAAGAAGAATGGTGTTTGTGCTCCCAGTGATGACAGTACAAGAATATGAGGTATTTGCAAACAGTAATAATTTAGAGATTTTAGTCCCTGCAGAAGTAAAAACATAGGGTGATATGGTGAAATGGTAGGAATGTGTTTGATATGTGTTTAATTTTTAAAACTAATAAAATACTGTGGTTATTTTCATTTATATGAATTTGTCCTTTATTTAGCTTACAGTGCATAATTTTGAACAAGTGATATTCTGTATTTTTTAATTTTAAATACATACTTACTCATATCTTTTCTTTTTAAATAATGTGACTTAAATGTTCAGTATAGTCTTCATAGTTAATAAAAAGCAAATGTTAGAAAGGAACAGATTTTAGTGCTTTAGTAGCAGAGTAATAAAAAACATCAAAGTCTTAGTACATATTCCATTTTATATTTTAAAGACATTCATCTATGTTATGAGTTTTTAAATGGCCAATCATTTTTATGCATAATGTCACAATATTTTTCATCCAGGAAATATATATAACTTTCCTTGACTATTTAAATGCCTTCTGAGAAGTTCATAAAAGTACTTCAGGAAAAATTATAATTTTATTTCAATATGTATTGGGCTGTCATTCATTGTTCCAGCAAAGGAGTTATGCTCTCTTTTACTATATATAGAGTACATAGACATTTATCTTAACTCATAAAGACATTTAGAATAAATGAAAGATTCCCAAATCTACTAACCTCTATAAAATCAGACAGGATTTATCTCAAAGTTGTTTGTAAAAAATGGACACTGATAAAGAAAACAACCTGATGTTTACTAACCCAATATTTAGATTAAAATAGCCTGTGGTGTGTGTAAACATCAAGAATCACACATTGCATAATACTTTTACCAAAAACATTTTTGGAATTTTGATGTACAAAGGTAGCAATAATATGGTTTTCAGCAGAGAGTCTGGAATAATAAAACTACAGTTTTTATGCCTAAGATATGTATGCATAAATAGAGTAAGTGCTCTAGCATTGTCATAATTTTGTACTATAGCTTTAAAGGATAAATCATGTACAAACGATGGAGGATAGGACATTTCTAAGTGTTGTTATCTTTGATTTGGAACATATATTGGGCATACGAACTGTAATAAACAAAGAGCATTGTAGATGAGATCTCTCTGTGTATATATATATATGTATATATGTGTACATATGTTTTTCCATGTAGATGAGTATGTATGAGTATATATACAAGAATGGATTTAGGTCTACCTCTAGCAGGAGGGTCAGAAAACATACTTGAAATTTGGATTGAACTCTCTTCTGTAACTTATTCAAGTTTTGATCTTCACATATTTGGTTTACTATGTTAACTTATTTATCCATTCATTTAATAAACATGTTTTTTTTTTAATTTTTAACTTCTTTTAAGTGTTCCAGAATTCATTGTTTATGCACTACACCCAGTGCTCCATGCAATACATGCCCTCCATAATACCCACCACCATGCTCACCTATGCCCCCATTCCCCTCCCCTCCAAAACACTCAGTTTGTCTCTCAGAGTCCATAGTCTCTCATAGTTCGCCTTCCCCCCAATTTTCCCCGACTCCCTTCTCTTCTCCATCTCCCCATGTCATCTGTGTTATTTCTTATGCTCCACAAATAAGTGAAACCATATGATAATTAACCCTCTTTGCTTGATTTATTTCACTCAGCATAATCTTTTCCAGTCCTGTCCATGTTGATACAAAAGTTGGGTATCATCCTTTCTGATGCAGGCATAATACTCCATAGTGTATATGGACCATATCTTCTTTATCCATTCATCCACTGAAAGGTATCTTGGTTCTTTCCACAGTTTGGTGACTGTGATCAATGCTCTATGAACACTGGGGTACAGATAAACCTCCTTTTCTCTACATCTGTATCTTTGGAATAAATATCCAGTAGTGCAATTGCAGGGTCATTTTTAATTTCTTAAGGAATCTCCACACTGTTTTCCAACCCACATAATGGGAGAAGATACTCACAAATGACAGTACAAAGGGCTGATATTCAGATCTATAAAGAACTTCTCAAACTCAACACACACAAAACAGATAATCATGTCAAAAAATGGGCAGAAGACATGAACAGAATCTTCTCCAATAAAGACATACAGATGGCTAAGATAGAAATGAAAACATGTTTATCATCACTAGCCATCAGGAAGATTCAAATCAAAACCACATTGAGATACCACCTTATACTGGTTAGAATGGCCAAAATTAACAAGACAATAAACAATGTGTGTTGGAGAGGATGTGGAGAAAGGCGAACCCTCTTACATTGTTGGTGGGAATGCAAGTTGGTGCAGCCACTTTGGAATAAACATGTATTTAATACTTGTGCCAAGTTTTCTAATTTTCCCTTTTTTGTGTGAATGTCTGTGTAAATAATAGGAGGAAGGCTTAAGAAGTGAGATGTACCCTATTGGTTAATGTGGCACTGTGATAAATGACAAAGATGATGATTTTCAGTGATATTGATAAAAAGATAGTGAAGAAAAAATGCCTATGCATTAAGAAAATAATACTTAGAAAAATGTTTTAAACAGATGCCAAGATAAACAACAACAACAACGAAAGTATAGAAATGAATAAACAGTGAAGATGTGAAGATAATCTATACTACTTACAAGGGATTTCCACAGTCTATGTCTTCTTAGCTTATATATTTATGGATATATTATACACATTTAAAAAAGTTAGATTAGAATGTTTGGCTTCTAATAAAAGGTATTTAGATATATAAACATAAACATCTATATACTCCAACTTCAAGTGGAAAGTATTTGGTTGCCAAGGACAAATAAATAATTATAAAAATGGAGAACATGTAGAAGGGAGAAAAAAAGGGAGAGTATATTTCTAATCAGTGATTCAGAAAATAGAAGAAAGAAAATTTATAAGAGGTAAATACTAATAATATTTCAAATTTGAAAAAGATACAAGGAACTTTTCTAAGGAATATTTACTGCAGGTTTAATTAACTTATGGCACAGAATTAAGAGCTAAAACATAGGTAATTACTAGCTCTGCAAAGAAATTGTGAGTCAGTCATAAATACAAAAATCACAACAAATTTCAAGGTGAATATTACCAGAAATTCACACTTAGGCAGATTATATTAAAACCAAGAAACAACAAAGACCAGGATGAGATAAAGTAAGCTTACATATACCAAATTACAGTTCAACCAGCAGTTGATTGTTAATGTCAACACTGGATGTCAAAGATAATCAATTAATATCTTGGAATTGTTTTGAGACTAAAATTGTGGGAAATATTTTATTTGTAATTAAATAATCTTTTATAGATAGAATATAATCAACTTTTTTCAATAAACAAAGGTAGGAAGAGTTTGCCACACATTCAGCCTTTGCAAAGGAATTGCCAAATATTGTGCCTCAGGGAGACAGACAATGGGAGATAGAGAGTCCAAGATGGCAGAGGAATAGGAGACTATAGTTTTGTCTGGTCCCAGGAATTCAGCTAGGTAGCTATCAAGCCATTCTGAACACCCACAAACTCAACCAGATCTAAGAAAAGATTAGTTGCAACTCTACAAACAAAAGCAACCACTTACTACAAGAATGACAAGACAGAAAAATTCACCTCAAAAATGGAGCAAGAAGCAGTATTGCCTTCCAGGAACCTAATCAGTACTGACATAAGATGTTGAAACTAAAGTTCAGAATATTGATTATAAAGATACTATCTGGGCCTGAAAAAAGCATAGAAAACTCCTTTCCAAAGAAATAAAAGAACTAAAATCTAACCAACTCAAAGTCAAAAGGCTATTAATGAGATGCAATAAAAAATGGAAGCTCTAACTGCTAGGATAAATGAGGCAGAAGAGAGATTTGGTGATATAGAAGACCAAATGATGGAGAACAAAGAAGCTGAGAAAAAGAGATAAACAACTACTTGATCATGATGGGAGAATAAAAGAGATAAGTGATATCATAAAGTGAAACAATATCAGAATAATTAGGATCCCAGACGAAGAGAAAAGAGGGAGGAGAAGAAGGTATAGTGGAGCACATTATAGTGGAGAACTTCTCTAATCTGGGGAAATAAAAATGCATCAAAATCCAAGAGGCTTAGAGAATCTGCCTCAAAATCCATGAAGATAGGTCAATACCTTGACATATAATAGTGAGACTTGCAGATCTCAGGGGGGGAAAAAAAAGAGAGAGAGAGAGAGAGAAAATCTTGAAAGCCCCTTGGACAAGAGGCCTGTAACCTAAAAGTGTAAAAACATTTAAATGGCAGAGGACATATCCACAGAGATCTGGCAGACCAGAAAGGACTGGCATGATATATTCAGGGGGCTAAATGAGAAAGTTATGCAGCCACAAATATTTTATACAGCAAGAACGTCCTTCAAAATAGAAAAAGAGAAGAAAAGCTACCAGGACAAACAGAAGCTAAAAGAATTTATGATCACTAAACCACCCCTGCAAGAAATGTTAAAGGGGATCCTTTAAGTGAAGCAAGTGCCAGAAAGCAGCATAGACTAGAAAGGAACAGAACCGATACACAGAAATGGTGACATTACTGGTAATACAATGGCACTAAATTTGGATCTTTCAATAGTTACTCTGAATGTAAATGGGCTAAATATCCCAATCAAAAGACAAAGGGTGTCAGATTGGATTAAAAAGCAAGACCCAGGGCGCCTGGGTGGTTCAGTGGGTTAAAGCCTCTGCCTTCGGCTCAGGTCATGATCTCAGGGTCCTGGGATCGAGTCCCGCATCGGGCTTTCTGCTCAGCAGGGAGCCTGCTTCCTCCTCTCTCTCTGCCTGTCTCTCTGCCTCCTTGTGATCTCTGTCTGTCAAATAAATAAATAAAATCTTTAAAAAAATAAAAAATAAAAAGCAAGACCCACTGATAAGCTGCCTGAAAGAGACCCATTTGAGAACCAAAGACACCTCCAGATTGAAAGTGAGGGGATGTAAAAACATTTATCATGCTAATGGATATCAACAGAAAGCTGGGGTAGAAATTCTTATATTAGATAAGGTAGATTTTAAACAAATACTATAATAAGAGAGGAGGAAGGACACTATATCATCATTAAAGGGTCTATCCAACAGTTAGATCTAACAATCGTAAATATTTATGCCCCTAAAATGGGAGCAGCCAATTAATAACAAAATTAAAGAAATACATTGATAATAATACAAGTAGAGCACTTTAACACCCTCACTACTATGGACAAATCATCTAAGCAGAAGATCAACAGGAAACTAGGGCTTTGAATAACACAGTGGACCAGATGGACTTCACTGATATATTTAGGGCATTCCACCAGGAAACAACAAAATACACATTCTTTTTGAGTGCACATAGAACATTCTCCAGAATAGATCAGATCCTAGGTCACAAATTAGGTTTCAACCAGTACCAAAAGACTGGGAACATTCCCTGCTTATTTTCAGACCACAATGTTTTGAAAGTTGAACTTAATCACAAGAGGAAATATGAAAGAACTCAAATATGTGGAGGCTAAAAAGCATCACACTAAAGAATGAATAGGTCAACAAGAAAATTAAAGAATATATATTTTTTTAAATCATGGAAACAAATGAAAATGAAGACACAATTATTCAGTCTTAGGGATATAACAAGCCTTTCTCAAGAAACAAGAAATGTCCCAAATATTCAACCTAATCTTACACTTAGAGGAGGTGGAAAAGGAACAGCAAGTAAAGCCTAAACCCAGAAGGAGAAGATAATTAATAAAGATTAGCAGAGAAATCAATGAAATAGAAACCAGAAGAACAGTAGAACAGAGCAACAAACCTAGGAGCTGGTTTTTTGAAAGAATTAATAAGATTGCTAACCACTGGTCAGATTTATCCAAAAGAAAAGAGAAAGGACTCAAATAAATAAAGTCATTAAAGAAATAGGAGAGATCAAAATGAACATGCAAGAAATAAAAAGAAATATAAGAATATATTATGAACAACTATATGCCAACAAATTAGGCAATCTGGAAGAAATGGGTCTATTCCTAGAAATATATCAACTACCAAACTGAAACAGGAGGAAATAGGAAACTTGAATAGACCTATCACCAGAAGGGAAATTGAAGACATAATCAAAATCTCCCAACAAAAAAGAGCCGAGAGCCAGATGGTGTCCCAGGATAATTCTACCAAACATTTAATGAAAAATTAAGCCTATTAAACTTAAGCTGTTTCAAAAAATAGAGATGGAAGGAAAACCTCCAAGCTCTTTCCATGAGGCCAGCATGAACTTGATCCCAAAACCAAAACGAATTATATTGTCAAAAGAAGAATTATATTGTCAAAAATAAGAATTATAGACCAATATTCCTGATAAACACGGATATAAAAATGTTCACCCAAATACTAACCAATAGCACCCAACAGTTCATTAAAAGGATTATTCACCACGACCAGCTGGGATTTATTCCTGGGCTGCAAGGTTGGTCCAACATCCACAAATCAATCAATATGATACAATACACTAATAAAAGAAAGAACAAGAACCATATACTACTCTCAATAGATGTTGAAAAAGCATTTGGCAAGTACAGCATCCTTTCTTGATTAAAACTCTTCAAGGTGTAGGGGTAAAGGAAACATTACTCAATATCATAAAATCCATCTACGAAAAGCCCACAACAAATGTTACCCTCATGAGGAAAAAATGAGAGTTTTTCCCCTAAAATCAGAAACATGGTAGGAATGTCCATTATCACTACAGTTCCTCAACATACTACTAGAAGTACTAGAACATACTACTACTACTAGCCTCAGCAATCAGATAACAAAAAGAAATAAAAGGCGTCTGAATTGGCAAAAAATAATTCAAACTCTCACTCTTTGTAGATGACATGATACTCTATGCAGAAAACTGAAAATACTCCACCCTAAAATTGCTAGAACTCATAGAGGAATTCAGCAAAGTGGCAGGATATAAAATCAATCCACAGAAATCAGTTGCACTTCTATACACTAACAATGAGACAGAAGAAAATAGACATTAAACAGCCAATCCCATTTACAATCCACCCCAAACTATAAAATACATAGGAATAAACCTAACCAAAAAAGTAAAGGATCTGTACTTAGAAAACTATAGAACCCTCATGAAAGAAATTGAGGAAGACACAAAGGAATGGAAAACGTTTCATGCTCATGGATCAAAAGGACACATATTCTTAAAATGTCTATGCTACCTAGAGCAATCTACACATTCGATCCAATCCCTATCAAAATACCATACACTTTTTTTCACAGAACTGGATCAAACAATCCTAAAATTTGTATGGATGCAGAAAATATCCTGAATAACCATAGGAATGTTGAAAAAAAAATCAAAGTTGGAGGCATCACAATTCTGAACTTCAAGCCCTATTACAAAGATGTAATCATCAAGACTGTATGGTACTGGCACAAAAACAGACACATAGATTAATGAAATTGAATAGAGAACCCAGGAATATATCCTCAACTCAATAGTCAGCTAATCTTAGACAAAGCAGGAAACAATATCTAATGGCAAAAAGACAGTCTCTTCAGAAAATGCTATTGAGGAAATTGAACAAACACATGCAGAAGAATGAAACTGGACCATTTCCTTACACCATGCACAGAAATAGCCTCAAAGTGGATGGGAGCTATAGATGTGATACAGGAATCCATCAAAATCCTACAGGAGAACACGGACAACAACCTCTGTGACCTTGGCTGCAGCAACTTCTTGCTAGACATGTCTCCAAAGACAAGGAAAACAAATACAAAAATGAACTATTAGGACTTCATCAATATAAAAAGCTTTTGCACAGCAAAGGAAACAATGGACAAAACCAAAAGATAATTACAGAATGGGAGAAGATATTTTCAAATGTCTTACCAGATAAAGGGCTATAACTAAATTCTATAAAGAACTTATCAAACTCAATACTCAAAGAACAACTAATCTAATCAAGAAACGGGAAGAGGACATGAGCAGACATTTCTGCAGAGAAGACATCCAAATGGCCAACAGACTCATGGAAAAATCCTGCACTTAACTTGGCATCGGGAAATACAAATCAAAACCACCATGAAATACCACCTCATACCAATAAGAATGTCTAAAATTAACAAGTCAGGAAATGACAGATGTTGGTGAGGATGCAGAGAAAGGAGAACCCTATCACAGTGTTGATGGGAATGCAAGCTTGTGCAGTTACTCTGGAAAACAACATAGAGATTCCTCAAAAAGTAAAATAGAGCTATACTATGACCCAGCAATTACACTACCAGGTATTTGCCCCAAAGACACAAATGTAGTAAACTGAAGGGGCACTTGTACCCAGTGTTTATAGCAGCAATGTCCACAATAGCCAAACTATGGAAAGAGCCCAGATGTCCATCAATGGACAAATGGAGAGAGGATGTGGTATATGTATACAAAGGAATATTATGCAACCATCAGAAAAGAATAAAATCCTGGCTATTTCAGGATGGACATGGATGGAACCAGAGGGTGTTATGTTAAGCCAATGAATGAAGAACAGTAGGAAATTCACCTAGAAAGTTTCTTCAGTTTTCTTGCACTATCAATTGCAATGACCACAGAGAAAAAGTTGAAACTAATTTAATAACCATATTACTTAAGAAGAATAAATTTTTACTTTCATTTTCAAATAAAAATCTTATAGTTCTGAGCTACTGAAGCTTTCTGAAATTTTTGAGTGCTGTATGTTAGTTATTTTCATGACTCGTATTCATATATTGTATGAAAAGATAAAATGATATCAAATCTAGCAGCTAGTAAATGAACGCAGAATTTACTGTTATAGTAAGACAGGGGAATCAATGATGCATTTAAACCTGAGATTGATTTCTTATATCTGTTTAATATACAGTGCCATACACATAGAGATTAATCTCAAGGTTCTCATATGTCATGGATTCACATATCATTACACACACACACATGTTTAAGTAATTAAAGGTGTGATTTGACTGAGTTTTTTCATCAGCTGAAATTATTCCATATAATGTTATGAGGGGAGAAATGTTCTGTTTTTTAATGATTTTTACAAATTTAATTTCTTTTTAAGATTTTATTTATTTTTTAGGCAGAGAGAGAACACAAGCAGGAGAAGCAGCAGGCAGAGGGAGAAGCAGGCTCTTCGCTGAGCAGGAAGTCCAATGCAGAACTTGATCCAGGAGGCTGGAATCATGACCTAGCCAAAGGCAGACACTTAATAGGCAGAGTCACCTAGGCATCTCTGACGTTTAACTATTTGTTATAAAGATTCTTTTGTCTACTTTTAAGATTAAGGAGTACTTTCCTCTCATCTCTAAAAGTAGGCTTCAAATGGTTCCATACATTTGATAAAGTTCAGCACTGACCTCAAGATCATGGAGGGTCAGTCAATATTTCAAATATTTTGCTCAATAATACATTTTGTTATTATATACACATAATCATTGTTCCTATGATATTCTCTTATAAAGACCTAGAAAATATTTATAAATTATAATGAGTTACCAACATTGACTAAATTATTGCTTATGTGTTGCATATATTGAAAAAAAACACATTATTTTATTTTAATTGGATTGGCTTTAATTACTACATTGTGGATGTGACCTGTAGGGAAGACAGTTTCTGCAGTTAAGACACAAATTTTACTGAAACTTGAAGTCTGGGTAAAAAACATGTTTTGAAAGATAATTTATGACTAATTAGACAGAGAGAGCCCCAGAGAGATTTACTTCCTGAGGTGTGTATTTACATTTCAAGGTAGGCTGAAACCCTGGGACCTTGAAGACATTTTAGGTTGTAAATCAGGTGACAATGGACTTATTTATCTTTCCCCTGGAGAGATTTATTTATATTCCATGGAGTTAAAGTAAGATGCCAGGATCTTCCCTACTATATTTCCAAAGAGACTCTGGATGGGAGTAATACATCATGCAAATAAGTGACTGTAATCATTTTGTTTGGGGCTCCTTACCAGCATTACAGGTTACACAAGTGCTGCATGACATCTGTGTCCTATTACATCACCTCATATGTAAGAGTTATGGAACCGAAAATCAGTAGTTATTGTTTGCTGTAAATAAAAAATAATAACCTACTTTACTCAAGCAACTTATGTAAATATTCAGGATAACATTAATAATATAGATTTTCAAAATTTAACAGGTTATTTTGAATGATAATCCATATGTAGATTAGATAATTAAAATGTTTTTTTCATTAGCATATTCATATATTGAGTCATATACCTTAATTTTATGAAATATAAGAAAGCTGCTAATGAAGTACTTATAGGCACATTCTAATTTGGGAATATATTGAATGGAGTCATATATTGCTCTTTTTTTCCCAGCTTTATTAAGATATAACTGATAGTTGTATATTTTTTATTACTGCAAGACCTCTTGGAACTTTTAATATATTAAAGTGTGGTGTGATTTAAGAATGAAGACACTGAGTGATAAGGGTTGAATATTACTCCTTCCTCAATATAGTTGCCTGCAAAACACTTTTTGCATAGAATACTTATTAATATCGCCACAACTTTATCTTCTGAAGAATACAATTTGGGAATTATTTCATTTACTTTACAGTATTGACTGAGTTATTTTCTTCAAGGTGAAGTTTTAGTTACTATCATTGCTACCACCAACAGGTAAATATTAGGTTTTAAAATACTTTAACTCAGTTATTTTCCAGTCTTCTTTTGTCTAGAACAAAACAACCCTTAGGTTGTATGTGTCTAACAGTAGAGCATCAAACTATGTGAAGGAAAAGCTAAAAGAACTAAAAAAAAAATAAATAAATCCACTGTCATAGTTGGAAATGATAGCAGCCTTTTATCAGAAATGAGCAGATCTAGAAGCCAGAAAATAAGGATAAATTTGAACTCAAAAATACCATCAATCAACCAAATGCAACTGCCTTCTGTAGCCTACTTCATCCAACAATAGAATTCACATTTTTCTCAAATTCACAAGGAAAATGCACTAAGATATACCACACTCTGGGCCGTAAAACATACTTTAATGAATTCAAAAGCATAGAAATCACACAGTGTTTCCTTTCAGACAGCAGTGGGTTAATATTAAAAAAAAAAAAAGTCTCAAGAGACAAATATTTTTTTTGAAATCATAATACAAAGACAACTTACCAAAATTTGTGGAATGCAGTGAAAGTAGTACTTCAGGGAAATTTATAGTAAAGAATTCATATATTCGAAAAGAAGAAAGATCAAACATGATTAATTTAGGTTTCCAACTTTGGGAACTGAGAAAAAATATATATAAATTTAATCCAAAGTAAGCAGAATAAAAAATAAGAATTAATGCAGAAATCTATGAAATTAAAAAAAAATATATCAATAAAGAAAATCAATGAAACCACAATTTGATTCTTTGAAAAGTTTAATAAAATTGATAAAGTTCTATAGTGAAGCTAATTATGGAATATAAGAAATAACCAAAATTAATAATATCAGAAATGAGAGAGGGAAAATAGCTACAGATCTAATGGAAATTGAAAAGATAATAAAGGATAAAAATAAGCAACTATAAGGCTACATATTTGATAGAGTAATAGAAAGAAATCAAATGTATCCATATCAGATAAGAATAATTAAATGTGTCATTATTTTCAGATAATTTATTGTATGTGTAGAAAACCCAGAGAAAACTACAATATAATTGATAGAACTAATAACTGAATACAACAAGCTTTCAGGATATTAACTGAATATATAAAAATCAATTATATTTCAATATAGTCACAACAATCTGAAAGTGAAATTATGAAGTAACTTAATTTTTAATATCAAAAACTATATAATTCTCAAAGATAAATTTAACAGAGATGCAATCTATGTATAGCTAATATAAGAAAATTTTGCTAAAGGAAATTAAAGAAGATCTAATTAAATAGAGATGTTTCATATTCATGGACTGAAAGTCTCAACATTACCAAGCTGGTAACTCTTCACCAACTGGGCCAAAATTTCTAACAAAATCCCAAGGCTTTTCTGTTCTTGTTGCTGTTGTTGTAGAAACTGAAAAGTTAAGCAAAATTTATATGGAGGGGCACCTGGGTGGCTCAGTGGGTTAAGCCTCTGCCTTCGGCTCAGGTCATGATCTCAGGGGCCTGGGATCAAGCCCCGCATTGGGCTCTCTGCTCAGTGAGGAACCTGCTTCCCCCTCTCTCTCTCTGCCTGCCTTTCTGCCTACCTGTAATCTCTGTCTGTCAAACAAATAAATAAAATCTTTTTTAAAAAATCATATGGAAATGCAAAAGATCTAAAATAGTAAAATAATTTTGAAAAAAAAAAATAGTACAGAGTAGAGTACTTATACTACCCTGAATCAAAACAATAAAACTACAATAATCAGGACGCCTGGGTGGCTCTGTTGGTTGGACGACTGCCTTCGGCTCAGTGCATGATCCCAAAGTCCCAGGATCGAGTTCTGCATCAAGGTCCCAGCTCCATGGGGAGTCTGCTTCTCCCTCTGACCTTCTCCTCGCTCATGCTCTCTCTCACTGTCCCCCTCTTAAATAAATAAATAAAATCTTTAAAAAAAAAACCTACAATAATCAAGACAGTAACATATTTTAATTAAAGGACAGTGAGAGTCTCCAAAAGAAGATTCTTGGTAATGTTGCCAAGACAAAATGGAGAAAGGATACTTTTTTCAACAATTCTGGAAAAATTGGATATTCACATAAAAATATTTAACGTGGACACTTTCCTCAATCCATACATAGAATTTAGCTCAAATGGATTATATAACTAACTATAAAAGCTAAAATTATAAAATTTATAGGAGAAAGCATACAAAATAATTGTCAGGAGCTTGACTTGGCAGCAAATCAATACAAATACAAAGAATACAAAGAAAAATACTACAGATAGTGAGAAAATACTTGAAAATAACAATTTGTAAAAGACTTCTATCCTGAGTTTATGAAGAATGCTTACAATTTAATAATCCAAATATATAAGGATAAAAAATTTAATAGACATTTTACAGATAAGATATATGCATAAAAAGATGTCAAATTTCATTAGACATTAGAGAAATACAAATTATAATTACAGTAAGGCACTACTATACATATACTAGAACAGATGTTTAAAATATACAAAATACAGATAATATGGGGCCTTAGCAACAAAGTGGAGAGATCGGAATCATATATTACTAGTGAGAATGTAAATGACACAGACAATTTGGAAGGAGTTTGGATTATTTTTTTTTTAGATAAATATAAATATCATACAGTTCAGCATTTGCACTCTTAGGAAACTATCAAAAATAAATAAAAACATGCATGTTTGTGAATATGCATAGTAGCATTATCCATAATAGCCCTAAACTGAAAACAATTTTAATATGTCTCCACTGGTGAATGGATAAACAAAAATGTAGAGTAGCAGGGAATACTACCTAGGAGTTAAAAGCAATAAAATATTGATGATATAACATGGGTGAATCTCAAGAATATTATGTTACGTCAGGAGGAAGAAATTCAGACTTGAAGAACAGATATTGTACTATTTCTTTTATACAGAATTCTAGAAAAGCAAAGTTAGAGACACAGAAAACAGATCAGTAGTTGCCTAGAAGTGGAAGGCAATAATAGACAATAGCTGCAGACACATTGATTAGTGTCTTGGGTGATAAAAATGCTCTACAATAGAGTGCAATGGCATATGCACAACACTGCAAATGTACTAACATCACTGAATTCACTTTAAGGATGAATTTCATAGTATGTTAATTATACGTCAATAAAATTTTTTAAATTACATAAATAATAATATACTGAGGAATAATTTTAAAAAGAGACATTGAATGGCTCTATAAAATCCACAAATATTGCAAAGGGAAATTAAGTAAGCTATAACTAAAGGGAGAGCTATTCCTTAAGATTCGATATTTTTTTAAGATTAAAATCTTTCACAAATTAATTTCTAAATGTATGGAATCTTAATCGAAATACTAGAAAGTTTTGTGATGAATTTCGGAAACTGATTTTTAAAATTTACATGATAAAGTACATTTAGGCAGAAAAATAAGAGTAGAAAAATTGCAAGTCTAGAGGAATTCTACTACCAAGTCTTGGCTATAATTTTTAAAAGATTGTGTTATGATATAAAAATAGACATATGGGTCACTGGAGCAGAATAGAGAGTTCATTAATAGTCCCATACTTATATTAGCCATTGGATTTCAACATAAGGTACATGGTAATTCAATGTGGAAAAAGATAGAATTAAAAAAAATTGTGCTATATAAACTAAGCATTTGTATGGAAATAAAAGTTCCTCAGTTTTTACATATTATATGCAAACATTAACTTCAAGTGGATAATATACGTAAGCCAAAAAAAACTAAATTTGTTAATTTTTAAGAAGATGATGAACTAAAATATTAGTGACATTGGGTTAAGCAAAGTTTTGTTATATGGGACATAAACACAATGATCTATAAAATTATCTATAAAAGTAATTTTATAAAAGGTATAAATGTTTTCTTTTCAAAAGACAAATTTAAGAAAATGGAAAAGCACATTTAATACTAGTAAAAGTTATTTTCAAGACATAAAAACATCAAAATGCTAGGCTCAGGATATAAAGAACTCTTATAATTCATTAATAAGATGGCAGAAAAGGGGCACCTGGGTGGCTCAGTGGGTTAAGCCTCTGCCTCAGCTCGGGTCATGATCCAAGGGTCCTGGGATCCAGCCCCACATCTGGCTCTCTGCTCAGCAGGGAGCCTGCTTCCTCCTCTCTCTCTGCCTGCCTCTCCACCTACTTGTGATCTGCCTGTCAAATAAATAACTTAAAAAAAAAAAAACTTTAAAAAAATGGCAGAAAAGTCATTAAAAAATGACAGCATCCTTGAACAGAAATTTCACAAATGAAAATAATCATAGTTAGGCAGGTGAAAAAAGGCTCAATAGTTCTTGTCATCTGTGAAATGCAAGTTAACCATCACGTGCCCACCAATATGACTGAAGTTAAAATGCCCAGCAATACCAAGTGCTGCTGAATTTATGAAGCAAGCACATCTCCAAACCACTGTCGGGATAGTAGTTCAGTCACTTGGTAAAGAGTGTACCAGTATCTCAAAAGGTGATCTGAATTTACCATGTGACCTGGCAATCTCATACTATGTATTGACCCTAAATGAATCAAAACATATTTTCCAAAAGTTTACACCAGAATAGTCCAAAACTTCATTTAGTCAAAAATAGGAAATTACTCAGAATCCTTCAACTGATGAAAAGAGAGACAAATAACAAAATATTATCCAACAATAAAAATGAACACAGTGGTCATGAACAGAACAGCATGGCTGAGTCTCAAAAGCTCAATGAGAGAAATCAAGTGTCTATATGAAATGCTAGAAAAGCAGAACTGTAGCTCTGGGAAACAAACCAGCATCTGCCTGGGGCTGGAAATCAGAGGCTGGACTGGCTATGAAGAGGCACAGGGGCAATGCTGTAGATGAACCTGTTCTGTACCAATCATCACTGAATATGATTACCTAGAATCATCAAATTGTTCTCCCACAGCAAATAACTAATTATATTTTAATTATGCCTTACTAACGCTGTTTAAAAATTATGGCACAGTTTTAAGCAAGAATATCAATTGTTCTAAACTAACCTGCAAAAAATTAATAGAAAGCAATAAAGAGTAATTGTTATTAGTTAATACAATAAATTAATATTTTTAATCTCCCAGGGGAAGAGTTCGAAGACTCTTTTGAAGACCTTCAATATTTAACTGAAAGAATACATAAATGTCATGGTTTCTAGGAAATCTATATTTAGGTAACTATATAAATCTGTAGTCCAAATCATAACATCTTTAATAACAACAAGGGACAAACTTAATAATTATATTGGGACAATAAATGTAAATTGATATTGCATTGGGTGCTGGAATGCGTGTGATCAGAAAACAGTTTATTTTCAAAATTTGAGTATGAAGTTTTCTAGAAGCATATTGTTCTTATTTGCTTGTCTGTGGCATACACTAAAATGTCATTTTTTCTTTATGTTTATTTTCATTAAAAGGGAACATCCAAAGGACACAGCACCATTTAATGCACTTTGCACTCAAACGCAATAAGTGCAGGTGTAATTTCACTGTTAAAAATATTATATATTCTTTTTTTTAGATACATGATCCTTATGTTATTTAAGTGATGTTCTTCAATAAACACAATACTATGCTTGCATATATGCCTAGATACTGACATATTGTTCTGATATTCAGGGCTAATTTGAAGTAGAGATAGTATTTTAATATAGGTATACTTAATTCTGTATTAATTTAGAGGAATAGGTGATTGTTCAGTAAGTTGGAAAATTAATGTCTGACTTCATCAGTTTATGTTTCATAGTTGGACTTTGGGTGTATATATGCTCTTTAATTTTTCCCTTTTTAAGAGACTTGTTTGAATATACACACATACAGAGCCAAAGAAATACTTCTTTTTATATGGAAGTTTAAATTATATATAATTTAAATTAAGTTTTTATATTTTATCTATTATATTAATATGAGGAAGATATTATAGAATTTATGTCTGGATGAGATAGAACATTTTTTTTTTATTTTTTACTTATGATATTTGGATGTAATTGAATGCAAGAGAGATTTCTAAATGATTATAAAGATTACTGAATAGGTGGGCATATGGATGAAATAGGTGATGGGGCTTAAAGAGTACACTTATTAGGATAAGTACTGAGTAATGTATAGAACCGTTGAATCACTATATTATATACCTGAAACTAATATAACCCTGTATATATTATACTAGAATTAAACTATACTAGAATTATAATTAAAAACTTACTAAAATGCTACTAAATAAATAACTTCAAGTATTAAATTGCTGTACAATAATTTGAATAGTAAACTTAAATATGTAGACTTACATATATTGAAAAAAAAAAAAAAAAAACACACAAGAGGGGCGCCTGGGTGTCTCAGTGGGTTAAGCCTCTGCCTTCGGCTAAGGTCATGGTCTCAGGGTCCTGGGATCGAGCCCTGAATTGGGCTCTCTGCTCAGTGGGAAGCCTGCTTACCTCTCTCTCTCTTCCTGCCTCTCTGCCTAATTGTGATCTCTCTCTCTGTCAAATAAATAAATAAAATCTTTAAAAAAAAAAGAACATTAATTATCTGATACAAGATTTTAATTAAAATCTCCCACCTGGGACTCGTCCCCATTTTATACTAAAAGCTGTCTCTTTACTAAAGATTGTCTCTTTACTAACCTTTCACTTTCTTACAGATTTTCTAAGACAATTAACATATTTTGAAAACATCAAACCACTAAATATTCCCAGATATTCACAAAAAGGAGAATGAGACTTTCTTAAAACATTTGTAACCTGGATCAAGTACATTCATCCAGATAAGTATTTGTTAAACTTCTACTCAACACTGCACTAGGAATTCCTGTGTTCTGTTAAAATCCTTCCTCAGATAAATTTATCTTTACAGTCTGAAACAGTTTTTCATTCAATCCACTAGATTGCAGTTGTTTTTCCAGTTACTTTATTGTTATTTTATTTGTTTTATTAAATGGTGGTTCCAAGAGGCTATCTGTCAGTTGGGGAACACCTACATGAAACCTAGGCTAGTATGCTGAAATGTGTTAGTCCACAATCTGTAATTTCTAGAAATCAGGTCAACTTACTAAGGTTTTGATAATTGAGCAACATATTTCCTCAGCCACCTAATTCTTTCCCAAGGAACTCTTCCACATGCAAAGAAGTCCATAGAATTCTGTGTTTCTCTGGAACTTGTAGAAATAATTAAAAACTGTTGGTGTTTCAGTTCAGATCCAGTTATTATTCTACCACAAGGAGAGTTATACAGACTTAGAGTCAGAAAAAGTAGATGGAGGGTTCTGAAAGTATGTAATGGGTTTTGTGTACGTCCAACTCACAACTAACCAAAAGAAGACTCTTGCTTTCTCACCCATATCACTTTACATTATGTTAAAATGCACTAGTCTGTGTTTTCACAAACCAAAATCTACTTATATTTCCCAATATCTAGCAAGACAGTTGTTATCTACCAAATAATCAACTAAGTAGCTTATTCAAAACATATGATGTAGGCTATGTGATATGTTTAAGACAACACAAAGATGAATAAGCACTATCATTCCTCAAGAAAGTCCAAGTTTGTGGGGAAGAGAAACCCAAACACACACACTCACACACAAGTAGGGAAGGAGGGATAATGTGGTGTCACAGATAGTGCTAATTTATCGAGAACACACAGGTTACGCTCACCATAGAGGAACCACAATCAAATGTGTTTGATCAGATGCTTAATTTTCTGGGGGGAAATACATATGTTTTAAAAATATGGTATGATGTTCATTCTGTGCAATAACATCCTCATCATTACTGATGTGAAAATAGGTTCATGTGAGTTCCCTGACTCAAATGACCATGTGGGGAACTCTGTGGAGCCAAATCCCCAGAAAAGCTGGTGAAAATTGAAGAGCAACAAAAAGTAGTAGGTAGAGTGGCTGGCAGAGGCAGAGAGAGAAGCAGGCTCCCCACTGAGGAAGGAGCCCGATGTGGGACTCGATCTCAGGATCCCAGGATCATGACCCGAGCTGAAGGCAGTGGCTTAACTGACTGAGCCACCCAGACGTCCCTCCAGAAATGCTTTTAAGGGCATATAGAAAGTGCAAGACACTTACTCAGGGTAATCTGCTAAAACGGAAAGAAACGTGGAAGTCTGAGGCATTTTAACTGCGATCCCTTTGCACTCTCCCAACCCTTGTAAAAGAAATTCCACCGCAAGTTGGTGTAGCCAATAGAGGGCTTCTTATCCCCAAATCTCCTAGTGATGGCATATGGCATATTCCTGGGAGGAGCTGGGTATTAGGAATTCTCATTCCCTCATCTCACACTCCCTGCCCCATTACTTTTTTTTTTTTTAATTTAATTTTATATTTTTTCAGTGTTCCCAAATTCACTGTTTGTGTACCACACCCAGTGCTCCATGCAATATGTGCTCTCCATAATACCCACCACCAGGCTCACCCCACCCCCCAAACCCTTTCTCCAAAACCCTCCGTTTGTTTCTCAGAGTCCACAGTCTCTCATGAGGCCAGGTCCTGGAATGCAGCTGAGAAATCGAGGAGGCAGTAGCTCTACTGCCATCACGGACTACGGAAAATGTTGACGTCCTGATCATTTTCTCCCTTGCCTATATATTTATTTACTTTTTCAATTTATTTATTTTCAGAAAAACAGTATTCATTATTTTTTCACCACACCCAGTGCTCCATGCAATCCATGCCCTCTCTAATACCCACCACCTGGTACCCCAACCTCGCACACCCCCGCCCCTTCAAACCCCTCAGATTGTTTTTCAGAGTCCATAGTCTCTCATGATTCACCTCCCCTTCCAATTTACCCCAACTCCCTATTTATAGGGTGAAGTTTCCGTATTAAAGGACACAAGCCAAGAAGACCAGGGATGACTATCACCAGCCTAGTGTCCATCTTCTAAAAAAAGGATATCCCTCAGGGAGAAATGTACCCATTCCCACTCCTCTACCTCTAGAACCATAGTTCACTGATTTGCTCAGGGTACAGACGGATTATACAAAGAACCAAAGCTCTCCTGAAGGAATTGACTTTCTTTGAAACAGAGTAATGAAGTTCATGCCTACAGGTGCTCTCAAAAATAATTAATGCTTTTGGGGGGAAAGTGGTTAAGAGAAGACTTGCAGCTTCCTTAAAGAGGTAAGACAAACAGTAGGCCAATAAGCTTACCAGAAAGACGAGGGAAGCAGACAACCAAAAAGAGATTTTCTAGAGGCAGAACAAACCTCCAACACTGAATTCCTGAACTATCCCTGCAAAGGAGCTCGAAAGTAATTGAATGAATCTGTGGGGAAATTTATGCTCCAGGACCTTGTTGAAAACTTCAGCGATAAGTGAACAGTTAGCAGAACTTATAGTGAAGTTGCATGTGGTCAGGGAGAGAGACAGTCACTCCTGGTAGAGCACTACTAAAGCTACTGCCATATTGCTTGCTGCACATGCCCAAGGCTTCACCCTGAGGAACAATATCAAGGACTTTATATTGCAGAGGAAAAGAACTTTATTAAAATAATCCAGCCAGTCACTAAACAAATTAAAAAGCAGAAATTACAATACAGAAAGAAGAGTATTATACAAAGTTGTTACAATGTTTTAGTTAAAATGTCCAGTTTTCAATAAAATATTATGTAAAGATTCAGAAAAATATGACCCATCAGAAAATGGAGACTGGGAAATCAATCAAATATCAAATTTGACATGAAAGACGCATCATACTGAGTTGCATTATAAGTATGTTCAAAGATAAAGGAAATCATGGTTAAAGAAATGAATGAAGCTATGAAGAAAACATTACAGCAAATAGAAAATATAAATAGATATATGGAAACTACATTTTTAAAAAGCCAAATGGAAAATTTGGAGTTAAAGTTAAAATAATTGAAATAAAGAGTTTATCAGAGAAGCTCAATAGAGTATGGAAAGAATCAGCTCCTAGTATGGAAAGAATTAGCAAATGTGAAAAAATCAAGATAGATCAATAGAGACTGTCCAATCTGAAGAATGGGGGCTGGGGGGAAGCTTAAAAAAATGTAAGATACCTTAAGTACATATTGAGCACAGTCAAAGTCAATACACAAAAATCAATCACTTTCAGTGATGAGTGCAAAAATGAAATTAAGAAAATAATTCCAAATAAAATAACATCAAAAAGAATTAAATACTTATAAATAAATTCCTATTGGGAACTATAAAACACCATTGAAATAAATTAAAGACAGAAATTAAAGGAAATTGGTAAAGTTTATGAATTTGAAGACATAATATTTAAAACTTTAAATGATAATGATCCTTCAAATATCTACAATTTCAATGCAATCTGTCATTTTTCCCATCTGGTTTCTTTGTAGAAATCGACAGTCTGATGATAAAAATGATGTAGATTTATTCAAGGCACCCAGAAGAGTATGTAACTCAAAATGTTAAACACAGAGTGATGTTTGACCTGGTAATTCCACTCTTAAGTACCTACCTGAAAATGAAAACACACATCCACAGTAAAAATTATACATAAATGTTGATGCCAGTATTAATCATAATAGCCAAGAGTTTGATGCAATCAAATGCCCTTTAACCAATGAATATATAAACAAATGTGGTATGTCTACACAATGGAATTTTAGTAATAAAATGAATGCAGTAATAATACATGCTACAACATGGATGAACATTGAAAATATTATGCTAAGTGAGGTGACTATATTCTATGATTTTATTTATATGAAATGTCCAGAATAGGCAAATGTATACAGATAGAAAATAGATTAGTAGTTACCTAGTATGGAGAGGGAAATGAGAGGGAAATAGGCAAATGTATACAGATAAAAAGTAGATTAGTAGTTACCTAGTATGGAGAGGAAATATATAAACAATATATATTTGGTTTATTTTTGGTGTGAGGAAATATTCCAAAATTGATGAAGTAATGGTTGAACAATTCTGTGAGTATAGTAAAAAATATTTTGTACAGACTACATGACTGAATATTATAGTCTATAAATTACAACTCAATAAAACTGTTACAAAATAAAAGTACGTAAGTAGGTATGGCTGCATTTGTAGTTATCAATTTACACCCAAAATCTCATTTTCTCTGCAACTATTAGGTATATTTAGAAGAGCTGGGCATTTGTTTAAACACAACTCATTTTGCCATATATTTTCAATATCTTTCTAAAGGATGGAACATGCTATAAAATATATATGAAATTTAAGGCATTGTTAGAGCATCAAAAATGATAAAATGTTTAATACTCTCAGGTACTGATAACTTTTAAAAGGAACTGATTGACAGTATCTTGGAACATGAAATAACAAGATAGGGTTACTTGATTGAACCTTTTGAAAAAAATAATACAAAAAATAAATTCATTCACAGTTAATTGCTTTTTAATAGCTCACTGTGAAATACTGAAATCAGAAATCAGCAAAATGTTGAAGTGAGGTTCCTAAGAGTGTGTGTTGGAGAAAATAGGAGGGGTAAAATTCTATTTTCTTCTTAAAGATATTAAAGAGTAGTGGCCTGGTAGTAGGGGGATTATAAATATTTTATTTTAGACAAAAGGTAAATAAACCATAAAATTTAAAAAAAGTGATCTTTGCTGAATAATAAAATTTCTGTAAGCTGAAGAAGTTTAGTTGAAAGAAAGTATTTAGATACATTTTATATTTATTGTACTTTTCACATAAGGCGGTAATTTTCTGCTGGCATAAAAACATAACTCTCAAAACTATTAATGACAATATTAACAAACATGATTGAAAAATTGATAGGCATTAATATTTTTGATAGTTTTTTTAAATAATTGGCTGTTTCTATTGCACTCAAATTTGGAAAAATTGATTTGTGAAATTTGTTTACCAAAAGTAAAAGAAGATGTATAATCAGGGTAATTTATAGCTTTAAGATTGACTATTCTAAACATAGGGTATCATAAATTCATACTTATAGAAATCTGGTATAATCTCTTATGATTTAGGCAATTCTGATTCTTTTGAAATTAATTTTACAAACTTAATGGCATTTTAAGTATTAGAAAATTCTTTTGGTATTCTGTTAAAGAGTTATCTTTTTTGACATGTTTAGAGACATCATAAATATCCTGAATGCATGAAAAAGACTCCTAGCAAACTATTTAATTTCAGCATTCAGGAAAATTTATGTTAGAAAATTTAAATTCTTTTTAAAGGGACATTAAGATCATTTCTATATCAATGTGATTTATTCTCCTCAATAATTAAACAGAAAGTGTTTTAAGTGACAATAGGGGAAGTGTTAGTGCTTACTTGAGGGTTTTTATCTGAACAAACCACATATTCTTAAAAGCTCCTGCTTTACTTCTCGCTGTAGACCTGATTATTACCAGTTTTCATTAAAAATATTAAATATAAATGACAAGTAAATCAAAATATTTTCATTAAAAATATTAAAGATAGAGTCATACAACTTAAATTGTACAGGCCTTTTATTAACCATTACAGTATTAATAGTCTTCAACCATTTGAAGCTGAAATCTTTATTTTCTGTTATTAAATCTTCATATAATTTATATTATATTATATTATAAATTCATATAATATATATTCCTCTCTCTGTTTTTCAGAATTGTTTTCATTATTCACATATAATTTCTCAGATTACTTTTTAAGTTGATTTCAAGAGCACTGAGAAAGAGCAACAATACACGGAGCTATTAAGCTACGAAATGATCAGTGGGTCAACCAAGGAGTCAAAGGAGAAATAAAAAATATATGGAGACAAAAACGAAGAGAAAACACAGTAGTCCAAACTCTTTGGGACAAAGCAAAAGCTGTTCTAAGAGGGAAGTTTACAGCATAAAGAGCTACCTCAAAAAAGCAAACAAAAAAATGTAACATTACATCTCAAGGAGCTACAAAAAGAATAATAAACAAAGCCTAAAGCCAGTGGAATGAAGGAAATAATAAAGATTAGAGCAAAAATAAATGAAATAGAGACAGACTTTTAAGAAAAAAGAAAAAAATCAAGGAAAGCATGGTGCTGGTTCTTTCAAAAGATAAACAAAACTGATTTACATTTAGCCAGGCTCATAAAGAAAAGAAGAGAGAGGACTCAGATAAGTAAATGTCAGAAATGAAGGAAAATTAAAAATTGATACCACAGGGACATAAAGGATAATGTGAAAAAAATTATATGCCAGGTATATGGTCAACTTATAAGAAATGGGTAAATTTCTAGAAACATATAATTCCAAAACTGAATAATAAGAAATAAAAAATTTGAAAAGACTAATTACTAGCAATGAAAGTGAATCAGTAATCAAAAAAACTTCCAAAAAGTCCAGGACCAGATGGCTACACCTGGAGACCAGGAGTGAATTCTACCAAATATTTGGGCTCCCTGCTCCTGGAGAGCCTGTTTCCCCCTCTCCCTCTGCTGCTGCCCCTGCCTGTGCTCGCTCACTCTCTCTCTCACTCACTCTCTATGTCAAATAAATAAATAAATAAATAAATATAATATATAATATATAATATAAATATATATATTATATAAATATATATTATATATAATATATATAATATATAATATAAATATATATATTATATAAATATAATAAATAAATGAATGAATATAATAAATAAATATAATAAATAATAAATAATACAATAAATATATATTATATATAATATATATAATAAATAAATAAATATAATAAATATATATATATATTTTGTTTATTTATTTGTCAGAAAGAGAGAAAGAGAAAGCACACAAGCAGGGAGAGAGGCAGGCGGAGGCGCAGAGAGAGGCAGTCTCCCTGCTGAGCAAGGAGCCCGATGCGGGACTTGATCTCATGATCCTGGGATCATGACCTGAACCGAGGGCAGCCGCTTAACCCACTGAGCCACCTAGGCGTCCCAATAAATATATTTTTTTAAAAGGATATTTCTGATGGAATGATTTTGGCTGATAATTTATATTCCTCTCTCTGTTTTTCAGAATTGCTTGCTTTTCAGAAAGTTGGTTTTGACCAGAGAAAGGACACAAAACACCCCAATCATTGCTATCAGGCTGGTTTGTAGTGCAGAGAGCGGTGCTATAAAGAGAGCATGGAGTTTGCCTTTGAGCGTAATTGAAACTCATGTTGCTAAGGTCAATATATTTGTAGACTGGCAATTTCATACAACTCCGCAATGGGATAATCTGATGATCGAAGAGAACTGACCATAGAGCTCAAGATAACTCTTTTTGCTTATTGTGTGTAATAGAATGAAGGTATCTCTCCCCTCCAATAAAGTATTCATTGGCATCAGAGTCCAATTAATAGAACATACTTTAAAATGATAAACTTGAAATAATATTTTTAATTTCTGAAATCCAACCTCTAATTAAAAACACCTTGCTGAGAATTTCTATGAAATACGAACCATCACAAGCTATTAACGGTAAATCGATATGTAAATGGGAGAGAAACAACTCTGCTATTTACAGGTGGCATCATGGTCAGAATTTCAGTATGTTAAATTTCAAAACCTGCTTTCTACCTGTTGTCTCTCTTGCTCTTTTGTAAGATTTTTTTTAAAATATGTAGTTCTATGATAAGTACTTAAATAAACATATTGAATGTATCTAATAATTTCAATCTTTATAAATTTCAGGTTTTAAAAAGTGTATAAACTGAATTGAGATATCAGGTATTTAGATGTTTGGAAAGTCTGAAGTACTTTTGATCATATATTCCAGACAAATCAAAGAAAAATTCATGAAGACTATATCCCGAGATATTCATGTCACTTAATGTTAGACTTCTTTTGAAGAGGCATTAACTATTTTAGATTATATAGGACTATAATAAAATTAAGAAAAACTACAATGGTTAATATATATATGTATATGTATATATATATTTTTCCATATTTGATTTATTGTTCAGTCTGCTAATAAATTATATTGATTTATCACATTTATGGTAATTAACAGAAGGTGATCACCAAATATAGGGGTAGCATTTAATCTTTCAGTTGTAAAACAAAATTATTACACAGAGAAATTTATTTTTAATGATCTCTGCCATTTGTGTGTGTATTTGTGTGTGTGTGTGTGTGTGTGCATGTTTGTATTTCTATTTTCTCATTCTGGATTCCCACATCTATATGGTAAATATTATTAGTGACATCTTTATTACCTGTTTTTCTTAGTTAACATATGGCATGTGAAGTCCAATTTCAGTGCCATCATATTCTTAATTAACTAAAATATCATACCTTGGAAATGCAAATTTCCTTTGTAGCCCAATAATATAATTTTTCTGTTATAATTAAAAGAATGAGGTTATTTCCTATGGTAGGTCAGTGGGCTATAAAGGCCAGAGAATAACATAAGAGGACATTTTATAAGACAGATCAGCTTTGTTCCCAGAATTCTTCAAGTATTCCAGGTAAGATACCACTAACATGACCTACTCTAGGTTTGGTCTCCTGCACTAAAGAATTTGAATATTTGTCATTTAAATATATATCAGGAAAAGAATGACTGTTCACTTTTTCAGTATATTAAAATAGAAGAGACAGAAGAATCAATTAACTTTGGAGATGGAACAGTAGAAATAACTCATTCTGAATATAGCCTGAAAAAAGTAAAAATTAGGGCTCCTGGTGACTCATTTGATTGGGCAGCTGCCTTCAGCTCAGGTCATGATCCTAGGGTCCTGGGATCCAGCCCAAGTCCGGCTCCCTGCTCAGCAGGAAGCCTGCTTCTCCCTCTCCCTCTGCTGGCTGCTCTGCCTACTTGTGCTCTCTATCTCTCGTGAAATAAATAAATAAAATCATAAAAAAAATAAATAACTAAAAGTAAAAATTAACAGAGACACAGGGATCTGGGATATTTTTTAAAAAATGTGACGTTCATGTCATCTACATCCCAGAAGGAGAGGAGAAAGTGGGCAGGACCGAAAACAAGTATTTGAAGAAGTAATGGCTAAAAATATCCTCAAGTGGGCATAAAGCAGTAACCCACAGATTCAAAGATATAGAACTCCACAACACCATCTATCAACAGGTTCTAATTGACATTTATCGAACACTCCACAAAGAAACAACAGAAAGTATATGATTTCCAAGAGCACACAGACGTATAACAAGATACACCATATCCTGAGGCTAAAATAAATGTTGAAAAATATAAAAGAATTGAAATTATACAGTGTGTGTCTCTGACCACAATACAATCCAGCTAGAAAATCAGTGTAATAAATTTTGAAAGAAAAAAATCCCAAATATTTGCAAACTAGAGAGCACACTTCCAAATACTCCATGGATCAGAGATGTCTCTGTAGAAATTAAAAACAAACAAACAAAAAACCATAACGTTGAACCAAATGGTAGTGGTTGTGGTTTTTGTTGTTGTTGTTGTTTTCTCCCTTTAGTCAGCTCCCCCAAATCATCTAGTCTGTCTGGCAGAGCTCCACACACTGGGACTTGAGCAGCGCAAGCACTCTTCAGAATGCTGCAGAGTACTGCGCAGGTTCCTGCATTATGCCAACACACAATGCTGGCCAGGCTGCCGTGGCTTCCAACTGGCCTGGGAATGTCCCACCGATGTAGCTTAGACAGCATCACAAGGCATATTTAGGAGAGAACTTCTTCATACTTAGAGAATAATTTTGTTGAAGTGTTTTCTAATGCAGAGTTTAGGAGAAGTTGTTCTTTATGTAAACTTATTTTAGACATTTTTTAAAATAAGTATTCTATTTGTGACATTTCAAGCAAGTTTTAATATTGAAGTTATTTTATCAGAGTTATAATGGAAATCAGCTTATATATATTTTTTATATATTTTCTTTTTTGTCTTTATAAATTATAAATATATATTTAAATTGTTATTTATGATAATTTCTAAATTATATTTATACTTTAGACACAGTTGATGTTTTATATATATATATCAGTATAAGTGTTATACATATTTTACATATATATGTGGTATATCTATTTTTGTCATTGCATGATTTAAAATGGTTGACTATTAATATTTTGCATTTAAGACTTCACTTCTGATTAGTACTAAGGACAAAGTTATGGACCAATTGTTTGTATCCACCCTGTCCCCCAACTCATATGTTAAAATTTAATCCCCAGCATGGTGGCAGTTAAAGGTAGGGCCTTTAGGAGGTCATTCAGTCATGAGGTTTAGAGCCCTTATAAACGGTACTAGGGTTCCTATAAAATAAAGGCAGAGAGCCAGTTCACTTTCTTCCCACCGTGCAAGGTTACAAAGACAAGCAGTGGTGAGCCTGCAACAAAAAAAGGGAACTCTTACCAGAATCTGACCATGTTGTCACTCTGATCTTTCACAACTGCTCTCCAGACTGTGAAAAATAAATTTCTGCTGCTGGTATACCACTCAGTCTATGGCATTCATTGTAGCAGCCTGAATGGACTAAGACAGACAGCATATATACTTTGCAAAGTATAGAAAACTAAGCAAGATTTAAAAATTGTTCTGAAAAAAATACTTATATGCACTGAAAAGAATGCAAAATTCATGTTAAATTTTTAAAGTAGGCCATTCATAACTGTTTGTAATTGTTCAAAACAACATAGCATCCATGATTTCTTCTACTGATTACAACTTTTCAATTACACAAAATAATAATTTCAAAAGCTTTGAAAAGTGTCTATCCATGGTTTCCAAAACTATGATCATTCTTAGGGAATTTATCTTGTTTTCTCAAATAATAATTATATTTGAAAGCTAAAAGCTAAGTGAAATATAATTTATGCTTCACAATGTTAATGAATTTTTTATGGAAGAGTAATTTTGGCCAAGGTAAAACATGCACTCTTGAAAAAAATGCAAACTCATATTTGGAAGTCTACTATACATACAGAACGATTTCAGTAGCTAAACGAAAAAGGAGTTTGTTGCTGTTGAACATAAAGAAGACTGTTTCTGCAAAATGAGGGGAGAAAAGCAACAGTATCAATACAGCCAACAGACCATGTTACTGAAAAAGATAAAAAATATATTCAAATAAAATATCACATTATATTTTTAGTTATTTTCAATTAATGTTTTCAATGTCAAAGACTAATATATATACAATAAAACATATATTATCCTTGTATTTCATATTCACGTCAGTGCTTCCTATAATTACATTTTTTGGGACAGTCACTGCTACTGCATCATTGTATTGGGTTCATTAAAATTCTCTCACATGGGATTCTTTTTATTTTTTCCCTTATCAAGCAATTTTGCAGCTAGTTTTTGGATTTTGCAATCCACATGTGATTTTGCAATCTTTCTGTGAAATGTCAACTCTTTTAATTTCATCCACTTTCTATTTCAGTTAATGTGAGATATCTATGTGCTAAAATTACTCCATGGAGACAGGTTTCTGCTCTTCTGATGTAATGGTTACACAGATGACCTACCCCACTTTTCATCTGTAGGGGATCAAATGCTTACTCTCTGTTCAGTATTTTATATTTGTTGATCTAAGCCATAAAACAACCAATATTGAGTTATTGAAGTTGCAAGCATACATAGATTGCACATATGAAATGTTTTTAAATGGATTTAGAGAGTTTTTTTGTGTTGGTGATAAAACAAAACAATGAATTTGCAGAATGTTCACAAACTAGTTATCTGTACTCAGGACATCAAAATTGCAACACTGAACACTCCATGCTAAATCAGTAGAAATAACTACAAAAATCCTCTGGTAGTATTATTATTTTTTTTCTTTAAAAAAATAATTTGTTATGGCATTCCAAAGTATTAGTATATAACACCATAAGCAAGCTCTAATTTACTCATTTAATCTACTCATTCATTCAACATTTATTAAATGTAGGGTATTGAGCAGGTACAGAGAATATAAAGAAGAGATAAATGATGTCTCTATGTTCAATTACCTTTTAGAATGAAAATTTTCATTGATAACTTTAAATTTTTTAAGTACGATGACATTGAAAATGTTTTGAGGAGATATAATTACAACTAACAGATTATGAACAAAAATACTCAGAGTCTGGGCCTATTGCTTGGACAATTATATATGTTACACCTATTCACTGAAAATGCGTTTCTATACCCATTTGTTTAGTTTAATTATTTAAAAAGAAATTAAGGTGACTTTTGATTCTTACAAAAGGTGTATTAAGCATTCCTATAAATAAATAATAATTTTTGCCATATTAAAATGTAATATATATACATACAGTAGTAAATAATACATTATGACTTATCAGATATTCCCAAATTAGTTAGCCCAAGGATAAAAGAAGGAGACCCAATAAATAACTGGCATTTATAAACAGCTATCTAGTGACCTCTGTAGAGGTAGTACTTTATTTCTTAAGCTTTCCATATAAGCATTCTCATCAAGTATTTTTTCTACTAAATATTTTACTTATCTTGGAAAACATAATGATGCATTTACTGATTTTTATGTTTCAAATAGTTATTATTTCTTCACTTTAATTTCTCAGGTTCTAGTCTTATCGCCGTTAGAGTTAGAAAATAGTATTAAAACTTTTTCATTTAATCAATAAATGATAATTAAATCAAAACTTTGCTAAATTTAAATGAAAGATGTCTGTAAATTACAAAACAAGATTGTAATATTTTCCAATAAATAAGCTGAGAAAGAGCTATTCAAATGTCAGGCAATTTTTTAGACACAAAACAGATCAGTTGAAAGTAGATTTTTCAACTTGGTAAAATAGTAAAATATAGATGAACTAATATGAACATATTAACTCATACAGTTTACTATTAAATAAAAGTATTTTATGATTAAAATATATCTCAATGGTCTTTTGGTCTCATAATCATCAATATTCTGACATTAAATATAAAATGCTATTTTTCAATTTAGTTAATATTTTAAGCATTAAGTATTATGCATAAACAACCAGAGAACTGATATTTATTATGTGTCCATCACTGTCTAAGTATTAGCTTAGATGATTTCACATATATTATCGTCCTAGTAGGAATTACTTCCAGTAGGAATTACTGATCACCATTCAAGAGTAAATGTGAGGCCAGTAGTTTTCCTATATACATTCCAGCAAGCTACATTATATTATGGAAGTGCAACTGTGGAAATAATAGTTCTTACTGAAACTACTTGAATATACAAGAGAAAATTGAAGCCAAAAGGACATCTGATTTAAAAGTGCAGGATTGTAATAATTTACTGATGCATTTGGAATAGTGCCCATTTGATTAGGACAATATGTTGCACTGGAAATCTTATTAATGTGAAAAGGACTATCTCTTACAGTGATTATCATAAAAGCTTTCTCTTAAAAGTATTTTGTAATTTTAGAAGGCAAGAGTGGCCCAGTTGAAGCCTCCTCCTATACTCAAACTGACAGGTGAAAAACAAGATTATGTCTTACTCTTCTGGATTTATAGAATTATATATGTAATTCATTGAACAGCCTTAAACATTCTTTTCACTCTTACTACGCAATCACTGTGAGAGAGTCAAATGTATTTCGTTACAACCATTATTGAAAATCCCATTTTGTGCAACATTAAAATAATCATCTCTTTGAATAGTTTGCTATTCCTTCACTACCCGTGTAACTTGTATTTTGAGTTGTCTTTTCTATAGTAAATGGAACTGCATTAACTACTGTTCTAATCTAGTTTTCCTTGAGGCTAACCAGTAAGCAGATTAAAAGTGTTACCTCTGTCCAAGAACATGCTCTCTGTAGTGTCAACAACTACTGTGCAGATCAAACATTCAGTCTTACCTTTCACAAGACCATGTCTCAGGAAACTGTCCCTCATACATACAAAGGAAAATTACAGTTTCAGGAATTTCACTGGAAAAGTTCATATAACATAAGCTTCATTAAAAAAAAAACAAAACAGAAACATTTAAAAATAACCTCATACAATAAGAATGTTGAAATGCCCTGAAACAATGTCCTAACTTAAAAATGCAAATGGAAAACATTCCAATTGATCTTCATAAGTTTAGAATGCTTATGAGCTTACAATTTATAGTCTTCCTAATTCTTAAAGGAAATCGCCCACTTTAAAAACATTCCTGACTAATTTCCTCAGCTAAAACTTGAGAACAAAGGTAAATTCTACAACTAGTTGGCCAGACAGAAAAGGAAAGTCTACATGAAAAGTCTCCATCGCTTTATTTGTTTTGGTAAGGTGAACACATCAGTTACATTTTTGAAACAGGAGGAACTTTTTATCATAATAGCGTATCTATACTTACTTGATTTCTCTACCTTTTCCTTATGTTGTCTCCATGAACACACGTCATGACGTTCTGTTGTTCATTGTGGCTGCGGTGAAAGATTTACCCATAGTAAGTCCTTCTAAAACACAAGAAGACAGAATGTTTAGACCTTCCTCTCTGCTTTTGTAGCATTTTGTTTATTAAAGAGAGTCAGAAGGACCTTGGCTCCCACTCAAATTATGATCTTTACTAGCTGTGTTATCTTGAAGAATTTACTTTTTATAATACTGTTTTTTTTTTAAATCTGTGAAACCTTGATGATATTTAACCCATAAAATTCTTATAAGAATACATTAACATAAAAAAAGAATGCATTAACATGACATTTGTAAAGAACAAATCAATATAACTTTTCAATGTCCACTTTCTATACCTGATGTATCATTATTTATGCTTCAAGTTGTAAATCTTCATATGCTTCTTAAACAAAATTAGTTTCTGTGCCCCAAAACGTTGTTATCATATCACATGAACTAGAAATGTTCAACACAAATGTAGCAGCTATTCATTAACATTAGTACCTAGTTTGACATTTGATAATGGCACATTAAGATGTTCCCAGAAGTACACAAATATGGCATTGGAAGCAGCACCACATATCTGATAACTAATGAGTGTTTCTGAGGAATGCATTAATCCCTCTGTTGTAGAATTTCCTTCTTTTTGGAGTTCAGTAATGATATTAGTAGAGAATAATCCTCAGAGACATTGGGGAAGATTTGTGTCACCCTGGTTAGCACACACATATATAAAAGTTCAAGTTTACAGAAGTTTACATAGACCCTCCTCTGGGGAGAAGATGTGGCTATGGGTATTTGAATTATTGGATATGGTGTTGAAATGTAGAACAATCTTAAGTGGGTAAATATAAAATATTTAGTGTTGAATAATTAGTTAAATCTGAAGTTTTGGAGTTAGAACACCTTTGGTGGAAGGAACAGGAAAGGTAACTGTGTCTTAGGCATGATGCTTATTTCATCAATGTTTATTAAATAATTTTAGAGAAAGTGAAATTGTTAACACTGGAGGTCATCTTAAAACCCATGGCAACTGAAATCAAGATTTCAAATAAATTGGCTAAGAACTTAGAATGAGAAGAGAAAAAGACAGATGAAAGGGAATATTAAAAGATAACCATGGGCTGATAAATGGAATTATCTCAAAAGTCATGGGTTAAAATTATAGGACATCAAAACAAATATCTGAACTTCCAAATATTGATTATCTGACAGCTCTAAACAGATTGGGCTGTCTTTCACCTCTATTTTTTTTAGTGCCTCTGTATACTGTCACGAAAATATGTTTTCTAAATGAAAATGTATTCAATTATACAGGAATCACTTAAGCATTTCTTTGATACTGTGCCAGTGACAAAGAGGAACAAAGAATATATGCTCTAAATAATCTTATGGTGCTATTTTCCAGATATTTGATTTAATATGATAATAATAAAGAAAAAATTCCAGATATAATGTGCTTTAATAAAATAAACTCCCAAAGTTGAAATAAAAGTGTACAAATTCTACTTTATTATTAAGCTAATTAAAATGTCTGTCTTAACCAAATTTGTGTTTTGCTTTGAAATGCTGATTTTTTAAAGGTTTTGTTTATTTAATTTAGAGAAAGAAAGAGAGAGCGTGTGGACAGGGGCAGAGGTAGGAGAGGGAAGGGGAGAAAGAGAACCTCAAGTAGGCCCCTCTGAGCACAGATCCCCTGCAGAGCCTGATCTCAGGACTCTCAGATCAGCACCTGAGTGAAACCAGATCTTAACCAGCTGAGCCACCCAGGCACCCCCTGATATATTGATGTTTTGATGCAGAATTTTTATGCCTTAAACTTATTTAGGGCCTATGTTAGCAATTTTTTATGCAAAAAATACTTTGGAATACCTGTACAACAATATTGAAATCTTTCCTGTTATTATTTAAATAGCAAGCTACTTTAGAAACATTACTTCCTTAGGATAACATGCCAGGTTTATACTTATGCATGGCATTTCATCAGAATGCAATCATTCTCTTAATACTTAGAGGAAATCCAGAGTTTTTGAATTTTGAAATCATTAGTAATTGATCACTTCAAATGAGAACACTACTGTTATGACTAATGAATGAATTGTTAATGTTCATAATCGATGATATTTTGTCCTGATAGAGAAGTGACTACAGACAATTTATCATCTGGATCTCAACAGGATACTGAAAAAAGGAAGATGATTATATCTTAATTGCTTATTTCCTCTTGCATGTTTTAATAAAGTTTTGAAGTGTAAGAACAATATTAAAGTTCAATTAAATAGGATTACTATATGATGACATTTCCATTTCAAAGGGAAATCAATTTATCCAGAGAATTATAGTGTGTGAACATTTATGGGCACATGTGCTTGTAAAATAATTGAAGTAGGTAAACAGAAGATACCATACTTCTATCTCTATGGGAACTTCCTCACGATATGTTTGTGTACTTCTTATATGTTGGAAGAATAATCTTGAGAGGCTCTTTAACTCATATTGTACAGAGAACATGTGACCATAAAGTATATGCATAAATCTCACAGATACATATGTATAGCACGGACCACTATTACTACTCTGTTAGAGTGCCCTATCATGTAGACACATAACAACTGCTTCCTCTGTGGATGTTCTCTGTCTTTCTCTCTCCTTCCTCACTCACCAAAAAATAGAGACATAGTCATAGATGACTGTCTTGCATGCAGTCCCTTTTCCCATTACATCCTGAGAAATATTGTCAATAGTGTTTTGGTCCCATTAATTTTCATAATAGAAATTTTCAGATCAAATAATAATTCCAAATCATAATTAATTGCCATTTGACTGCTTATTCCTATTTCCCTCTTATTCACATCCGTACCAATCTCCAACAGAAGACTGAGAAATAAATTATAATGACTGATTAAAATTTTCAAGTTTTTTCCCCTTGTAACTTGAATCCTTTTGGTTCATCTAATAGGGGGAAACTATGCAAAGCATAAAAGATGCAGCTAGGATGCTTTACCAACTGTTTTGTTTTATTGTTTTGTTGTTTGTTTGTTTTAAGAAGAACAGTTACTGTATACCCACAAGTCAAGTTCCCTAGTCTTAGACTCATCCCAAAGAATATTTTTCTACTCTTATTTTTTTCTGTTTGTTTTTTGGCAAAAATGAAAAGACTATTTGCTTTATTCTACCCCTACAAATGGCAAATAATATTACCCAATGAGCCACAGAAATAATCTGTATTTACCTAAGAAGAGTAAAGTATAGAACTAAAGTAATAAAAGTAATGTGGTTATTAAAGTTTCCCATTTAATGTTGCATTTTTAATAATATCTGAGTGTTTTTGAGGACTTTCTTCATCTTAGTATTCTGATGGAAAATTATTCTCAGAATTTGAAGGAGGATATATTGTGAGTATATCATCCCCAAAGTTGATGCATATTTCTCCTTTTTATTAATACAAAAATATTATTTTTACCACATGAGGTATCAAAAACTTCCAAATTCTTCTAAGTTTTTTTTTTTTAATGTTTTTACGCCTCTCAGAGAATTATATTTTAAGTGCAATGGAAAGAATAAATTTTCCTGTGTTGTCACCACTCCAAGGGTTTTCCAATCTGGGAAGCAGAGACCTTCACAAGTGAGAATACCAATATAGAGTTGAATAGCTTTTAAGGCATTATATAATTTAAAAATTTTGCTCATAGAATTGCCATGGTGTGTGTGTATGTGTGTGAATATTTTACAAGGTGGTACAAAATCATTTTAGTGGTAGCTTATGGAAATTCTGCCTGTAAGTTAGTTCAATATTAATTTTCTAAGAGCTTGTAAGTGCATGCTAAAACTGTATATAAGAATATATTAGTATAAAAATGTCTGAAACTCTAGTCTTTAAAAAAAATGTATTTCATATTTTTTCCCATAAAGCCCAACAGTATCAGCAAATGTTTACATTATGTAATTCATTTAGGAAAATACGAATGCCCTATTTTGTTTAATTCTAATCATGTTTTACAGAACTGATTGATAAAAGCACTATTCATCTGGCACGATGAGGAATCATTTTCTACATTATTATTTAGTCCCTTGAACAAGGCAAACTCAAATCCTTGGGACTTGGCAGTGATTCATGAAAATAAAAGCATTACCAAGTACATTTGACTTTCTGAAGGACAAAGTTATATGATATAAAAATATAAATATATAAAATGAGAAGGAGAGATTAGCAAGGACAAATAAATAATATCCAACCAACCCACGTGGTTAAAAACAGCATTTTAAAGAAAATGTGGTTCAGCAAAGATGAAGTCAATGTTCGATAAAATATACAGGTACAAGAAAAAAAATCAAAATATAACATTCTCCCCATCTTCAATGGGGAGAAAATATTTGAGGGCATGAATGCTAAGGATACATGGCATGATGGTACACAGGAGATTAAATGAGAGAAAGAGATGCACTGTAATAGAGACTGTCATAAAATGGATTAACACCAACTCCAACAGGAAGCTTTATTTTTACCCCCTACCCTGTCCAAATATGAGCCTATCACAGGCAGATTAAGTCTGCCTCCCCTGCTACCTGCAACCTGCCTCAATGAAGAAATGATCCCATCAGTCTGGATTTCATGATTTTGAGTTTCAACCAAATGGTCTCAGGAGGAGTTTAGACTAATACTCCGCATTCTACCCTAACTCATTAGCACACTTGCTTATACATTTGAATTTTATTTTCTCCTTTCAACTAGCTTCTTTAAATTACTATTTTCTTTGTTCTATTTTCCTCCCTTTGGTCTTATATGTATATTTTGTATGTGTCTGTGGTTAGTTTTCATTATCCTCATGTTACTATTTATCCTATCCATTCTTAACTATATTTTCCTTAGACTTCTATATTCATTCCCTAATAAGACTTTATCTCCTGGGTTTTAGCACAAATAGCTGTAGAAAGGGATGTAAGCTATCATGCCACAATTTGGCAACTTTTTTATTATTAAAAATAATAGACATATGAAAAGAATACTGCAATAAACAACAATGAATCAATAACTCAGATTCAACAATAATCAATTCATGTTTCAACTTTACTTCCACTCACCACTTATCCTAACCACTTACACTGAAGTAAATTCTCAACCCAACCTATGTCCAATCAGTATTCAAATTTATTTATTTATTTGAAAAATAAATCCAAATTTAATTCAAATTTATTTATTTGCAAAAAGCAAAAAGACAATATATTTTAATAGGTATTCTAATAATTTCCAATTAATTGGTAGGTCTCCTGTTGGTTTTAAATGTTGATTTCACATGTTAAGCAATTTAACAACTTAATATTCCATTTTGTATCTGACTTTAGACAGCAGAATTAGAATAAAAATAAAAAATAAAAGTAAAATAAATATTTCAGGAGGTTAGCATTGAATACTCTTATTCCAAAAAAGTTACTTCCTGCTTCTATAAATTTGTTTTTTTTTAAATAAAAATCATATTTCCTCAATTTATTGTCATATGGAATTATGTGCTTGAAGAAGAAATTCTCTTCACAGATATACGTGAAAATGGCAAAACTTTCCTAGGTACTAGCATTGCTGAATCAATCAGAGTTAACGATACTATAGGAGAAGAAACAAATATGATGGTCATTCAGAAATATTTAGAAATGGCATTCAGAGAGATTTGTGTCACTGACTAGCAGGGCTTCAATTTATTTTTTCTTCGAAAGACCAGTTTTGACTAAGAGAGTAGCTGATTTTTTAGCTTCAAAAGGAAGATAGTTTGAGATGCTTTCAATTTCCTCCATTCTTGGTAGAGGAGGTTATTTGTACTATTCTCTGAATTAAGGAGAAAGTCCACATTATAACCAGGAAAATATTTATGTTTATTATTCCATCTGATAGTAAGGAATGTGTTTTGTGTGAGGAAATATTCAGTGGCTCTATTCCTTTGATATTGGAATTTTATATCAGGAAGAAGGGATATAAAGACATTAGCAATCTAAGTTGAATTTGGTATTATGAAGTTACTTTTTTTCTGTTAAATTTTGGAAAAATTTTTTTAAACTCTGAATATCTACTTCATCGGTTTGTAGTAGGTAAAAAGAATATTTACATTATAAAACTACATAAAATTATGTGGCAATACTTATAACACTTAGAAAACACCAAATTTTATAAAATAATGACTTATCATTATTTGTGGAATGTTACAAATTTCAAGGGATCCCCTGGCCTAGCAATCTGCTTCTAAAGAAGAGACATTTACTGAATGTCTAATATACATCAAGACTTTACTACATTTTAATGTATGTGTGTGTTCATGTTCATTTAACTTAAAGAATGAAACTGTAATGTGAGAATTTTGAGACCGAGTTTACAGATTAAAATTTTTAAAAAATAATAGTAATAATCTCTGAAGGATTCAGTTATTTCGCATCTGTTTCCACATGGTCATAGGGAATACATCAAAGAGAAAAAATGCAAATTTTTCTTTTGCTGGCCTATTTACAGTGGTTCAGTAAAAATTTTGGATTTTAAGATCTTTATCTTTTGTGATATTACTACAGGAAACCAAAGATGAGGTGTGATTGTAGTCACAGAGACTTGAAATTACTTAAGACTTTTGTTTCCAGTTATGATAGAGTAGCTGTCACCAAGCCAATCCTCCCCCCTTAAAAAAATCATAAAATGGAGGAAAACATAAAGCAATGTTTTCAAGCATAATAAAAGAAACAAATGCTGCAATGTTGAGAAAATAAAAACTTGGAAGGGGAGTTTCAAAAGGTCTTGGCTGTAAGTCTGGGTACAATATCCCATTTATGGCACAGGGACTGGGGATCAATCAGAATATGGAACTATGTTAGGTTTGAGGTAATAGAGATCTGAGTTTAGAGCAGCTGAATCTGTTAGAATTTATGGAATGCAGCTCTGAAAAAGAAGGAGCTGTACAGACAGGATTCACATAGTTTTGTGCTAGGATTGCCATTAGTTCTTTGTTGAGAACTGGACTATGCATATGTAGAGTGGAGTATATATGGTTTGCTAAAATGTGGCTACTAATAATTTAAAACAGAATAGAAGTAATGGAAATCAAGATGTGTGGGAAAGAGTAGAATTCCAGTCCACCCATAACCCTTCATGTAGTTAAAGTTAACAAGTCATTAACATCTGGAGAATCCCTCATATTACAATCAAGGGCTACACTCCAGTAAGTCCTACATGAGACTTACCTTACCGAGTTTATAGCAACACAGGTCTACCTCAAGAGGAAAACACACACACACACACCCTTCAAGTAAATAACCTAATTTATACTAGAAGGAACTAGAAAGAGAACAAACAAAATACAAAACCAGCAGAAGAAAGAAAAATCATTTATCATGCATATGGAAGATGAGAGAAAGCTGGAATGGCAATACTTAGATAAAATAGACTTTAAAACAAAGACTGTAACAAGAGACAAAGAAGGAAATCATATAATAATAAAGGAACAATCTAACAAGAAGATATAACAATTGTAAATATTTATACACCCAACCTGGGACCACTCAAATATATAAAGCATAAACATAGAAAGCAATTAATAGTAATACAATAATAGTAGGGGAATTTAACACCTCACTTACAGCAACAGAGAGATCATCTTACAGAAAATAAGTAAGGAAACAGGGGCTTGCAATGAGACACTGAATCAGGAAGATCTAACTGATATATTCAGAACATTTCATCGTAAACAGCAGAATATATATTCTTTTCAATTGCACATGGAACATTCTCCAGAAAAGATTACATGTTAGGCCATGAAACAAATCTAAACAAAAGAAAGAAAAAAAAAAAAAAAAGCTGTACCAAATATCTTTTTAACCACTTCCATGAAACTAAATCAACCACAGGAAAAGGATTGGGAAGAATACAAATACCTGGAAGTTAAATAGCATGTTGGACCACTTCCCTTCACTATACACAAAAAAAAAACCCTCAAAATGGATTAAAGGTCTAAATGTGAGACCTGAAACCATAAAACCCCTAGAAGAGAGTACAAGTAGTAATTTCTCTCACATCAACAATAGTAACTTCCTTCTATATATATCTCCTGAGGAAAGGGAAATAAAAGCAAAAATAAACTATTGGGGCTACACCAAAATAAAATATTTCTGCACTGCAAAGAAAACAGTGAACAGAACTAAAAGACAACCTATGGAATAGGAGAAGATATTTGCAAAAGTCATATCCGATAAAGAGATGCTCAACATCACTCATTATCAGGGAAATGCAACTCAAAATCACAATGAGTCTCATCTGTCAGAATGGCTAAAATCAGAGACAAGAAACAAACAAGTGTTGACAAAGGTGTGGAGGCAAAAAAACATTCATGCCCTGTTGGTGGGAAGGCAAACTGGTGGAGCCATTATGAAAAACTGTATGAAATTTGCTCAAAAAATTAAAAATGGAACTACCATATGATCCAGTAATTCCACTACTGGTAATTTAACCAAAGAGTGAGAAAATATTAATTCAAAAGATATATGAACCCCTACGTTTAATGCAGCATTATTTACCTTAACCAAAAGTATGGAAGTAGCTCAAATGTCCATCAACTGATGAATAGATAAAGAAGATAGGTTATGGGGCGCCTGGGGGTCTCGGTGGATTAAAGCCTCTGCCTTCGGCTCAGGTCATGATCCCAGGGTCCTGAGATCGAGCCCCATATTGGGCTCTCTGCTCAGCAGGGAGCCTGCTTCCCCCACCCTCTCTCTGCCTGCCTCTCTGCCTACTTGTGATCTCTCTGTCAAATAAAAAAATTTAAAAATAAATAAATAAATAAAAGATAGGTTATATATATACAATAGACTATTACTTAGACATTAAAATAATAAAACCTTGCTATTTGAAACAACATGAATGGATCTAAAGGGTATAATGCTAAGTGAAATATGTCAATAAGAAAAAGACAAGCACCATGGCATTTTATTCCTATGTGGAATTTAAGAAACAAAACAAATAAATAAAGAAAAAAAGAGACAAATAAAAGAGACTCTTAACTAGAGAGGACTGATAGCTACCAGAGGCAAGGAGTGTAGAAGAAAGAGGGATGAAATAAGTCAAAGGGGTTTAAGAAGAGTAAACACATTGTGATGAGCCCTAAGTAATGTAAAGAATTGTTGATTCACTATATTATACACCTGAAACTAATATAACACTGCATGTTAACTACACTGGAATTAAAATTAAAATATATTAATTATATATTTTATGTATTAAAATATATAAAAATACATATTTAGAACATTAAAAACAACTTTGTGCCAATAAAATTTATAATACAGATGGTAGTTTGAGATGACTTGTCAGAACTTCTCATATAGGATCACAGAAATCTGAAGACCTATTTACTGTTTAATTAATAGTAAATGAGTATTTGAATTCACAGTCAAAATACATCTGACAAATATCAGGCCGAGGTGTTTAAACTAGTGAATTCTATCCAAATTCTAAGGAAGTAATTACACCAAGTTTAGATATTTTATCAGTAAAAGGAACTTTTTCCCAATTTATTTTAGAAGGCCAGTATATCCCTGAAATAATATCCTGACAAAGATGTTTAAAGTATTATGCCTCCATCAGAAAGGATGAATACCCAACTTTTGTATCAACATGGACAGGACTAGAGGAGATTATGCTGAGTGAAATAAGCCAAGGAGAGAGAGTCAATTATCATATGGTTTCACTTACTTGTGGAGCATAAAGAATAACACAGAGGACATTGGGTGAAGAAGAGGAGAAGTGAGTTGGGGGAAATTGGAGGGGGAGATGAACCATGAGAGACAAACCGAGGGTTTTGGAGGAGAGGGGGGATGAGGGGTTGGGAGGGCCTGGTGGTGGGTATTAAGGTGGGAATGTATTCCATGGATCACTGGGTGTGGAGCATAAACAATGAATCTTGGAACACTGAAAAAGATAAAATAAAATTAAAAACAAAAAGAAAATATATTTATCTTACTGAAACATATATATACATATATATATATATATATTCTCAAAAATATTAGTAAGTTGAAGACAGTAGTATATTAAAATTATAGCCTACAAGGAGGGTCAAGATGGCAGAGAACTAGGAGACCCTGTTTCAACCGGTCCCCTAAAGTGAGCTAATTATCTACCAGAACATCTGAACACCCATGAAATCAGCCTAGATTTAGGATTATACATTCCTGGATCTCTATGGGGGCAGAAGACACAAGCAGAGAGGTAAAGCAAGGTAGGAGCACTCAGACTGATAATGGAGGATAAACAGAAGGGGGAGGGAACCACCAGAACTTCATCGGAAAGTAATACCCTTTGGAAAGTAATATCCCAACATGAAAGTGTTCTGTGATTGGGGACCAGCATTAACTTGGAGTCTGGTTAAAAGCACTCAAAAAGATCAAAAGATCTTAAGGGGCAACTGGTAGAATCGGGCGGTCATGGGCTTGGCCTAAGCCCATGGACCCAGGATGGCCATTAGGGACCATGCTAGGGACCACCTGTCTCATAAAGAGTGTGGCAGAGCCTCTAGTTCCTTGTCCCTGAGCCCCTGGGGATAGTGTGGTTTGCAACACTGCTCAACACTCCCACCCCCACATGAGGGTGTCTCGTGTGGGTGTAAGCCTGTACTCTCTAGAACTATAGCCTTTTGCACTCTGTGAGCACTGTGTGACTGGAGTCCGACCTACTCCCCATTCACACCTGAGAAAGCTCTGTGCAGGCACAAGCCAGCAGTCTCTAGGACTGACTGAGGGTTTGGACACTCCCAACCTGGACCTGAAGGAACTCAGAATGATCTCTGGTCAGGATCCCTTGGAGGTCACCTGTGCAACCATGGGGTTGAGGACACCCTGAGTGGGCCTGGACCCCAGTCAGCAGACCCAGCAATGGCAGCCATCAGAAGCAGGCTCCCTGGACAAGATCACTTGTGGTTTTAGTGGCACAGGGGTACAGAGACAAGCGGGCACTTTGGGCAACCACTAAGATAGTGGCTGGGGACGTGCACTGCCTGTGGGAGGTTGCATGGTTCAGCGGAGTTTGCAGAGGAGGAAGCTGTGTTCTGGACCACCCAGGGGAGCAGACTGAGGTTTCTTTCTGAGACGAAGGTGTGGGTGCATTTTGCTCTCCACTAAACCTCTGGAAAGCCACAAAAAGCCACCAAAGAACAAAAACCTCCAGAGAACAAAAGCCTGAAAAACATGTTTCCACAGAGCCCAGCCCCTTGATAGGGGGCAGGAGGATTCAACCCAAGCAAGACTGACAGAAAAAAATATGTAGGCCCCTCCCCCCGAAAGCAAGACAAAAAAACAAGAGGACAACTACCACAGGGCCTCCATAAGACTATAAAACCCCAATATTGGGGGAAAGCAAGATATTATCTCCCAGTATTGCCCTAAAACCTTCATATTTCATAGATACAACTTTTGTTTTTAATTTGTTCTCACTATTCTTGTTTTGTTTAATTTTTTAACCTAATTACCATTACAACTAGAGGTTTAATACAACATATTCCATAATAACATTTTAACTTGAACTTTTTTCATACATATAGCTATATTTTTCTTTTGCTTTTCTTTTTTTCTTTCTTTTTTTTTAATATACATATAGATATAAACTTCAAGGTAATCCTCTTTCCCTAATCAATATTACCCCTATTCTAAACCAGTTTTAATCTCTCTTTATCTATGGAAAGTTAAGTCCTTTAACAAAGATAAAAAGATACACCTAGGAAGAATCAAGATAACTTTCCTCACCCACATTGAGGATTTAGAATCACCCTCCCAACTTTTTCTTCTGTCAGTGTTTCTGTGTATTTGTTTTTGTTCTGGTATTATATAAATCTTATACTTTGGGTTCATTTTTGCTGGGTTCTTTTTTTGTTCCTTGTCATTTGCTTTTGTCAGTCTTTTTGTTTGTCTGTTATTTGCATACCATATAAATCTTACTTTTGAGGACCATTCTGGTTGGGTCTTCTCTTTTTTTCTCTGTCTCTCTCTCTCTCTTTTTTTTTTTTTTTTTTTTTTTTTTTGGTGGTGACTTCTGATTGCTCAGAAGCATTCCAGGGTGCACCTTGCCTGGATCGTGGTTTATATATTCAGCTACTCACCCACTCAACCACTGCTCATCAAAATGACTAGGAGGAGGAACACCCAATAGAAGAAAAATTCAGAGATTATGTCCTCTCCAACAGAACTGTTGGATATGGACATAAACAATATGTTGTAGAGGGAGTTCAGGGTAATAATGTCCAGGCAATGGCTACGTTGGAGAAAGCCATTAATGAAAACACAGAATCTCTAAGGGCAGAAGTGAAAGCACCCAGGAAGAAGCTAAAACTGCTATAAATAATATCCAATCTAATCTAAATACTCAAACAGGTAGGGTAACCAAGGCAGAAGATAGAATTAGTGATATAGAGGACAAACTGATAGAGAAAAAGGATCAGGAAAAGGCATTGAAGAAACAACTTAGAAGCCATAAAAACAGAATTAGGGAAATAAATGACACCATGAAATGTTCCAAAATCAGAATTAATGGGATTCCTTGAGGGGATGGAGAGAGAAGACTAGAAGCCATAGTTGAACAGATTCTAGATGAAAATTTTCTCAATCTGGGGAAATGAAACAGTGTTCCTCTACTAGAGGGAGAAAGAACCCCCCCCCCAGATCAACAAATCTAGAAAGACATTGAGGCACTTGATTGTGAGACTGACTATTCATACTTTTAGACAAGAGTTTCTGAGGAAAGCTAGGAGGAAGATATTCCTTACATACAGAGGAAGTTCTGTCAGAATGTCAGACCTGTCCACAGAAACCTGGCAAGACAGAGAAGGGCTGTCAAGACATATTCAGGGCACTAAATCAGAAGAACATGCAGCCAAGAATACTTTATACAGCAAGGTTGACATTCAAAATGGATGGAGATATAAAGAACTTCTAAGACTGGGAAGGTCTAAAATAGTATATGACCACCAAGTTGATACTATAAGAAATATTAAGGGGGGATATATAAAAGAAGAAAGAACCCAAGAGTGTCATAGAACAGAAATTTACAGAGACAATCTACAGAAACAGGGACTTCACAGGCAACATGATAGATATAAATATAAAGGTATCTTTCAATAATCACTTTCAACATGAACAGCCTAAATGCTCCCCAAAAATGGCACAGAGTTGCAGATTGAATAAAATGACAGGACCCATCCACATGTTGTCTACAATAGCCCCATTTGGGACCTAATGATACATCCCAACTGAAAGTGAAGGGATGAAGAAGCACATTTCTTGCCAATGAACCTCAAAAAAACAAAACAAAACAAAACAAACAAACAAAAAACAACAAACAAACAAACAAAAACAAAAACAAAAAAACCTGGGGTAGTGATTCTCACATCAATAAATTAGATTTTAAACTAAAGACTGTAGTCAGAGATAAAGAAGGACATTACATTATTCTTAAAGGGTGAATCCAGAAAGAAGATTTAACAATTGCATTTATGCCCCCAGTACAGGAGTAGGCAACTACACAAGACAACTGATAATCAAGATAAAGAGTTACATTGGTAATAATACATTAATTGTAGAGGATCTTAACACGTTACTCTCTGTAATAGACAGATAATCCAAGCAGAAAATCAATAAATAAATAAGAGCATTAAATGCCACATTGGACCACATGGGCCTCATAGATACATAAAGAACATTCCACACTAAAAGAACACAATACTCATTCTTCTTGACTGAACACAGAACTATCCCAGAATAGACCACATACTGGGTCACAAATCAGGGCTCCGATGATACCAAAAGACTGAATTATTCCCTCCATATTCTCAGACCACAATGCTTTGAAACTGGAACTCAACCATAAGAAAAAGTTTGGAAAAAATTCAAACACTTGGAAGCTAAAGATCATCCTGCTTAAGAAAGTTTGATCAACCAGAAAATCAAAGGAGAACTTAAACAATTCCTGGAAATCAATAAGAATGAAGACAGTTTGATCCAAAACCTATGGGATATGGCAAAGGCTGTACTAAGGGGGAAATACATAGCCATCCAAGGCTCACTCAAAAAAAAAAAAAAAGGAAAAATCCAAAATATATCAGCTCTCTTTACACCTTGAAGAACTGGAAAATCAACAACAAACTAAGTCAACTTCATGGACAAGAAGGTAAATAATCAAGATTAGAGCAGAGATCAATGACATAGAAGCTAGAGATACAGTAGAGCACATCAGTGAAACTAGAAGCTGGTTTTTTGAAATAATTAATAAGATCAATAAACCATTGGCCAAACTAATCCAAAAGAAGAGAGAGATGACCCAAATTAATAAAATTATGAATGACAGGGAGCGATCACAATTAACACTAAGGAAATAGAAACAATCATAAGAAATTATTACCAATAGTTATATGCCAATAAGTTAAGCAACCTAGACAGAATGGATGCACTCCTGGAAACCTACAAACTTCCAAAACTGAATCAGGAGGAAACTGACTACTGAATAGACTGATGTCTAGTAATGAAACTGAAGCAATGATCAAAAACCTCCCAAAAAACAAGAGCCCAAGACCTGATGTATTCCCTGGAGAATTCTACTAAACATTTAAAGATGAAATAATTCTCCTATTCTTCTGAAGCTGTTTCAAAAAATAGAAACAAAAGGAAACCAGGTGGAATTTATCCCTGGGATGCAAGGATGGTTCAACATTTGCAAACCAGTAAATGTCATAGAACAAATTAATAGGGAAAGAGAGAAAACCATGTGGTCTTCTCAATCCATGCAGAAAAAAAGCATTTGACAAAATACAGCACCCGTTCCTGATTAAAACACTTCAAAGTATAGGGATACAGGGACCTTTCCTCAAATTCATAAAATCTATCTTTGAAAAACCCACAGCGGGTATCATTCTCAAAGGGGAAAAGCTGACAACCTTCCCTTTGAGATCAGGAACACAAGGATATCTAATCTTGCCACTGTTGTTCCACATAGTACTAGAAGTCCTAGCAATAACAATCAGACAACAAAAAGAAATAAAAGGTATTCAAATTAGCAAAGAAGAAGTCAAACCCTCTCTCTCTTCACAGATGCCATGATACTTTATGTGGAAAACCCAAAAGACTCTACCCCTAAACTGCTAGAACTCATACACCAATTCATTAATGTGGCAGATTACAAAATCAATGCACAGAAATCAAATGCTTTCCTATATATTAATAATGAAAATATAGAAAGAGAAATTAGAGAATCAATTCCATTTACTATAGCACCAAGAACCATAAGATACCTGGGAATAAATCTAACCAAAGAGGTAAGGGATCTGTACTCAAGGAACTATAGAACATTCATGAAAGAAATTGAAGAAGACACAAAAAGATGGAAGAGCATTCCATGCTTATGGATCAGAAGACTAAACGTTTTAAAAATGTCTACACTGCCTATAGCAATGTATACTTTCAATGCTATCCCAATCAAAATTCCACCAATATTTTTCAAAGAGCTGGAACAAACAATCCTAAAATTTGTATGGAACCAGAAGAGACCCCAAAATGCCAAGGAAATGCTGAAAAAGAAAACTTAACTGGGGGCATCACATTGCTGATTTCAAGCTATACTACAAAGCTGTGATCACCAAGACAGCATGGTACTGGCACAGTAAGAGACACATAGATCAGTAGAACAGAGTAGAGAGCCTAGATATGGACCCTTAATGCTCTGGTCAAATAATCTTCAACAAAATGGCAAAAAAATAAACAGTGGAAAAAAGACAGTCTCTTTAATAAATGGTGCTAGAAAAATTGGACAGCTATCTATAGAAGAATGAAACTCAACCATTCTCTTACACCATACACAAAAATAAACTAGAAATAGATAAAAGACCTCAATGTGAGGCAGGGCTCTATCAAATTTTTATAGGAGAACATAGGCAGTAACCTCTTCAACATCGGCTACAGGAACTTCTTTCAAGATGTCTCCAAAGGCAAAGGAAACAAAAGCAAAAATGAACTTTTGGGACTTAATCAAGATCAAAAGCTTCTGCACAGCAAAGGAAGCAGTCAACAAAACAAAGAGGCAACCCACGGAATGGGAGAAGATATTTGACAATGACACTAACACAAAGGGCTGATATCCAAGATTTATAAAGAACTCCTCAAACTCAACGTACACAAAACAGATAATCACATCAAAAAAAAAAAAAAAAAAGTAGGCAGAAGACATGAACACACACTTCTCCAAAGAAGACATAAAAATGGCTGACAGGCACATGAAAAGATGTTTCCCATCATTAGCCATCAAGGAGACTCAAATCAAAACCACATTGAGATACCACCTTACCTAATCAGAATGGCCAAAATTAACAAGACAAGAAACAAGCATTGGAGAGCACGTGAAGAAAGGGGAACCTTCTTACATGGTTGGTGGGAATGGAAGTTGGTGTAGCCACTTTGGAAAACAGTATGGAGATTCCTTAGGAAATTAAAAATAGAGCTACCCCATGACCCTCAATTGCACTACTGGGTATTTACCCCAAAGATACAGATGTAGAGAAAAGAAGTGCCATCTGTACCCCAATGTTCATAGCAGAAATGGCCACAGTCACCAAGCTGTGGAAAAAACCAAGATGCCTTTCAGGGGATGAGTGGATAAAGATATGGTCCATATATACAATGGAGTATTATGCCTCCATCAGAAAGGATGAATACCCAACTTTTATATCAACGTGGATGGGACTGGAGGAGATTATGTTGAGTGAAATAAGTCAAGCAGAGATAGGCAATTATCATATGGTTTCACTTACTTGGAGAGCATAAGGAATAACATAGAGGACATTGGGAGAAAAAGAGAAGAAGTGAGTTGGGGGAAATCAAAGGAGGAGATGAACCATGAGAGATTGTAAACACTGAGAAAAAACTGAGGGTTTTGGAGGGGAAATGGGTGGGTGGTTGGGTGAGTCTGGTGGTGGGTATTAAGGAGATCATGTGTCATTTTGAGCACTGGGTGTGGTGCATAAACAATGAACTTTGAACACTGAAAACTTTTAAATTAAATTAAAATAATAATAATAATAACAATAATAATAAAATGATAGCCTATCATTTGGTATATTAGATTTACCCCAGGCAGGAAATATTTACTTGACAATCAAAAATCAATCAACATAATTTACCATCTTAACAAGAAAAAAAAAAGGGGAAGGAGAAAAATTTCGCAATTGTTTCAATAGAAAGAGTAGAAATAATGCCACATTGTCATAAGAAACACCTTCAACAAACTTGGAGTTAGCCTTCCTCAACCATATGAAGAACATCTATTGAACCCTTATAGCTAACATCAGAGTGAATGACCAAAGACTAACTGCATTCTTTCTAAAAATAGCCACAATTCGAGGATGATTGATGTCATTATTTTTACTCAGTATTGTACTAAATTCCTAGCCAATATAATATAAAAACAATTGTCTTAAAAAGGGCAATGAAAAGAATGTTTATATTTGCAGAGAATATTTTTGCCTAAAAAATCATAAAGAATTTACCCAAAAAATTAGAATTGATGAAAGAATATAGCAAAACTTAAATTTATGTCTTCTGTGTCTTTTTTTAACTTATTAATTTTATTTTTTAATTAACATATAATGTATTATTGGTTTCAGAGGCACAGGTTTGTGATTCATCAGTTTTATGTAATACCCAATGTTCATTCTATTACATGCCATCCTTAATCATCACCCAATTACCTCATCACTCCACCCCTGCCCCTCCAGCAAGACTTTATAACATAAATAAGTTAATAGAAAAAATTTGGAAAATATTTTAAAACACCATTTAGTATAGAATTAAAATAATGAAATATAAAAAGTGACATTTAGTCAAGAGTCTGTAAGACATCTACAGAGAAAACTACCAAATAAACGGAGAAAACATGAAGAAGATAAATAAACGTGGACATATGCCATATTAACAGGTTAGAAGAGATGTATATTGAAAAATGTTCCTTAAATCCATCTGTAGAGTCCCCAGAATCCATTTCTCAAATCCCAAGTACTAAGATGTGTCTAAAATTTATACTGCTATGTAAAGAATCTGGAACAGCCGGAGGGAGACAGAGAGAGACTGATGGAAAGAGAGAAACAGAGACACAGAGAATGAAACTGAGATAGAAAGAGTAAATTTTTTTTTTTTTTTTTTTTAAAGATTTTATTTATTTATTTGAGAGAGAGACAGTGAGAGAGAGCATGAGCGAGGAGAAGGTCAGAGGGAGAAGCAGACTCCCCATGCAGCTGGGAGCCCGATGCGGGACTCGATCCCGGGACTCCGGGATCATGACCTGAGCCGAAGGCAGTCGTCCAACCAACTGAGCCACCCAGGCATCCCGATAGAAAGAGTAAATTTGAGGATAAACTATTTGACTTCAAAACCACTATTAATGAAGAAAGTGCGGTATTGGTTTAGGAAATGGCATGCAATTTAGTGAAATATAATTATTAGAGTGGCAGAAAATACACACACATGCCATTTAATTTTCTACAAAGACAATTCCTTAGAGGACTTTTTTTCTTCCATAAACCATTTAAAAGATCTATAAGTTAATACAGCCCTGCCTCACAGAATATATCAGCATAGTCTTAAATGTAAATGCTAAATCTAAAGTCTTGAAATTTCTTTTAAGAAAAATAGGATATCTTCATAAGAAGCAATAATTTATCGTACAGCCCCAACCCCCGTCCCCCATGCACACACACACAAACCCACTCATCTTTAAAAGGTTATGTTGTGGAATATGTGGTAAAATTGGACTTCGTGAATATTAAGAATTTTTCTCTTCAAAATACAACCTGAAGAAAATAAAAAGACAAGGAGTAAGGGAAAAGTGTTTTTAGTAAAAAATATGTGTAAAAAAACTTGCATCCCGGGTATATAAAACAACTCTTCTAACTCAATAAAAGAACAAACATTCCAATAAAAAATGATTAAAACCTGTAATAGGTATCTCACAAAAATATATGTAGAAATGACCAAAACACACATGAAAACATTAACATTATTATTCATCAAAGAAATTCAAAATAAAACAATGAAATATTATTTAGCAATTAAACCCAATAAACTATTGGTATAGACAACACAGAGAACTCCCCAAAAGTTTATGCTGAGCAACAGAAGCTCCTATGCTGGAAACAAAGTGCACATAGTGTATGAAACCATATATACAGAATTCTAAACGCAACAAAATTAATGTATAGAGATGGAAATCAGATCATTTATCTCCTATAGAGGGGCCAAAGAAAATGTTGGCTGCAAAGAGACACAAGAGAACTTTCTGGAGTGAAGAAACAATGGCAAACAATGCAAATGTTTAGTGGTTTAGTCAACAATCATCAAACCTTAATTTTCCAGATCACAAAACATGTTGACAGTTGAATGTTCAAGAATTGAGAAAAATCAGGGTTCTTTGCATTTGGTTTCTAGCCCACATTGCCACCATTATGCTACAATTTATTTCTGGTGTATGGCAACAGTTCTATTGTGATAGTGGTTTGGAATCTTGACAAAGTCAAATGATTTTGTCACATATTACTCACTTCCAAATCCAGAAATTTAGCACTGTATCAGATGAGGTTGCTTGTAAAAACGTGTACCTTAACCATTAGAGACTGATTAGATATATTTCTCAAAATTATCATAATTTTGTTAGTTTACTTATTTATGCCCTTAGTAAGTAAGGTTCTTAGTAACAAAGCAATATTCATACCCAAATCCTTGACCTTTTTAAAGCACATTGTCTTTTAGCTAAGGAAAAAAAAAAAAAAAGAAGAAGAAGAAGGGAAATACCAAGGTGCTCTTACAAGTTCCCTAGAGAAGTAACTTATTTCAAAGAATGTACTTAGTTTTTAAAGAGTAAAGTGTGATTTTGCTAGTATTTATAACTGATGGAGGATGTGGGAGGAGGCAAAATATCACAAGTAACAATGATTTAAGACTGTGAAAAGGAGAATCAATTCTTCCTGGTCAGTCACATGTGAAGAGGAGTGTTATTAATATTGTACACTCAAATCAAGGACTATCTTTATTTTTAAAAAATATTTTATTTATTTATTTGACAGACAGAGATGACAAGTAGGCAGAGAGGCAGGCAGAGAGAGAGAAGAAGAAGCAGGCTCCCCGCTGAGCAGAGACCCCCCCCAATAGGGGGCTCCATCCCAGGACTCTAAGATCATGACCTGAGCCGTAAATAGAGGCTTTAACCCACTGAGCCACCCAAGCACCACCTCAAATCAGGGACTATCATTAGAGCACTTTTAATGTCACCAAGATTGCAGATACACTTTAGTCATAACTGTTAGAAATAAATGAGCCACAGTAGGTCACAGAGTTCATTCTATGCCACGTTCACTTCAATTTTCCTAAGAGCAGATGTATGAATGATCATACCCAGAAGGCGAGAAAAATACTCCATTTCAGAATTCATGACAGTTATTATAATTTCAAAAAAAGAAACAAAACAGATACCAATAACAGATGGTCAAAAATTTACTGAGCACATTTTGTGTACAATTGTACTAAACACCAGAGTATAACTGAAATGACAGAAAGGGAAAACATGGAATTTTAAAGCTAGAGATCAGATAATTTTTAATGAATTTCCTATTTCAGCCATGTATTTATTTACTCATATAAAAACATAAATATGGCACATTACAAATTATTCCATAATTTTGATATAATTTTATATTTTGTTACCCAAAAGATTACCTATTTTAACTTGTATTATATAGTTTTCATATTCATATATTTAATCATTTTTAAACTTCTGTTCTAAGTCTCTACATAGCAAAATGTATGCCAATGTCACACTTTAAATGACAAAAACTAATTTCTAATTCAGAATCACAATTTATTTCTGTGTTTGACTACTGAATTTAAGCTATCTGTATGCACTTAAAAGAACCTAATATAGATCCAGCAAACCTGACATTTCTATAGTTAATAATTCTAAGTTTTTTTTCTTTCTTTTTTTTTTTTTTTCAAAAGCTTAATATTCCTCATCCTCACTGAAACAACCTAGGGGTTTGTGTTTTGCTTGTTCTTTTATTTCCCTCTAACAGATGACCAAATTCACAACCAATGTCTTCATCTTATGACCTTGGACTTCTTTGTTCTTAGAGGAAGTTATTAGCTTAGCCTAATACCACAATGAGAAACATCATTTAATAGCATTCTTGACAAAAGTGCGCAAGGAACTATTTATTCATAAAAGAAGTAAACTAGAGTGAGTCTGTCAGGAAGGGAATATGAGATAAGAATCTGGAATGAATGATTGAGTTAGACCGCCAAAAACATGTAGGAGGTTGATGGTGAACAGAGCACTATTACTAGGTATCAAAATAGACTTAACACTCTTCAGTGAAAAAGAATATAAGTTTCTAAAACACTTTTGTTTTCTGGGTAAATCTCTAACTGTTTACCAATCATCTATGTATCATATTTTAATCCAGATATATATATATATATATACACATATATATATGTTTTTAATATATACATATATATGTATATACATATAATATATACATATATATATATGTTTTTAATCTTGTCACCTGAACTTATCAAGATGACTACAGTTCATGCAAAATTCAAAGATTGGTAAAACATTCAAAGATTGGTGAACTCTAAATTATATGATTAAACTGCCACTAATAGTAATTTAATTTCTGTCTCTAGATGCAAATAAAATTTATTATACTTGCAATTTTCTATTTTTACTTAGAATATAAACATACACATACACATATGAATATAAAAACATACGTTTCTGTCATAAAATATTCAGCATATTTAATTCTTAAAAATTTTGTTGGCTATCTTTTATTATATATTGCAGTAAATCTTGATAATCAATTCTACAAAATGTTATAATATATCAGAAGTTACATTTTCTTTCCTTCTTTCTTTGTTTCTTTCTTTCTTTCTCTATTTCTTTCTCTCTTTCTTTTTCTGACATCTTTATTGAGGTTCAATTGACAAGCAATGAACCACACAGGTTTAGAGGGCACATTTGGATAGAAGTTATATTTTCAACTATAAAGAAATTGAAGTGATTCATAGCTTTAAAAGAAAGTACTACATGCTCTTCGGGGTCTAATTTTTTATATCTTTTTTTTAAATTTTTAGGTATTGGTTTTTCTAAAATAAAAGCTTAAAGCTAAATTTATATTATTTAATTACTTTAGTCCTATCATCCCTCATATTCACATTTATATTTCAGTAGTAAGTCATTATTTCTTTCAGACATTTATAATCTCAAATTGTAAAATAGTATACATTGGATTAAATAACATATTGGAAGTAAGTATCAGAAAAAAGTAGAGGTATGTCAAAGATTATACATGCGATTAAAAAAAATCTCAAATAATTTTGACAAACTAGCTAGGTTCATTTATTTCTTATCATTCAGACTCCCAAATAATGGTAGGTTAATATATTTATTTAATACATATGTATTATGTATTCTTTTCTCATAGTGAGAAAAATGCAGACTAATGCTATTTGGTCCATTTACCTTCTGATCCAATGATAACTGGCATGCAAGCTTTTGCTTTCTTCTTAATGGAAGAACACACCTTTTAATTAGAGGCTGAAATGTTTTAATTCCCAGATAGCTACATCTTAAAAAGCTCTGAAATAACGTTTTTTTTTTTTCTTAATATGAAACAACTAATGTCTAGCTGTTCAATGACTTTTCATTAACAACAACACATTGTCATTATCAAACTAAATTAGGAGAAATGAAATGATTAAAATAGACAAAAAATTCTGGGTATTTCCCTTCAACTGAGAGGCATGATTCTTCTGAATTTTCCTGAACAGTGTTCCTTTAACTCAGTACTGTTTTGTTTTGTTTTGTTTTCCCTGCAAGTGGCATAGTCTTCCCTCTCAGTGAAACTCTAAGTTTGAGAAAGTAGTTCTCTACATCTTGACAGACTCTCTAGCTAACTGTGTAAGCATTTCCTTAACCGAGACCCTGCTCATAAGAGGGTAAAACAAAATAGATAAATGTTTGTGAAGTCACGCCAAGTTGGGTTTTCATTCTCCATCTCAGTCAGTATTTTCCAGCCATTATTCAGGATGCTTAAATTACACTTTGTCAGCATCTGATCTCCACTTAATGCCTGTGGGATAAGGTCCAATATTCATGCATTTATTTTCATGTTCATAGATTGCAAATTTCATTGTTTTTTTCTTCTTCCTGAAATAGTTGAATTAGTATACTCAGAGATGCTTTAAAGTTTTCCTTTATTAAAAGAAAAAAATCTCTACAGAAAATTACTCACGTGTCTTATTGTCTGATAAGATTTATACCAAGATTAATTTTGTGGATCTTTTTAACTGCCTCTCTATACTTCCTAAGGTCAGTGCCATGGCCTGTTAGCTCCTCTAGCACCATATGCCTCTCCCATCCGAATATCGTGAACATTTCCCATAGCCCATATATACATGCTTTAACACAGCTCTCTTTGTATCGTGTCTAGATTTGGAAATGTACTTCATATCATATCTTAAGGTTACATTAGAATATGAATTCTAATGATTGAAAGTAATGTCACCATCATAGGGGCAAAAATTGGTTTTAGGGATGAAAATCTTACTTTTATGTGTAAACTACAGTACATATCAGACATACAACATGTCTATGGTACTAAAATCTCGTAGGTGTTGATTAAAAGTCCAAAACTTTCCCTTACAGAATGATAATGGGGGAAAAAAAGTTTGAAAAACACTGAGTTAGTATGAAGACCATTCATGCACAGCATTGTTTTTATGTTCTCTCAGATTGGCAGGTTTGAGGACTTGCTAGCCACCTAGAACGCATTTGTAGTCATATATTTACTGCCATGTGGCTCCAAAAGATTACCAACATTTTGCAATGTCTTGCTTTACTCTAAAACATGATCAAATCTGCCTTTGATTCAAACTAGTTTTCTTAGATATAAAGATGATACATGCCTCATTATGATCAGGTTTATTTCCTCTGAATGATTAACTGGGTTAAATATATATATATATATATATATATATATATATATATATATATGTAGTCATTTTTTTCATAGAGACTGGGAAGCTAGAGAAACTCACACAGAAAGAAAAAAAAATAATAATAAAATTTAAAATGAGAGGAGGAAAAAAAAATCAAGGCAGACAGCTAAGAGAAGCAAGAGATCGCAAACCATAATAGCCAGAAAGCAATCTGGTGCTTGGAGGCAGAATAAAAAGGATTTACTCACTGAAGGATTCAAAAAGGGTCCATAAAGCTAAGACAAAATCTTGTTACTGTGAAATATTATTATGCACCAAAAATATTAAATTGTTACTAAAGCCTTAAAATATGACTAACCCATCAATTATTTGTATTAACATCACTGGACCAAGTAGTAGAAAGTTTCTTATAATGAAAATTCTGGGGCATGCCAGGGTGGCTCAGTGGGCTAAGCCTCTGCCTTCAGCTTGGGTCATGATCTCAGGGTCTTGGGATCGAGCCCCACATCGAGCTCTCTGCTCAGTGGGGAGGCTGCTTCCCTCTCTCTCTCTGCCTGCTTCTCTGCCTACTTGTGATCTCTCTCTCTGTCAAATAAAAAAATAAAATCTTTTTTTAAAAATTCTAGGACAAAACAGGTAGAAAGAGTTTGGACACTGAACTTTAGTTTATCTAAATTTGGAAATATTGGGAAAAAATTCGATCCATATTGAGTGTTTTCTTCGTTTGTTTTTTTGTTTTGTTTTGTTGTTGTTGTTGTTTGTTATTTTTCTGAAGATCATCACGAAGCACGAGGGACAATGGATACTAGCAATGTTGAGGCAGATGCTTAGGCAGCTGTGCATTAAAGAGCTGGCCAGTCCCAGGTGGGGCATAGCACCGTGGATCATGAGGCAATCACTCTCTTTTCAATAAATAGCTTTTGTACTGGGTTGCTCTTAAATTACCTCACTGTGAAAGAAAATCCTATGCAGTGAGGGGAAAGGCCCTGTGATAATTTCTATAGCACAATCTGAGACTCATTTTTGACATATCATTTGTTTCTTCCTGACACAATGATATTTGGATGATTGCCAGAAACCACGCAACACGCAACACGTGTAGTCAATGTAGAAAAGACAGCTGCTGGGATATCCATTTTCATTGTCCCTCCAGAACCAAAGAGAAAGAATCAGCCATTATTTTAGTAAGGTAAGAACAGAAACATATGTCTACTTCTGAAGAAAACAACAACAGAACTCCAAGAATTTGTGTTCTCTGTTTACTTTAAACTATTGTTGCTGCTAAATCTTCCCTAGATTGTAGCTATAAATATTTATGGGGATTCTCCACCTTTTTCCTTATATGAATACATTGTTCAAAGTAAATAATTTACTGTTTTCTGAGCACACCACAGATTTTATTATTTCCATCCTTCTCTTTATATTCATTTCTCTGCTCAAACGCCTCCTCCATACGTTCTTCATTTTTTTGACCCACGACTCTCAGGCTCAAGTCATGAGATAAAACGTGAGATAAAAGATCTTCTCTACTTTATTCACCGTACATAAAATATCATTTGACTTAAAATTATTGCTTTTATACTTTTTTTAATTCTTGGATTTATCAAAATTACTACATAGGGTGCCTGAGTGGCTCAGTTGGTTGTGTGACTGCTTTTGGCTCAGGTCATGATCCCAGAGTCCCAGGATTGAGTCCCACATTGGGTTCCCAATTCCATGGGGGAATCTGACCTTCTCCCCTCTCATGTTTTTTCTTTCTCACTCCTTCTCTATCAAATAAGTAAAGAAAATTAAAAAAAAAAGAGCATAAAAAATACAGTCAATGATATAATACGTATGTAATAGGACAGATGATAGTTTAGCTATACTCTTAGTGAACAGAGTATAATGTATAAACTTGTCAAATGACAGTTTAAAAATAATTAAAGATAAATGAATATATTTATTAAAAGAAGTATTTGAAGAAGACAAAATAAAGAATATCCACCATAAGTCAGAAGGCTTCATCCTGAGGATTAGAGTAGTGAGGAATACGAATTATTTCCGAATCACTAACTTGCATTTGTATAGTAACAATTTACTATCATAAAATGAGATTTTATTTGGGAAATTATAATTAATGTCTGGTTCTGAAAAAAAAATCATGCATTAATATTTCAAATAATTGGAAGGCATTTATTCTTATTAACTATTTTTCTACATATATCTTAAATTATATTTTTCATATAGATTGCTAGCTTTTATATATGCTTATTTAAAAATTATTCATTTCTTAATGTGTTTGTTCTCTAATCCCAACTAAATTAAAAAAGACCTGGCTTAGAATCAGATGATTTGAACTCTGAATTATAGTTTTGTGATTTCAATAATTTATTTTATCTTTCTATTCACTAATTTTTCATCTTCCTACCCACCATAATTTGCATTTCCAAAGGAGGATGATATTGACTACTCAAATCAGAGGGCAGAAATGAGATGTTTGCACCTGGTTGACAGACATAACTTAACTAAATACAATTCTAAGGCTTTTGTATATATATTTAAAATACTCAGAAGGGTAGTAATGTATAATCCTCTCACATCAGCAGGTCTATTTTTGTTAATGGTACTAGAGATATATTTATTTCCATGAAAAGAGATTCCTTTGAAAAAACAGGTTATAAAACAAGAGGGCAGATTTCTGCTTCTGGGAAGCTGTGATAGACATGCTTTTCCAATTCCTCCTGCTAACGACAACTAAAAACGCTGAATATGATGTATAAAATAAGATATACAATGTGATGATTAGATACATGTATCTATTACAAAATGACTACCAAAATAAGGTTAGTTACACCTCTATCCATGTGTGTTAGTAACTTTTACAATTTACTCTCTTAACAGCTCTCAAGTATAATACAGTTTGTTAATTACACTCACAATGCTGTACATTAGATCACCTGATTTAATTTATCTTATAACTGGATTTTTGTACCTATTGACCAATATCTTCCATTCTCCCCACACCTCCCCCAGATCCTGTCAAACATCACTATATTCTCTATTTTTAGGAGTTTAACCTTTTAAAATTCTCCATGTAAGTGAGGATATACAGTATTTGTCTTTCTAGGTGTTATTTCACTTGGAATAATATACTGAAGGTTTATTTGTATTGTTGCAAAAGATAGGATTCCTTTCTTATTTATGGCTGAATACTATTTATATCCATACCACATATTCGTTATCCATACTTCCAGTGATAGGCATTTAGGTTATCTTGGCTATTCTGAATAATGCCACAATAAACCTGGAGGTACAGCTGTATCTCTAAGACAGAGTGGGCAGTTGCTTCAGATATATACCCAGTATTGAGATTGCTGGATTTTATGGTAGTTCTAATTCTTGAGGAATCACCATAAAGATGTCCACTGTGGCTGTACCAATTTACATTACCATCATCAGTGCACAAGTTTCCTTTTTTTTCCACATCCTCAACACTTGTTTTTGGTCTTTTTGATAATAGCCAATCTACTAGATACAAGGTGATATTTCATAGTTATTTTGATTTACATTTCTCTCATGACTAGTGATGTCAATCATCTTCTCATAGAGTTGCTGTCTTTTTATATTCCTTGAAAAAGTCTCCTAAAGTTCTTTGCTCATACATATTTTACTTTATTTTAAAATTAATTTTATTAACTTATAATGCATTATTTGCCCCAGGGGTACAGGTCTGTGAGTCATCAGTCTTACACATTTCACAACACTCATAATAGCACATACCCTCACCAATGTCCATAACCCTACCACCATATCCCTAAACTTCCCCCACCCCACAAGCCTCAGTTTGTTTTGTGAGATTAAGAGTCTCTTATGATTTGTCTCCCTCCCAATCCCATCCCGTTTCATTTTTTATTTCCGTAACCCTCACAAACACCTACTCTGCCTTTCAATTTTCTCATTTCAGAGAGATAATGTGATAATTCTCTCTGATTGACTTACTTTGCACAGCATAATAGTATCTAAATCCATTCATGTCTTTGCAAATGGCAAGATTTCATTTCTTTGATGGCTGCATAGTATCCCATTGGGTATTTATATCACATCTTCTTTATCCATTCATCAGTGGATAAGCATTTAGGTTCTTTCCATAGTTTGACTAAAATTGTGGACATTGCTGCTATAAACATTTGGGTGCACCGGCCTCTTCAGATCACTACATTTGTATCTTGAGGGTAAATACCCTCAAGCAGTATAATTGCTAGGTCATAGGGTAGTTCTATTTTCAACTTTTTGAAGAACCTCTATACTGTTTTGCAAAGTGGCTGCACCAACTTGCATTCCCACCAACAGTGTAGAAGGGTTTCCCTTTTTCCCCATCCTCTCCAACATCTGTCATTTCCTGATTTGTTAATTTTAGCCATTCTGACTGGTGTGTGGTGGTATCTCATGGTGGTTTTGATTTGTATATCCCTGATTCCAAGGGATGCTGAGCATTTTTTTCATGTGTCTATTGGCCATCTGGATGTCTTCTTTGCAGAAATGTCTGTTCCGGACCTCTGCCCATTTCTTGATTGGATTATTTGTTCTTTGGGTATTGAGTTTGATAAGTTCTTTATAGATTTTGGATACTAGCCCTTTATCTGATGTGTCATTTGTAAATATCTTCTCCCATTCTGTCAGTTTGTCTTTTGGTTTTGTTGACTGCTCTGCAAAAACTTTCAATCTTGATGACATTCCAATAGTTCATTTTTGTTCTTGCTTCTCTTGCCATTGGTGATGTCTCTAGGAAGAAGTTGCTATGGCTGAGGTAAAAGAGGTTGCTACCTGTATTCTCCTCCAGGATTTTGATTGATTCCTGTCTCACATAGAGGTCTTTTATCCATTTTGAGTCTATTTTTGTGTGTGGTATAAGGAAATGGTCCAGTTTTATTTTTCTGCATGTGGCTGTCCAATTTTCCTAACACCATTTGTTGAAGAGACTGTCCTTTTTCCATTGGATTTTCTTTCCTGCTTTTTCAAAGATTAGTTGACCATAGAGCTAAGGGTCTATTTCTGGGCTTCCTATTCTGTTCCATTGAACTATGTGTTTGTTTTTGTGCCAGTACCATACTGTCTTGATGATTACAGATTTGTAATAAAGCTTGAAATCTGGAATTGTGATGCCACCAATTTTGGCTTTCTTTTTCAACATTCTGCTGGCTATTCGAGGTCTTTTCTGGTTCCATAAAAAAGTGTAACATTATTTGTTCCATTTATTTAAAGAAAATTGATGGTATTTTGGTAAGGATTGTGTTGAATGTGTAGATTGCTTTAGGTACTGTAGGAATTTTCAGAATATTTGTTCTTCCAATCCATGAGAATGGAACATTTTTCCATTTCTTTGTGTCTACCACAATTTCTTTCATAGAGTACTTTATAGTTTTCTGAGTAAAGATTCTTGGCCTCTTTAGTTAGGTTTGTTCCTAGGTATCTGATGGTTTGGGGTGTAATTCTAAATGGGATTGATTCCTTAATTTCTCCTTCTTCTGTCTTATTGCTGGTATACAGAAATGCAACTGATTTCTGTGCACTGGCTTTATATCCTGACACTTTTACAAGTTTTAGCAGATTTGGAGTGGAGTCTTTTGGTTTTTCCACATAAAGTATCAAATCATCTGCTAAGAGTGATAATTTGACTTCTTCTTTGCCAATTTGGATGCTTTTAATTTCTTTTTATTGTCTGATTGCTGAGGCTAGGACTTTTAGTAGTATGTTGAATAGCAGTGGTGATAATGGACATCCCTGCCATGTTCCTGACCTTAGCGGAAAAGCTTTCAGTTTTTCTCCATTGAGAATGAAATTAGCTGTGGTTTTTTTCATAGATGGCTTTAATAATATTGAGGTATGTACCCTCTATCCCTATACTTTGGGGAGTTTTGAGTAAGAATGGATGTTGTACTTTCTCAAATGCTTTTTCAGCATCTCAGGGCACTGGGGTGGCTCAGTGGGGCTAAAGCCTCTGCCTTCGGCTCAAATCATGATCTCAGGGTCCTGGGATTGAGACCTGCATTGGGCTCTCTGCTCAATGGGGAGCCTGCTTCCCCCCTCTCTCTCTGCCAGCCTCTCTACCTGCTTGTGATCCCTGTCTAATAAATAATTAAGATCTTCAAAAAAAAAAAAAGTATTATGTAGTGTCCTCCTCATCTCTTGTTGTAGTTTGTGGCTTAAAATCTAATTTATTTGTTATAAGTATTGCCACCCAGCTTTCTTCTGATGTCCATTACAATGGTAAATTATTTTCCACCCCCTCACTTTCAATCTGGAGGTGTCTTTGGGTCTAAGATGAGTTTCTTGCAGATAGGATATCAATAGATCTTGTTTTTTCATTCATTCTGATATCCTGTGTCTTTTGATTGGGGCATTTAGCCCATTTTCATTCAGGATAACTACTGAAAAATGTGAAATTAGTGTCATTGTATTGCCTATAATATGACTGTTACTGCATATTGTCACTGTTCCTTTCTGGTCTATTACTTTTAGGCTCTCTCTTTGCTTAGAGAACCCCTTTCAATATTTCCTATAGGGCTGGTTTGGTGTTTGCAAATTCTTTTAGTTTTTGTTTGTCCTGGAAGCTTTTTATCTGTCCTTCTATTTTCAATGACAGCGTAGCTGGATATAGTATTCTTCACTGCATATTATTCTCGTTTAGTGTTCTGAATATATCATGCCAGTCCTTTCTGGCCTGCCATGTCTCAGGGGTTAGGTTTGCTGCCAATCTAATATTTCTACCATTGTATGTTACAGACCTCTTGTCCCAAGCTGCTTTCAGGTTTTCTCTTTGTCACTAAGACTTGTAAGTTTTTCTATTAGATGATGGGGTATGGACTTATTTTTATTGATTTTGAGGGGGTTCTCTGTGCCTCCTGGATTTTGATGCCTCATTATATATTTTAGATCTTAACCCCTTACGGTTTGTGAATATTTTCTTCATTCCATAGGTTACTTTTATGTTGTTGATTGCTTCTTTTACTGTTCAGCTTTTTAGTTTGCTGTAGTTGCACATGTTTACTTACAATTTTATTGATTGTACACTTAATGTCATATTCGAGAAATCTTTGCCAGGACAAATGTCAAGAAGCTTTTCCCTATACTTTCTTCTAATGGCTTTACAGTTTCAAGTCTTACATTTATGTCTTATCTATTTTCAGTTAATTTATGTGAGTGGTGTACAATTGGGCTTCAAATTCATTTTCTGTATGTGGATATCCAGTTTTCCCAACACCATTTGGTGAAAAGACTATGCTTTCCTCTTTGTATCTTCTTCAACCTCTTGTAAAATATTAATTGACTGTAAATGAGTAAGTTTAATTCTGGGCTCTCAGTTCTGTTCCATCGTTCTATGTGTGTCTATTTATGTCTGTACCATATTGTTTGATTACCACAGCTTGGTAATGAAGTTTGAAATCAGGAATCATCATGTTTCCAGCTTATTCTTTCTAGAATTGTTTTGGTTAAATAAAGAATTTGGTTCCATATTAATGTTAAGATTTTTTGTTCTATTGCCATGAAAAATCATTGAAATCTTGATTGGGACTACATTAAATCTATAGATTACTTTGGGTAATATGGACATTTTAACAATATTTATTCTTCCAATCCATTAACATGGAATATCTTTCTATTTGTGCTTCTTCAATTTCTTTCACCTCATTGGTTGAAGCTATTCCTAAGTATTTCTTTTTGACATTATTATAAATAGGGTTATTTCTTTATCAGGTAGTTTGTTTTTAGTGTATGGAAAAACAATTTATTTTTGTAATTTCACTTTGTATCCTCCACAGGTCTATTATTAATCCCTGTATTATTGCAACATTTTTTATCTACTGACATAGTTACTTTACTTTGAATAACTGATTGCAAGACAGGACTTGTTGTCATATATATATATATATATATATATATATATGACAAATATATTTAAAAAAAAAACTAAGATTGGAAATAAGTTTTCTAAAGCTATTATGTAATCTTAACCTATCACCTGTAGGAAAACATGTTTTTTTTTTTTTTAAAGATTTTATTTATTTATTTGACAGACAGAGATCACAAGTAGGCAGAGAGGCAGGCAGAGAGTGAGAGAGAGAGAGGGAAGCAGGCTTCCTGCGGAGCAGAGAGCACAATGCAGGGCTCGATCCCAGAACCCTGAGATCATGACCCGAGCCAAAGGCAGCAGCCCAAACCACTGAGCCACCCAGGCGCCCCGGAAAACATGTTTTACAAGAAATATTTAGATGGACCAAATTTAAAGCCAGGAAGAAACTGAATAATTGATACATATTCTGTATCAGAGGCAACTTACTGTCATGTAATTTTCACGTGCATTCTTCAGTTATTTCAGTTAATAGGAAAATGGGAGGAGTCAAGATGGCGGAGAAGTAGCAAGCTGAGACTGCTTCAGCTAGCCGGAGATCAGCTACATAGCTTATCTAAAGATTGCAAACACCTGAAAATCCATCGGCAGATCGAAGAGAAGAAGTACAGCAATTCTGGAAACAGAAAAACAACCACTTTCTGAAAGGTAGGACTGGCGGAGAAGTGAAACCAAAGCGACGGGAAGATAGACCCCGGGGGGAGGGGCCGGCTCGCGGCAAGCAGCGGAGCAACGGCGCACAAAATCAGGACTTTTAAAAGTTTGTTCCGCTGAGGGACATCGCTCCAGAGGCTAAACCGGGGTGAAGCCCACGCGGGGTCAGCGTGGCCTCAGGTCCCGCAGGGTCACAGAAGGATCGGGGGTGTCTGAGTGTCGCAGAGCTTGCGGGTATTGGAACAGGAAAGCCGGCTGCAGAGACAGAGCCGACAGTGAGCTCGCAGCTCGGGGTTACCTTGAACCGGTCGCAGGCTCGGTGAGCTCGGAGCGCGGCCGGAGGTCAGGCAGACGGGAGTAACTGGGCACTGTTCTCTGAGGGCGCTCTGAGGAGTGGGGCCCCGGGCTCTCGGCTCCTCCGGGCCGGAGACCAGGAGGCCGCCATTTGTATTCCCATCCTCCGGAACTCTACGGAAAGCGCTCAGGGAACAAAAGCTCCTGAAGGCAAACCCGAGCAGATTACTCACCCCGGCCCCGGGTAAGGGCGGTGCAATTCCGCCTGGGTCAAAGACACTTAAGAATCACTACAACAGGCCCCTCCCCCAGAAGATCAACAAGAAATCCAGCCGAGACCAAGTTCACCTACCAAGGAGTGCGGTTTCAATACCAAGGAGAGCAGCAGAATTCCAGAGGAGGAGAAAGCCAAGCACAGAACTCATGGCTTTTTTCCTGTGATTTTTTTTAGTCTTGCAGTTATTTTAATTTTTTCTTTTTCTTTTTTTTTTTTTTTTTTTCTTCTTGCCTTCGGGTAAAATTTTTTTTTTTAACTGTTACCTTTTTCTTTTTTAACGATTTTTTACTAGTTTATCTAATATATATATTTTTTTCTTTTTTACATTTTTCTCAGGTGTTTTCTTTTTTAAAATTTTTTTTTTCTTTTCTTTTTTTTTTCTTTCTTTTCTTTTTTCTTTTTTTTTTTCTTTCTTTCTTTTTGAACCTCTTTTTATCCCCTTTCTCCCCACTCACGATTTTGGATCTCTTCTAATTTGGTTAAAGCATATTTTCCTGGGGTTGTTGCCACCCTTTTAGTATTTTACTTGCCCCTTCATTTACTCTTATCTGGCCAAAATGACAAGACGTAAAAATTCAACACAAAAACAAGAACAAGAGGCAGTACCGAAGGCTAGGGACCTAATCAATACAGACATCGGTAATATGTCAGATCTAGAGTTCAGAATGACAATTCTCAAGGTTCTAGCCGGGCTCGAAAAAGGCATGGAAGATATTAGAGAAACCCTCTCGAGAGATATAAAAGCCCTTTCTGGAGAAATAAAAGAACTAAAATCTAACCAAGTTGAAATTAAAAAAGCTATTAATGAGGTGCAATCAAAAATGGAGGCTCTCACTGCTAGGATAAATGAGGCAGATAAATGGGGCGCCTGGGTGGCTCAGTGGTTTGGGCTGCTGCCTTTGGCTCGGGTCATGATCTCAGGGTCCTGGGATCGAGCCCCGCATCGGGCTCCCTGCTCCGCAGGAAGCCTGCTTCCCTCTCTCTCTCTCTCTGCCTGCCTCTCTGCCTACTTGTGATCTCCGTCTTTCAAATAAATAAATAAAATCTTTAAAAAAAAAAATAAAAAAATAAAAAAAAAATAAATGAGGCAGAAGAAAGAATTAGTGATATAGAAGACCAAATGACAGAGAATAAAGAAGCTGAGCAAAAGAGGGACAAACAGCTACTGGACCACGAGGGGAGAATTCGAGAGATAAGTGACACCATAAGATGAAACAACATTAGAATAATTGGGATTCCAGAAGAAGAAGAAAGAGAGAGGGGAGCAGAAGGTATACTGGAGAGAATTATTGGGGAGAATTTCCCCAATATGGCAAAGGGAACGAGCATCAAAATTCAGGAGGTTCAGAGAACGCCCCTCAAAATCAATAAGAATAGGCCCACACCCCGTCACCTAATAGTAAAATTTACAAGTCTCAGTGACAAAGAGAAAATCCTGAAAGCAGCCTGGGAAAAGAAGTCTGTAACATACAATGGTAAAAATATTAGATTGGCAGCTGACTTATCCACAGAGACCTGGCAGGCCAGAAAGAGCTGGCATGATATTTTTAGAGCACTAAACGAGAAAAACATGCAGCCCAGAATACTATATCCAGCTAGGCTATCATTGAAAATAGAAGGAGAGATTAAAAGCTTCCAGGACAAACAACAACTGAAAGAATTTGCAAATACCAAACCAGCTCTACAGGAAATATTGAAAGGGGTCCTCTAAGCAAAGAGAGAGCCTACAAGTGGTAGATCAGAAAGGAACAGAGACCATATACAATAACAGTCACCTTACAGGCAATACAACGGCACTAAATTCATATCTCTCAATAGTTACCCTGAATGTGAATGGGCTAAATGCCCCTGTCAAAAGACACAGGGTATCAGAATGGATAAAAAAACAAAACCCATCTATATGTTGCCTCCAAGAAACTCATTTTAAGCCCGAAGACACCTCCAGATTTAAAGTGAGGGGGTGGAAAAGAATTTACCATGCTAATGGACTTCAGAAGAAAGCAGGAGTGGCAATCCTTATATCAGATCAATTAGATTTTAAGCCAAAGACTATAATAAGAGATGAGGAAGGACACTATATCCTACTCAAAGGGTCTGTCCAACAAGAAGATTTAACAATTTTAAATATCTATGCCCCCAACGTGGGAGCAGCCAACTATATAAACCAATTAATAACAAAATCAAAGAAACACATCAACAACAATACAATAATAGTAGGGGACTTTAACACTCCCCTCACTGAAATGGACAGGTCATCCAAGCAAAAGATCAGCAAGGAAGTTAAGGCCTTAAACGACACACTGGACCAGATGGACATCACAGATATATTCAGAACATTTCATCCCAAAGCAACAGAATACACATTCTTCTCTAGTGCACATGGAACATTCTCCAGAATAGATCACATCCTCGGTCCTAAATCAGGACTCAACCGGTATCAAAAGATTGGGATCATTCCATGCATATTTTCAGACCACAATGCTCTAAAGCTAGAACTCAACCACAAAAGGAAGTTTGGAAAGAACCCAAATACATGGAGACTAAACAGCATCCTTCTAAAGAATGAATGGGTCAACCGGGAAATTAAAGAAGAATTGAAAAAAATCATGGAAACAAATGATAATGAAAATACAACGGTTCAAAATCTGTGGGACACAACAAAGGCAGTCCTGAGAGGAAAATATATAGCAGTACAAGCCTTTCTCAAGAAACAAGAAAGGTCTCAGGTACACAACCTAACCCTACACCTAAAGGAGCTGGAGAAAGAACAAGAAAGAAACCCTAAGCCCAGCAGGAGAAGAGAAATCATAAAGATCAGAGCAGAAATCAATGAAATAGAAACCAAAAAAACAATAGAACAAATCAACAAAACTAGGAGCTGGTTCTTTGAAAGAATTAATAAAATTGATAAACCCCTGGCCCAACTTATCAAAAAGAAAAGAGAAAGGACCCAAATAAATAAAATCATGAATGAAAGAGGAGAGATCACAACTAACACCAAAGAAATACAAACTATTATAAGAACATATTATGAGCAACTCTACGGCAATAAATTTGACAATCTGGAAGAAATGGATGCATTCCTAGAAACATATAAACTACCACAACTGAACCAGGAAGAAATAGAAAGCCTGAACAGACCCATAACCAGTAAGGAGATTGAAACAGTCATTAAAAATCTCCAAACAAACAAAAGCCCAGGGCCAGATGGCTTCCCGGGGGAATTCTACCAAACATTTAAAGAAGAACTAATTCCTATTCTCCTGAAACTGTTCCAAAAAATAGAAATGGAAGGAAAACTTCCAAACTCATTTTATGAGGCCAGCATCACCTTGATCCCAAAACCAGACAAGGATCCCACCAAAAAAGAGAGCTATAGACCGATATCCTTGATGAACACAGATGCGAAAATACTCAACAAAATACTAGCCAATAGGATTCAACAGTACATTAAAAAGATTATTCACCACGACCAAGTGGGATTTATTCCAGGGCTGCAAGGTTGGTTCAACATCCGCAAATCAGTCAATGTGATACAACACATCAATAAAAGAAAGAACAAGAACCATATGATACTTTCAATAGATGCTGAAAAAGCATTTGACAAAGTACAGCATCCCTTCCTGATCAAAACTCTTCAAAGTGTAGGGATAGAGGGCACATACCTCAATATCATCAAAGCCATCTATGAAAAACCCACCGCAAATATCATTCTCAATGGAGAAAAACTGAAAGCTTTTCCGCTAAGGTCAGGAACACGGCAGGGATGTCCATTATCACCACTGCTATTCAACATAGTACTAGAGGTCCTAGCCTCAGCAATCAGACAACAAAAGGAAATTAAAGGCATCCAAATCGGCAAAGAAGAAGTCAAATTATCACTCTTCGCAGATGATATGATACTATATGTGGAAAACCCAAAAGACTCCACTCCAAAACTGCTAGAACTTATACAGGAATTCAGTAAAGTGTCAGGATGTAAAATCAATGCACAGAAATCAGTTGCATTTCTCTACACCAACAGCAAGACAGAAGAAAGAGATATTAAGGAGTCAATCCCATTTACAATTGCATCCAAAACCATAAGATACCTAGGAATAAACCTAACCAAAGAGACACAGAATCTATACTCAGAAAACTATAAAGTACTCATGAAAGAAATTGAGGAAGACACAAAGAAATGGAAAAATGTTCCATGCTCCTGGATTGGAAGAATAAATATTGTGAAAATGTCTATGCTACCTAAAGCAATCTACACATTTAATGCAATTCCTATCAAAGTACCATCCATCTTTTTCAAAGAAATGGAACAAATAATGCTAAAATTTATATGGAACCAGAAAAGACCTCGAATAGCCAAAGGGATATTGAAAAAGAAAGCCAACGTTGGTGGCATCACAATTCCGGACTTCAAGCTCTATTACAAAGCTGTCATCATCAAGACAGCATGGTACTGGCACAAAAACAGACACATAGATCAATGGAACAGAATAGAGAGCCCAGAAATAGACCCTCAAATCTATGGTCAACTCATCTTCGACAAAGCAGGAAAGAATGTCCAATGGAAAAAAGACAGCCTCTTCAATAAATGGTGCTGGGAAAATTGGACAGCCACATGCAGAAAAATGAAATTGGACCATTTCCTTACACCACACACAAAAATAGACTCAAAATGGATGAAGGACCTCAATGTGCGAAAGGAATCCATCAAAATCCTTGAGGAGAACACGGGCAGCAACCTCTTCGACCTCTGCCGCAGCAACATCTTCCTAGGAACAACGCAAAAGGCAAGGGAAGCAAGGGCAAAAATGAACTATTGGGATTTCATCAAGATCAAAAGCTTTTGCACAGCAAAGGAAACAGTTAACAAAATCAAAAGACAACTGACAGAATGGGAGAAGATATTTGCAAACGACATATCAGATAAAGGACTAGTGTCCAGAATGTATAAAGAACTTAGCAAACTCAACACCCAAAGAACAAATAATCCAATCAAGAAATGGGCAGAGGACATGAACAGACATTTCTGCAAAGAAGACATCCAGATGGCCAACAGACACATGAAAAAGTGCTCCATATCACTCGGGATCAGGGAAATACAAATCAAAACCACAATGAGATATCACCTCACACCAGTCAGAATGGTTAAAATCAACAAGTCAGGAAATGACAGATGCTGGCGAGGATACGGAGAAAGGGGAACCCTCCTACACTGTTGGTGGGAATGCAAGCTGGTGCAGCCACTCTGGAAAACAGCATGGAGGTTCCTCAGAATGTTGAAAATAGAACTGCCCTATGACCCAGCAATTGCACTATTGGGTATTTACCCTAAAGATACAAATGTAGTGATCCAAAGGGGCACATGCACCCGAATGTTTATAGCAGCAATGTCCACAATAGCCAAACTATGGAAAGAACCTAGATGTCCATCAACAGATGAATGGATCAAGAAGATGTGGTATATATACACAATGGAATACTATGCAGCCATCAAAAGAAAGGAAATCTTGCCATTTGCGACAACATGGATGGAACTAGAGCGTATCATGCTTAGCGAAATAAGTCAAGCAGAGAAAGACAACTATCATATGATCTCCCTGATATGAGGAAGTGGTGATGCAACATGGAGGCTTAAGTGGGTAGAAGAAGAATAAATGAAACAAGATGGGATTGGGAGGGAGACAAACCATAAGTGACTCTTAATCTCACAAAACAAACTGAGGGTTGCTGGGGGGAGGGGTTTTGGGAGAAGGGGGTGGGATTATGGACATTGGGGAGGGTATGTGCTTTGGTGAGTGCTGTGAAGTGTGTAAACCTGGTGATTCACAGACCTGTACCCCTGGGGATAAAAAATATATGTTTATAAAAAATAAAAAAAATTAAAATTAAAAAAAAAAAAAGAAAATACAAAATAATAGAAAGAAAACAGCGTGTTAATTCAATTATTAAATATCACTTTGAATTTATAAAACATTGCTGCTTTGCAATATAGGAGGAATCAACTTTCTTTTTAAATACATTACAACTGTTCATCAATTCTATACTTCCAGTCACACAATTACCTGTGCTATCCCTGATGAATAACTTATGATTAAAAGAGAAAGAACAGATAGTGAAAAACATAATTACAGTTCATAAATGTCATCTAAATACATATGGGTTCCATATGAAATGTTTTAAGACAACACAACATGTGGAAATTTTGTCACTGATCACTTTCCTAACCTGTAACTATAAGCCATGTAAGGCCATTGATTTAAAATTAGCCAAAATAAGTAGATCCTACTATTTCTAAAATCCTTAGGTCAAGAAGTTGCATAGATAAGCCAGAGGATCAGAAGTTCAGAACAGTATTATCATAAAGTTCCACCAAATTATAGAAATTAAGTAAAATCAGGAAACACTGTGTTAAATGTAGGTAAGTCCATAAGGATTTGACCCCTGTGGGTTTTTTTGTTTTTATTTTTTTTTAAATTTTATGGCTATTATAAGTCATTCTTATTTGTTAACACCTTTTTTTCTTTTGTACTCTATATTATGTCACCCTAATTTAATTGCTCTCAGTACTTGAAAGTTTTATAATATTATCTTTCAGTTTGACTGTTTCCATTACTTCCAAAGACAAATATTAGGAAAATATAATTTAAATGTAAAAAATATGTATATTTTCAAAAATTATAATTTAACCTTGTGATTTAAAATTGTAATTCTTTTATTTGTGCTTTCTCTCTATATATTTGATAATCAAGACTTCTTCATAAAGTAGAAATGCAAAGCCTTGTGCTATATTGTTATTTGGAACTACCAATTAGTTCATAGCCTGATTATAGTTATCCCTTTTTTCTTCTTTTTAAGAAAAATAAATTAAGTTTTTAGTTCTTTGCCTTAGGCAGGGTCTGGAGGACATGATGTGAATATACACACATTTTATTAAAAAGGACTTAAAACTATTCTACATCAAATGAACATAAGCAGATGAATAATGTTGCCCTACTACAGTACTCATGTACATGCTGGAGAATTTTGTTCATTGATGATAATAACCCTCTGTTTTAATTTACAAATATGCTTTGCACTTGGTGAAACTTCAAGATCATAATAAAATATATCTCTAACACAAATTCTAATACTAGTTCCAGTGGTGGTCAAATAGCCTAAAGGAGAAAATAACTATGGAGGTCACATGTGTGTGTAATGTTCTTTCCACTAATGCTTTAAAAATAGCTTAGCAATTACTTTATGTGTATATTCACCTATCTATAACTCTATCCCATTTATTTATTGTTATTCAGAGCTACATTTCATTTATGTTCATGGGAAAATCACATACATGCAAAGGAGAGTGGTCCCAGGGGGCACAGGTAAAATTAAAATCCATGTAGAGTATCACTTTTTTTAAATTAAAATACCAGCCCAAAATTGAACTAGATGAAACATGCTTATAATTTACAACATGAGTCCAGTAAGGGTGTTAATGATGCACTTCAAGACTTGGTGAAGATGAAAAACATCTGCCTCTCAGGATTGCCCCCTGAGACAGATCATTCAGCCACTTGGAGAAAAGTGCCTCTTCTCAATGAATTTCTTAAGGGAAACCTAAATTTTCTGCCAAATAATTATAAACTAAGGATGTATTTGCTCTGTCCCTAGTGGATATCATAAAGGAAAGCTCATTTTGATTCTCTCAGTTATAAAACAAAAATAAATTATCTTTGAAAGTAAATTACATTTTTTTTCGTGAATGTACTGCTGAAATATGTTGAATATAGTGTAATACCCCCCACCCACCCCCGGGGAACAAAGGACTTTTAGAGATTTGGCAAAGCTATTACAATGTTAGCAGGAACAGAACAAAAAGTAACAAAGCAAAAAGAATAACAAAACATCTTACCCAATTCCAGAAGTCAACACAAACAATGAGAATTTTTAAAACTTAACCAAATGTTTTTAAATATTATTATCATTTATACACATTTTAATATTTATTCAGCATTTTAAGAATTTGATGTTGAGTTGTATTGTCATTCTGTTCATCTAAAAAAAAATCTAGTACATATTATAAACTATGAAATCAGTATTAACAAATGGAGTAAATATTACTGAGCATTGGAAATCACTGTAGGTAAATATAGTTCATGAATCTCAATAAAACTTTGTCCAAATTAATCTAACAAAAAATTCCTAAATTAGCTGCTTTTAAAGAATATCCACTGATGGGGCACCTGGGTGGCTCAGTGGGTTAAAGCCTCTGCCTTCGGCTCAGGTCATGATCCCAGGGTCCTGGGATCCAGCCCCGCATCGGGCTCTCTGCTCGGCGGGGAGCCTGCTCCCCCTACCTTCTCTCTGCCTGCCTCTCTGCCTACTTGTGATCTCTGTCTGTCAAATAAATAAATAAAATCTTAAAAAAAAAAAAAAAGAATATCCACTGAAACATTCAGAAGAGAGTTCTCATCAAAAGACTGCTTCCTTAATGGTTGAAGAGTGTAGACTGTGATACTAAAAATCACAAAAGATCTCTCTTTATATAATTTATTTTATACAAATTTTATTTTATATAAATTTATATATAGTATATTTATGATATTTATATATAAATATAATATAAATATTATAAATACATAAAATTTGTTTATATGCATTTTATATAAGATTTATATAAATATAAATGTTACTTAATTTATATCGATAATGAGTAAATATTGTATATGATTTTCCATCTGCATGTTCATAAAGATTTTCTTAAGATTATTTATTTTAGGGGAGAAGAAGAGATAAAATAAATAATAAGTAAAATGAATTTATTTATTTTAGGAGGGGAAAGGAGAGGCAGGAGAGAAGGAAACTCCCCACTGAGTACAGAACTCCACAGGGGACTCCATTCCATGACCCATAAGATTATGACCAGAGCTGAGTTGGATGCTTAACCCACACAGCTGCCCCTCCACTTGTATGTTTAAATGCTCCATGAAACCTTGCATTTGGGGGAAAGCAATCAACAACATTATGAGAGCATATCTTTAAAGGAAAATGTGTTTTTTATGCTTAATACTTTGGAATGCTAAAGTTTCATCATAGTTGTTTTAAATGGATAATCTCTAAATTCATTTGTTACTTAAAATTTATTTATTTCCTAAAATTAATCTACCTTCTCAGAATTTACCTTTTATATAAAAGTAGATGTACAGTATTAGTTCTATCTATAGTATGGATATCACAAGGAAAAATGTGGACAGTGTATAATTTTAGAAATAATGCAAACATTTTTGAAAAATAATATACAGAAGATACAAATTACACACATGCACACACACAGAGACACTGATTCCAGGGAAAGCATAATCAGTGGATCAATCAATCATGCCTAAGTACATCTCATTAATATGTCCTCCCAGAACCTAAATTCTTTGTTAAAGGAATAATCACAGACAATTACATCATTCTGTGACTATGTGCCTTGGTTATGTAAAAGTCAAAATGTTGCATCTGATAGCAAATTAAATTGCCCTACTTTTTTTCCAAAAACATTTTGCTGCAAGTTGAAAATAACCAACAAATGTTAATGAAATGGTTTACAATATTTCGGTTGTTGGAGAAAAGCAGGCTTTAAATGTCTTGAGTATATTTCCTATCTCAAATTTGTTTATTCCACTGATTAAGAGCTTCTAAAATACAACTTGGCATATCAACAGAGATTATAAATTCTAAGAACTGTATTGAATATAAGATAGATGTATACTGAATGACATTCACTTCCATTTAACTTTATTTCTCACATTTTCTATATGAGAGATTTTCTTCCAAATAAAACATTTCTATTAGCTTTGTTATTTATAAATTGTGGTTAATTAATTTACTTAGAAGGGACTTGGATCTGGTTAGCAGAAGTTTATGACTTTTTGGTAAATTCAGTCAGTTGTAGAAGAAGGAACCTTTTCATTGTACATAGTGAGGGTCACAAATCTACTATCCCAGCTCCTTCAGCAAAGGATGAAAAAGGTATTTAGACCTTTTGCAGCTGTGTGAAAATTGTATAAATGTCTTTAATATTAATGTGCTTCTTTTTCTTTCAGTATTCCTCAGAGAGCCTAATACAGAGGTCAGTTCCTCTACTCCTGTAATAAAACATAGTCTTGTTAAATGTTGTGTAAAACTACATCTTTTTGCCCTTTCTCCTTTGCTGCAACCAGAACACAAATTGAAGAATACACACTTATTAAAACTTAAAGAAATTCACTAAGATAGGATAATTATTTTATTATGAAATCTAGCACTTAAACGTATTTTTATAACAAATTAAAATATAATAAATACAAGATAGTATATGTTAAATCAGAGTTCATGTATTCAAAAGGAAATGGTTAAGAATTAAGAGAAATTACAAAATGACACCTAGGAGAAGGTGTATGCCAAAATTGTTAATCATGGATATTTCGTGACAAGATTGAATCATGAAACGGTTACACCTGTTTTTTATTCTGCATGTGTAATCTATGGTTTGTCTAGTGGATTCAAAAATAATCAAATACAGAAAGATGAATAGATAGATAGATGGATATAGATAAACTGACAAGCATTCAATTAGCCACTCAAAAATATTTATTGAGCACTATGTGTACCTGTGAGTGTCATGACTTAGAAGTGTAATAATATTTAACTTGAATTATTAACTGTGACACTTTCCAGGCCATCTCTCAAGATTACATGATCATGAGGGATTATGTAGAAAACAGGTTTTAGTAATATTTTTTAAAGTCTAGTTAAAGTCTTTGAGAAATTATTTCATGCTCAAGATAATCCTGGGTTAATAATTCAACCTATAGGAAGGATAGAGGAATGCAGAATATTTTTAAAACTGTATGAACAGGAACCTTTTTATAATTTTTAAGACAGAAACTATTAAATACTTAATTACCAGTATTCCACAAAGAGCATTTCCATTGATAGAGACCAACATATTTGATTGACTTTATTTTTTCACTATATATCTGGATTTTTAAGGTGATAAGAATATACTGTGTTCCTTTAAAAAGAAATGCTGGAAAATAACTGTGCCACCAGGCATAGTCCCTTTCTTTATAAACGAAGTGTTGTCATTTAAAAATGATCAAAAGTCAAATCCTAGCTGACATTCTCAAGAGACTATAAAATGGATTACTACCTGTTTTACTACACTTTCAGTGGGCAATTCTTTTTTTTTTAATTAACATATAATGTATTATTTGCCCCATGGGTACGGGTCTGTGAATCATCAGGCTTACACACTTCACAGCACTCACCATATCACATACTCGCTCCAATGTCCATAACCCAACCACCCAACCACCCTCTACACACTGCCCTCCCCCCAGCAACCTTTAGTTTGTTTTGTGAGATTAAGAGTCTCTTATGGTTTGTCTCCCTCCTGATCCCATCTTGTTTCATTTTTCCTTCCCTACCCCCCAAACCTCCCATTCTGCCTCTCAAATTCCTCATATCAGGGATATCATATGATAATTGTCTTTCTCTGATTGACTTATTTTGCTCAGCATAATACCCTCTAGTTCCATCCATGTTGTTGCAAATGTCAAGATTTCATTTCTTTTGGTGACTGCATAGTATTCCAGTGTGTGTGTGTGTGTGTGTGTGTGAGAGAGAGAGAGAGAGAGAGAGAGAGAGAGAAAGAGAGAGAGAGACATCTTTATCTATTCATCTATGGATGGACATCTAGTTTCTTTCCATAGTTTGACTGTTGTGGACATTGCTGCTATAAACATTCAGGTGCACGTGCCCCTTCAGAACACTACATTTGTAACTTGAGTGTAAATACCCAGTAGTGCAATTGCTGGGTCATAGCGTAGCTCTATTTTCAACTTTTTGATGAACCTCCATACTGTTTTCCAGAGTAGCTGCACCAGCTTCCACCAACAGTGTAGGAGGGATCCCCTTTCTCCCCATCCTCTCCAACATCTGTCATTTCCTGATTTGTTAATTTTAGCCATTCTGACTGGTGTGAGGTGGTATCTCATTGTGGTTTTGATTTGTATTTCCCTGATGCTGAGTAATTTGTCTGTTGGCCATCTGGATGTCTTATTTGCAGAAATGTCTGTTCATGTCCTCTGCCCATTTCTTGATTGGGTTATTTGTTCTTGGGGTGTTGAGTTTGATAAGTTCTTTATAAATTTTGGATACTAGCTCTTTATCTGATATGTCATTTGCAAATATCTTCTCCCATTCTATCAGTTTGTCTTTGGTTTTGTTGACTGTTTTCTTTGCTCCCCAAAAGCTTTTGATCTTGATCAAATCCCAATAGTTCATTTTTGCCCTTGTTTCCCTTGCCTTTGGCAATGTTTCTAGGAAAAAGTTTTTTGTGGGTGAGATGGAAGAGGTTACTGCCTCTGTTTTCCCCAAGGATTTTGATGGATTCCTGTTTCACATTAAGGTCTTTTATCCATGTTGAATATATTTTTGTGTGTGGTTTAAGAAAATGGTCCAGGTTCATTTTTGTGCATGTGGTTGTCTAATTTTTCAGTGGGTAATTCTAATAATAATAGCAGTTAGAACTTATTGACAATAAGTGATTAGTAGATGTTTTCATAATCTGCATTCTTTAAAACAACTGAGTGGAAATATAATGGCGTGACTTACACACAAAGAAATTGAAGCTCCAAGGATCTAAGTAACTTGCTAAAATTTACAAGAACTATTAAATTTTAGCAACAGGAATTAAACCTGGTATAATGGAATCAAAACATTTTTACTTTCCACCATATCCAGACTCTCCATAACTACAAAACTGTACATTTATGTAGTTTGCATCCTGAAAGATTGAATATACACTATGGAAATATGTACACAGTACAGCATAGACTGAGAGCATCATAAAACTCACAATAAATCCCAAATTATGTTAATATGTAACAATTTGACAAAAGTGAATGATTTAAGCAAGTCTATAGTATGAACTTCTATTCCATCTCCATATTAGCAGCAATCACTTAAACTTTGATATATATAAGGTGGCCATCTGAGAAAAGGCACAGAATTTGGAATATTGAAGAGTGAAATAGATGTTTTCATCAGTGCCTAAATACACTTTCATTCACAAAAATAGGGAAGGCAGGTCAATTCTTCAGTTGCAATTTATGGAACTCTTAAGTAGACTCTGCAAACAGATGATTGCTGGTGACAATGACAACAGTTCTCCTGGGAGTAAATTATGGAGGGGAGAACAGAAAGTCATCCATTTATTCCTCAAAACTGGTAAGGGATAGGCTACCCAGGAGGAATGAAAGAATAAAAATAGACATGCAATGACAAATGACCTTCTCTATAAATGATACCAAGGAATTGCATTCAGATCAAAAGTTATCCAAACTTTATATAAGATGATTGTCTTTAAACTGACTCTTAAAATCCATTAAAGAGATTTGGAAGTCACAGTAGTCATCTTCAATAGACATTATACTGCTATATTTAAAAGGTCAATGGAATAGCTGATGAAAAAAGTAAAAACCTCAAACAAAATATTAACTTAATTTTGGAAAGAAGCCAGAAGAAACTTCATATTTTCCCCCCCAAAAAATATAGTAAAAGTGCAAATGAAGAGAAAAAAAAAGATTTAGAGCAGAAACTGACAGAGATCATAGCCAAAGAAATGAAGAGAAAATGAAGGAAAAATAGAACACCTATGAATTTTTAACCTGACAGAAACTAGAATGAGAATAAGTATGTTTACACTCTATTAAAATCATGAAGACCTTAGGTAAAATTCAGATGTATCTTTCTCTGTCTCTGGAATGTTAAATATATTATCCTATTAAATATAGGATATATAATATAGGACTAACTTTGTCACTTTTCTTATATATATATATGTATATATATATATATATGAAATATATATTTCCTATATTTAATAGGATATATATATATATCCTATTGAAGATTTTAAAAAATATATCGACCAAAAAAAAGCCTATTTTAATATAGAACAAAATCCTTACTGGGGTGAAAATACTTTTACAAATGTAAATCCTAAACATATTTTCATAGCTTATTTGGGGATGATTGATGAGCTTCAGAAGAAAACAGATATTTGTAGCTAAATATATCCATTGGTATGGCATGGGTGGAAAATGGGAATTTCTAAATTCATTATTCTTATACATTATATGAAAGTTATCTAAGCATAAATGGCCTTAGGAATTTAATTGTGGTTACTATTCTGTGGACATTCTAAAAATTAGCACTCTGAAAATTCAAGCCATTGATTTTTTAAACCACCATTCTCCCTTTATTATATATTATTGCCAAAGTTTAAAGAGAAACAAACTATTTTGGAAGAAATAGACTAAAACTGCTAAGAGGCCTCTGGGTGGATTACCTAAAACCAAGTGATTTTTTTCTTTAGTAGAGATAATGCATTTCATATTTAATTCTAATTATCGTCAGCTTTCCCCTTACTGCCTACATAAAATCTTTATAAAATACATACTTATGTATGTATACTAACATCAAATAATCTATAGCAAATTTTTGTTTACCTCTTGACATCTTCAACACATATACTATATTTAAACTCTAATGCTACTACTTTCAAAATTATCTGAGTTTATGAGTACTGATTTTCAAACAAGAGAAAATGTAGATATAAATCAATCTTTATTTGCAGAAAAATTTTAATTACTTAAAGGTAATCAATTAATTTGGTTATAACAAGACTACAAAGACATAAAAATGTCCATTCTCTAGAGGATGCATACATTTATAGGACAGTGTAAAACTGGACACTTTACACAAATGTGTTTTAACATTTTGCCTTCCAAAGTCAAAATAAGAAATTACCACACATCCAATATCCCTGTGTAAAACTGCCATACTGGGAATCATCAACTACATCTTTAATTATCTCTGGCAAAAAACACTAGAGCAGTCAAATTTTCTCTGAATTCTAAGCTAAGAAAAAGTTTGACATCATGGATGCACTGTTATGGCTTGTTTTTCTGGACAAGAAGAGCCAAGGAATCCATATTACCTCACTTTTAGCTTTGGTTACAATGGAACTCTAAATTAGTTTTCAGCTGCCATTTTTTGTTATCCTTTTTAGTTTGAAAACTATGAGACTAACTTTGTCACTTTTCTTATTTATTTCTTATTTTTCTACTATTAACCAGGATATAAAAATAATCTAAGTCAGTAATATTTCTTTAAAGTTTATTACATGAATACAATTTTTATATGTATCAGATAACTAGAAAAGACCAAACCCAATAGGCTTTTAATGAGCCCCTGTATTATTTAGGGTGCAACTCAAGTTCTTTAAAAGAAAGGTGGCAGAGTATACTAACTAAATGAAGTTCTTTTCTGATGATTATAGTCAGGAACAATTCAAGACACTAAGTGCTTCACACCAGGGTAATTCAGGCATCTGGGTCCCTGATATCTTATGGACCCACATTCCTTTGATTGAAATTCTGCATAGTTGACACTACTTTCTCTTTACATCTATTTGTGGGACAATAAAAAAGTAAACATAATAAGGCTTTGGAAAGTATTTTTCTTTTTAAAGAGAAATCTCAGAAATTCCATATATCATTTCTGCTTATTTCCCATTGCTCTTAATTTAACCATGTTACAACTCATAGCTACAAGGAAAGCTGATGAATGGTAAGCACCAGCCATGTGCCTAGCTAAAACAGGATAAAGTGATATTTATATTTCCATATGGAGGAAGAGGATGGGTATTGGAATAAAATTACCGATTCAGCCATCGCCTTCTCCCTGATATATTTCCAATTTACCATCTGGCCTCTATGTGCAATAAGAAAGTGACAGTATATTTCAGTGGAAGGTCTTTAGTTTTATAAATAGAGAAACATGGTTTGACACTCCAGTCTCACTGATTTATAGTGGTAAATAGCTGTCAAGTTATTTAATGTTTCTGAGCAGCTATACTATCATCAAGAAAATGTTTATAAAATACCTAATTTAGAGGTTTGTTGACTTAAGTGTAATTTTGTAATATAGTATAAGTCCAAATAAGTAGCAGTGATTAATATTAGAGAGAAAAATATAATCTTTTTACATGTTCTTTATTGAAATATATGTAGACAGTTGGAGATAGATGCTAGATAGATAGATACATATATTAGTTATAATACCTCAATCAACACTTAGTGTTCTGGATTTACTTCTCTAAGATTTCCGCATACACACCCCATAGATCAGACTGCATTAGAAGTGAAGACCAGAAAGAACTACTTTTCACAGAAAATATGCTAACTAAAGAATATTGCTCCATTACAATTGAATAGTAAGGAACTGATATAACAGACTAAAGAGTCAATGTGTATTTGCTATTTTAGCTATATGTAATTTAGCAAGTCAGTGTTACTTGGAAAGCAATGCTTTTCAAATGAAATTCTTTTTTTTTTCCCCACTAATATTTGTTTAGGTTTCAATAATAAGTATGAAGACAGCTTAAAGAAAGACTGTGAGAGTAGAAGTCACCTGCAAGAATATATACTTGAATGATTTTCTCCTGATGTGCCTATTAGTTACTATGGTGACAATCTGTTCAAGAATTTAAAGAGGAAAAAAAAAAGTGTATCATTTTTCCATCATTTGAATAACAGAATTTTTAATTTTAGTTAGTAAAATCATGTTTATGATTTTGCTTAGAAATTTATTGATTTTCATGTTTTTACATGTATAACGTTGATTTTACAAGGTCATATATATATATGTGTATGTGTGTGTGTGTGTGTGTATTTTAAGATTCCATTTATTTATTTGACAGAAATCACAAGTAGGCAGAGAGTCAAGCAGAGAGAGAGGAGGAAGCAGACTCCCTGCAGAGCAGAGAGCCAGATGTGAGGCTCGATCCCAGCACCCTGGGATCATGACCTGAGCCAAAGGCAGAGGCCTTAAACCACTGAGCCACCCAGGTGCCCCAAATATTTTTTAATTCAAAATTGGTTTTGTTAAATTTGGTAATTCCCCAAATATTTAATACAAAGTTGTCTGATAACCAAATATTTTCCTCAGCGTGTGCACACATTAGATATTATTATTTTTTTTTAAATTTTTTATTTTTTATATACATATATTTTTATCCCCAGGGGTACAGGTCTGTGAATCACCAGGTTTACACACTTCACAGCACTCACCAAAGCACATACCCTCCCCAATGTCCATAATCCAACCCCCCTCTCCCAAACCCCCTCCCCCCAGCAACCCTCAGTTTGTTTTGTGAGATTAAGAGTCACTTATGGTTTGTCTCCCTCCCAATCCCATCTTGTTTCATTTATTCTTCTTCTACCCACTTAAGCCTCCATGTTGCATCACCACTTCCTCATTTCAGGGAGATCATATGATAGTTGTCTTTCTCTGCTTGACTTATTTCACTAAGCATGATACGCTCTAGTTCCATCCATGTTGTTGCAAATGGCAAGATTTCATTTCTTTTGATGGCTGCATAGTATTCCATTGTGTATATATACCACATCTTCTTGATCCATTCATCTGTTGATGGACATCTAGGTTCTTTCCATAGTTTGGCTATTGTGGACATAGCTGCTATAAACATTCGGGTGCACGTGCCCCTTTGGATCACTACATTTGTATCTTTAGGGTAAATACCCAATAGTGCAATTGCTGGGTCATAGGGCAGTTCTATTTTCAACATTTTGAGGAACCTCCATGCTGTTTTCCAGAGTGGCTGCACCAGCTTGCATTCCCACCAACAGTGTAGGAGGGTTCCCCTTTCTCCGTATCCTCGCCAGCATCTGTCATTTCCTGACTTGTTGATTTTAGCCATTCTGACTGGTGTGAGGTGATATCTCATTGTGGTTTTGATTTGTATTTCCCTGATGCCGAGTGATATGGAGCACTTTTTCATGTGTCTGTTGGCCATCTGGATGTCTTCTTTGCAGAAATGTCTGTTCATGTCCTCTGCCCATTTCTTGATTGGATTATTTGTTCTTTGGGTGTTGAGTTTGCTAAGTTCTTTATAGATTCTGGACACTAGTCCTTTATCTGATATGTCGTTTGCAAATATCTTCTCCCATTCTGTCAGTTGTCTTTTGATTTTGTTAACTGTTTCCTTTGCTGTGCAAAAGCTTTTGATCTTGATGAAATCCCAATAGTTCATTTTTTCCCTTGCTTCCCTTGCCTTTTGCGTTGTTCCTAGGAAGATGTTGCTGCGGCAGAGGTCGAAGAGGTTGCTGCCTGTGTTCTCCTCAAGGACTTTGATGGATTCCTTTCGCACATTGAGGTCCTTCATCCATTTTGAGTCTATTTTTGTGTGTGGTGTAAGGAAATGGTCCAATTTCATTTTTCTGCATGTGGCTGTCCAATTTTCCCAGCACCATTTATTGAAGAGGCTGTCTTTTTTCCATTGGACATTCTTTCCTGCTTTGTCGAAGATGAGTTGACCATAGATTTGAGGGTCTATTTCTGGGCTCTCTATTCTGTTCCATTGATCTATGTGTCTGTTTTTGTGCCAGTACCATGCTGTCTTGATGATGACAGCTTTGTAATAGAGCTTGAAGTCCGGAATTGTGATGCCACCAACGTTGGCTTTCTTTTTCAATATCCCTTTGGCTATTCGAGGTCTTTTCTGGTTCCATATAAATTTTAGCATTATTTGTTCCATTTCTTTGAAAAAGATGGATGGTACTTTGATAGGAATTGCATTAAATGTGTAGATTGCTTTAGGTAGCATAGACATTTTCACAATATTTATTCTTCCAATCCAGGAGCATGGAACATTTTTCCATTTCTTTGTGTCTTCCTCAATTTCTTTCATGAGTACTTTATAGTTTTCTGAGTATAGATTCTGTGTCTCTTTGGTTAGGTTTATTCCTAGGTATCTTATGGTTTTGGATGCAATTGTAAATGGGATTGACTCCTTAATATCTCTTTCTTCTGTCTTGCTGTTGGTGTAGAGAAATGCAACTGATTTCTGTGCATTGATTTTACATCCTGACACTTTACTGAATTCCTGTATAAGTTCTAGCAGTTTTGGAGTGGAGTCTTTTGGGTTTTCCACATATAGTATCATATCATCTGCGAAGAGTGATAATTTGACTTCTTCTTTGCCGATTTGGATGCCTTTAATTTCCTTTTGTTGTCTGATTGCTGAGGCTAGGACCTCTAGTACTATGTTGAATAGCAGTGGTGATAATGGACATCCCTGCCGTGTTCCTGACCTTAGCGGAAAAGCTTTCAGTTTTTCTCCATTGAGAATGATATTTGCGGTGGGTTTTTCATAGATGGCTTTGATGATATTGAGGTATGTGCCCTCTATCCCTACACTTTGAAGAGTTTTGATCAGGAAGGGATGCTGTACTTTGTCAAATGCTTTTTCAGCATCTATTGAGAGTATCATATGGTTCTTGTTCTTTCTTTTATTGATGTGTTGTATCACATTGATTGATTTGCGGATGTTGAACCAACCTTGCAGCCCTGGAATAAATCCCACTTGGTCGTGGTGAATAATCTTTTTAATGTACTGTTGAATCCTATTGGCTAGTATTTTGTTGAGTATTTTCGCATCTGTGTTCATCAAGGATATCGGTCTATAGCTCTCTTTTTTGGTGGGATCCTTGTCTGGTTTTGGGATCAAGGTGATGCTGGCCTCATAAAATGAGTTTGGAAGTTTTCCTTCCATTTCTATTTTTTGGAACAGTTTCAGGAGAATAGGAATTAGTTCTTCTTTAAATGTTTGGTAGAATTCCCCCGGGAAGCCGTCTGGCCCTGGGCTTTTGTTTGTTTGGAGATTTTTAATGACTGTTTCAATCTCCTTACTGGTTATGGGTCTGTTCAGGCTTTCTATTTCTTCCTGGTTCAGTTGTGGTAGTTTATATGTTTCTAGGAATGCATCCATTTCTTCCAGATTGTCAAATTTATTGCCGTAGAGTTGCTCATAGTATGTTCTTATAATAGTTTGTATTTCTTTGGTGTTAGTTGTGATCTCTCCTCTTTCATTCATGATTTTATTTATTTGGGTCGTTTCTCTTTTCTTTTTGGTAAGTCGGGCCAAGGGTTTATCAATTTTATTAATTCTTTCAAAGAACCAGCTCCTAGTTTCGTTGATTTGTTCTATTGTTTTTTTGGTTTCTATTTCATTGATTTCTGCTCTGATCTTTATGATTTCTCTTCTCCTGCTGGGCTTAGGGTTTCTTTCTTGTTCTTTCTCCAGCTCCTTTAGGTGTAGGGTTAGGTTGTGTACCTGAGACCTTTCTTGTTTCTTGAGAAAGGCTTGAACCGCTATATATTTTCCTCTCAGGACTGCCTTTGTTGTGTCCCACAGATTTTGAACCGTTGTATTTTCATTATCATTTGTTTCCATGATTTTTTTCAATTCTTCTTTAATTTCCCGGTTGACCCATTCATTCTTTAGAAGGATGCTGTTTAGTCTCCATGTATTTGGGTTCTTTCCAAACTTCCTTTTGTGGTTGAGTTCTAGCTTTAGAGCATTGTGGTCTGAAAATATGCAGGGAATGATCCCAATCTTTTGATACCGGTTGAGTCCTGATTTAGGACCGAGGATGTGATCTATTCTGGAGAATGTTCCATGTGCACTAGAGAAGAATGTGTATTCTGTTGCTTTGGGATGAAATATTCTGAATATATCTGTGATGTCCATCTGGTCCAGTGTGTCATTTAAGGCCTTTATTTCCTTGCTGATCTTTTGCTTGGATGACCTGTCCATTTCAGTGAGGGGAGTGTTAAAGTCCCCTCTATTATTGTATTATTGTTGATGTGTTTCTTTGATTTTGTTATTAATTGGTTTATATAGTTGGCTGCTCCCACATTGGGGGCATAGATATTTAAAATTGTTAAATCTTCTTGTTGGACAGACCCTTTGAGTATGATATAGTGTCCTTCCTCATCTCTTATTATAGTCTTTGGCTTAAAATCTAATTGATCTGATATAAGGATTGCCACTCCTGCTTTCTTCTGATGTCCATTAGCATGGTAAATTCTTTTCCACCCCCTCACTTTAATTCTGGAGGTGTCTTCGGGCTTAAAATGTGTTTCTTGGAGGCAACATATAGATGGGTTTTGTTTTTTTATCCATTCTGATACCCTGTGTCTTTTGACAGGGGCATGTAGCCCATTCACATTCAGGGTAACTATTGAGAGATATGAATTTAGTGCCATTGTATTGCCTGTAAGGTGACTGTTACTGTATATGGTCTCTGTTCCTTTCTGATCTACCACTTGTGGGCTCTCTCTTTGCTTAGAGGACCCCTTTCAATATTTCCTGTAGAGCTGGTTTGGTATTTGCAAATTCTTTCAGTTTTTGTTTGTCCTGGAAGCTTTTAATCTCTCCTTCTATTTTCAATGATAGCCTAGCTGGATAGAGTATTCTTGGCTGCATGTTTTTCTCGTTTAGTGTTCTGAAAATATCATGCCAGCTCTTTCTGGCCTGCTTGCCGGGAGCCGGCCCCTCCCCCCGGGGTCTATCTTCCCGTGGCTTTGGATTCACGTCTCCCACTCCTTTCCTCTCTCCTCCTCTTTTTTATTTGAACATAGTTGACACAAAGCTTCATTGGTTTCAGGTGCACAACATACTGATTCAACTATGTTCACCACAAGTTTATTTACCTTCTTTTATCATGAAATGCTATTACATACAATATTCCCTGTGCTACACATTTCATTTCTGTGACTTTTCAATTCCATAACTGGAAACCCTTGTGTCTTTCAAACCCCTGTCTCCTTAACTCCCCTGTCTCCTTAACCCCCTGTCTCCTTAACCCCCCCACTCCTGTGACAATCACCTGATTTTTCTCTGTATTTATAGGTCTGATTCCCCTTTTTGTTTATTAATTTGTGTTTTTTAGATTCACATATTAATGAAATCATGTGGTATTTGTTTTTCTTTAACTTATTTCACTTGGCATAATACCCTCTAGGTCCTTCCTTTGTCTGACATCAGCCACAGCAACATTTTTCTAAATATGTCTTCTAAGAAAGAGAAACAAAATCAAAGTATTGGGACTACACCAAAATAAAAAGCTTCTGTATAGTGAAGGAAAAACAATAACAACAACAACACAACAAAAATGCAATGTACTGAATGGACAAAATATTTGCAACTGATATATATGACAAGAAATTAATATTGGAAGTATATAAAGAACTTAGAAAACTCAAAAACAAAAACAAAAAATATGATTAAAACTGGGCAGAGGACAGAAATAGACATTTTTCCTAAGAAGACCTAGAGATGGCCAACAGACATAGGAAAAGATGCTCAATATTACCAATCATCAGGGAAATGTAAATCAAAACCAGAATGAAATGTCATTTCATACCTGTAAGAAGGGCCAGAATAAGAAAGATAAGAACTAACTGTTGGTGAGGATGTGGAGAAAAAAGAATCCCTATGTACTATTGCTGGGAATTCAAATTGGTGCAGCTACTGTGGAAAACAGTACTAAGGTTCTTCCAAAAATTAAAAGTAGAAATGCCATATGCTCAATAAAGCAGCCTAATGTTCATTGATGAATGGATATAGAAGGTGTGAGATATATCTATGTGTATATGTATTATATTTTGTATATAATATTATGCTGCCGTAAAAAAGGATGGGGTGTTGACATTTTTTTCCTCTATTTATTTAGTTTTGTTTCTATTAAATCCAATTCAATTTACTCGAACAAAGCTGCCTGGATCCATTGTTCATTCAATTCATTTAGTGGTAAATATCTTTAGGGTACAATAATTTTGCTTATCACCTGAGGATATTGGAAAAGTCAAGACATTTATTGCATCGAACATTGGTAAGTATTAATGAATTATTATTATCCTATAATGTTCCCATTGAATGTTTTTCTGAATCACGAACACACAATTATGAAAATTCTTTCTGAATAATCAATGTTCTCACAGGGACAAAAATCAGTAACAAATTTCCTTCAAAAAAATCAGATCAAATTGGACAAAATCATCAGTAACATTAAATATCCCTTAATATATCAAATGAATGTGGGTATCCTTTGGATACAGCTCTTACTTAAAGAGTTGAGGGTCCATATCTGGGCTCTCTACTATGTTCCACTGGTCTATATGTCTGTTTTTATGCTAGTACCATGCTGTCTTGGTGATCACAGCTTTGTAATAAAGCTTGAAATCAGGTAACGTGATGCCCCCAGTTTTATTTTTGTTTTTCAACATTTCCTTAGTGATTCAGGGTCTCTTCTGATTCCATACAAATTTTAGGATTATTTGCTCCAGCTCTTTGAAGAATACTGGTGGAATTTTGATCGAAATGGCATTAAAAGTATAGATTGCTCTAGGCAGTATAGACATTTTAACAATGTTTATTCTTCCGATCCAAGAGCATGGAATGGTCTTCCATCTTTTTGTGTCTTCTTCAATTTCTTTCATGAGTGTTCTGTAGTTCCTCGAGTACAGATCCTTTACCTCTTTGGTTAGGTTTATTCCCAGGTATCTTATGGTTCTTGGTGCTATAGTAAATGGAATCAATTCTCTAATTTCCCTTTCTGTATTTTCATTGTTAGTGTATAAGAAAGCCACTGATTTCTGCACATTGACTTTGTATCCTGCCACGTTGCTGAATTGCTGTATGAGTTCTAGTAGTTTGGGGGTGGAGTCTTTGGGTTTTCCATATAAAGAATCATGTCAAAAAAAAAAAAAAAAGAAAGAATCATGTCATCTCCGAATAGAGAGAGTTTGACTTCTTCATTTCCAATTTGGATACATTTTATTTCTCTTTGTTGTCTGATTGCTGTTGCTAGGACTTCTAATACTATGTTGAACAAGAGTGGTGAAATTGGGCATCCTTGTCTTGTTCCTGATCTCAATGGGAAGGCTGCAAGCTTTTTCCAATTGAGGATGATATTTGCTGTGGGTCTTTCATAGATAGATTTGATGAGGTTCAGGAATGTTCCCTCTACCCCTATACTTTGAAGCATTTTAATCAGGAATGGATGCTGGATTTTGTCAAATGCTTTTTCTGCATCAATTGAGAGGACCATGTGGTTCTTCTCTCTTCTCATATTAATTTGTTGTATCACATTGATTGATTTGCGAATGTTGAACCATCCTTGTAGTCCAGGGATGAATCCCACCTGATCATGGTGGATAATCTTTTTAATGTGCTGCTGGATCCTGTTGGCCAGGATCTTGTTGAGAATCTTAACATCCATATTCATCAATGATATTGGTCTGAAATTCTCCTTTTTGGTAGGGTCTTTGCCTGGGTTGGGGATCAGGGTAATGCTGGCTTCATAGAAAGAGTCAGGAAGGTTTCCTTCTGCTTCAATTTTTTAAAACAGATTCAGGAGAATAGGTGTTATTTCTTCTTTGAAATTTTGGTAGAATTCCCCAGGGAATCCATCATGTCCTGGGCTCTTGTTTTTTGGGAGGTTTTTGATCACTGCTTCAATCTCATTTCTAGATATCAGTCGATTCAGGTTGTCAATTTCTTCCTGTTTCAATTTTGGTAGTTTATAGTTTTCCAGGAATGCATCCATTTCATCTAGGTTGCTTAGTTTATTGGCATATAACTGTTGATAATAACTTCTGATGATTGTTTCTACTTCCTTGGTGTTAGTTGTGATCTCTCCCTTTTCATTCATAATTTTATGAATTTGGGCTTTCTCTCTTTTCTTTTGGATTAGTGTGGCCAATGGTTTATCAATCTTATTGATTCTTTCAAAAAAACCAGCTTCTAGTTTCATTGATATGTTCTACTGTATCTCTGGTTTCTACCTCATTGATCTCAGTTCTATTCTTGATGATTTCCCTTCTTATGTGTGGAGTTGGTTTGATTTGTTGTTGATTCTCCAGTTCTTTAAGGTGTAGAGACAGCTGCTGTATTCTGGATTTTTCAATTTTTTTTTTTTTTTTTTGAGGGAGGCTTGGATGGCTATGTATTTCTGTTATTTTATTCTGTTGTTTTAGGGTGGAATGTTCTGTATATATCTATGAGGTCCATCTAGTCCAATGTGTCATTCAATGCTCTTGTTTCTTTATTGATTTTCTGCTTCAATGAGCTGTCTATTTCTGAAGAGGCATGTTAAGATCTCCTATGATTAGTGTATTCATATCAATATAACTCTTTATCTTGATTAACAGTTTTCTTAAGTAATTGGCTGCTCCCATATTGGGAGCGTAGATATTATAATTGTTAGATCATCTTGGTGGATAGTCCCTTTAAGGATTATGTAGTGTCCTTCTGTATCTCTAACTACAGTCTTTAGTTTAAATTCTAATTAATCTGATATGAGAATCGCTACCCCAGCCTTCTTTTGAGGCCCATTGGCATGAAAGATGCTTCTCCATCCCTTCACTTTCAGTCTGGGTGTATCTTTAGGTTCAAAATGGGTCTCTTGTAGACAACATATGGATGGGTCCTGTCGTTTTATCCAATCTCAACCCTGTGCCGTTTTATGGGCGCATTTAGGCCATTCACATTGAGAGTGATTATTGATAGATACGTTTTTATTGACATCGAGTTACCTTTGAAGTCTTTTTGTATATTGTCTCTATATTTCTGTTCAATACTATTCTTAGGATTTTTCCTCTTTTATAGAACCCCCCTTAATATTTCCTGCAGTGTCGGCTTGGTGGTTGCATAGTCTTTTAAGCCTTGCTGGTCTTGGAAACTCTTTATCTCTCCGTCCATTTTGAATGTCAGTCTTGCTGGATAAAGTATTCTTGGCTGCATGTTCTTCTCATTTTAGTGCCCTGAATATATCTTGCCAGCCTTTTCTGGCTTTCCAGGTCTCTGCGGACAGGTATGACATTATTCTGATGGGCTTCCCTCTGTAAGTAAGGAGCCTCTTTGCCCTGGTGGCTTTCAAAAGATTATACCTACAATTATAATTCCTCAATTTGACTATCAGGTGTCCTGATGTTTTTTTTGGAATGTATAATCTTGGGTGGAGACCATTCAGCCTCTAGTACATGAACGCTGGTTCCATTCGCAAGATTGGAAAAATTTTCATGAAGGACTTGTTCCACTATATCTTCTAGACTTCTTACTTTCTCCTCCCTTTCAGGGATTCCAATAATTCTGACGTTGGAATGCTTCATGGCATCATTTATTTCCCTGATTCTGTTTTCGTGGTTTCTAAACTGTTTGTTCCAGGCTTCCTCCTGATCCTTTCTCTCTGTTTGTCCTCCAGATCACTAATTCTATCTTCTGTCTCTGTTACCCTAGCTTTGAGAGAGTTTAGATTAGATTGGAACTTATTGAGAGCATTGTGAACCTCCTTCCTGGTAGCTTTAAGCTCTGCCCTAACATTGTGAACATCCTGTCTGGTCGCTTTCAGTTCAGCCCTAATCAATTCTGTTTGGTCATCCATGGCTTTCTCCAACCTAGCTATTGCCTGGATAATTGTTAGCCTGAATTCTCTTTCTGACATATTGTCTATGTTGATAGCCATTAGCTCTGTTGCAGAAGGTCCATCCTCTGTATTTTTCTTCTGTTGGGCAGAAGTCATTTTGGTGGGAGATGACTAAACAGATGTAGCTGGATGTATCAACTGTGTTGCAGTCAAGGTGCACCCTGGAACACTTCTGAGCAATCAGGATTCCCAACCCAAACAAGAGACAAAAAAAAAGAAAAAGAAAAAGAAAAAAAAAAAGAGAGAGAGAGAGACAGGAAAGAAAGTGAAGATGAAAGAGAAGGTTCAGCCCAGATGGGCCCCAAGGTAAGATTTATGAAGTAGACAAACAAAAACAGACAAACAAAAAGACTGATACAAGTATATGACAAGAGAAAAAAATATATATATATGCACATAAAGGAAGAACCTCGTCAAAAAGAACCCCAAGTGTAAGATTTATATGCTATCAGGACAAACACAAAAACACAGAAACATTGGTGGAAGAAGATGGGAGAGTGGTTTTAAATTCTCAGTTTGTGCGAGGAAGGTTGTTTTGATTCTTCCTGGATGTATCTTGATATCTTTGTTAAAGGACTCAACTTTCCTAAGATAAAGGAGATTAAAAATTGGTTTCCCTATAGGGGTAGTATCGATTGGGGAAAGGGGATTACTTTGAGGTTTAACTCTATATGAATATTAGAGGATAAAAATTAAAAGGAATAAACTAGACTAAACTAAACTAAAATTTTAAAAGAGGAATTCAAAAAATAAAAATGCAAAAGAAATGTATGTATCAAAAAGTTCAGGTTAGAAGGGTATTATGGAATTTGATGTACTGTACAGCTCGCTGTGATGGTAAATAGGTTAAAAAATTACCTATGTGTAAAAAAAAAAAAAATGAACCAGAATAGTGGGAACGAGTGAAAAATAAAAATTTTCCTATTAAGTAGTGGTTGTTCTCTTATAGTCCTTTTTTTTTTTCTTTCTTGGTTTGTTTTCTGGGGGAGGGGCCTGCCACGTGGGTTGTCCTTCAATGATGTTTCCTGAGTTAAGTCTTCCCGCCCCCCTCAAGGGGGTCCCTCTGAGGAAACTGTTTTTTTGTAGTTTTAGAGGAAAACAAACCGCACCCTGATCCCTCTCAGAGAGAAGCCTCAGTCTGGCTGCAGAGCCTAAAGAAGTTCCCCCTTGGCTGCGGGGAGAGCAGGTTCCAAGTTGCAGACCCTGGGGGCGCAGGATCTTTTGCTTGTACCCAAAGCCAAGGCAGTGGCGGCTGTCTGGGAGCTCCCGACCCGACCGCCAGAGAGTTCCAAGCAGCGATGGCACACGGAGATTTTGCCGCTGGCCCGGGCTGGGAGGGCCTGGTCTTGCTGGGTCTAGGGGTGCCCGGCTTGCGCGCACCTCCTTCAGGGGCGGCTGTGGGTCACGCACACGCGTCTGGGGCACTGAGAACGGGGCGCAGGTCCGAGAGCACCAGGCTGGGCTTTTGCGCACCGGTCAGGGGAGAGTTTGGGGCCCACGGCTTAGGCTTTGAAACAAAATGGCGCGGGTCAAAGAGCGCCGGCGGGGCCTTTGTAACTCTCTCAGGGGAGCATGAGGGACGTGCGCGCGAATCTCAGGCTGTGTAGCAGGGCTCCTGTGTTCTGCCCACCGGCGCGGCTCCCATCCCCTCACAGGAACTAGAACCCACGCATTCTCGGGCGCGCTGGCGGCTTAGGGACCAAGAGCTGGTTTCTCCGCCGCACTCTCTCTGCCTCAGCGCCGGGGAGGCTGTCCTGGGACCGGGGACTTAAGCCCCTGTCCCGGGCCGCCCTGATTCCCACAATTTCCCCCGAGATCCTTTGCTCTTTTGGGGTGCTTTCAACCAGTCTCCGAGTTAATGCTGGTCCCCAGACGCAGGGCACTCTCGCTCGGATTGGGGTATGACTTTCCAACCGGTCGCCTCTGGGGGCTCCCTCCCCCTGTTGTTGATCTTCCGAGATCAGTGGCCCTTCCCACTCAGCTTTACCTGCCCACCGGCGTCTTCTGCCCCTGTCGAGATCCAGACGTGGAGGATTCTGATCTCAGGCTGATTTCATGGGTGATCGGAGTTCTTTGGTAGGTAATCAGCTCACTTTGGGGTACAGGCTGAACAGGTGCCTCCTCCTACTTCCCTGCCATCTTGTCCCTGAATTGGCAACTGGTAATTTTAAATGAACCTATGTATATAAAGCCATCTCAGGGGATATTCAGGGCCTGGCCTCATTCCTGGCCTCATTCTGTTGGTGGACTTGGAGTAGTTCAGATGGCTAATACCAGAGATACTAGAACTTTGATAAAAGACATAATGAGTCTTAAATAAACTGAAAATGTTATTCTTTTTCTGATTATCTGGTATACTTCTATGTATACTATATATATATTTTTTTAAATAATGAACTGATCATATATGAGGCAGAGGGGCAGGGGAAAAAAAGTTTTCTTTAATATATGCCCAAATTATTCCTTTAAATGTAAATTCTAACTAGGCTAAAAGAGGATCACTTTTTTTTGGTCTGTCAAGTATCCTTGTCTGAACAATCAGAAAGTGAGTGGATTCATTGAATCATGAAGTCACCATTTAAATTAATTTGTTCTGTGGAAAACTACTATTAGGTGAGGCTCTATGAAGAATGAGTCTCATAGGGTAATGTTTGTCATCTTCTTGGAGTCTTGACCTGCACACTGTACATTTAGATATCTCAGAAATTCTTTCTCAAAAAAACAAAACAAAACAAACACTTAAATTGGTTTAAAGCAGTGGATCACTTTTTTTGAACCATCAGAATTCTCTTTTACTGAATTCATTAGAATCCAAAGTCAGAGAAGTCATTAGAATTCTTTTATAACTCCTAACAAAACTGGTGCTCCATGGAATGTGCATTGGGGTATACTTGCTTGAGCCATGGGAAGCATTGTAACACCTGTGACAATGTTAAAATAAATGTTCATTTTCCACAGAAACTCATTCCTTTCACACAGGTTGGAAGAAATAGTGGAACTTCATTCAGAATAAGAGCCACTCTAAGAATTAAGACTCCATGATTTCATAGACTTAAATTAATGCTTTTTATTGCCTTTACTTTTGATATCTCCTTGCATTTGTCTATATTCAATATCAGCTAAATATTTTCTTCAAACCTCAGCACAGGTCTTGTAGTTCTAAAAAGAACCCTGGAGGGCACAGAAATGTATCTATCTACATTGTTATTGAAATCACAGATGGAAATCTATTCCTCATTTTGCCTGACTTCTTTGATAGCACACTTTTTCTTCAGTAAAAATTTGTTTATGTGATAAGGAGTCTGCTCTAAATATATAAAAATAAAATTACTCTCAAACTCATTAGACAATTAGCCTATAGCATAATGAATCTCAGAATTAGCATTCGTTTTTGAAACATAAATGGTTTAACTTATTGCTACACCAGCTCTTTATTTCATGGACTATAAAGTTCGCAAAATATTGAGCTTCATGGGCTATGAAATAAAAGCCTATAAAAGTGTCTTGGAATGTGTAATTATCTGCTAGATCGGACATTTTTACCAAACCCATAATAAAATTCACTGGGAGTTTTCTGTTAGAATCGCCTGATACCTAGAAACAGGGGAAACTAATTAGAAAACAGATAAGGCCATTATGATATGCAAATAAAACAAATGAATGACATTTAATAACAAGATCACATCATTCCAAAATTATTCAATACAATTAGGTTTTCTTAAACCACTTTATACCTGCTCAAAAAAAAAAAAAATCCCAGAAAACGAGTAAACAGGTTTAATTACAGAAAATAAAACAAAATCACTATCCCCAAAGATCTAAATCTGATACTTGACAGTTTTAGTACTTATTTTACTTTCTCTTCAAAATCAACTGAGAAACTGCTTAGAGTATTAAAGTGTATCTTTCAGTGAGCTAAAGATATCTCTCTCTCCCTCTCTCTGTCTCTCTTTCTCTCCTGCATCTCTAGATTTACAATCACAATAACTCCAGAGGGGAAAAGTCATTAATTTCATGTGATTCTGACTTATTTCTTGCTATCTAGATATCTAAGTTGACTTTTCATTATTATTATTATTATTATTATTATTATTTTAATCAATAGGTTAAACTAGTGATTGAAGTTTTCATGTAGTGCCTTAATAATACCTTGAGATTGCTAACACATTTTCTTTCTTATATCCCATTAATGTGTATTCTGACATTCCCTCTATCCTGACAGTCAACTGTACCTTTCCCTCAGAACACACTGGATGAAAGTTCACCTTCCTTTATTTTCTTACTGTTAAACTATCTGTCAGCATTTTTCTTCATTCTTTATTTCAAAAATCGTTCCTAAAATCTGGTTGAAGTTTACAAACATTATTCTAAACACTCAACTTAATATCTTGTGTTGGTTGTTCATTTTGGTCACCAGATAAGCTGACCAAATTTCTAAATTATTCAGATATTACTAAATCATTCATATATATTAACATTTGATTGTGTGAGACTATATAGAGTAAGAACTGTTATTAAAGAGTTTTATTTCCCTCTTCATTTTCTTGATAATTGTGGGATTTTTTTAGCATAATTATTGCAATAGGATAACAGCTTGTCCTATAATATTTACCACACTTCTATAATGGAATTGTTGATAACTTTTCTGGACACATAGCAACAATAAAGACTACAAATTCCAGCCACACTTGGAGATTTGTATAGTTCCTTAGTTAATTCTTATCAAGTAATCCATGGTAGGTTCTGGGAACCCTCTTTTCAAGACAACTCTTAAGTGTGTTTTGTCCCTTTTTTTTTTTTTTTTTCTTCTGTTACATCAAGAAGTCAATTAGTTCCTAAGCAGTGCCTTGCTCCTAGGCTGACTTGCCACACTTTCATCAATTCAGATGGTACAGAAACTATAATTCCAAATGGATTTAGACAGTCGGGCTGCACTCAGAGCACAGTAGGCAGCTTGAGCTTCACACACCCATGTCAGTTTTCCTTGCCCTAACCCCAAGTCTATGAGGGCAATGCAGAGCACACCTAGATAGCTATGTGCACAGGTCTGTTTCACAGCTGAGAAACACTGAGCTTGTGGACTCATAATCTTACCAGGGAGTTGCCTGCAAACCAACCCAACATTCACCCAAGAGGATAACACTCCTAATTATCATGAATATAAGCAAGTTTCTCTTGCACATAAAAGAAACACTTTTCTATCCTAGAATGTCTCTGGGGAGAGGAGAGGTCTCCAGAGGAGAGAAGTCTCTGGAGGAAGTGAATACCTAACCTTTGCAGGGATGCCTGCTTCATATCATCATTCTTAAGTTGGCTTCGGGCCTCAGAACATATGCAGAAGTGCCAGACTATGAAGAATTATCACCTAATACTACCTTTCCTTTTCTCAAATATGGATTTAATGACACCATGAAAATAAAGTTCACATTAAATGCATGGTAAAATGGTATGACAGAATGTGATTCTAATGAAACTGAGCTACCCTATTACTCCTGAGTACTTATCTTCTAACATTTATCTGAGAACACAATTTCTGCTATGCTGAAATCATTTTTATTTAGACTATCTTAAAAAAAAAAAAAACAACTCAAAATGGAACCTAACTTGCATGATGTAATTCTTTTTTATTTATTCTTTAAAACGTCAAAATGACATAATCTATTATTAGTGAATTTGCAAAACATACAAAAGTAAAAAAAGAGAACAAAGTTACCATAATTTATATGTCTAGAAATAACTATTAAAATTCAATACATATAATACTTCAAATGATATTACAATGGGATATTTACTCATAAATATTTGCCTATTTTTTTATTATTTTGTGAAGTTATCAAGAACAAATAATTATATTAAAATATTTTTTAAGACTCGAATCAAAGTGTCAAAATTGTGTTCTTAAAATGAATTTCTTTTTTTTTTTTTTTAAAGATTTTATTTATTTATTTGTAAGAGAAAGAGAGAGTGAGAGAGAGCACAGGCAGACAGAGTGGAAGGCAGAGTCAGAGGGAGAAGCAGGCTCCCTGCGGAGCAAGGAGCCGGATGTGGGACTCGATCCCAGGACGCTGGGATCATGACCTGAGCCAAAGGCAGCTGCTTAACCAACTGAGCCACCCAGGCGTCCCTTAAAATGAATTTCATACTGAGTGAATGAGAGTAATTTCTTAACATATTTTGCCTGATCATTTTTTTTTTTTAGATTACCAGTGAATGTGGACATCTTTATATGCTTTATATGCAAAAAAAACTGTCTTTTGCTAAACATTGATATCTTAATTTTCTGTCAGTGTGTGTCTTAGGATGTGTGTCTGCGTCCATTTGCCTTTTCACTTTGCAGTCAGTTGGTTCAAGTCATACTTCCAGTAGAATGAAGGCAGAACTGATTTAAGTAACTCCTGGACTTGAACTGTGATTAGTTTTCCCTGATTCATTCCCAACCAGATAGATTATGTTTTTGGATATTATATTTTTAAACTTATCACAAAACCTTAGATATCCGCCTCATACTTCATTATATGATGGGCATAAATCATTCTCTTTAGATATGATTCTCAAAAAAGACACATCTCAGGGCCCTGGGTGGTGCAGTGGACTGGGCCTCCAACTCTGCGTTTGGCCTCAGGTCATGATCTCTGGGTCTTGGATCAGCCCCTCCTCTGGCTCCTCACTCAGCACAGAGTTGCCTACGGTTTCTCTCTCCCTCTCTCTGTCAGCCTCCTACCACCTCCCCATGCTTGCTCACTCTCTCTCTTATAAATAAATAAATAAATAAATATGCTTTGTTTTGTTTTGTTTTTTAAAATAATGCATCTCTAATTCCTATATGACAGAGATTACTTGCCATCCAAGAATATCACTGCTAGTTCTATCAGGATGCCCAACCTACGCTCATGAGTAATGTACTTTTCTAGTCTACTCATAGGTGCCTGTGGTCCAGGAAGTCACAGAAAGAAACACCTCTTACTTCCAGTATTATCAGCGCTTCAAGGGCCTTGGGCAATAAAGCAATACCCTGAACATTCCTATCCCCACAGCTTTCAAATGCACAAAACCTTTGAGGTACTAAAGGTAACTCACATTCAAATGGTGTCATCTTAGCACCATTATTCAAGAACCCTTCTGTGTTATTCTTTTTTTTTTTTTTTTAAAGATTTTATTTATTTATTTGACAGATAGAGATCACAAGCAGGCAGAGAGGCAGGCAGAGAGAGAGGAGGAAGCAGGCTCCCTGCCAAGCAGAGAGCCCGATGTGGGGCTCGATCCCAAGACCCTGGGATCATGACCCGAGCCGAAAGCAGAGGCTTTAACCCACTGAGCCACCCAGGTGCCCCTGTGTTATTCTTGATTCTTTTATTCACATTTTTTTTTTACTTCTTTGGTATTATTTTGTTAGTTAATTTTCTGCCTACAAATTTGTCTTTTCATGGGATAGTGTGGGGAATTAACCTCACAATATTCTCTTCTGTTGCCTTCTCCAATGATTACACTTATATAAAGATATAAATGCAATAACCATTTCACAGTACTTATATAGCCTACTAATAATTATTGTTTTACAATTATGCTTATTATTTTGTTTATAATAATTAATGAATTTGATATTTATTATTTTTTTTCTTTTCCTCTGCTGCTTTAGGCTATTTGTCTTATATCCAGTTATTTTTTTCCTTCCTCAAAGTCTAATTTCACTTTGAAGTTATATTCTGTTTTTCAGTCTGGAGATGCTGACAGTTTCTGGTGGGAACTAAGAACAATGTTGTCATTTCAGATTGAACCAAAATAATTTATAGGGTCATTCTTTCAAATCTTCAGAAGATTCAAGGCATTGTTATTTTGCTTTAAAAAGTATAGAAAAGAACACAAGGACAGGGAAGTCTCATTAATCTATCTATCATTACAAATGAGTCTAGATAAGCTAGGCTGATCATATAAATTTGAATAATGATAATATTCTACTATTAGCTTCCAGGGGCCATTAATCATTAGGTATGACAAACAGTACTCTTACTTGGAAACTGAGTTCTATGATATTAAGGTAATCTACTAAAATTGAAATACAGATACTATCTTTTCTAACTAGAACAGTTTTCTTAACAGGTTAAGATGAGAAATATGATGTGAGGATTGAAGAAATTATATCTGCAAATCACTTAAAATGCAGTAGAAAGATAAAACTTTTAAATGCCAACTAGTATTACTTTCATATTATATTGTGATTTTGCAACTATAACAGAGCAGTGCTTATGTACAAAAAATTGCCTTTCAAATGATAATCTGTATGATTTATATTTATAAATATCCATCCAATTTCAGTTTCTCATGAAAAAAATGTTCTAATGTCAATACCAGTGTCACAATGACATTGCTTAACAATAATTATTGTATTTTAAAACAGAAAACTAGAATGTCCATTATCTTATAAACTTAATCCCTTGATTAGAAATCTTAAAAAATGAGGTACTTAGTGACTTTTTTAACTCTTGAAGTTAAATAACTTCATTTTACACCAGAGATTAAATTAGTAACTTGGAGAGTGTCTATTAGATACAACCATGGATCAAGATTAACACACCTCTTTCAATCACTATAGTATATTTTTAGAAGCTCTACATGTAGAGATCATTAATTTCAGAGTGCCTTGCCCAGTAATTGCAGTTGTTAAATTATGCCAATGTAGTCTTGGGCATTTTCCTTGTTACTTGATTAGTATACAAGTTTCATTTTAAAGCTTAGCTAATAATCATCTGTCTTCTGGAAAGATGTAAAATAAAATTAATGTGTGTTTCTAAAGTGGCATGGAAAGTGACTGTTGAGCCTTTATAATTTAGTAGTAACTTTTGTAGTAAGTCTGAGTCATTCTTAAAATCTACCTATGTGTTGATAGCACTATGTATAGACATAGGTTTGAGGTTTTGTGATATGTTGTCAATAATAAAGTGAATTTCCCTATGTTTAGGACTAATCAGTTAGGTGGGCTTTACCGTGCATGTATTTGCATCTAGTGTCTGACAATGGTATAATGTTTATATTAGGAGATATCTTACTATTTTTAAAAAGAAAAATTTCATGTACTGTGGTATATGATCTGACATTATTTCTATTTACAAGCCATGCATAGCTAATACATCATATAAATTTCAACATGATATCTAAGAGAGAAGAATGATCACATTTGTTCCAGTTAATTTTCTGAGTCTTAACTTGTTTTTATAGGTTCCTATAAAATGGAAGAAGCATTTACCATTTTTGAGGAAGTCAGTACAGTAGGGTTCCTTTTAAGTAAAAAAAGATGTGAATAATTTGGAAGCAATGCTTGGTCATTAAACTTTAAGTAAAAAAAGATGTAAATAATTTGGAAGCAATGCTTGGTCATTAAACTTTAAATCTGATACATTAAAGTAAAAATAATATAAGGAACAAAGAAAAAAGAATAATTGTGTTGCATGGGATCTCAGAAGCTTAGATTGACCACTTAAGATAGAAGCCAACTTTAAAGCATTTCAACTCAACATACTTGTTTCTAATATGAAAGTAGGAAGAGTTCCTTTGATGTGCTTCCATGAGAAACTGATCAAACTATATTTAAATATCTTAAAGATTCCAGAAATAGTCTTAAGGGGTGATGATGACAAATGAAGAAACATCCATAAACCAATAAAAATTTAGCAAAGAAAGGTGAGAGTTTGTACTTAGAATTAAAACCTTTCCCTCCCTTTCTTACCCTAGATCAGAAACTCCACTCCAGATTGTTATATTCAGTACTGGGCTCCTTTCTACTTCAGCACCCAGATTGAAAACTTTCTTTCTGGGAGAAACAAGATGTCACCATTTCTTATTCTGTCCCAACTACATTTTGCTGAAGCAAAGCCCTAGAAAATGTGGTAGAGAGGTATGAATTGTCGCCTTAACTCTAACATCCGTTTGTGAAATGGAAGATCGGCTTTGGGCATGCAATGTTGAGAATGCTGATGCCCTGATCACTCTTACTTTAGCTTCTGAGACAGGAGAGGCAAGTCAAAAGGACTCCCTGTCCTCCCAACAAATGCTGAGCTCTTAGGGTATAGGTGCCATTCTCAAAGAAACTTAGTATTATCCTCACGCTTGACTCCAAATCCAGCCTCGGAGTTTTTTTCCAGGGGTTTGGAAAGAGAAAGAGCCATTAAAACAGTCCCTAATTTCTTTCCAAAGGAATTGACTTCATTCATAGCAGAGAGTGAAGAAGTTCAAGCCTAAAGGCATTCTCAAGAACAATGGAAGTTGTAATAAAACAAATTTAAGAGAAGATCCAAAAATGCAAACTAAACTATAGGTTAGCGAGTGTTCAGTAAAAAATTGAGAAGAGTTGGTGTCAGAACAAAAATAAAATTGTAACCTCAGCTATTGAAAGGAGCTAGTACTTAACTGGATTTGCTTGTAGAATTTGGTTGGTTTATGTTATACCCTCAAAATAATTGAGTAATCAATTAGAGCAGTTTAACACCTTGGTATGGTCAAGAGAGTCCTATCTAAAACACTGTCATCTCTGGGTGACTAGAAGCAACATCCAAGACTATACACTGTGTCTGCACATAGGTGTGTGTGTGTGCACGCGTGTGTGCACGTGCAAATACAAGTGTATACATAAGGGATAGAAGGGGGTAAATGCCACTAAATAAATCATCTAAGTCAGTCACTAAACATAAATAAATAAATAACAAGAAGAAGCTCAAGGGGAAGGTGGAGACAGTATCCAGAGTCGGTAACAATATGTTATCTAACATGTCTAGTTTCTAGCGAAAAATTATATTGGCATAAAAAGAAAGAGGAAAATACAACTCATATACCAGAATAAAAGTACATAAGCGTGTGTGTGTGTGCACACTCCTGTGAAAGAACCAGCTATCAGATTTTAAAGTAGCCATTATAAATGTGTTTACAGGTTTAAAGGCAACCATGATTAAAAAAATAAATGATGATATACTGACAAAGTCACATCAAGGGGGAATTTGATAAAGAGAATGTATAAATAAGAACCAAGCAGAAATCATAGATTTGAAAAGTATATTACCTGAAATTAAAAAAAAAAAAATCACTGGAGGGGCTCAATAACAGACTTGGAACTGTAGAAGAAAGAATAAGGTAACTTGAAGACAGATTGATATACAGATCATGTAAGCTTAAAAACATAGAGAAAAGTGGGGCGCCTGGGTGGCTCAGTGGGTTAAGCCGCTGCCTTCGGCTCAGGTCATGATCTCAGAGTCCTGGGATCGAGTCCCGCATCGGGCTCTCTGCTCAGCAGAGAGCCTGCTTCCCTCTCTCTCTCTGCCTGCCTCTCCATCTACTTGTGATTTCTCTCTGTCAAATAAATAAATAAAATCTTTAAAAAAAAAACATAGAGAAAAGTAATGAAGAAAAATGAAAAGAGACTCAGAGAAATGTGGAGAATTATTAAGCACACCAAAAGAGATATAATGAAAGTACTAATGAAAGAGAGAAGAAACATAAAATATACTAGACAAGCTAATGCTTAAAAAACTTCCTTGATTTGATTAAAAAAAAAAATTAAACTAAAATTCACAAAGCTCAGTGAATTCCAAGTAGAATAAATGTAGAACAAAACTTTCATAGGCACATCATACTAAAAATGCTAAATGTCAAAGACAAGAAGAAAATCTCAAAGGCAGCAATGACTCATTACTTATAAAAAAAACCTCAGTAAAATTAATAGTTGACCTCTCAGTAGAAACAATGGAGGCCAGAAAACAGGAAGATAATGTATTCAAAGTTGTTAAAGAATAAAACTTAAATCAATAATCATGTATCTAGCAAAGCTATCTTTCATAAGCAAAGGCTAAGAAAGGACTCCTCTAGATTAAAACAAGAACAAAAACAAAATAAAGCAAAAATAAACTGAGATAATACAACTAGATCCACCTTACAAGAAATACTTAAAGAGTTCTTGAGGTTGAAAGCAAGTGACCCCAGATGGTAATTTGTATTCACATGAAAAAAGTAAAAACATCAGTAGGAATAATTATATAATTTTATTACAAAAGAATTCATATTTTCCTTTTTCTTCTGTGCTGATTTAAAGCAATTGCATAAAATAGTGTGTTTATAATATATTATTGGACCTTTAAAATAAATGAATGCAATATATATTTAATGTATTTGGGAACAATAGCACAAAAATGGTGACTAGAGCAAAACTGTTTAAGGATAAGGAAATTACAATGAATAAAATGCAATAATTATAATTGTTGGGTTTAAAATATCAATAAATATAAAATATATAATTATAATACTACAAAAAGTGGAATGGGAATAGAGTTATATAGGCTTAATGTGTCTATATATCATTGGGATTAAAGTACTATGAATCAGGGCGCCTGGGTGGCTCAGTGGGTTAAGCCGCTGCCTTCGGCTTAGGTCATGATCTCAGGGTCCTGGGATCGAGTCCCGCATCCGGCTCTCTGCTCAGCAGGGAGCCTGCTTCCTCCTCTCTCTCTCTGCCTGCCTCTCTGCCTACTTGTGATCTCTCTCTGTCAAATAAATAAAATCTTAAAAAAAAAAAGTACTATGAATCAGAAAGCAATTTAGTTATGTTCAAATGTAATGGTAAACTCTAAAGCAGTACTAATAATGTAACTTATATGCTGAAAATATTATTAATCATTAAGCTACTGTATTATAAATATTTAATTAATGAAAAGGTAAAAAAAGAGGAATAAAAAGTCATTAAACAGAAAAAATTTTAAAATGAAATGGTAGACAGAAATCCAACTATATAAATAACATAAAATGTAAATTAATTAAATACATGTTCCAATTATATACTATCTAAAGAATACACATCTATGAAGCATTTGAAGAACTAATACCAGATCTTTACAAAATCTTCTTCCCTCCAAAAATAGGTGAGAAAACACTCCCCAACTCATTCTGTGAAGCCATCATTACCTTCTTACCAAAACCAAAGAAATCACACCAAAACTGCAGACAAGTATCTCTCATAAATATGTATACAAAAAAATGTTCCATAAAATTCTAAATACAATGTACACTGAATCCAACAAAATAAAAATAATTATACAACATGACCAAATGGGTCTTATGCCAGGAATTCAAGGATGGTTCAACATCTGATATCAATTAATGTAATACATCATATCAAAAGAAAAAAAATCATGTAAAGTTTTTAAAAGATGCAGAAAAATAATTTAATAAAAATCCAACAATCTTTCATGATGAAAACATTCAACAAACTGGTCATAGAAAGAAACTATCCGAACCTGTAAAAGAATGTCTACAAAACAAACAAACAAACAAAAACCTGACCTATAACATATTTAATAGTAAAAGACTGAATTGTTTCCTCCTAAGTCAGGAACAATGTAGAGAATATTCACTTTCACCACACTTCTATTATTTTGGGGACTCCATACAGGGCAATCATGTAAGGAAAAGAAACAAAAGTCATCCAAACTGGAAAAAGATAAACAAACAAACCAAAAATACCCAAAAAACTCTACCCACAAGTGACATAATCCTGTGTATCCTAAGGAATCCATTTATTCAAAATAATAAATGAATTAGTACTTTGGCAGAATATAAGATCCATTATACAAGGATCAATTGCTTTTCTACATAATTGTGGCAAACATTCTGAATGTGAAATTAAGAAAACAGTTCCATTTAAAAATTTTCAAAATAATACTCAAAAATAAATTTTACCAAAGAAATGAAAAACTTTATTCTTTGAAAAACAGAAAGCATTGGTGATATAAGTTAAATAGACAAGTTAAAAAGCACTTGTTTTATGAATCAGAATATATTAACTTGTTAAATGGCAATAACTCCAGACTGACAGTCAGTGCAATCCAGTTAGTAGCATGGCTAACTTTGTAGAATCTGGCAAGGTGACTCTAAAACTCCTGTGGAATTGCAGGGTACCCACAATGAGGTACCACTTCTCTTCCACTAGGTGAGTCATCCACTAGTCACCCACTAGGGTGACTAGAAACAAAAAGTCAGATAATAATACGGGTTAGCAAGGATTTGAGGAAACTGGTAACTTCATTATCTGCTGGTAGGAATAAAAAATGATACAGTCACTTTGGTACAGTCTGGCAGTTTGTCAAGAAATTAAGCAAAGTTCCCATTTGACCCAGCAATTTTCCCACCAAGTATAAAACTAAAATAAATGAAACCTATGCCCACACAATAACTTTTACATAAAAGTAGTAGTATTCATTATTCATAATAACCAAAATATAGAAACAGGTCAGTGCCCATCAACAGACAATGGATCAATAAAATATGGTATATCTATACAATAGGTCATAATACCTTTTTATCTGAGGATTCCTCAGGGAGCAGCCACTGTGTGTTTGTTTCTTGTAGAAAGGTGGAAGCTGAAGAAAAATAAAAAGAAACAAAAAACCTTTTAAAGCCTCTGACTGAAACTAGCATCCAATCCAACACTCATTTCCATTCACATTCCAATAGTTAAGTAGCCAAGTCCTGAATCAACGAAGCAGGGATATTTTCTCTACTTAATACAGTGGTAGACACTGCAGAGCCCTGTAGCAAAAAGCAGGACATATAACCCTGTTAAAGGGAAGAAGAGCTGTGAACAAGAATTCCGTCTGACATAGTCCAAATTATGGGTATAATTCCAGTCTATCTCCAAGGTTTTTTCCCTAGAAATTATTTTTTTTTCTCTTCACATAGACTTCAATGTAAATATGGAAGTAACTTAGCTTCAAACATGCAGTTCAGGATGAAGTACTTAGAAATGTCAGATAGAAGAAGGAACCTGGGTGTCAGGATTTCCTCTTGAAGCAGAGCTGAACTGTAAGCTTAGATTTCTGAGTGGTTTATGAGAGATAATTTACTGCTATGTTATTAAAATCTCCATATTTTGGATGATCTTAGAGTATGCTAAATTTAATTAATACAATTAATATCATCTTGATGTGGCTGATCTTACTAAAAAGTGTCAGAAATAAATTGAGTGCTATCAGAATTATAGTAAAAAAGCAGACTATATCAACTATAACTGAACATATTAGTAAATACAGACACATTTGTTTTATTCCTGAGTGTGTAACAATGAAAATTAAATCTGCTATATAATAAACTACAAGTATAATGAGTATTGTCAAAGTCAAAGATTAGGGTATAACAAGGGAGACCTAACTAGTCTGTAGAGTCAAGAAAGCTCTATCTAAAGAAGTGATGTTTAAAATTATTCCTAAAGGCAGAATAGTAATTACCTAGGTAAAATGGTGAAGGGTGAAAGGTGTTCCAAACACAGAGAAAACCAAATTGTTTAATGATCCAATATGCCAAAGAACTTGGCATATTGAAGAAATAAAATGCATCTTAAGAGCCAGAATTCAAAGAATGAGGGAGGAAGATTGGAAGATGAGGCTAGATCTTAGCAGCTCATATTAAAGATACAGAACTATAAAAAAGAAAAGAAATGAAATGAAATGAAAAAAGAAAAGAAAAGTTTCAGAACTGTAAACACAGCTTCCAACGAGGTATGATAAATAATTTTTAAGTTTTAATATTTTCAGAAAACAGATAATTAGATTTTTCTGATTAAGATAAATAATTCAGCCTGGGCCATGTTGGAATGGTCATTCCTTTAATATAATTTAAGTTGGAACATTCAAAGAGTTGATGGTCTGGATGAGGATTCAATCAACATTTCAACAGGTCATATTTGTTTTATAGTTACTGTCATACAGATGATAACTTAATAAAGATACAGCTGATAAGTCTTCATTAATTATGTATTTATAAATTTGTCTACTTACTATGATGTGTTTGTGACCCCCAAATCAATAACCATTGGTGTTTTTCTGGGAAAGTTACAGAGCAACAAAAAAAGTCACATGGCCAGACTCCCAAGTTCTTAGCTGAAGTAGCATACGGTGTTACTCTGTCTTCTTGTTTCTGGTCTCATACTGTAAATAGAAGTACTTCCCATGGTCTATTAAGTGGCTCATATCTTGATGGTGATTTCAATATTTAAAATGGCCCCAAGCATAGTGCTGTCTAGTGTCCTTACCAGCTAAGAAAACTGTGATGTGCCTTATACAGAAAATATATATGTTAAATAACTTTGTTCAGCCAGGAGTTATAGTCCTGCTATCCATCAATTCAATATTAATGAAACAGCAATATAGTTAAACAAGGTGTCTTAAACAGATAAACATATAAAACAGTTATGTTTTGATCAATTGACAAAAATGCTTCACCCAGAAGCTTAAGAAAATTAATTGTATTTCCACTAATGTCAATAACTCAGTATTCACTAATTCAGACTTGGCAGTGACATTATTCTAAATAATGAGAATAAAATGTAAATAAAATGTAGAGTTTCTTATATTTGCATGTCTATCCTTAAAGACGTAAGAATTTAAATTTAGAACTTTGAGAATGTTTATGAGCATGGACTTTATAGTTAAGTTTTACTGAAGTCAGAATTGTGTTATATATTTCCACTGGCTTTTGATATAGTTGATTGTGTGTTCTTATATTTTCCCTCAAATAACATTTAATCATCCATATATGTTATTTTTTAATGACTAAAAAGAAAAATGTGTAATTAATGGAATATACATGGGAAACATACAATTCAATGGCATAAAAGTTTTTGAGAACAAATAGCAAGAGTAGACATTCAAATTTCAATAAAGTCTATTTATCACAAATAATTAGAACATTTACTCATTAATTGATATGTGAAATATTCTTTAATTTCTAGTAAAATCGCTTTTGTTGAAATTTTAAGGAAACTAAAGAAAAAACACTGGTTGACCTAATTTGTCTCATAATTAATACACTAATTCATTGTGGAATACAGCTTCATTGCACATTATTTTAAAATAGTACAACTTCACATATTGAAATATAAAGCAAATGGACTAATATTTGGAACAAATTATTTCTATCATTCTTTTTCAGGCTTTGTATTACATAGATATAAAATTATTTAAAATTAATTATGAAAAAAGTAAATCCCTTTAAGAATATAAACATTAATTTGTGCAAAATGCTATCTAAAAAGTTAAATTTAGGAGATCAAAGATAATAAAAACTCAAAAATGTTTCCTTACACCTGAAAGTCTCTCAAATATCCTTTATTTTTGAAGGTCTTCATAAACAGGCATAGAAAATGCATGTAAAAGTCTTGATTCTGGCTTAGTAGCTAAGCTTCAATGTCTTAATGTTCACAATGTAAATTCAGTTTTCAGTTTTAGTTTTACTTTAATATATTTTAAGCTTTAAACTAACTCAAAGTGTAAATTCACATAGTATAGTCAATGAGTTATATGCGACATTACAGATAACAACAGTCTACTGGTCCTTTATCCCTTCTCCTACTTCCAAGAGGAAAATACTTTCACTCTTTTAGATGAAAATAATATTTACCTCCATATAATTAAATAGTATCTCTAAATTTTCAAACTCCGGCATGCTCATATAGAAAAATTGGAGATTCAGTTGTCTTTCCTTTCCTCTTTCCCCTATTTTATGATTGCTTCCACTTTCTTTAAAAATACTTACTCTGCAAATAGAGTAATTCTCAAATTAGTTATCTCTTTGGCCTCAACCCACTCCCTGTGAGACCTGTGTCAAACAGGGCACTGTGTCAATGACTAAAAAATAATTTCTTCTCTCTCTCCTTTTTTTTTTAAGAATTTCTTTTTTAAATCATTTTTACAGACAGCAAAAGAGTGTTTGAATAAAAAGTGTAATGATAATATTTTTTTCTATGCAATTTATCTTAAAAGGTGGCACTGAGGGGTGCCCAGGTGACTCAGTCAGTTAAGTGTCTGCCTTTGACTCAGGTCATGATTCCCTGGTCTTGGGATTGAGCCCCACAACACACTCTCCACATAGTGGGGAGTCTGCTTCTCCCTTTCCTTCTGTGTGCCAGCCCACTTTTGCTCTCTTTCTCAAATAAATAAATAAAAACTTAAAAGAAAAAAAAAAAAAGGTGGCACCGATATTTAAACAGGTTGTCTTTTTTTTAAAAAAAATAAACATTTAATAATACTTTTTTAAATTTAAATTTTAGTTATTTAACATATAGTATAATATTAGCTTCAGGTTGCTTTTTAAAAATGTAAATTCAGTTTGAGAGAGGGTCCAAGAGGAAGACCCTGAATGTACTTCCCTTACAGACATATCCAGATCCATATATATATATATATATATATATAGAGAGAGAGAGAGAGAGAGAGAGAGAGCGTAATTCCTCCTGAAGAAGAACTGAGGGAGGATTGAACAACTCCTGCATAACAGAGGCAGAAGGACAAATACAGAAAAGGAGGAGAGATGGAGAAACAGAGACACTGTAATGAAGGGAACCCCACCCTTAATGCTATGAATTGCAGAGGGATAATGCTGAGAGACAAGGAGCAGATTTGTCTGCCCTGGGACTAGAACAAAAGGCATGATTTGAATAAACAATTCACATGTAAAGGAACTAACCTCCTCCCAACAGTGGTGGGACCTTCTAGAACTCTCTCTAGTGTTAGAGGGGCTGGTGAACATTAGTTTGTTTCCCCTCTACTTGGTAACATACACAGAGCAAGGTCCAGATTCCTCAGGCAGCCTCTCAACTGAGTGAGTTCTGTGCCCCAAGTCCATAACAGACCCAGATATCTTGGAACATGAAAAGGAACTGCATTTGAAAAGGAACTGCATTTTAAAACAGCAAATGGAATATAAAGGAACCAGCCCTAAAACTTTGCCAAGTAGCACAGGAGTTGCTGCAACTCTTTCCAGGCTCAGAGGAGCTGGTAAATGCATTTATGTTCCCCTCCATCTTGATAGTACAGATAGGAACTGGGTCTGGGCCATATCTGGCCTACCATACCAGCAAGCCCCTGGTCCCTAGCAAACAACAGCCCTCTCATTTCCCAAAGTATCTTCCCTACTCATTCTCCCTGAGCTCCAACACTCCAAAGAAGGCATCCACAGTGCAGTACATACAGGGACATCTCTGGACAGTGCCCACTACAGATATAGTCATCTTGACAAAGCTACACAGTTGTAAAGCTTCTGAAAATACCCCAGGCCTTCACCCATATTGGACTATATGTGACTCCTTAGGGTACTCTTTGCGCAGAGCACCCTTGGACCTCACAGCACACATCTGCTTCTGCTCAATGTTGCCTTGCCTAGATGCCTCAGGAGCTCATAGACCATGCACACTTTGGCTCCAGCCACCCTACCAGGGTACTCCTTATGTGGAACATCTAGGACTTCCAGGTTCCCAATTCACCTTCAAGCTGTTCACCCAGAGCACCCTCTACAGAAGAGCCACTGGACCACTTTGACTCATGTTGACTTCAACTTCGGCCATTCCACCAGGATGGCCCCATGCAGAGAGCCCCAGAACACTCAGCCTTTGACCAGTATAGCTCCAGCCAACCAGCCAAAGCTACCAGACACATGTGATCCACACATGAGATGTACTTATGCAAGGCCATCCTTTCAAGTCTAGGAGAAGTAGCTGTTCTGTCTAATTTATAGAAGCAAACACAGAGAATCAAACAAATTGAGGAGATGGAAGAATAAGCTCCAAATGAAGGGACACACAAAATGTCAAAAACAAAAAAAAAAAAGGCTAAGTGAAACAAATAAGCAATCTATCTGATAATGAGTTCAGAGTAATGGTCATAAAGATGCTCACTGAACAGAAGAGAAGACTTGATGAATTAAGTGACAACTACAACAAAGAGTTTTAAAAAATCAGAGTAGAAAAAAAAATCAGAGTAGAAGAATACAATAACTAAAATAAAAAATATACTAGGGGGAATCAACATTAGATTAAACAATTAAGAAGAACAGATCAGCAATCTAGAAATCAGGGTAATGGAAAACACCACATCAGAATAGCAGAAAATCAATAGATAAAAATGAGGATAGGTTAAGAGAGCTCTAGGACAACATCATGCATACTAACATTCACATTTTGGAGAGCCTAGAAGGAGAAGAGAGAGAAAGGGGAAGAAAACTATTTGAAGAAATAATAGGAAATTTCACCAAACTGGGAAAGGAAACAGACTATCTGGTCCAGGAAGCACAGACAATAGCAAACAAGGTAAACCAAGGAGGTCCATGCCAAGAGCCATGATAATTAAAATGTCAAAGATTAAAGATAAAGAATCTTAAAATTACCAAGAGAAAAACAACTAATTACACATAAGGGAAACTTCATAAAGCTATCAGCTGCTCTTCAGCAGAAATTTTATAAAGCCAGAAGAGAGTGGCATAATATATACAAAGTGCTAAAGGAAAAAAAAAAAAAATACTGTAACCAAGAATACTCTACCTGGCAAGGTTATCGTTCAAAATTGAATAAACAATAAAAGACTTTCCCAGACAAACAAAAGTTAAAGGAGTTCTTCACTACTAAACTGGCCTTACAAGAAATGTTAAAGAGAATTCTTATAAGACATGATAATGAGAATTCGCTAAGTTGAAAAGAAAAGGTTATACATGCACACACACACACACACGTATGTATATATACACATATATATCCACAAACACACATATGTATATATAATATATATATATATATATATTTCTCTTCATATATATGAAGAGAAAAATATTTCACAAGTAAAGCAAATGTACAGTAAGGCAGTGGATCAATTACTTGTAAAGCTAGTATGGAATTTAAAAGACAAAAGTAGTAAAATCAATTTTATGTAAAAATTAGTTTAGACATTCACAAAATGAAACAATGAAAATGTGACATTATATACATAAACTGTGCAGAAGAGGAGTAGAAATGTTCTTTTGTAACGTACTCAAACTTAAGTAACCATCAACTTAATATAGACTGCTATATATTTATAATGTTAAGTATGAACCTAATGGTAATGATAAACATCACACTAAGGAAGTCATCAATCACTAGTAAATGCAGCAAGAGAAAAAAGAAAAAGAAAGAAAAGAGGACTACAAAACAACCAGAGACAATAAAATGCTAATAAGTGCATAATTATCAATAATGACTTTAAATGTTAATGTTCTCAATGCACTAATCAAAAGCAAAGGTGAAAGAACAAATAAAAATGTAAAACCCATCTACATGCTGCCTACAAGTGACTCACTTCAGACCAAAAGATACATACAGACTGAAAATGAAACAAATGAAAAATATATTTCATGCAAATGGAAACAAAAAAAGAAAAGCCAGGATTGTGATACATAAAAACAGTAGATTTTAAACAAAGACTGTAAGAAACAAGGTGTATTACATTATGATTAAGGAAAAAAAATCCAACAAAAGGCTATAACAGTTATAAACATACCACCAACATAGAAGCACCTAAATATATAAGGAAAATATAAACAGACATAGAAGTAAAAACTGACAGTAATATAATAATAGTAAAGGGCTTTAACTTCCCACTTACATCAATGGATAAATCATCCAGATGGAAAATCAAGAAAAAAATGATGGGGGGCACCTGGGTGGCTCAGTCTTTAAGTATCTCCCTTCAGCTCAGGTCATGGTCCCAGCGTCCTGGAATTGACCCCACATAGGCTTGTTCCACGGGAAGCCTGCTTCTCTCTCTCTCTCACTCCCCTGCTTGTGTTCCCTCTCTCACTGTGCCTGTCTCTCTGACAAATAAATAGATAAAATCTTTAAAAAAATTTTTAAAAATTAAAAAAAGAAAAAAATGATGACTTTGAAGAATACATTAGACCTAATGGATTTAAAGATATATATAGAACATTCTATCCAAAATTAGAGCACACCTTCTTTTCAAGTTTACATGGAATATTCTCCAAAACAGAATCCACGTAAGGCCATAAAACAAGTCTCAATAAATGTAAGAAGACTCAAATCATATCAAACATCTTTTCTTACCACAATGGTATGAATCTAAAAATTGTTTACAAGAAAAAAAGAAGAAGAAGAAGAAGAGGAGGAACTACAAAGAACTCAAAGAGGAGAGAAACAGAGAGAGAGAGAGAGATGAAAATGAAAGCACAATGGTCCAAAATCTTTGCTAAGTAAAAACAGTTCTAAGAGAGAAGTTTATAGTGATATAGGCATGCCTCAAGAATAAAAAATTGTAACAATCTAATTTTATATCTTGAAAAAATAAAAACAAGCAAAGCCCAAAGTTAGATAGAAGAAATGAATAAAGATCACAGTGAAAATAAATGTATAGAGACTAAAATTAATAAGAAAAATCAAGAAAACTAAGAGCTAGTTCTTTGAAAAGATAAACAAAATTGATAAGACTTAGACAGACTCATCAAGAGAGGACTCAACTGAAATCAGAAATGAAAGAGAAATAACAACTGACACCACATAAATATAAAAAAATAAAATAAAATTAAGAGACTACTATGATAAATTATATCAAGAAATTGGACGACCTATAAAAAATGGATAATTCCTAGAAACACAGTCTTCCAAAATTGAATCAGAAAAAAATACAAAATTATTAGGCATAAAAGTTAATCAATAATTTTAAAAAATCCTAACAAACAAAAGTATAGAACCAGATAGCTTCATAGGATTTTTTTACTAAACATATAAAGAGGAATTAATTCCCATTGTCCTCACTAGAAAAAAAAAAAAAAGTATGAGGAACAAAATCTTCCAAATTCATTCTATAAGACCGGCATTATCCTGACACTACCCAAGACTACAAAAAAAGAAAACTTTGGCCAATATCCCTGATGAACAAGGGCGCAAAAAGATAGATTTTAACAAAATTTTAGCAAGTCAAATTGAACAATAGATTCACCATGATACAGTGGTATTTATTCCAAGGAGGAAAGGATAGTTCAATATCCACAATTCAATCATGATATATCACTTTAACAAAATAAAAGACAAAGACTCTATGATCATCTCAATAGAAACAGCAAAAACATTTGACAAATTTAAACATCCATGCATGATAGAAACTTCAAAGTGGGCTTAGAAGAAACATACTTAACATAATAAAGGTCATATATGATAAACACAGCAAATATCATACTCAATGGTGAAAACTGAAGGTACATCCTCTAAGATCAGGAAAAAGATGAGGACATTCTTGCACTTTTATTCAACATAGAACTGGAAGCCCTAACTGAAGCAATCAGACAAGAGAAATAAAAGACATATATTGATAAAAAAGAAGTAAAACTGTCAGTATTTAAAGATGACATGATACCATATAAATAAAACTGTAAAGACTCAAACAAAAATATCTAGAATAAATGAATTTATTCTAGAAAGTAGCAAGATACAAAATTAGTATACAGAAACCAGTTACATTTCTGTACACAAATAATGAAATAGCAGATAGAGAAATAAAGAAAGAAATCCTATTTTCAACTGTACCAAAAAGGGGGAGGGGGTAAAAACTATGAATGAATTCACCAATAAGGCGAAAGACCTACATTCTGACAACCATAAGCCATTGATGAATGAAACTGAACTGGAAATATACCATGCTCATGGATGGGGATAATTAATATTGTTAAAATGGCCGTACTATCAAATAAATTTATAGAATCAATACAAGCCCTATCAAAATATCAATAGTATTTATCACAGAACTGGAACAAATAATTCTAATAGCTTTATGGAACCACAAAAGACCCTGAAGAGCCAAAGCAATCTTGACAAGGAAGAAAAATACTGGAGGTTTCACAATCTCAGCTTTCAAGATATACTATAAAACTATAGTTATCAAAACAGTGTTGTTCTTGCACAAAAACAAACACATAAAATAATGGGACAAAATAGAGATCTCAGAAATAAACCTGCACCATATGGTATGTTGATCTATGACAAAGGAGCTTAGAATATGCAATGAGGAAATGGCAGTCTCTTTAATTCATAACGTTGTAAAAACTGGACAGCTACATACAAAGGATTAGACTGTACTACCTTTTTACACTGCATACAAAAGTAAACTCTAAATGTTTTAAGACCTAATGTGAGATCTAAAACTGTAGAACTCTTAAAACATAGACCCTAATAACACTGCCATATGGTTTAGCAACACCTTTCTAGATATGTTTTCTCAGGTAAGAGAAACAAATATAAAAATAACTTATTAGGATTACATGAAAATAAAAAGCTCTTGCACAGTAAAAGGAAGTCATTAAGAAAATATAAAGACAACATACTGAATAGAAGTAATTTGCAAATAATATATAAGAGGTTAGTCTAAAATGTATAAAGAACTTATATGTCAGCACCCAAAAAACAATCTCATTAAAAATCAAAAGTCTCGGGGCGCCTGGGTGGCTCAGTGGGTTAAGCCTCTGCCTTTGGCTCAGGTCATGATCTCAGGGTCCTGGGATCAAGCCCTGCATTGGGCTCTCTGCTCCACAGGGAGCCTGCTTCCTCCCTCTCTCTCTGCCTGCCTCTCTGCCTGCTTGTGATCTCTGTCTGTCAAATAAATGAATAAAATCTTTAAAAAAAAAAAAAATCAACAGTCTCAACAGATATTTTCCCAAAAAATGTATACAGGGGGCCAACAGACACATGAAAAGATGCTCAACATTGCTAATTATTAAGAAAATGTGAATTAAGCTATAATGAGATAACACCTTACATTTGTCAGAATAGTTTATATAAAAAGATAAGAAATAACTGGGGTTAGCAAGAATGTGGATAAAAAGAAAACCCTTATGCACCATTGTTGGGAATGTGAAGTATTTCAGACACTGTGGAAAACAAGATGGAAAATTCTCAAAAAATTGAAAGCAGAAATACCATATGATTCAGTAGTTATAGGGTATTTATCAAGAACATGAAAATATTAACTAAAAAAGATATGTGCACCCCTATATTTATTGAAGCACTATTTGTAAAAGCCAATATGCAAAAGCAGCCAAAGTGTCCATTGATAGATTAATGGATAAAGTTGTTTATAAAATTAAAATGAAATATTCCTCAGCCATCAAAAAGAATGAGATCTTGTCATTTGTAACAACATGGATCGACCTAGAGTATATTATGTTAAACAAAATAAATGAGACACGGAAAGATAAATGCCATATGATTTCACTTATTTGTGGAATCTAAGAGAAAAAAGAGCTTAAAAATTGAACAAATGTAACAGAAATAGAATTATAAATACAGAGAAAAAATTGGTTGTCAGAGCAGAGTTGTGGAGGGTGTTAAGTAAAATAGCTAAAGAAGATTAAGAGGTACAAAGTCACAGGCATGAAAAGTACAGCATAGGCAGAGGACATAATATTATACATAGAAAACACTAAATATTCACCAAAACAAACAAATGAACAATCAAAAAAATCCAGAGCTGATAAATGAATTTAGTAAAGTCACTGATTACAAAAGCAGTATACAGAAATCTATTGCACTTCTACATGCTAATAATAAAGTTGCAGAAACAGAATCGGAAAAAAATCCCATTTACAATTGCACCAAAAATAACAAAACACATGGGAATAAATTTAATTAAGGAGGTAAAGGCCTGTACTATGAAAATTATAAAATACCAATGAAAGAAATTAAAGATGACACAAACAAATGGAAAGCTATCCCATGCTCACAGATTGAGAAAATATCATTAAAATGTCCACAATACCCCAAACAATCTACAGATTTAATGTAATCTCTATCAAAATAGCAAAAGTATTTTTTACAGAATTAGAAATAAAAACAATCCTAAAATTTGTATGGAACCATAGCAAAGTCTAAACAGCCAAAGCAATCTTGAAAAAGAACAACAAAACCAGAGGCATCACAATTCCAGATTTCAAGATCTACTACAAATCTATAGTAATCAATGGTGCTGCCACAAAAGTAGATACATGGATTCATAGAACAACACAGAAAGCCCAGAAATAATCCTAAAATTATATAGTCAATTGATTTTTGATAAAGGAAGCAAAAATATGCAATGGGAAAAAGTCAGTCTCTTCAACAAATCTGGACAGCTACGAGCAAAAGAATGAAACTGGATCACTTCTTTACACCATACACAAAAATAAACTCAGATTAAAGACCTAAATGTGTTACCTGAAACCATAAAAATCCTAGAGAGAGCACAGGCAGCAATTTCTCTTTGTCCAAAGCAACATTCTTTTTTTGGTATGCCTCCATAGGCAAGGGAAACAAAGCAAAAATAAACTATGGGATTACATTGAAATTAAAACAAAACAAAACAAAAACTTCTGCAGAGCGAAACAAAGAATCAACAAAAGAAGAAGACAACCTACTTAATGGAAGAAGATATTAGCAAATGGCATATTGGACAAAGGGTTAGTATCCAAAATATATAAAGAACTTATATAACTTAATACCCAAGAATAAATAATCTAATTTAAGAAATGGGCAGAAGATATGAACAGTTATTTCCCTGGATAAGCCATACAGATATCTAACAGACACATGAGAAGATGCTCAACTTCATTCATCATTAGGGAAATGCAAATCAAAACTGCAATGAAATTTGACCTCACACACACACACAGGATGGTTAAAATCAACAACAGAAGAAACAATAAGTATTGGTGAGGATGTGGAAAAAGGAAACTTCTTGCACCGTTGGTGGGAATGAAAATTGGTGCAACCATTGTGGAAAACAGTATGAAGATTCCTTTTAAAAATTTAAAAATTGCCTCATGGTCTAGGAATTATACTACTGGGCATTTATCCAAAAAATACAGAAACACCAATTCACAGAGATATGAACATCGCTATATTGATTACAGCATTATTTACAATAGCCAACATATGGAAGCAATCTAGATGTCACCAATCAATAGAGGAATAGATAAAGAAGATGTAATATGTATAAAAACAGGGGAATAGTATTCGACTATAATAAAGAATGACATCTTGTCATTTGCAACAAATGGATAAGCAATATAAGTCAAAGAAAGACCAATACCAGATGATCTCACACGTATATGGAATTAAAGAAACAAAAAAAACGATATCAATTAAAGAGTACATTTATGATGAAAAAAATATGAAGTGATAAAAGAAAAAAATCTATATATGCCATATTTTCAACCTTACATTTGACAAGTCATAGATATTTGAAATTCCTTACCAATATATATGCTCCAACATTCTGATTTAGCTTGAGATTTAAGCATAAATTTGTCATTATGTTTCTTGTTTATCAAATTTCTCAAGTGCATTAAAAAAGGCTAGACTTGACTTATAAGGCCATCATTGGGTGTGGCTCAATTAGTAATTGTCCTTTGAATATGAATCTGTTGATACTGAAGACTGATGTGCTAAACATCTTAAACTCTTCACAATCAATAAAGTCTGTATTTCAGATGTCAGGTCACACCTTTTTGTACAATATCCACTTTGATGTCTGGCATAGGCTACCAAACCCTAATATAGTGCAATCTTAAATGAAAACTTCTCTCAGATTCTAAAAAGATATATAAATTTATATTTTTTTTAAATCTCACTGATTTATATAGCACTACTCCCCCCCAGCTGTGCTAATGCCACTTGAAACAAAATTAAGCTTGTTTCTATAATTTTCTTTTAGCTTTCATAACACTTTTTCAGTCAATGTGTAGTTTCAAAAAATTTTATTAAAAAGTGTCCTTTATATTGGTATTCAAAGGCTTAGCTTTCTTTTCTTTTTTTTTTTTTAAAGATTTTATTTACTTATTTGACAGACAAATCACAAGGAGGCAGAGAGGCAGGCAGAGAGAGAGGGGGAAGCAGGCTTCCTGCTGAGCAGAGATCCCGTTGTGGGGCTCGATCCCAGGACCCTGAGATTATGACCTGAGCCGAAGGCAGAGGCTTAACCCACTGAGCCACCCAGGTGCCCCCAAAGGTTTAGCTTTCAAGTGAGCATTGTGCTTTATATAACTAAGTAAAGCAAATTCTGAAAAAATAAAATTGTCAGCTACTAGACAATTGAATGGGTATTATATTCTGTATATGCCAATCTACAAGATATTTTGAAAATGTGAAATTCAAAAGCTAATGCTGTACTGTATGGTGACTAACATAACATAGTAAAAAATAAAATAATGTGGAATTCAGATAAATACATGATGAACTACATGACTTATTTCACTTTGTTTTCTTATCTCCAGGAGCAACGACTGTTGCTTGTCACAGGCATTGCATTTACTTCTTTCTCTCTGCCATCCTGGCAACCTTGAGATTGAACGTCATAAACAAGAACCAGCCTGGCAAGAGTGAGGTACCATTTCTTCTTCAGGTTAGTTAGGGAAATAGGAGGTAATTTCCATATCCTCTCTTCACTCAAATAATTGGTTCTATGTTCAGGGACAAATATAACCATCAGAGGCTACGATGTATGAATTACTGTCACAAGAAAAAGCAAGGGAATATTAATTATTTCCAATGAACTAAGAGACAGATGGAGCCATTAAAACTTCAAAAAGTGGCCAAATATTATTAATTCATATGGCATTCATTATATCACTCCTGATCATACCAGATTCCTTTTGGTATTGTTAGATGTAATGTTCAAGACTATAAAGTTTTCAAGAAATTTCTATATAAAAATCTGCCTCGGCTGCAATGAATTAAGTTAAACAGCAAAGAGGAGACCTACAGCTGAGTTCAAGTTTCTTATCTGTCACTGTATTTTAGGAAAATATAAATATTACCTTCCTATGTATCAAGTTCCACTGTCAGGATAAGAAAGAAAATAAAAATATTAATTCAGATAATGTAATAAAAGGTTTATTTATATTGCTCCTTCCAACTTTGTATAAACAAAGTTGCTGGATGGTTTCAAAAAAGTAGCTGTTGTGCTATATAGTACAGCATGATACATATTAGAGTCAATAAAGGTAATTACTTCCATTTGGTTGGTTGTCCAGGAGATGAATAAAAATTCCAAATGTGTTATATAATTATTAATAGTGAGAGTGGTATTATTACTCCTGTTAGTATGATTTATTAGGTGCCTAATATGTACAAGGCATCATTTAAATGTTTTACATATATTTTACTTAATCTTCCTAACAAATCCAAAGATAGATATTGCTATTATTCTTTCACGTCAAATATTCATGATCAGATAATCAAGCAAAAGTTTTCAGCCAGTAAGATACATGGGATATTTTAATGGCTGAATTGTTGAATTCTGAGTTAATAGACAGAGGAAGATTAGTCATGACTATTTTTCTTAACCCAAACATGGTCATTTGGCAGGGCCAATTAATAGTGAGCACATATTATATGACACAGTGGTTGCCCCTTGCCATATTCTGAGTCTTTCCCTTTAATTACATATTCCCTTTCAAACACTGGGAAAAGAGTTTTCGTGAGAAAAAATATTTTGAATGTCAATTTCTAAGACATTCCCACTAGTATAATGCAAACCAGCATTACTCACAATAGAATGGATGTCATATTATTTTGTCTCTTACTGAAAAGCTTTCATCTGAGTTTTGAGAAAAGCAAGATTGGTTTTTATTTCAGCTACCTTGAATCAAACCTATAGGCAAAGTGAGAGTATGAACTGGAAGAGCCTTCTACAGTGTACTTTCATTTGCCTTGAGTAAGGCTAATGATTTCCCTAATTTATAAAGTAATAGATGCCCTGACCAAGTAGGTGAGCCGTGTGGGAATTGCCCTATCAGTCAGTTACGGTCCTCTTCAGGATGGGATGAGAATTCTTTCTTTATTCTTCTAGACTGGATGAACAAAATGCCAAAACTTTTTAAATGTGAAAGTTTGGCAAACACATATACATGTATACACACACAGAAGTGACCCAAATGTTTTGTTGTAATATTTGGTAATAGTTTTTTGTTTTTTTTTTTAAGATTTAATTATTTATTTGTCAGAGAGAGAGAGAGAGCATGTGCGTACCTGCAGGCAGAGTGGCAGGCAGAGGCAGAGAGAAAAGCAGGCTCCCTACCGAGCAATGAGCCCGATGCAGGATTCGATCCCAGGACACAGGGATCGTGACCTAAGCCAAAGGCAACAGCTTAACCAACTGAGCCACCCAGGCGTCCCCAGAAATAGTTTTTCATGTAGATTTCTATGTTTCAAAACATTAAGGTAAATAGAAATGTCTATATATATGCCATCAGTAAAATTACTCATGTTTATTGTTTTTTTATGCTAAATAAATACTGCTTGTTCTATTTGTAAACTTTCACTCTGGTCAGAAGTGAATGTGCTTTAAAAAAAAAAAAAAAAAAAAAGGGCACCTGGGTGGCTCAGTGGTTTAAGCTGCTGCCTTCGGCTCAGGTCATGATCTCAGGGTCCTGGGATCGAGTCCCGCATCGGGCTCTCTGCTCAGCAGGGAGCCTGCTTCCCTCTCTCTCTCTCTGCCTGCCTCTCTGTCTACTGTGATCTCTCTCTGTCAAATAAATAAAAAATAAAATCTTTAAAAAAAAAAAAGAACTGAATGTACTTTCTCCTTTATTTCTTTTCCTTTCTTCTCTTTAAGTATTTTATTGAATAAAATCAGTAACACAGGGATATTATAGAAAATGTGGGGGCCCCTGGGTGGCTCAGTGGGTTAAAGCCTCTGCCTTCAGCTCAGGTCATGAGCTGGGATCAAGCCCCGCATCGGGCTCTCTGCTCAGCAGGGAGCCTGCTTCTCCCTCTCTCTCTGCCTGCCTCTCTGCCTGCATGTGATCTCTCTCTGTCAAATAAATAAATAAAATCTTAAAAGAAAATGTGAATGGGACACAGAAAAAAACTACCATGCTTCTAATCTAAGAACTGTCTTCATTAACAATACAGAAGCCAGCCACAGAAAGGGCAGGAAAGCAGCCAGACCTGAATCGTGATTAGTCACAAGATGGTAAATACTTTGGGATACTTTCAAGCTTTTTCTCAGTCTCTTGTTCCACTTTTCTCTGAATATCTTTACCTTTCTCATCTCCCACCCACACGCAGTCTCAACCACATGGTAATAAAACATCTACTACAATAACTAGCACACAGTGTGCTGACTATGTGCTAAAATGTTCTTAATGCTTCACAGGTCATTGAATCCCAGCAATAATTCTATAAGGTAAATATGCATGGGATCTGGATTTTGAGAGGCAACGTTATCATAGAAGTTGGAGACCAGATTACTTTGGCTCAAATTCCAACCTGGCTGCTTCCTAGCTGTGTGGCCCTATGCAGTTACATGGCACCTCAGTACCTGTTCTCCTTTTCTGTAAAAGAGGTAATACTTCCTCCAAGTTTATGGATATTATATGAGGTTTTTGCCAAGTAAAACATTTTATTTTTTTTTTTTAAAGATTTTTATTTATTTATTTATTTGACAGAGAGAAATCACAAGTAGATGGAGAAGCAGGCAGAGAGAGAGAGAGAGGGAAGCAGGCTCCCTGCTGAGCAGAGAGCCCGATGCGGGACTCGATCCCAGGACCCTGAGATCATGACCTGAGCCGAACGAAGGCAGCGGCTTAACCCACTGAGCCACCCAGGAGCCCGCCAAGTAAAACATTTTAAATGTAGGAAAAGAACCTATGGCACATCCAATGCCTGTTTCAGTGAGGATTGAAACACAAGTATTTTTACATAAAGATTACAACCTCTACCTTATACTGCTATCCTGATCAAGGGTCATACCGCTAACATCCATGGACTCCACTGTTAGCAGAAAAAAAAAAAAAAAATGAGCCCTTGGGAAAAATATTAGAACATCTACACATTTTATCTAAAAATTGATAAAAAAAATAAAAATTAACAAAGACATGGAGATGTACTAATATTTAATGAACAGTTTGTTACTATTGCTCTCATTGGCTCTGGGTGACCAGCCATCATGTACCATGATTCCCAGGGACTCCCGAGTGTGAGTTCCACCGTGTGAAGCAACTCCCCTCCTCCCTTTGCCTTTGGAGAACTACCATGTGTCCCTGAATGGACTGTGGGAAGTGTGTTTAGGTATTTTCAGTTTTTTAAACTCCAATAACCCTCACAAAACTGTCATGAACTTAGAAAATCCTTTAATAATAAAAGATTATAACAAATATACAATATAAAAAAATAAGTCAATTTACTGTGTGTGTTTGTGTATTTCTTATCTTAGTATGTGCTCTTCATTAACTACATTGCAGTGGCAAAGAACACTAACCATCTAACCTGCTACACCCAGGGGCCCTGCGAGGCTCAGTCGGTTAAGTGTCTGACTCTTAATTTGGGCTTAGGTCGTGATCTCAGCCAGTGTTGTGAGGCTGAGTCCTGTTCGGGATGGAGCATGCTTAGGATTCTCTATCTCTCCCCAAATCCCTCGCTCTCTCATTCGAAGATGGGTAGATGATAGATCATACATGGATAGATGACAGATAGATAAATAAGCTAAAAATAAACACAACTAGAATTTTGCAAATATTTTTGAGTCATTTGGAATACGGATTTTCCAATAGTATAAATGAAACCACTACACTGTTCACAGGGTCTATTGCAATAAGGAAGCTAAATCCACCTCCAGGATGTCATCAATATGGCTAAAACCCCTAAATCATGATTTTTATAAAAGAATCTTTACAGAAATTTATTGAAGTATGAGTAATGATTAAAATTGTATCAGGTAGAAGTACACAGAATATTTTAAGGCAAAACGCTAAAAGAATAAACAAAGATATTTTTCATATTCATTTTATATCAAGAAAGATGTTTCAAATTTGGGTTTTGTTCCTTTTTTTTTGATTCACTTATGAAAAGTAGCTGTCAGTAGACTACTATACGGAAAAATATAAAATAAAAACATGAGCCAAAACTGATTTTTTTGTAAAATTACTTCACCTTAAACTTCATCATTTTTTTTCTTTATTTAGGAAGAGATTTGAAAATTAGTCTTTCATGTCTCTAGTCAAATTTTCTGTATTCTTAGTTTTCTTTAAGATAATAGTATGTCATTCATCCCTGTTTCCTTACAACTTTTCCTTTAAATTCTCTGACTTTCAAACCAGTTTTTTTAATCTTTTTTCTCTCATTTTTAATTTTTTGTTCTATGCTTTAAACTTTTTTCTGAAATTTCAGAAATCACATATAACATATTATTTTCCCAATTATTTGTTTACCACATAAAAGTGTTAAAGTAAAACTAATTTCTGACTCCTCAGTGCAATACTTATCTCCTTTTATACAACAAAGTTTGGAGTAAACCCATAGGGTTATATTGCGATGGTCAATACTGAGGGATCCATCACTTATTTTTTTAGTAAAAATACATTCTCTCCAAAAAGGCCTTATTTTTCTTCGTTTTATTGGCTTGGATATTAATCTATGAGATTGAGAGGTGGAAACACTGGACAAATTTTTCACTGCGTTGCTTTAAGTTTCATATAAAGTTCTGCAGAACTAAAGGGAAATCTATTATGCCTACTAGTGTTTCTTTTTAATGTGAAAATAATTTATTCCTGAATATTCTGAAGATTATTTTTCCATGAACAAAATCAGTCAATAAAATATTTATCATATATGGTCAATTTTTACAATTAAAAATTTCTTGGGGTGCCTGGGTGGTTCATTATTAATGAATCTGCATCTGCATTTGGCTCAGTCTTGATACCAGGGTCCAGGATGGAGCCCTGCGTATGGCTTCTTCTCCCAGTCTCCCTGCTTGTGTTTCCTCTCTCACAAGTAACCCAAGTTACTCAAACAAATAAATAAAATCTTAAAAAAAAAAATGTTTTCCATGAAATTCTAAAAAGGAATTCCTAGTCCATTTATGATTCTTACATTGATCGGAAATGTTCTCTGACTGTAATGTTTTATATTGATTTATACTGACTTAGGACACTGCACAAGGATTTAGGGACTGAATTTGGGCTTAGTCCCACCAACTTAGCCATCTCTCATAAGTGAGAGATTAAATATATAAAAGGGTTCAGAGAAACAAGGGCTCAGGTGGGAAGATAATTGGCCTAGCTCTTGCCTTTGTATACGCTAAGCCTGTGACATTTGATGAAGAGATGAAATGTTCTCCCCAATATCTTTGACCAAATACATTAAATTAGCTTTTAAGTACTATAGGCAAAACTATCATTGTCATAGCTTAATGTACAGATAGAAAAGAATCAAAATATGATAATTAAATATGTGAACTTATTATGCAAAATTAAAGATTAAACAAATTAAATATATAAAATATGAAGATATGCTGAAGTCATCAAACTGATTATACTATTTGGACTTCCCTTAAAAAAAAAACTACTAAATTTTTTCAAACTTGAAGATTTGCTGTCCATTTGAAACTTTGGTATTCTCTGTTTTTCACTTTCCTCTTTAAATATATTCTGGCAAAAATCTCAGTGTATGATCCAAAGATAATCCCAGCTGCCACATAAGAAGAAGAAAACTGGAGTATATAAAACTTTAAGAAGGAAACACCCTTCTGTTCCACTCCATAAATTCTTTAGAAGCTGACATCTAATGTGTCAACAAAATTCCATGAGTAAGAAAAAGCAATCCCAAGAGAACCTCTAGACTACAGATGACAACAATAAAGATACTATAAACACACTACAGAGTTTATTGTCAGCATTAATTCCACATTCTAGAACATTGAGATATTTTATTTATTCTGTGTGAGGGTTTTTTGCTATTTCAGTAAATTTACCTTAGACATATATTCACTATCTTAGATTCCATTCTTCAAAACACATTTAATTTAAAGGACATGGTGACTGCATTAATGAGAGAATGTGTAAAGTCTAAAAAATTGTTAGTAAGGGATACCTGGGAGGCTCAGTAGTTAAGAGTCTGTCTTTGGATTGGGTCATGATCCCAAGGTCTTAGAATTTCCTGGAATGGAGCCTGAATTTGGCTCCCTGCTCGGTGGGAAGTGTGGTGCTTCCTCTCCCACTCCTGCTTGTGTTCACTCTCTCCCTGTGTCTCTATCAGATAAATAAGCAAAATTTATATTTTCTTTTCAAAACAAAAATCATTAGTAGAAACTATTTAAAATCTATTTTTTACATTTCCCTAGCATCAGTATTTTAAATCCACTTGTAGAAGAAATTAGTTTAGGAGAAATAGGGTAGGGGTGTCTCCGCTGGCTCAATTGGTTAAGAGTCTGCCTTCAGCACAAGTAATGATCTCAAGGTCCTGGGATGGAGTCCTGTGTCAGACTCCCTGTTCTTTATTACTTGTTATTTGACTTTGTCTTGCTGACTTTTAAATCATAGATTTATTTTAAGATTTATCAATAAATTTTTCTCTCTTAGAATGTCATCCCTCACTATGACATTATAAATGAAATTTCCCAAGTTTTCCTCTTGCATTTTCATGAGTCTGTATTAAATTTAAAGTTTTTGGCAAGTCAGGAATTAATTCTAGAATAAATAATAAGGTAATTGTCATATTTTATTTTCTAATTATTTAAATATTTTAGTAGAATTTTAAACATTTCTTCATTTGTATAATAAACATTTCTTATTGAATTTACTCTTACATTATATATTCCTTCCAATAATAAGTGCTGTGTTTTCTACCACTTTAGAGTCTACCTGATTCTTTATTTAGAAATTATATTTAGTGTTCTGCCAAGAAGTGTAAAAATCTATCAAAATCCTAGAGGAAAACATAGGCAGTAACCTCTTCGACACTGGCCACAGCAACTTCTTTCAAGACATGTCTCCAAAGGCAAAGGAAACAAAAGTGAAAGTGAACTTTTGGGACTTCACCCACGGAATGGGAGACGATATTCACAAATGACACTACAGAGAAAGGGCTCATATCCAAGATCTATAAAGAACTCCTCAAACTCAACACCCAAAAAACAGATAATCACATCAAAAAATGGGCAGAAGACATAACAGACACTTCTCCAAAGAAGACATACAAAGGGCTAACAGATACATGAAAAATGTTCCTCATCATTAGCCATTAGGGAAATTCAAATCAAAACCACATTAAGATACCACCTTACACCAGTCAGAATGGCCAAAATTAACAAGACAGTAAACAACAAGTGTTGGAGAGGATGTGGAGAAAGGGGAAGCCTCTCAAACTGTTGGTGGGAATGCAAGTTGGTGCAGCCACTCTGGAAAATATTGTGGAGATTCCTTAAGAAATTAAAAAGAGAGCTTCCCTATGACCCTGCAATTGCACTGCTGAGTGTTTACCCCAAAGATACAGATGTAGTGAAAAGAAGGGCCATCTCTACCCCAATGTTCATAACAGCAATGGCCATAGTTGCCAAACTGTGGAAAGAACCAAGATGCCCTTCAATGGAAGAATGGATAAAGAAGATTGGCCCATATACAATAAAATATTATGCCTCCATCAGAAAGGATGAATACCCAATTGTTGTATCAGCATGGACGGGACTGAAGGAGATTACGCTGAGTGAAATAAATCAAGCAGAGAAAGTCAATTATCTTAAGGTTTCACTTATTTGTGGAGCATAAGGAATAATATGGAGGACATTAAGAGAAGGAAAGAAAAGTGAATTGGGGGAAATCAGAGGGGGAGACAAAACATGAGAAATTGTGGACTCTGAGAAACAAATGGAGGGTTTTAGAAGGGAGGGGCATGGGGGGATGGGCGAGCCTGGTGTTGTGTATTTGGGAGGGCACATATTGCATGGAGCACTGGTTGTGGTGCATAAACAGTGAATCTTGGAACACTGAAAAAAAATTTAAAAAGTATATTTAGTGTTCTGCCAGGAAGTGTACAACACTACTAATAATGAACTGAAATATCCCATTGGTTTTGCTATTAAGCATGATACTGGCTTTTGAGATAGATGGGTAAAGAAATAAATATGCAAATTAAAAAAAAAGTTCAGAGAAAGAATTAGAGACAATATGCACAAACATACACATACATACCTGAGAGAGAGGGAAAAATATCAAATTGTCTTTAGACACACATACACACATATACTTAGTTTCTTTGTTTTTTGTTCTTTTTAATTATGTTGACACACAATGTTACATTAGTTTCAGGTGTATAACACAGTGATTCTACATCTCTGTATTATACTATATTCATCATAGTACAGCCACCATCTGTCACCATACAATACTATTACTTTACCATTGACTGTATTAACCTACGCTGTTCATTCAGTCCCTGCGACTTACTCATCCCATAACTAAACGCCGGTATCTTCCACTCCTCTTCCTCCGTTTTGCTCATCACTCTCCTCCCTTTCCCCTGGCAAACAGCAGTTTGTCCTCAGTATTTATGTATTAGTTTTAATAACAAACTTATGCTCAATTTTAATGACAAATTAGAATCTTTCCCATCACTTTCTATACTTTCTAATACTTTTTTTTTTTAATGACTTAGGGATTTTCTACTCCTTTAAGTTTTTTGCTCTATGTGTTTAGAATTTTACTGAAGATGTTATTTTTTTTTATTTTTATACCAATATGAACTCTTTTGAATATCCTTGAATTAGTATTATAATTATTCACTTTTAGAGAGTCTGATTCTCACTCTCTGTATTACATAGAATATCAATCTTTTCTGAAATTCCAACTACAAAAGCCAACTACTCAGCATTCCTGACTAGAATTCCAGAGAATCTTCCTTTTCTTAGGAGTAAGCAATAAAATGATTCCTTGTGAGTTTGTATGTATAAATTCTGAAGCGTGATTTCATAGAGCAGAAACAGATGAAGAGGTCAGGTAGTTATAAGCTAATGAGAAATAAATTGCTATAATCAGTGACCTAACATTGCCTGAAGGATTTCTTTCTACAGTAATGGATTCAGCTGGCAAAGGGTCTTAATGTTCCTGTTTAAAAGTCTTGTTTGGCATTTGTAGTATTATTCTAAAACTTGATTACATCACAGACAGGTTAATCCATTACAAAGCAGTTGCCTGAAGTGATTTGATTTTAATGTTTCATGAGTAGCCAGTTATATGGGACTAGACATATAATTTCCTTCCTTCCTACTAGTAAGATAACCCTTCTTTTCATTTATAAATTGGTTTTTGCTCTAGTCTTTTGGGTAATACTCTTTTTTTCTTTAAAGAAAAAATGTTTATAGCTTAGAGGTCTACTAATTTAAACCACTCTTGAAAATTATCTATTGATGGTTTATTTTAAAACTTAAACATGTTACCTAAGATCAATAGGGCATTTTCAATTTGCTGATATTCTTTTAACCATTCATCTTAAATATTTCCTTTGGGCCTAAGGGTGATAAAAAAGAATCATATAGATTTCTCTATAGATTAAACTTAAATACTTAACAAACTCAAATTAGGAGATTGTTACAGCAACCATAAGAAATGATTTTATTGCAATAGTAACCAGTGTAACCTATATTATATATTTACATTTTTTTTTCTATTAGACAAAGGGAAGGAATGCATTTTCTGGTCTTCCTGGATGGATCTATTACTACGTCTATTCAAGAAACATGAAGTTTATTGATGTGACTCATTCTTGCATTCTATTGCCCTGCTATACTGACGGCCGGTGTTTCAGACAATTGCTGTCAGCCTGGGAAAGAGCTGCAGAGTAGAATCGCCAAATGATCTGCAATCCACATGGAGCCCGAGAAGCAAGCATGTGTTATTATACGCCACAAAGAACTGGGATTGTTAATTACTGCAACATATCATTGATTGTTCTAATAGGAAATTATATGTGTGTGTGTGTGTGTGTGTGTGTGTGTGTGTGTGTGTGTGTATTCCGTATAAACTCTAGGATCTTTTCCCTGGTACATAATTTGATATTTAGCCTACAGTTATTTTTCTCTTTGTCTTCTAAATGCAAAGTTGAAATAATAAACATATGGTATTATTTTACATGACAAAATTCTAACTTTAGTCAGTTTAGTTTAAATATTTCTTGGTAGCTCATTAAGTTTATGGACGCATAACAGAATACATTGTATAAAAAGCAAATCATCAGGGAACTCACAATACCAAAATCAAGGAAAAATATAGGGTCATGTATGGGAAGTCTAAAAAATAGGTTCTTCCTTCAAATCCACAGAGAAGCTGATAAAAGTAAGTTCTTCTATTGATATTATTATAAGAGCTTATTTAAGTAGTTCTTAATTTCCACAAAGATAATTTTCAATCTCATTTTGGAGGATGAGAAAAGAAAAGAATGGGTAGGTAACACAGAAGAGGAATTTTAATATGTATACAGAGATACTTCTTTAAATTCATTGTCTTTGTAATAATCAGCCCAATACCTATTTCAAAAAAATGATAAAAAGACACATCTATATGATTAAAGAATTTGAAATAATCCAGAAAGGTGAAGGGTTTCCTATAAGATCAGTAGGTAAATATGCATTTATGATAGACTTACATAGATATTTAACATATAATGAGATAGACTTGGGAGTGGCCTATTTCATTTTATGTTTTAATGTTTTAATGAGATACCCACAGATTGGTTGAGGTAGATCAAAGTAAAATGAGAAAATTCTAATAATTATAGTAACTTAAGGCACATGAAAGATAAAAATTATCCCTTGCTCTTCACTTACTCTCTATAATGAGAAAACAAAATATATGTCTTTTAAAATAAATAAATTCTAATTTAGAATTTTATTTTCCAAAATTTTATAATTATAATTCATCTCACAGAACACAAGTTCCAATATCAGGACTTGTAAGAAATCTTTAATCATAAAGATTTATATCATCTTTAACATTTATAGTAGGTAGAAAATAGACGCAATACACAAACATCCTCATTAAAGTTTTTCCCTACTCATTTATATCCTCATTAAAGATAATTTTAAATATCTTATATGGAAATGCTATCCAAATAAAAATATATTTGTATATTAAAGGTTATTTTTTATAGATTTTATCTAATATTTGTAAGATTTAACAGGCTGAAAATGTATAGGTGCAGCCCTAAACAGTAAAAATGAGATCTATGGAATGTTAAAAACTATATTGTATGTTTTAAATTATGCATTTATATTAATTTCCAAGTAAATAAAAATAGTGGCCATCACCCAATGCTTTGAAAAACATATTCATAACTAAAAATTAAAATGATAGCTTACTGAGTTTTAAAAATAGGTAGAACTGAACAAGTAAATTCTCAATTTCATTTTTATCTTTTTCCAAGTTTAGTAGGACATTTCATGTTATTTTAAATAAATTTTGAAATAAAACTCTTATTTACCACATGAAAGAACAAGAATCATCTTTTTTACTCATGACTATTTATACTTATAACAAAGAGAAAGGCATTTTTGGTTTTTTTGTATTGAAAAAATATATATAAATTCCACAAGTAATTTTTATATAAAACAGAATTCCTCCTTATGTGTATGTGCACAGATTCAAGTTGTTTCTACCAGAATTTATATGACCACATGGATAACTATTAAGTTGGCAGTACACCTGCAGGATACAGCTCAGTCCCTACTCCCAGATTCTTATTAAATTCTAGGTGGCAAAATTATAAAAAAAACTATCAATTTTATATACATATAAAATTATAGGGCCATCTGAGTGGCTGAGTTGGTTAAGTGTCTGTCTGCCCTTGGCTCAGGTCATGATCCTAGGGTCCTGGGATCAAGCTCATATATGGCTCCCTGCTTAGTGGGGGAGTCTTCTTCTCTCTCTCCCTCTGCCCCTGCTTGTGTGCTCTCTCACTCATGCTCTCTCTCAAATAAATAAATAAAATCTTTTAAAAAGTTATAATGTCATAATTGTCCATAAGCACTTGCCAGAGAATGCAAGAAACTTGAGGAAAGGACATATTTATATATATATACATATATATATATATATGATAGCACCATTGAACAAAGGATTATCTTTCAACTCTTTTTATTTATTTATTTTTGAGGATTTATTTATTCATTTTTGACACAAAATGAGCATGAGCAGGAGGGGCAGAGGGAGAGAGAATCTCAAGTAGAATCCACACCAAGCACAAGACCGGAACTGAAACCAAGAGTTGGTCACTTAACAGACTGTGCTATTCAGGTCCCCCTCAACTCCATTTATTTTAAGAATGAACAGTACTGGAAACTTTCATATAAGAGACTGAACAAGACTCTAGTTAATACATAGGTATAATATTTGGATTCGGAAGCAGGCAACCAAAAGAATGTGATGCATGTACTTCAATCAAGAAGTGCTTCTAAGAAGAACTTATAACCTTGATGTCACATTGTGATGAAAACAGGTATTAAAGGAGAGAGAGAGAAGAGTTGGTCGATTGGGGAGAGAAGGATAGAACAGGGGAGAGAGAATGAGATAGAAGATTATTCTGTTTACATTAATACCCACGGTCATGTCAGCGAACAATGTCTGCACTTAGCTGGATCTTGGTTCACATTTGCATCCCCTATATGAATTTACTACTTGAGAGGAAGAGAAAACTTTGACCCATAGTTCATACTCCTTATCAGCAGCTGTTCCCTAGCTTCAGAAAGGTTACTGAATCGAAGGTCAGGATTGCTGGATAAATCACTGTGTGGACAAGTTTATTTATAGTGTCCCATGGTCTGGCAACCTATGACTAAAATATTTTGCTTTTCTTGTTATACTTACTATGTACTAGTAGAAAGATAACAGAAATAGTAATAGTCTCATTTGTTTAAAAAATGCATGGGGTTCCTCAATCCATGACATCATTTGTCCCCAAAAAAGCCACAAAGAAAGCTCTTACTCAAACCTGCTGGCAGAGACCTGTTAGTTAGACTTGTCCCACTGAACAGGGAGACTGATGTGGGGCTCAAGCCCCAGGACCCTGAGATCATAACCTGAGCCAAAGGCAGACACTTAACAACTGAGCCAACCAGGCACCCCCTGGCTCTTATCTTTCATTGGTCAATGTTAGCTCACAGGATATTAGCCCTCATGTACTTCAGAGATATGCCACCCAATCCCACCAGAGGTCATTAGGGAAACTAGGTACTATGTGTTTACCAATAGCATCATCTGTACAAGCCCGCACGCAAGAAGAAACCATCATCATGACCTGCCTGCATGAATGCACAGTCTGCAGGATACGGCTCCACATGTTCTGTCCTACAGACACACATTATGAATGCCTAACAAGTAGAACAGCATTTTGTACTCAGTGGCAACAGAGAAGTGTTTGGGAAAAGAATCTATGGCATGAGTTGTAAGTGAGAAATGCTGAGGTCTTACCCAAGGAGTCATGAAGGAGAAGAGCAACCGCTGCAGTGCGTGTAAGGTAAGCAGATACAAGAAGGTAAGAGTATGGGCCTAGCCAGCAGGTAGAAAGAGCACTCAAGATTATCCTTTTGGGGAATATTGAAAAATGTACCCTGTGGTTTTCAGAAGAACAGGATGGTCCTAGGTAATCTTCCTGGGGGGTTTTCAGTAACATCAGCGGAAAATGATATCTGAGAAATCCACGAAGCTTTTAGAATTCTGAGAGTCCCAGTACCTATATCTTTAATGTCCATATCTCAGAGGGTGATGCAGAGGATTTCTCCTTCCAACACTGAGCCACTTGAATAAGCTACTTCCTGTTAATATACAGATTCAATGACCAGGAAATCGCTTTAAAGACAACAGTGATATCCAGCATTCTTTAATGGGCCTGTCATTACTTCGCAAAACAAATTTAAATTTTAAGGAACAACAACAACAAACTCTCCTCCAAACTTTAGGAGGCTTTTATTGAATTTGCATTTAAGTGAATACATGGTCTCAAAACTGTGGTTGCCATGTCTATATACCGAGTGCTTGACTTAATTCTTAATTCTGCTAATGAAATAATGCACTGAGGCTATGGTGACTAGGCACTTGCCCATAGATGTAATTGAAATGATGGCTTTTTATAAGTTTGTATTAACACTTACAGGCAAGGGAACTTGTAATCATGAGAGATGCGGGAGCACTGGGAATCAAATTTTCTCAGTTGCAGGTTATTCCTTCTGTAAATGTATTTTCCGTGGTGTTTTCCACAAGTCTGCCTGAGCTTATATTGAATTAAGATCAGGTCCCAAGGTTGGGATTTTCCAGTTCTGCAAGGCATACAAAATTTGAAGTTTCCTCATTTGTTTTTCTGACCTCAAGCTGAAAGGTCAGCCATTAACTGGGTTGCATTTCCTTCCCTCTGTAATTTCACAAGGGCCAGTGTGATGAAATTTATTGTTCATATATAATTCATTAAAATCTGAGAAAATTAGCCAATGATCTCCATTCTTCTGATATTTTTATAGTAAGTCTCCTAAAGATTCAGCTTCAGTTCCCACCTCTTTAGTCTCATGAAACTAAAAACAATAGGTTAGCCAGTGTTTTTTTTTCCCCACATTTCAATGATCAGTGACATCCCAGGGAATAAACGGGGAAGACTCACTGTGTCAGTCCCACACTGACATAGATGAAGTCCGTATTTTAGGTGACATCACTTGCAACACAACTCTTCCTGAATTCTGTTCAGAGCTTTTTATTTTTACTTTTTTTAATTAAAAAACAAGAATATATTTTTTTTTAAATTTTTTACTGTCCTTTCAGCTAAAGATCCGATAGGAAAGGAAAAGTCTCTAACTCAAAGAAGAATAATTACTCTTGAATAAGAGTTCTGGTTGTCCTGGGTTGGATCATGTGCCAACTACTTGATAAATGAGATCACTTTTTATTGAGCAATCTCAGTGGTGTTTCCAACCCTACAGAGCGGAAGGAAGTGCTACATGTTTGGGGGTGGGGGCCTCCGCAGGTATCACTACTTTTTCTCAACTTCCCTAAAGAAAACTGTTTTTTATTAGCATAATAGAGGATAAAATGTTGAAAGCATAAAAAATTATGTCTACTAGACCATTCTGTCTTTCTTCTATAATTTTTTTAGTTTATATTTGTTTTAGGTATAAAGTTTAAAACTATAAATTTAAATAAATTATGATTAAGTTCAGAAAGTAACTTTTAAAAAAGAAAACCATTTGTTTATGCTATTTTAAGGATGCAATACGTAAAACACCTTAAAGTTATTAAAGCTTTCAGTACTTAAAAGCACAATTTTCTGATAATTTAAGTAATACTTAATGCAAGTTTATATTTAAGGTCTAGGTTAGTACAGAATCCTTTATTAAGTTTTTAAATACCCATTTCCATATTTTCCTTTTTGTCTAAAATATCCTATATTATATTAAACGTTGACCTCTGTGTTGGAATTTCTTATCATAATTTCAGGTACTTAATCATAGCATATTTCCTACTTTTCCTACTGCGTGTTACTCTGGACCACTATGTCACTTAATTACTGATTTTTTTTTTTATTGGCTTCCTATCTTTCTTGCTGTTTAATTGTTTGTCAGTCATTTTCTTCACTTAAATTCAAGGAGAAAAAAACTGGCAAAAATTCACACATACTATTTAAACCAACTGACTGAACTTTTGGTGTTCTATAACTTTCTCTAGATACAGGTTGAAACCAAGATTTATAAACAAAAAAGAGAATGTATATAATTAAGAAAATAATCTGGTTTCTACTGTCTAAAATAAACTAATAATAAACTATATTTTTAAAGTTAGAAATTATGGAGGATATTTTAATAACATTTAGATTAAGAAATGTTACTTGGTGCCCTGTTTAGAATACAGAATATATTTTATATTCTAGTGGACTCAATTAATTTAATGTTGAGCTCTTAGAAAACTTTAGATTAAATATTAATACTACTTTCATATCAGCCCTCATTAAATTTTATTCTTTACAAACTAAAAATATTTTCATTATGTTTGCATGATCAGTGGATTTAAAAATAATGGATACTAATTGTCTAAGGCTATAAAGGGACATATATAAAGTAAGGGACATATTATTTATATTTATATAAATATAAATTATATTTATTTATTATTTATATCAACCCTTCTATGGTATGTTAAGTAAAACAAATCAGAATAAACTGCATGTCAGGAGTAATCTCTAAAAATAATTATTTTAAGAAAAATGTTATTGGGGCCCCTGGGTGGCTCAGTGCCTTCAACTCAGGCCATGATCTCAGGGTCCTGGGATGGAGCCCCACATTGGGGTCTCTGCTCAGTGGGGAGCTTGCTTCCCCCCACTGCCAGCTTGTGATCTCTCTCTCTCTCTCTCTGTCAAATAAATAAATAAATAAATAAATCTTTAAAAGAAGAAAAAGAAAAATTTTATCAGTTAATATGTTAAGAAAGCTGATTTTAAAATGGAATTCTATTATCACAGTGGTTTTTAGAAGAAATACCAAGACTCAAGCAACAATGATATTTAGGTTTACAAAGTCAAAATAACTGCAACAGCAAAGTTAAATCTATCCTTTAATAAAAATATTAGTAATACATTTCATCTATTTTTTTTAATAAAGCATCAAAAGTTTGTGTATACAAGAGTTTAGGGAAGATGGTGGAGTAGAAGGATCCTAAGCTCACCTTGCCCCACTAACACATGAAGATAACAGCACATATATGCAAGTAACTCTGAAATGATCTGAAGACTACCAGAAAAGACTTTTTACCATTAATCATATAGAGGAGTTCACACTGAAAAGGGTAGGAATGTCAGAGACATGGTTAGGAACCAAACCCTTGGTGAGACTAATTACAATCAGGAAGGATACTACAAATGCAGAGAAGTGAGGATCAAACTCACCAAGCACCATGAGCCCCTCACTGGAAGAGGAGTCCTCAAAACATCTGGCTTTGAAAACCAGTAGGTCTGGGGCGCCTGGGTGGCTCAGTGGGTTAAGCCTCTGCCTTCGGCTCAGGTCATGATCTCAGGGTCCTGGGATCAAGCCCCGCATCAGGCTCTCTTCTCGGCAGAGAGCCTGCTTCCTCCTCTCTCTCTGCTTGCCTCTCTGCCTACTTGTGATCTCTCTCTCTGTGTCAATAAATAAAATATTAAAAAAAAAAAAAGAAAAAAAAGAAAACCAGTAGGTCTTAACTTTGAAAATTTTTAGAATTAGTGGGGCTTAACTAGGAATAAACTTAACCAAGGAGGAAGAACTACTCTGAAAACTGTAAGACATTGATAAAAGCAAACAGACAAACAAAAAAAACAAAAAAAAAAAAAACAAAAAAAAGAAATGGAAAGATATACCATGCTCATAGAATAAGAAGGATTAATAATGTTGAAATGTCCCCACTAGTAATCTAAAGAGCCAATGCAATATCTATCAAAATATCAAGACTGTTTCTCACAGAACTAGAACAAATAATTTTAAAATTTGTATGGGACCACAGAAGACCCTAATAATAAAAGCAATCTTGAAAAAGAAGAAAACTGGAGGCATCACAATCCCAGATTTTAGGATATACTACAAAGCTGTAACAATTAAAACAGTGTGGTACTTGAACAAAAACTAACACTATATCAATGGAATAGGATAGAAAGCCAAGAAATAAACCCATACCTATATGCTCAAATGGTCTATGATAAAGGATGCAAGAGTATACAGTGGGGGAAGTAACAGTTTTTTCCATAAATGGTGTTGAGAAAATTGAACAGCTACATGCAAAAGAATGAAACTGGACCACTTTCTTATGCCATACACAAAAATAAACTAAAAATTGTTTAAAAACTTAAATATGAAAATTAAAACCATAAAAATACAAAAAGAAATCATAGGCAGTAATGTCTTTGACAGCACCTTTAGCAACATATTTATATGTGTCTTCGCAGTCAAGAAAAACAAAAAGTAACTATTGGTACTGTATCAAAATAAAGAGCTTTTGCACAGCAAAGAAAACCATTAACAAAGCAAAAAGACAACCTACTGAATGGGAGAAGATAGATGGAAATGATATATTTGATAAGGGGTCCATATCCAAAATATATAAAGAATTTCTACAACTCAACACCCAAGGGGGGAAAAAAAATCTGATCAAAATATGGGCAGAGAAACTGAATAAGCATTTTTCCAAAGATGACTTATAGCTAGCCAACAGGCACATGAAGAGATACTCAACATCACCAGTCATCAGGGAAATGCAAATCCAAACTATAATGAGACCTCATACCAGTCAAAATGGCCAGTATCATAAAGACAAGAAACAACAAGTGTTAGCAAGGATGTGGAAAAAAGGGAACACTTGTACACTGCTGGTGGGAATGTAAACTGGTGCAACCACTATGGAAAACTACATGGAGGTTTCTCCAAAAATTTAAAATAGAAATAGAGTCTAGTAATTTCACTACCGACATGCCCAAATAAAATGAAAGCCACTTGTTCAAAAAATATATGCACCGTTATGTTTATCACAGCATTATTTACAATAGTCAGTATGTGAAAGCAACCTGTGCCAGTCAATAGAAGAATGGGTAAAGGTGATGTGCATATTTGTGTACACACATATACATGGAATAATATTAAGCCACACGAAAGAGTAAAACCTTGCCATATATAGCTACATAAATGGACTTACTAAGTAGAATAATTCAGAGAACAAGACAAATACTGTATAATTCACTTACATGCAGAATCAAAAAATGACCTGAGTCATGACTGGAGCTGAAGGCAGAGGCTTAACCCACTGAGCCACCCAGGGGCCCTTGATAAACAAGCAAAAAACAAAACAAAACAAAAAAACACTCTTAAATACAGAGAACTGGTAGTTGCCAGAGAAAAGGGGGGTGAGAGATGGAAAAAAATACATGATAGGCATGAAGAGGTGTAAATTTCCAGTTATTAAATATGTCACGGAGTGGAAAGGATAGCATAGGAAATATAGTCAATAATATGTATGGTGACAAATGATACACTTTTTGTGGTAAATTTTACATTCTGAATAGAATTGTCTAATCAATGTGTTGTATGCCTGAAACTAATATAACATTGCATATTAATCATCCTTCAATAAAATAGAGTTTGTGTGTATAGTTGTGCATAGTTTATACATGTACACACATATATGCAAAACATACTACACAAGCACCTATAAGAGGATGAAATGGAGTACCCAATACTTCAATAGATCATAAATTTTGAATTTTTATTTCAATTCTGTCATCTGACAATACTTCATAACCCAAAATACATGTATTTAATCAAAGTATGAAATGTAAATGAAGTTCTGATAGTCTTCGATAGAAGAGGGAAGAAAGACAGAAAACTTGTTCAGTAAGTCTCCAAGAAAGAAGTCAGACATACAAGCAACTAAAGTTATATATTGCCACAACATAAATCATGCTAAATTTATCCTTGGCACGGGAACTCAGAGGTAGCCTTAAGCCAAGGCAATAAACGGGTTGAGAGATTGCATTTGGTTAACATATTTGACATTAGAATGTTCTACTTAGTACCATGGCAAATCTCCTTGATAAAGTATGTGCTAAAATATACTACTATCAAGTAATTTTGATCCCTTGGGCCCAGGAGACAGGATCCTTAAATGCTTATTTGAATTACTTACTAATCGCAAATTCAAAAGAAGCAAGTTAATATTAGTGAAAAAACTGAGTTAGTGATGGCTGCCTAAAATTCATTTAAAAAAGGTTATCGGGTGCCTGGGTGGCTCAGTGGGTAAAGCCTCTGCCTTCAGCTCAGGTCATGATCTCAGGGTCCTGGGATCGAGCCCCACATTGGGCTCTCTGCTCGGCAGGGAGCCTGCTTCCCTCTCTTTCTCTCTGCCTGCCTCTCTGCCTACTTGTGATCTCTCTGTCAAATAAATAAATAAAATCTTAAAAATAAATAAATAAATAAAAAATAAATAAATAAATAAAAAAGGTTATCAACTTAGAAGGCTACTCTTGGAAACTTTGTTATTAAGGAAAAAAAAGGGAAATCATGATTTTAATTCTGTTTTTTAAAATACAGAGTGTAATATATCATACCCATTAAGAACCAAAATAAATAGTCCTCTTAACTACATTAATAGGTAAAATACCCCTGATTTATCCAGTTGAAGAAGAACATAAAATTTTAGATATCAAATACCAAAATAAAAGTCATATTAATATACAGCCTCTGTCTTATATGTCCACATAGGTGAATGTCAATCACTATTTACTATGTAAGCTCATTTATGTGACAGCAGAAGGCAAAAAGACTTATTTTAAGATATGGAGCTCTTCCCACACATTGTGATGATTTCCTTAGCTAGGTCTTTGTTTTTTCCATAGTCAGATGGTGGAAGTCTGTTTTTCATGTCTGATATTTCATGTCTGATTTTAATAGAAAAAGTGCTACTTACTAAAATACTTTGAATTCAACATATACTTTGTAGAAATATCATGACATTAAATAACAGAATGATGACCAATACCTCTTTTGGTCTCGAACATGACTTAGTAAAAAAGAACTGAAATCTTGTGTTTTATATTTAGGTAATAAAAAACAGTGTTGTCCAGAGGTGGAGGAGTAGGTCCCTTTTCAAGTCCATGGTAAGTCCCAGGCTTCACGAAGAATCCATAACACAAGGCTCACGGACACTACTCTGTGCCAAACACAAAATGCACCAAAGTAAGGTTAGCCGAAATGACTCCCCCAAGCCAGGAGAATTCTCAAGTGGCCAGACACTGTGAAATTCCAGCAAAGCTGAAAGCAGGCAGGGTAGAATGCAACGACCCTGAAGATGACATCCAGAGCCCTGGGGAGAAACCACAGTCCCAGAGGAGCTCAGCTCAGTAGGCGGGGTGGAGGGAACTCCAAGCTGCAGACGCTAAAAGCAGCGAGCCTCCTGCAGAGGACTGCTCTCAAACGCAGGATGGGGTTTCCACATGCTGACACTCTCCTGAGTGTCAGGGTGCAAGACAACTCCCCAAGGAGACCCTGTCTTCCAGGACAGGCAGTGCCCCCCTGCTGGCCGTGGCAAGGACAACAACAGCAACTGAGGATTAGTCAAATCAGACAACATTGCATAAGGGAAAAAATCTACCCATTTAATGATGATGAAAAGACAAATCAACAATAAAAACTATAATGATGCCAACACAACCTAGTACACATACTTAAATAACAAAATCAAGTCATCTATGCTAAAATTGTGGGAAAAAATACCACAGATCCACAACCACAATGAAAGATATTAATACAATCCTCTCTCAAACACAGAGATCAAGACAAGAAGTAAATTATGGTGTTTGGGCAACTTAATAAAAATAATGAAAATTAATCTAATAGACTAACTTAAACATTGAGCAGTACAATATAGTAGGTGGTATCGTAGCACTCCACAGACAACAGAGAGGAGAATGGAGATCCTACTGTACGGAGCAAACATTATAAAGCTGTAAGTACAGTAGCATAATGGTTAAAGACCCAGACCATGAAGCCAGTTATCCTGGAATAACATGTTATTATGTAATTGTGGCTAAGGTACAGTGTCTCACCTATAAATAGGATTCTTTATGATATCTACTTCACTGAGTGATTACAAAAGCAAATAAATCAAACAAGATCATATGCTTAAAGTGCTTAAAAATATTTTGCCCACAAACACTTAATAAACATGATATGTGTCAAAGTTTCTTTCCAGCACTTACATATATATGTTATCATATGATTTGTGTGCACAAATATACACACACTACTGAATTTTCTGTGTATAAGGCATAAAGTTACAATATACAGTTTTGTCAACCAAAAAATAGATACAAAGTAATGGGGAAAAGAGCCACTTTCTGGCCTCAATGACATATGATAAAGCAACCTCCAAAAGACTCTGAAATCTTACCAAATGTTTTAAAATGCTGCAAACAACCAACATTGAAATAACCTAGATGCTATGGTGTAGATACAGAACAAGTTCCATGTGTGTCAAGCTGTGATGAATGACTGGACACCAGATGGTCTATGTGGAAGGAAGGGCTGTCAGAGGTAAACCATATCAAGACCTTAAAAGGGAGACGCTCGTGGTAAGGAAGATGATCATGATAAAAATAATGGTCAAAAATAAATAGGAAACATTTATTTGATGTGAATATTGCCTGTGTGTTTAGGGTAACAATGCTCTATATAAGTTGAACCATTTAATTCCCCCAAATTTTAACGAGTTGAGTACAGTTATTATCTCCATGTTACTGATGGGGAAACTGAGGCACATGTAGATTACCTAACAGGCTCAGAGGTTACCTGCTGTGGAAATAGCAAGGTTAAGATAGGATATCAACTCTGGTAATCTGGCTCTAATGATCTCACTCTCACTCTTAATCACTGTGATAAATAGCTACTTATTCTGTATACAGAGATTCTTCTGTTACATACATTCACAACACTTGCTTTAGAAGCAGAAGCTGACACTTTGCTCTGTTTTCATTATGTTAGGCACTTTCACAGTCAGAAAAAATAAACATTTTCACACCAAGATAAACGAATAATAATAAGGTCATTCAGTCTGCTTCTGGTCCCCCAAAATAATGAAACCTTGACCTTGTTCCACAAACCTAGACCACTTAGGAATAACACATTTATCTCTGATTTTGTTCTCTCTGGATACATATATTTATGAAAATAATAAACAATGTGAAAATTGCTCTTTTCCCATTATAAACAGAGTGGTGAAGACCTGGTAAGGTGGGCCTCCCCCCACCCCTTTTAAGTTGCTATTTTAGAAGTACTTTTAGTTTAGAAACCCTATCCTTTTGAACTGGAACTCATTTGCACTCTTTACTGATAATGTCTTTTTTTTCCCCCCTCCCTTATATGCTTCTGACTATCTATTCTTTTGTCTTTGTCTTCCTTTCGTTTTGTCGACTGTGTGTACGTTTGGGAGTGGTGTGGTGTGCTGAGAATTATAGGTAGATAATTCAATCAGAAAGCTTAAGCCTCCCTTTTTGGAAAGAAATATTATTAATAATATGTAAGTCTCTTGTCTTTCAATCTTTGTGAAAAGTCACAATTTTTATATAAATCAAGAACATTGCACATATGCATTGGACATAAAAATACTATTTTTATTCAAACGCTACATAGTAAGTTGTCTCTCTTTCCAGGATCAGAAAGATGAAGAACACAGACTATTGACAAGCCTGTGAGCTAAAATATATTGCCTTATTAAATGACTAATCACATTTAGGTAACTGTCTCATGAGAGTGACATTTACTAGGCTCCATCTTATACCATAAGTTACAAATCTATTTTGTCTTTCTGGTAATCCATGCAAAGGTAGGAGGATATTTTTGTCAACTTCTTTTTTTTCCACTTCAGAGCCAATTTTTTTTTATTAATTTATTTTCAGCGTAACAGAATTCATTGTTTATGCACCACACCCAGTGCTCGATGCAATACATGCCCTCCTCAATACCCACCACCTGGCTCCCCCAATCTTTCACCCCCCGCCACTTCAAACCCCTCAGATTGTTTTTCGGAGTCCATAGTCTCTCACGGTTCACCTCCGCTTCCAGTTTCCCCCAACTCCTCCTCTCTAACACCGCATGTCCTCCATGCTATTTGTTATGCTCCACAAATAAGTGAAACCATATGATAATTGACTCTCTCTGCTTGACTTATTTCACTCAGCATAATCTCCTCCAGTCCCGTCCATGTTGCTACAAAAGTTGGGTATTCATCCTTTCTGATGGAGGCATCATACTCCATAGTGTATATGGACCACATCTTCCTTATCTATTCATCCGTTGAAGGGCATCTTGGTTCTTTCCACAGTTTGGTGACCGTGACCATTGTTGCTGTAAACATTGGGGTACAGATGGCCCTTCTTTTTACATTGCACTACTGGATATTTACCCTATTTTTAAATATTTGTCTACTTTAAGCATTTGTAAACATGTTTATGTTAGATACTAACACTCCTCAGGAAGAGTTCCAGTTCTCCCCCTTCTGGGCACATGGGACATTTGCATGATTATACTTCTGTTAAAGTGAGATGATATGAAGTGTCACTTTGGGTGCCAGCATTTGATTCTGTGGGCATGTCCAGCACGTTTTTCCTGTTGCAGCCACAGTGGAAGCCAGCATTAAAAGAAAATGAAATGGTATGCTCCTATGGGAGCTGGCTACCCTGGAATTGCAACTGTCTACATATAAGCCACAAATATGCTTTTGTTGTTTACTGAGTCCTCGGGTTATTTGTAATGGCGGCTTACTGGTCTATTCTCACTATAGATTATTTTACAGTTCATTGCACTACAAAAAATTTGTTGTTGGAAAGAATGTTACTTTAAGAAATATGTATTCTATTACTCATTTAAGTTGAGTAGATGACCTCACTGGTGGTTAAAAAACTAATTTTCTGAGGCGCCTGGGTGGCTCAGAGGGTTAAGCCTCTGCCTTCGGCTCAGGTCATGATCTCAGGATCCGGGGGTTGAGTCCCGCATTGGGCTCCCTGCTCAGCGGGGAGCTTGCTTCTCCCACTCTCTAACTGCCTGTCTGCCTCCTTGTGATCTCTGCAAATAAATACATAAAATCTTTAAAAAAAAAAACCCACCCTAATTTTCCTTTGTTTCTTATGTTTTCTCAATATAAACTTTGTTTAAAAATTTGTATACAAATTAACACTTTAGCATATTGGTTACTCATGCTACTAGTTGAATGAAAGAGATACCTTTTGGTATACCTGATGTACACCCAATTGTAAAATTTGGTAGCATCTACAGGAGATAAACTGATACAGATGCATTACACACATGCACATACACAAGTACTCACAGACTCCACATTGTCAATTTAACAATGTACCTAAATATATTTTCCTCCCCTATCTTAACCATATTGTTCAATCTAAATGAGGAGACATTTGTAATAGAAGTGCTAAGATTTTTGAAAAAAGATACTTATTTTAAAGCACATGTTTTAACAATGTTTGTATTATGAGCTTCTTTGAGGACTTTTGAAGCCTAAGAACCTTTTCCCAGAATAATGTTTTTAAATGCCTCCAATTAAATTTATAGAATTCAAAGAAAACTGATTATATTGAAAAGGGTTCCTAAAAATAAATGTGTAATTTCACATGTTGTTACTAACACACGAATAAAGCAAGATCTATTACATGCCTAATAATATTACAATCTCAAAATGATGATATCTTTACAAAGTGTTTTAAAGTCTATTCCGTATATGATATAAAATTACATGTGTTTTGTCTTGGTGACAGATCAAAAGTATTTCTTTCTTTTTTTTTTTTTATTACAGCTATCAATTTATTTATTTTCAGCATAACAGTATTCATTATTTTTTCACCAGACCCAGTGCTCCATGCAATCTGTGCCCTCTATAATACCCACCACCTGGTACCCCAACCTCCCACCCCCCGGCCACTTCAAACCCCTCAGATTTTGTTTTTTTTTAAGATTTTACTTATTTATTTGACAGAGAGGGATCACAAGTAGGCAGAGAGGCAGGCAGAGAGAGAGAGAGAGGAGGAAGCAGACTCCCTGCTGAGCAGAGAGCCCGATGTGGGACTCGATCCCAGGACCCTGAGATCATGACCTGAGCCGAAGGCAGCGGCTTAACCCACTGAGCCATCCAGGCGCCCCCAGATCAAAAGTATTTCTAACACTACTATATGTTTTATTACAGGTACCTGAAAGAAATATGAATTTAAATGGATATTAGTGAATGTAAAATATATTTTCATATGTTCTAATTGTTTGTATATCAAAACACTCCAAAATTCAGTGCCTAGAAATTTTTATATTTTTAGCTCTCACAGTTTTTTGGTTGAGTATACTCAGCTGCATAGATTCTCTCTTGGATCTCTTAGTCAGGGGTCAGACGGGGTATGAGCATCAGACGGGGTATGAGCATCTTGAGTGTTCAGTATTGACACTTAACTTGTTTGCCTGTTTCCCAGCATATTGTGGGTACCATCTCTTATCATATATTTTTTGCAAATATTTTTTTGCAAATATTTTACCATAGCCTGTAGCCTGTCTTGATACTGTGTTTCATGGAGCCCAAGTTTTTAATTTTAATGAAGTCCTGCATGCAATTTTTTTCTTTAGCATGTGTATTCATGGCCCTCACTCTTCATTCCTCTCTTGGGAATGAGCTGCCCACAGGATTTTGCCCTTGACTTCATATCTAAAAAGCCATATCCAAGGTCACCTAGATTTCCTCCTATGCTAATGTCCAGGAATTTTATACTTTTAGTGTTTCATTTAGGTCTATGACCCATTTTGAATTATAGTGTAAGACCCATTTTGTGAAGAGTGTAAGATCTGGGTCTAAATTTTTCTTTCTTTTTTTCTTTTCTTTTTTTAGTGCAGATTTCCCATTGTTCCAATATCATTTGTTGAAACTACTGTGTTTGCTCCATTACACTGTGTTTTTCCCCTTTGCCAAAAACTAGTTAACTATATTTATGTGAATTTATTTCTGGTCTTTTTATTCTAATCCATTGATCAATGTATCTATTATTACTCTATTTGTCTATGCTTTCACCTAATCAGGGCTTTTTTGTTTTGGTTTTCCATACTTAAAATTAATATCCTTCTTTCCAATAGACATAGCTTGTCCCTCTTTTCTTCTGCATCTTCACTTTCTCCATATCTATTTATTCTTTTCTTGCTGTTTACAAGACTGCTTGTATTTTTCCTGTCTTGAAAAAATAGCCCAGGGTGCCTGGGTGGCTCAGTGGGTTAAAGCCTCTGCCTTTGGCTCAGGTCATGATCTCAGGGTCCTGGGATCGAGTCCCGCATGGGGCTCTCTGCTCAGCGGGGAGCCTGCTTCCCCCTCTCTCTGCCTGTCTCTCTGCCTACTTGTGATCTCTGTCTGTCAAATAAATAAATAAAATCTTTAAAAAAAATAACCCTACTTCTCTTTACACTGGACTACACAATAACTTATTCACATTCTATTTTCCTTGCTTCATCACTGCTGGTTTTCACATAGGCACATCTGTACCTTTGATCTATCGTTGTTCTAGCAGTTTAGTTAAGTGCCCCTGAATTTTTCCCTTACCCATACTTATTTCCTTTGGACTCCTTCTGAATATATGGCATTCCTGAATTCCATTTGCAAACTTGTCTGCCTCCACCATACTTTCTTTCTGTTCTTTTCTTTCTTTCTTTTAAAGAAAGAGAGAGGGAGAGAGAATTTTAATCAGGCTTTATACCCAGCATGGAGTCCAATGTGGGGCTCAATCTCACAACTCTGAGAACATGACTTGAGCTAAAATCAAGAGTCGGGTGCTTAATCAACTGAGCCACCCAGGTGCCCTGCCTCTACCATGATTTTTCATGTCCATTATATATATAATATAATATAATGTAATATATTAATTAATATATTATATAATATTAATATTAATATATAATATTAATATATATATTATATTAATTAATATAATATATTATATTATATATATAATGTACATTATACAATACTACACAATAACTTATTCACATTCTATTTTCCTTGCTTCATCACTGCTGGTTTATATTATATTATATTATATTATAATGTATAATATAATATATATAATATAATATATTATATTATATTATATATATAATGGACATGAAAAATTATATATATATAATGGAAATATATAATGTCCATTATATATATAATGGACATGAAAAATAATGAACATATAAATTTTTATGTCCATTATATATAATGGACATCCTATGTATATATATATATCCCTATCTTTATCCATTCATTTATTAATGGAATTTGAGTTGTTTTTATATCTTGGCTATTGTAGATAGTGCTGTAATAAAAATAGATATACATATATCTTTTTATGTTAGTGTTGTCATTGTGTGTGTTTGTTTGTGTGTGTGTGTGTGTGTGTGTGTGTGTGTGTGTGTATAAACACCTAGTAGTGGAATTACTGGATTATATGGTATTTCTATTTTCAATTTCATGAAACGTACACCAAAAAAAAAAATTCGCACAGCAAAGGAAACCATCAACTAAACAAAAAGACAATCTAACAAATGGTAAAAGATATTTGTGAGTGATATACCTGATAAAGGGTTACTATCCAAAATATGTAAGAAATTAATATAACTTAATACCAAAAAGTAAACAATCAAATTAAAATATGTGCAGAGGACCAGAATAGCCATTTTTCCAAAGACATACAGATGGCCAAAGCATGCATGAAGACACTCAACATTACTCATCATCAGGAAAATACAAATTGAAACCACAATGAGGTATCATCTCACACAAGTCAGGGAAAGTAGTATAAAAAAGACAAGAAATAACAAGTGTTGGTGAGCATGTGGAGAAAAGACAACCTCTTTTCCATTACATTTGATGTCAAAACTTGAAATTTAGCATATCTTTTTTATTAGAATTTGGGGAGAGGTGGTTGATGCCTGGGTGGCTCAGTCAGTTAAGCATCCAACTCTTGATTTCAGGTTAGGTCATGATCTCAGGGTCATGAGATCCGAGCCCTGCATCAGGCTCTGCACTGGGCATGAAACCTCCTAAAGTTTCTCTTTCTCCCTCTGACCCTCCCCACAAAAATGGAATTTAGGAAGCAAAATATGGATAATCACTTCATATGCTTTTGAACTTGAACACTTCAGTATGCTTATTTGGTACTAAACGGAGTTAGGCTCCATGATGTCTAATACAGCTGCTTTGCAATCTGCTCAAAACCTTCCCCATTCTGTACTTTGTGTATCAGTTTCTTCCTGTATTTTTTGCTTTTCATGATTATGAGACGGCCATGAATATCAACAAGAGCTATAGGTCCCTTGAAGCAAAAAAAGAACATCAATCTCTTCTCCAATTCATCCCTTCAATTTAACATTGTCAAACATGGGCCATGTATCTACTTCTGAGAGAACAGTAAGATGAAGCTTGCATGAATGGACTTCTGTCATGACCTCATAACTCCAAAAGATATAATTAATATAAACTGTTTAGAGGAGTCATTCCCCAATGAAGTACAAAAATATATAATATAAACTGTTTAGAAGAGTCATTCCCCCAGTGAAGTACAGTGACTACATAACAGACGTGCTGAGATGTTGTCACCTTTCTAACCTCTAAGGCACAGAGCTGAGCATAGTCAACAGAGCTTCATCTGGTTCTTCCTGCTGAAAGCGACTTCAACCATTTACCCTGATGTATCTTGAAATTCTACCAGACATCTTATGAATGTGTGTAATGATTAAAAAAGAAAATTTGGGAAGCCCTGGGCTTTAGGACAATTGATGCTCACCCCAAATATAGAATGAGATTAACCTCTGTGAACCAAAATACTAAGTATAAAAATGTAGGGGGGGGGGTGGAATACACACATACACGCACACATGTGTATGAATCAACAATAAGAGTTCCACCACATGGAGGTAATGGTGTGGTGAACTGAGTGCTGAGAAGGAAACAGAAAAGTTCACCACACCTCCAGAATGTTTTTTTTTTTTTTTTTCTAGCTCAAGTATACTATATCATCCCATATCACCTAAAGAATAAATTCATAAATCATTTTGACCTGATACCAGCTGGCTTCTCAAAATAAAGAACTGCTGAAATTTTCCAGCTCTTTGCTGCTTCCATGCTACTTACATACTGATTTGGGCGGCTATCAGGGACTACTTCCTTAGTTTAGTTATAAATTTCCTATTTTTCATTAATAACTCAATTTTTAGAACTATTTTTTAAAAGGCCAAGGTTGGTCCCTCGCTGCTTCCCATAGTACCCTGTGTATCAGATCACAATCACATTAAAGTGATTATTACAATTATATAATCACAATTAATGTTTGGCTTATTTGTCTCTCAACTTTATGAATTCCTTGTGAGTAAGAATAATTATAATTTACTTATAACTCTCACCTACCAAACAGTTTGACAAATAATAGGCTATCATTTTAGGGCAATAGATATTTCCTAATTCTTGCTTTGAAAGTAAAACTTAGGGACTGAGAGAACAAATACATCTAAGAAAGGGTCCTTGCTCTTTTTAGTGAACAAAATGATGAATTAACTCATTAGAACTAGTTGACAATTGTTTCTATTTGAATTAGTGGCCTTTGGGTATTGTTGCTGTGTTTTTTGCAGACTTTGAGACAACTTTCAATGCCTTTCTCAATAAGTAGATATACTCTTTTGCAGTTGACCTTGCAGAAACATGTACACATATTAGCTCAGTTAGAAGCAGAGGGAGATTTGAGTTGTTAGTATTTTAGAGCTTCTAACATCTTTTATAAATCCTTTCTTTCAAAGTGTTATAATCATAATAAATGAACTGCCAACATTTCAATCATTTCAGCATTAGGTGAGAACAGCACAAGGTGATTTTGTAGTATAAAAGCAGAATTGGGTTAAAAGCATGTTACATGTTGCAAGATGTGCAAAATCCTTGCAAAAAGGTAATAAATGAGAGATCTCCTCAGGGATTCTTTTAGAAAGAGAAAGAAAATATCTGTGATAAATAGTAAAAGCTATCTTGAGGAATTTATTGTTGAATTTACAGTTAAATACAGCAGAATATTTTCTGTAAGATAAAATTTGAGTGGGATGCTAGAACTTTTTACCTATCAATTCTGGATACTGTAGGACAATAGTGCATTACAATGATTATGTTGTAATGGTTTAATTGCATGCCCTCCAATCCTTAAGGATTAATATTAAATTTTTATCCATCCCTGTGTTCATAATAACTAGTAAGCTCTCCAGAATGGAAGATCTTTTAATAGAAATATGAGTAAGTGCAGATATCCTGAAATATGAATTTTAAAGTCCCCTAGATTTTGAAAGTAGATTTGTAAAACTGCATTAGAATTTCAACTTCTGTATATCAAAATTACAAATTATAATTAGAAGACAGCAAGAACAGAGTATTGGGAATAGGGGGGAAAAAGGCAAAACAGATGGTACAAAGAAACAAAATACTATAAATACAAACCTCAGTCTACAATTTAATAAAAGGATATACTAAAGGAAGAAATGATAATATTTGTAGTAACTGCTCCAAACAATATATGATTTTAAAAATTGTGTGAAAATACTTAAAATAAGCTGATCCTACATGAACATTAAAAATGGAAAAATTAGGTATTAAAGTATTTTTCCATTTAGTAATTTATTCTTAATTTAAGTAATTATTGTAAATAACTAAAATGGACCATCAAATGGAATGAATTCAACTGAAGAGGAAAACAGAAGTAACATGAGATGGATCAAAGGAAAGCGGATTTGAAGTGTTGGATATTTGAAAAAAAGGAAAAGCATTGCTGTATTTATATGTTTCTAAAGTGTCTTGTCTGAAAATTGACAACAATCAGTACTGTGTGGGGTGCAAAATCTTGGATAGACACCATATGCACTGGCTTGAGAAACTACAACAGAGTATATGGTGACAGTTGGGGGGAAAAAAGGTGGACATTCTAGACAGAACAGATAAATAGCAAATTTGTGGTAAAAACTCTGCTTTAATCTCCTAGTCATCACCAAATTCTGCATTTAAATTGAGTATAAATCTCTAATTGATCCCTACAGTATATATGTGACAATTAAACTCCAAGAAGCCAGTTAAGGCCAGAGAAACAAATCAGATTTTTTCCTCTGTATTGTGAAGGAGGTATAATTTGAACTGAGTCTAGTCAGGGTAAATGACTGCAAAAAAATAAGAAAAAAAATACTCTTTGGAGAAAGTATCACTCACCATATTCAACATGCAGTCCAAACATTACTAAAGATTAACAAAAATGGAGGAAATGTGAAACATAATTGAGGGGAAAAAAAAAGACCACATAAGAATTATAATTCTGAGTGACCCAGATACTGTAATCGATATGTTAAATCTTATTATATAACTTGGCTCAAGAATACAAAGATATGCTTGCAATAATTGAATAAGAACTGCCAAAACACATAGAAATTTTTTTTTCCACATAGAAATTTTTAAAAAAGAAAGAATCAAATTAGAACTATAGATTTGAAGAGGGAATTAATATAGTGCAAGATAGATAAGACAACTTATGAACTGAAATATGAAGATAATAAGACAATGAGAAAAAAATCAAAGGAACATAGGTGACATATAGGGTATAATGAAAATATCTAGCATATGAGTAATTGAATTCACATAAAGAATGAATATGATATAAGAAATATGTAAGAGGAAAGGCTGGTATTTTTTTTTCCAAACTGGAAAAAAAATCAAATTACAGATTTTTAAAGTGTTAGCAATGAACATAAAAATAAACAATACTAGAAGATGGTGGAGAAGTAGGAGACCCTGTTTCAACCAGTCTCCTGAAGTGAGCTAAATAACTGTCAAAACAGTCTGCACACCCATGAAATCAGCCTGAGATGTAAGATTATACACTTCTGGATCTCTGTGGGAGCAGATCATCAGTGGAGAGATAAAGAAGAATGGGAACATTGGGACTGATATTGGAGGAAAAACAGAAGGGGGAGGGAGCCAATAGAAGAGACCATTTGGAAAATAATACCCCCATATGATAGTGCCCTGTGATTGGGGACCAGCATTAACTTGGAGTCTGATTTAAGCCACTCAAAAAGAGCAAAAGATCTTAGGGCAACTGGTGGAATTGGGTGGTTATAGGCACAGGCCTAAGCCCCTAGTTCCAGGATGGTCACCACCAGTGACCACCTGTGCCAGAAAGAGCCCAGCAGGATCTCCAGTCCACAGTCCCTGAGTAAGTGGCTTTCCCCTGCTTGTACCACCACTGGGGCTGGGTGCAGTCCCATCTGCACTTGAGAGAGCCTGGTCTGGGCCAGCCCATGGTTTCTGGGCCTGGAGCCTTCTGCAATCTGCACAGCTGCAAGGTCTGAGTGCACCCCGCTGGTGCCTGAGAGAACCCCATGAGGACTCTAGTCAGGGTTACTCAGCCGGCAGCCTTTGCGACCTGCACTGCCACCGCTGGTTGTGAGCATACCTGGCATGGGCGTGGGCTCCAGACCCCAGGCCTGGCAATGGCAGCCACTGAGTGCAGGCTCGTCTGGACACTATTGGTCACAGTTTTAGTGGTGTTGGGGTGCAGAGACAAGTGGGGGCTTCAGGTGACCACTGAGATGGTGGCTGGGGTGTGCACCTCCTGTGGGAGGTTGCAGTGTTCCGCAGAGTTTGCAGAAGGGGAGTCTGTGTGTTCTGGACTATCCAGAGGGGAGCAGACTGAGGCTGCTCTATGAGGCGGAGGTCTACGTGCAGACAGTTTACTTTGCGTTGACCCTCTGAAAAACCACAAAAAAGCCACCAAAGCACAAAAACATCCAGGGAAAAGAAGACTGAAAAAATAGTTTCCACAGTTTCCACTCACCCCAACCAACATTGACTGAAAAACAATGTGGCAGTCCCCTCCCCCAAAGACAAGCCAGAAGAACAAGACGATGACCACCACAGGGTCCCCATAAAACTATAAAACCCCAATATCAGGGGAAAACAATATATTAAGCTCCCAGTACTGCCCCCAAACTTGTATATTTCATAGATACAACTTTTATTTTTATTTTGTTCTCTCTATTCCTGTTCATTTTAATTTTTTTAACCTACTTAACATTACAACTAAAGGTTAAATACAACATATTCCATAATAAACTTTTAACTTGAACTTTTTTCATACATATACCTGTGTTTTTCTTTATTCTATTTTTTTTTATTTTATTTGTTTATTTGACAGACAGAGATTACAAGTAGACAGAGAGGCAGGCAGAGAGAGAGAGAGGGAAGCAGGCTCCCTGCTAAGCAGAGAGCCCGATGCGGGACTCGATCCCAGGACCCTGGGATCATGACCTGAGCCGAAGTCAGTGGCCTAACTCACTGAGCCACCCAGGCGCCCTCTTTATTCTATTTTTAAATACACATATAGATATAAGCTTCACCATAATTCTCTTTCCCTAATCAATACTACCCCAAATATAAACCAGTTTTATCTCCCTTTATCTCTGCAAAGTTGATTCCTTTAACAAAGATATCAAGATACACTCAGGGAGAATCAAAATAACCTGCCTCGTGCACATCGAGGGTTTATAACCACCTCCCATCTTATTCTTCTGTCAGTGTTTCTGTGTATTTATTTTTGTACTATACAAAATTTATTCCTGGGGTTCATTTTGGATAGGTTTTTGTTTTGTTTTGTTTTTCTTATCCTTTACTTTTGTCAGTCTTTTGGTTTGTTTCTTTGTTTAAGTACCTTATAAATCTTACTTTTGGGTCTCATTTTGGCTGGGTTTTCTTTTTTTTTTTTTTTTTTATTTCTCTTTCTCTCTCTCTTTTTTTCGTTTTTCTTTCTTTCTGGAGGTGATTTGTGATTGCTCCAAAACTTTCCAGGGTGCACCTTGCCTGGATCGTGGTTGATATATTCATCAATACATCCCCCTCAACCACCTTTCATCAAAATGACTAGGAGGAGGAGCACCCAACAGAGGAAAAATTCCAAGACTGTGCCCTCTCCATCAGAACTATTGGATATGGACATAAACAGTGTGTCATAAAGGGAATTTAGGGTAACAATTATTCAGGCATTGGCTAGGTTGGAGAAGACCATTAGTGACAACATAGAATCTTTAAGGGCAGAAGTGAGGGCTGACCTGGCAGTACTAAAAAAATGCTATCAGTGAGATCCAATGTAATATAAATACTCTAACAGCTAGGGTAAACAAAGGCAGAAGATTGAATTAGTGATCTAGAAGATAAACTAATAGGAAAGAATGATCAGGAGGAGGCCTGGAACAAACAGCTTACAAACCATGAAAACAGAATTAGGGAAATAAATGACACTATGAAATGTTACAAGATCAGAGTTATTGGGATCCCTGAGGAGGTGGAGGAAGAGAGAAGATTAGAATATATAGTTGACTAATTGCTGGATGAAAATTGCCCGTGGTGAATGGAACAAGTATATGTGTCCTCGAGGCATAAAGGATAACAACCCCCTAAGATCAATGAGTTCAGAAAGGCCTTTGGACACTTAATGGTGAAATTCATGAATCATAAGTTCAGACAGGAGGTTATAAAGGAAGCTAAGTGGAAGAGATTACTTATGTATAGAGGAAGGTCCATCAGAAAAACATCAGAACTGTCTACAGAAACCTGGCAAGTCAGAAAGGGATAGAAAGACATATTCAGGGCACTAAACGAGAAGAACATGCAGCCAAGAATATTTTATCCTGCAAGGCTGACATTCAAAATAGATGGAGAGATAAAGAGCTTCAAGACCAGCAAGGTTTAAAAGAGTATGTGATGATCAAGCTGGGCTCTATAAAAGAAGAAAGAACCCAAGAGTGACATAGAACAGAAATTAGAGAGACGATCTATAGAAACAAGGACTTCACAAGCAATATGAAGTCAATAAAAACTTTTCTGTCAGTAATCACCCTCAGTGTGAACAGCCTAAATGATCTCATAAAATGGCACAGGGTTGAAGACTGGATAAAACAACAGGGACCATATGGGGCACCTGGGTGGCTCAGTGGGTTGAAGCCTCTGCCTTCGGCTCAGGTTATGATCCCAGCATCTTGGGATTGAGCCCCACATTGGGCTCTCTGCTCAGCAGGGAGCCTGCTTCCTCCTCTCTCTCTGCCTGCCTCTCTGCCTACTTGTGGTCTCTCTGTTACATAAAAAAATAAACCAAACCAAACAAAACAAAACAGGAAAACATCAGGGCCCATATATATGCTGTCTACAAGAGACACATTTGGAACTAAAGATATATACAGACTGAAAGTAAGGGAATAGAGAACCATCTTTCATGTGAATGGGCCTGAGAAGAAAGCTGCAGTAGTGATTCTCATATCAGATAAATCAGAGATACAAAAGGACACTACCTCATCCTTACAGGGTCTATCGACCAAGGAGATCTAAAAATTGCCGATATTTATGCCCCCAGTACAGGAGCAGCCAACTACATAAGACAACCATTAATCAAGATAGAGTCATATTGATATAAATACATTAATTGTAGTGGATCTTAACATGCCACTCTTGGTAATAGACAGACCATCTAAGCAGAAAATCAACAAAGAAACAAGAGCTTTGAATGATACATTGGACCAGAAGGGCCTCATAGACATAAACAGAACTTTCCACCCTAAAGGAACAGAATACTCATTCTTCTTGAACAAACATGGAAATTTCTCAAGAATAGACCACATACTGGGTCACAATTCAGACCTAAACCCAAGACCAAAATACTGCAATTATTCCATGCATATTCTCAGACCACAATGCTTTGAAACTGGAACTCAACCACCAGAAAAGGTTTGGAAGAAATCCAAACACTTGGAAGGTAAAGACCACCCTGCTTAAGAATGTTTGGATTAACCAAGAAATAAGAGAACTTAAACAACTCATGGAAAACAGTGAGAATGAAGAAACTTCGGGCTAAAACCTATAGGATATGGCAAAGGCAGTACTAAGGGGGAAATAAGCCTCACTCAAAAAATTGAAAAATCCAGCATACACCAACTGTATTTACACCTTAAAGAACTGGAGAGTCAACAACAAATTAAGCCAACCCCATGCACAAGAAGAGAAATTATTAAGGTTAGAGCAGACTTCAATGAGTTAGAAACTAGAGATACAGTAGAACACATCAATGAAACTAGAAGCTGGTTCTTTGAAAGAATTAGTAAGATCAATAAGCCAATGGCCAAAATAACCCATAAAAAAAGAGAGAAGACTCAAATTAATAAAATTATGAATGAAGAGGGAGAGATCACGACAAACACAAAGGAAATAAAAACAATCATCAGAAATTATCATCAACAGTTATATGCCAGTAAGTTAAGCAACTTAGATGAAATGGATGCATTCCTAGAAGCCTATAAACTTCCAAAACTGAAACAGGAAGAAACTGACAACCTGGATAGACCAATATCTAGGAACAAAATTGAAGCAGTGATCAAAACACAAGAACCCAGGACCTGATGGATTCCCTGGAGAACTCTACTAAATATTCACAGGAGAAATAAAATCTATTCTCCTGAATCCATTTCAAAAAATAGAAACAGAAGAAAAATTTCCAGAATCTTTTTATGAAGCCAGCATTACTTTGACTCCTAAACCAGGCAAAGACACCCACCAAAAAGGAGAATTTCAGACCAATATCCCTGATGAGTATGGATGTTAAGATTTTCAACAAGATCCTAGCTAATAGGATCCAATAGTACATTAAAAAGATTATCCACCATGACAAGGTGGGATTTATCCCTGGAATGCAAGAATGGTTCAACATTCCCAAACCAGTCAATGTCATAGAACAAATTAATAAAAAAAGAGAGAAGAACCATGTAGTCTTCTCAATCCATGCAGAAAAAGCATTTGAAAAGCTACAGCACCTGTTCCTGATTAAAACTCTTCAAAATATAGGGATACAGGGAAATTTCCTCAAATTCATAAAATCTGTCTTTGAAAAACCCACAGCAACTGTCATTCTCAATGGAGAAAAGCTGATAATCTTCCCTTTGAGATCAGGAACATGACAAGGTTGTCCACTCTCACCACTGTTGTTTAACATAGTCCTAGAAGCCCTAGCAACAGCAAACAGACAACAAAAAGAAAAGAAAGGTATTTCAATTGGCAAAGAAGAAGTCAAAATCTCTCCTCACAGAGGACATTATACTTTTTATGAAAACCCAAAAGACTCCACCTCCAAACTCCTAGAACTCATACAGCAATTCAGTAATGTGGCAGGATACAAAATCAATGCAAAGAAATCAGTTGCTTTTTTTTTTTTTAAGATTTTATTTATTTATTTGACACAGAGAGAAAGAGATCACAAGTAGGCAGAGAGGAAGGCAGAGAAAGAGGGGGAAGCAGGCTTCTATTAACATATAGAAAGGGAATCGATTCCATTACTATATCACTAAGAACCCTAAGATACCTTGAAATAAACCTAACCAAAGAGATAGAGGATCTGCACTCAAGAACTAAAGAACACTCATGAAAGAAATTGAAGAAGACACAAAAAGATGGAAAAGCATTCCACAATCATGGATTGGAAGAATAAACATTGTCAAAATGTCTGTACTGCCCAGAGAAATCTATATTTTCAGTGCCATCCAGATCAAAATTCCACCAGCATTTTTCAAAGTGCTGGAATAAAAAAACCCTAAAATTTGTATGGAACAGAAAAGACCCTGAATTGCTAAGGAAATTAAGAAAAAGAAAAACAAAGCTGGGGGCATTATGTTGCCTGATATCAAGCTTTACTACAAAGCTGTGATCATCAAGACAGCATGGCACTTGCACAAAAACAGATACATACAGTGGAACATACATACAGTGGAACAGAGTAGAGAGTCCAGATATGGACCCACAGCTCTACGGTCAAATAATCTTTGACAAAGCAGGAAAGAAATATCTAGAGGATATCTAGTTGTGCTGGAAAACTGGACAGTTATGTACAGAAGAATGAAACTCAACCATTCTCTTACGCCATACACAAAGATAAACTTGAAATGGATAAAAGACCTCAACATAAGGCAGGAATCTATCAAAATCCTAGAGGAATGCATCAGCAATAACTTCTTTGACATCAGCCACATCAACATCTTTCAAGACATGTCTCCAAGGGAAAAGAAACAAAAGTAAAAATGAACTTTTGGGACTTCATCAAGATCAAAAGCTTCTGCACATCAAAGAAAACAGTCAACCAAACAAAGAAGCAACCCACGGAATGGGTGAAGATATTCACACTACAGAAAAAGGGCTCATATCCAAGATCTATAAAGAACTCCTCAAACTCAACACCCAAAAAACAGATAATCACATCGCAAAATGGACAGAAGACATGAATAAACACTTCTCCAAAGAAGACATACAAATGGCTAACAGACGCATGAAAAAATGTTCCTCATCATTAGCCATCAGAGAGATTCAAACCAAAAACACATTGAGATACCATCTTACAGCAGTTAGAATGACCAAAATTAACAAGACAATAAACAATAAACATTGGAGAGATTGTGGAAAAAGGGGAACCTCTTACACTGTTGGTGGGAGTGCAAGTTGGTGCAGCCACTTTGGAAAATAGTGTGGAGATTCCTTAAGAAATTAAAAATGGAGCTTCCCTATGACCCTGCAATTGCATTACTGGGATTTTACCCCAAAGATACAGATGTAGTGAAAAGAACGGCCATCTCTACCCCAATGTTCATAACAGCAATGGCCATAATTGTCAAAATGTGGAAAGAGCCAAGATGCCCTTCAACAGATGAATGGATAAAGAAGATATGGTCCATATATACAACGGAATATTACATCTCCATCAGAAACAATGTATACCCAAATGTTGTATCAACATGGATGAGAATGGAGGAGATTATGCTGAATGAAATAAGTCGAATGGAAAACATCAATTATCATATGGTTTCTCTGACTTGTGGAGCCAAAGAATAATATGAAGGACATTGGAAGAAGGAAACAAAAAGTGAATTGGGGGAAATCAGAGGAGGAGATGAACCATGAGAAACTGCCGTCTCTGCTAAACAAACTGAGGGTTTTGGAATGGAGGGTGTGGGGGGAATGGGTGAGCCTGGTTGTGGGTATTAAGGAGGGTGCATACTGCATGGAGCACTGGGTGTGGAATCATGGAACACTGAAACAATAAAATAAATTAAAAATATGAAATATTCAGTAATCCTATAATACAAAAACAAAGAAGTTCTTAAAGGCAACAAAACAAATATCATCACCTTTAAGGGAACAGTAAGGTGACAAATGTCTTCTCAGCTTAAACAATAGAAGCCAGAAATAAAAATGGAATAAAAACTTTTAACTGCTTAATGAATATAACTACCAAAGTATGGTGTCAAAAATGAGATTAAATATAAATAGACTAATGGGAGAGGTTATGCATTTGTGGGGGCAGAGGGCATGTGGTTAAATCTGTGTCTTCCTTTCAGTTTTACTGTGAACCTGAAATTTCACAAAAAGAATAAATGAAATCTAAATTGTAAAATGTATTGTATAGCTGAAACTAATATTACACTGTATGTTAAGTAACTGGAATTTTAAAAACACTGATATAATGAAAAAATAATAAAAATAATTTGTTTTCAAGTTTAAAAATAATTTGTAAATATATTTTAAATAGTCTATTTAAAAGACATTGTCAGACTGTACCAAAATGTGTATGTAGATATATACACATACAGATACATCTCCATATGTATGTTATACTATACAAAGTTACTTTCTTATTTTACTATTAGGAAACAAAATGAAAAGTGTATACTAGACAGAAGAACAGAATATAAGTCAGAAGTCTTGGTTGAATATCAATGCTGTTATATTTAAGACTTCCCTGAGTAGTAATTTTCATTATTAGACCATAATGCTGTTGATTCTTCTCAGTCAATGTGTAATAAAGTAGTATACTAAAATTAAAGGTAGTACATTAAAAGGTAGCATATTAAAATTAAAATTTAAATCAAGTTAAAATGATTTAAATAATCATTTAATAAAATCTAATTTTAATTAAGTTAAATTTTATTAAATTATATATATAATTTTAACCTATTATATATATTTTATAGAATAATTTTTTACATTTTATTAAATTATTAAATAATTATTATTTATTTTTATAGTTTAATTATAATTTATTTATAATTATGATTTATTATTAGTTATTAAATTATTAAAATAATTTAATAAAATAATAAATTGAAATAATTAACTTAATAAAATTAAAATAGGGCAGTATATTTAAATTATAATAAGGTAGTATACTAAAATGTGTAATAAGGTAGTATATTGAAAAATAAAGTAGTATAATAAAATATATTAAAAAGTGTATAAAATATATCACCCCAGCTCTTTGTTATTATGTTATACCTTCTTAATTTGTCTGATTCAAAGTGAGTTTTTACTATATGCTATGTGAATTAACTCTACAATTTATCCACTCAACACATAATTATTGAACATCTACTATATGGCAGAAGCTGTTCTAGGTGCTGTTAATACAGTTATTAACAGATATACAGACATTTCTCATGGAACTTACATTTCTAGTAGTAGCAGAAAAACAAATGATCAAGAAATAACAGTTAATAATAAGCATTTTAAGCAAATAATCAGGGAATATGAATCCTGGAGCATCTTGCCTTAACCTTAAGGGGGTGCCTGGGTGGCTCAGTGGGTTAAAGCCTCTGCTTTCAGCTCAGGTCATGGTCTCAGGGTCCTGGGATTGAGCCCCTCAAAGGGCTCTCTGCTCAGCAGGGAGCCTGCTTCCTCCTCTCTCTCTGCTTGCCTCTCTGCCTACCTGTGATCTGTCAAATAAATAAATAAAATCTTAAAAAAAAGATTAACTCTAAGAAGTGATCTGAATAAAATTAACGAACTATTATACAAACATGCTGAGAAGCAGGCTATAAGTAAAGAAAGCACTGAGGACAAATGAACGAAGACTGAAACTGAATGATTGGGGGAAAGGTGAAAGGAATAAGAATGTAGATGGGAAAGGACATTAGCTATCATTCTGAATGAGATGATAAGGAGGAGTCTGCAGGAGGAGTCTGCATAGAAGGAACATCAACACTCCCTAGTCTTTTCCAGTTTCCTAAACTTCCAAAAGTTCTACTTGGGGACTTGGCTAAGTTTAGAACATGTAATGCATGTAGGATGCTATTGGTATATACTAGGTGAGATCATAAACATATATATTATATAACAATATGCATACAGGAACACTGTATATTTTTAATATTTTTATGATTATTTTATGATAAAAATGTCAAATATAAAATATTTTAATCATTCTGGGATAGAATTTTCATTCAAGTATAATTAATATACAATGTTATATCAGTTTCAGGTATATAATATTATGATTTAACAATTCTATACATTTCTTAATGCTCACCAAGGTAAGTATATTCTTAATCCCTTTTATAAAGCTCTAGTAATCAAAACAGTATGGTACTGGCAAAAAATAGACACATAAATCAACAGAACAGAATAGAGAATCCAGAAATAAACTCATGACTATATAGTTGATTAATCTGCTACAAAAGTTGCAAGAATATACAATAAGAAAAGGGCAGTCTCCTCAACAAATGGATCTGGAAAGATCCCAATTTCTTACATTATACACAAAATAAACTTAAAATAAATTAAAGACCTAAATGTGAGACCTGAAACTATAAAACTATCAGAGGAAAACACAGGCAGTAATCTCTTTAATATTGGCTATAGAAACTCTTTCCAGTTAGGTTCCCTCTGGCAAAGGAAACAAAGGCAAAATTAAACTATTGGGATCACACCAAAATAAAAAGCTTCGGCACAGCAAAATAAACCAACAAAACAAAAAGGCAATCATCTAATTGGAAAATCATATTTCCAAATGAAATATCTGGTAAGGGGTTAATAAAATACATAAATAATTTATACATCTAAACACACACACACACACACACACACACACAATCTGATTAAAAAATGAGAAGACCTGAATAGACATTTTCCCAAAGATGATATAGATGGCCAACAAACACATGAAAAGATACTCAACAACTAGTCATCAGGGAAATGCAAATTAAAATCACACTTCATACTTGTTAGAATGACTAATATCAAAAAGCTAAGAAATAAAGTATTGATGAGGCTATGGAGAAAAAGAACCCTCACAAATATGCTTTTCTTTATGGGGACTAGTAGTTCATAATGAATACTTTTATTTTCAAGTATAATTGACCAATATAAAAGGGAAATGTATTTGCTTATAGTTAAAGTATCTGGATATTTAATATACATACACTTATAGTCTCACACATACATTAATCTCAACAGAATAATTTTTTATTTTAAGAGAGGCACTGTGGTTCTGGCTTAAGACCATGACATAAGAAGACTGAATTTACCTTTTTCATGGAACAAACCAAATTACACCTATTAGTAGAACGATTCTTCATGAGAACTGAGGACTGACTGAACAGCTACTAAACAACCAAGAAAGAGAAAATGTCAAGAAAACAGCAAAAGATATGGGGACATGATAACAAAGGAGACCGCACACCCAACATTGCAAATGGCAGGGGTGATAGTACTGAGGGACTGGGAGCAGATTCAATTAGTCCTTAAGCACAGAAAAACAAGCAAGCAAACAAACAAAAACACATGTTTTACCAGAACAGCTAGCATATTAAAGAGACAATACTAGAACTCTGCCAAGTGGTTGAATAGGTGTGGAAAATTCTCGAGATTAGAAGGACAGGAGAATGATATGGTTTACATTTCCACCCCATCTTAAAAGCCTAGGCCAGAGCAGGGTTTGAACACCATAAGGGCAGGTTCACATAACAAAACAGTGGGTCCAGTCATCACAGGAAGTTTGTGTCCTCAGTGAGCTCAGAATCTATAAACCAACATCAGCCCCAGCTATGCTAGGGTACAGGGGGGAAAAAAAGAAGGTTTAAATTACCAAGGAGAGCTATAAAAACAACAACGAGTGATTAAAGCCAGCAGAAGAAGGGAAACAATAAAGATTAAATCAGATATGCATGATATGGAGACAAGAAAATCAGAATAGAATAGTGAAACCAGGAGCTGGTTCTTTGAAAAATAAAATTGCTAAGCCCCTGATCAGACTTATCAAAAAGAAGAGAGAAAGGACCCAAATAAATAAAATCACTAATGAAAAAGGAGAAATCACAATCAATGCCACAGAAATACAAACAATTTTAAGAGAATATTATAAAAATTATATGACAAAATATTGGGCCATCTGGAAGAAATGGACAAATTTCTAGAAATATATAAACTGCTAAAGTTGAAACAGGAAGAAATAGAAAATTTCAACAGACTGATAACTCACAAAGTAATTGAATCAAAAATTAAAACTTTCCCAGCAAACAAAAGTCCAGGGCCAGATGGCTTTTACTCAACATTTAAAGAACAGTAAATACCTATTCTTCTGAAACTGTCTCAAAAAAGACAAATGGAAGGAAAACTCTCAAACTCATCCTATAAAGTCAGCATTACCCTCCAAAACCATACAAAGACTTTACTAAAGAAAAGGACTACAGGCCAATATCCCTGATGAACATGGATGCATATTTCTCAACAAGATACTGGTAAATTGAATCCAACAATACATTAAAATAATTCACCATTAACTTCAGAGAAATGGGATTTTTCCTGGGCTGTAAGTGTCCATCGATATTCTCAAATAAATCAGCAGGATATACCACATCAATAAAAGGAAGGATAAGAACCATATGAACCACTAAATATGTGAGAAAAAGAATTTGACAAAGTACCACATCTATTCCTGATAAAAAACCCTCAGCAAATAAGGACAGAGGGACCATACCTCACTCTCATAAAGGCTATATATGAAAAATCCACAGCTAATATCATCCCCAATGAGGGAAAAAATATTGGGAGATTTTCTCTACAGTCAGAAACAGGACAGGGATATGTACTCTCATCATTGTTATTTAACATAGTACTGAAAGACCTAGTGTTAGTAATCAGGCAACAAAAAGAAATAAAAAGCATCCAAATCAGCAAGGAAGAAGTCAACCATTCACTATCCATGGACAACAAGATACTCTATGTAGAAAACCCAAAAGACCTCACCAAAAATTTCTAGAACTGACACACGAATTTAGCAAAGTTACAAGATATAAAACCAATGTACACAAATCTGTTGCATTTCTATACACCAATAATTAAACAGCAGAAAGAGAAAACAAGGAATTTGTTCCACTTACAATTACACCAAAAGCCATAAGATACCTAGGAATAAATGTCACCAAAGAGGTAGAGATCTATAGTGTTTTTTTGGGTGGTGAGTATGAGAAGTTCTCCATAGATCTTAGATATCAGCCCTTTGTCTGTAATGTCATTTTCAAATATCTTCTACCATTCTGAGGGTTGCCTCTTTTCTTTGTTAACTGTTTTTTTTTTGCCCCAATGTTCATAGCAGCAATGTCCACAATAGCCAAATGGTGGAAAGGGCCAAGATGTCCTCCAACAGACAAATGAATAAAGAAGATGTGATCCATATACATGATGGAATATTACTCAGCCATCATGAAGGATGTACACCCAACTTTTGTATCAACATGGATGAGACTGGGGATTATGCTAAATGAAATAAGTCAAACAGAGAAAAACAATTACCATATAGTTCTAATTATTTGGGGAATATAGGAATATCATGAAGACCATTAGGAGAAGAAAGGGAAAAACAAGGGGAGGGCATCAGAGTGGGACACCAACCATGAGAGACCAGGGACTCTGGGAAACAAATGGAAGGCTTTAAAAAGGAGAGGGTAGGAAGATGGGTGAGACTGGTGATGGGTATTAAGGAGAGCACAGATTGCTTGGAGCACGGGGTATTATATGCAAACAATGAATCATGGAACACTACATCAAAAACTAATGATGTACCATATGGTAACTAACATAACACAATAAGAATAAATATATACTCTGACTATAGAACACTTATGAAAGAAATTAAAGAAGACACAAAGAAATAGAAAAACAACCCATGCTTATGAATCATAAAAACAAATATTGTTAAAATATCTGTACTACCCAAAGCAACCTACACATTTAATTCAATCCCAATCAAAATACCACCAGCTTGAACAAACAATCCTAAAACTTGTATGGAACCACAAAAGACCTTAAATAGGCAAAACAATCTTGAAAATGAAAAGCTGAGCTGAAAGAATCACAATTCTGGGACGTCAAGCTATATTATAAAGCTGTAGTGACCAAGATAGTATGGTACTAACACAAAAATAGACCCATAGATCAATGGAACAGAGTAGAAAACTGAGAAATGGTCAATCAATTTTTTAGACTTATTTACATATTATTTGAGAGAAAGAGAGAGCAAGAGTTCAAGCAAATGGGGAAGGAGAGGAAGAGAATCTCAAGTAGATGCCATGCTGAGCATGGATCTCAATGCAGGGCTCAATCTCACAACCCTGAGCTCATGACCTGAGCTGAAATCAAGAGTCAGATGCTTAACCAATGAAGCCACCTAGGCACCCCTGGTCAACTAATCTTCGACAAAGCAATAAAGAGTATTCAATGGAAAAACACAGTCTCTTCAACAAATGGTGTTGGGAAAACCAGACAGCAACATGCAGAAAAATAAAACTGGACCACTTACTTTATCATACCATACACAAAAATAAATTAAAAATGAATGTCAAACTTCAATGTGAGGCAGGAAACCATAAAAATCCTCAAAGAGAACACAGGCAGCAACTTCTTTGACCTCAGCCATAGCAACTTCTTACTAGACATGTCTCCAAAGTTAAGGGAAACAAAAACAAAAACAAACTACTGGGACTTCATAAAGATAAAAAGCTTCTGCACAGCAAAAGAAACAATAAACAAAGCTAAAAGTCAACCTTCAGAATTAGAGAAGATATTTGCAAATGACATAGTTAATAAAGGGTTATTATCCAAAAAATAAATAATCCAGTTTAAAAAGAGGTGGAAGGCATGAATAGACACTTTTTTTTTCAAATAAGACATATAGATAGCTAACAGCACATGAAAAGATGCTCAACATCACTCATCATCAGGGAAGTACAAATCAAAATTTTAATGAGATATCCCCTCACACCTATCAGAATGGCTAAAATTAACAATACAGGAAGCAACAAACTTTGGCAAGGGTGCAAAAAAAAGGGTGGGGGGGAAATCCTCTTATACTGTTTATGGGAATGCAAACTGGTACAGCCACTCCAGAAAATAGTCTGGAGATTCCTCAAAGAATTAAAAAAAAAAAAAAAAAAAAAAGAACCACTTATGATCCAGAAATTACAGTAGTTGATATTTACCCAAAGGATACAAAAATATAGATTCAAAAGGGATACATGCACCCTGATGTTTACAGCAGAATTATCAACAATAGCCAAACTATACAGAGAGTCCAAAGGTCCATCATCTGATGGATGGATAAAGAAGATGTAATATGGAATATTAATTATTATATTAATTATGGAATATTAATCAGCCATTGAAAAGGATGAAATCTTACCATTTGCAATGATGTGGATGGAGCTACAGAGTGTTATGGTAAATGATGAAAGTCAGAGAAAGACAAACATTATATGATTCCACTCATATGTGAAATTTAAGAAACAAAACAAATCAACATGGGGCAAAAAAAAAGGACAGAGAGAGAGAGAGGGAGGCAAACCATAGAACAGACTTAATTTTAGACAACAAATTGAGGGTTGCTGGAGGGTGTGGGTGGCATATTAGTTAAAGAGGTGATGGGTATTAAGGAGGATACTTGTGATGAGCACTGGGTGTTATACATAGTGATGAATTACTAAATTCTACCACTGAAACTAATATTACACTATGTGTTAATTAACTGGAAGTTAAATAAAGACTTGCAGAAAAAAACTAAAAAGTAAAAGTAATAAAAATAATAAATAATATTATATAAAATAGTAAATATTATATAAAAATAATAAAACTAAAATATTATTTATTACTAAAATAAATAAAAATAAAAGTCCAGGACCAGATGGATATACAAGTGAATACTATCAAACATTAAAGAGTTAATATCTATTATTTGAAAACTATTCCAAAAAATATAAGAGGAATCAAAGCTATCAAATACATTTTATGAGGTCAGCAATACCCAGATACCAAAACCAGACAAAGATACCACAAAAAAAAAAAAAAAGAAGGAAAGAAAGAAAAGAAAACTATAGGTCAATATCCCTGATGAACATAGATGCAAAAATCCTCAACAAAATATTAGCAAACCATATACAACAATACACTAAAAATATTATCTACCACAGTCAAGTGTGATTTATTCCCAGTTAACAAGGATGGTTCAATATTCAAAAGTCAATCAATATCATATACCACTTTAATAAAATGAAGGATAAAATCATATAATCACCTCCATAGATGTAAAGATAGATATGACAAGATTTAACATTCATTCATTATAAAAACTCTCAAGTGGGATTGAAAGGAACATACCTCAATATAACAAAGGCCAGTTATTTAAAAGAAGAAGAAGGAAGAGGAGGAGGAGGAGGAGGAAGAAAGAAAAAAAAAAAACAGTTAACATCATACTTGATGGTGAAAAACTGAGTGCTTTCCCTTTAAGCCCCAGACAAGGATATCAACTCTCACTAGGTTTATCCAACATGGTACTGGAGCTTTAACAATCAGAAAAGAAACATATCATAGGCATCCAAATTGGTAAAGAAATAAAATTTTCACTATGTGCAGATGACATGATAGTATAAATAGAAAAATCCTAAAAACTCTACCAAAAAACCACTAGATGTAATAAAGAAATTCAGTATAGTGGTAGTATAAAAATTAATACCCACAAATTAGTAGCAAAGAAATCAGAGAAAAATAGATTTAAAAAACAACACCATTTAGAACTGCACCAAAAAGAATAAAATATCTAACAATAAAATTACAAAAGAGGTGAAAGACCTAACTCTGAAAACTATAAAACAGATGATAGAAATTAAAGATAACACAAACAGGGCACCTGGGTGGCTCAGTGGGTTAAGCCGCTGCCTTCGGCTCAGGTCATGATCTTGGGGTGCTGGGATCGAATCCCACATTGGGCTCTCTGCTTCCTCCTCTCTCTCTGCCTGCCTCTCTGCCTACTTGTGATCTCTCTCTGTCAAATAAATAAATAAAATCTTTAAAAAAAAAAAAAGATAACACAAACAGATGGAAAGATATACCATGTTCATGGATTGGAAGACTACTTTCAAAATTTCCATACTACCCAAAGCAATCTACAGACTTGCTGCAATCTCTATCAAAATACCAGTAGCATTTTTCACTCAACTAGAACAAATAAAACTAAAATTTATATGGAACCACAGAACACTCCAAATAGCCAAAGCGATCCTGAATAAGAAGAAAAAAGCTGGAGGTATTATAATCCCCAGTTTCAAGATATACTACAAAGCCATGGACATCAAAACAGTATGGTAATGCCAAAAAGGTAGAAACACAGATTATGGAAAAGAATTCAGAATCCAGAAATAAATCATGTTTATACAGTTAATTAATGTCTGATAAATGAGGCAAAATATACATTGAGGAAAAGCCAAACTTTTCAATAAATGGTGCTACAAAAGCTGGGTGGCTACATGTAAAAAGAATGCTATTGGCTTGATGTGCAAGATAACACAGTAGTAGGAGATATAAATTTCATCTGGCCCCAGGAATTCAGCTACATGGTTATCAAACCATTCTGAATAATCAGAAACTCAATAGGAGATAGAAGAGAAGAGGAACAATTCTATGAACAGAAATTGACCATGTTCTGGACGGTGGGATGTGCAGAGAAGTGAATCAGAAGCAATATACAGGAAGATAGACTGTGGGGGGAGAGAAGGGCTGGTTCCCAGAAAGTGGTAGAGCAGTGGAACACAAAATCAAAACTTTAGAAGTCTGCTTCACTGAGGGACATCACACCAGTGATGGGGTGGAGCTCTCTCTGGGACATTGTGGTTTTAGGATCCTCCAAGTCACAGAAAGAGAAGGGGTGTCTGAGTGTGGCAGAGCTCCTAGGTATTGGAGTGGGGAAACTGGCTGCAAAGACAGAGCCAGGAAGTGGGATCTCAGCTAGGGGTTACAATAAACCATGATCCCTGGCACAATTGGGCCACTGCTCTTCAAGCAGGGACCCCACAAGTGGCAGATCCTGAGAGACACCCCTTCCTCCACCAGGAAGAGAGGTGCAGGAATGCACCGCAGGAATCTGCTGGGTTTGGAGACTCCAAAAAGGGCTGTGTGCCAAGATAGAAAGGCTCAGTCAAAGGCCAGGTGAGCACAGAGTATGGCTGAAAACCAGGGAGACAGGTGTGATTAACTGCTTTTCTCTGAGGGTTCACTGAAGCGCCCTCCACCAAGCTCTCAGCTGTTCTAGGGCTGGATAACGGGAGAGTGCCATTTTTATTCTTATACTCCAAAGCTGTATGAAAAGCTTTCAGGGAACAAAAGCTACTGAGAACAAACCCAAACAGATTACTTAGCCTGGCCCCTGGCAAGGGGAGTGCAATTCCACCTCGGTAAAGATATTTGAGAAAACTGTAAGAGGCCCCTCCCCCAAAAGATCAGCAAGAAGATCCAGCCACGACCAAGTTTACTGATCAATGAGAGCTGCAAAATACCAGTGCTAGGGGAAGACAGCACATAGAATTCACAGCTTTTTTCTCCATGATTCTTGAATCTTTCAAATTTAATTTTTTTTTTAAATTTTGGTTATTTTTTTCTTTTTCTATTTTTTTTAATTAGCCCTCTTTCCTATTTTAACCTATCTTAACTATTTCACTTGTCAATACCTTTATAAAAATATTTTTAATTTTCATTTTTATTATATTCTATCCTTTCATTGTACTTGACCTTATTTTTTGTATACATATAAGTTTTTCTTTCTTTAAAATTTAGGGATGCAGTTTCATCTAACACACCAAAACCTACCCTAAATATAGCATATGGCTTTGTTGTAGTCTCCAGCCTGATCACGTACAATCCTTTTCTTTTTCTTTTTTCAACCAACTTCTTATCAATTCCTTTTTTAGAGCCTTTTAAATTTTTTATCTGTTTGGTCATATTCCATCCCTTCATCATGTTTATATATGTATTTCCTTTCTTTAAAATTCTGGGACACAAAGTTTCTTCTAACAGATGAAAATACATCCAAAATCAAGTGAGTGGCTCTGTTCTATTCACAAACCTAATTAGATAGATAGATAGATAGATAGATAGATAGATATAATAGAATATTATACCGATCTATATTATATAGATCTATATTTTTCCCCTTGCTTTGTTCACCGATTTTGGTTCTCTTCTGATTTGGATAGTGTATATTTTTCTGGGTTATTGTTACCCTTTTAACATTTTGTTATCTCATTCATCTATTCCTCTCTGAACAAAATGACAAGGCAGAAAAAAATCAACCCCCCAAAAAACAAACAAACAAACAAAAAAAAAACAACAAAACAACAACAACAACAAAAAACAAGAGACAGTAATGACTGCTAGAGACCTAATCAATTCAGACATTAATAAGATGTCATAACTAGAGTTCAGAATGAGAATTACAAAGATGCTAGCTGGGCTTGAAAAAAAAGCATAGAAGATACTAGAGAATTACTTTCTGGAGATATAAAAGAATGGAAATCTAACAAAGTTAAAATTTTAAAAAGCTATTAATGAGGTGCAATAAAAACGGGAGGCTCTTACTGCTAGGATAAATGAGGCAGAAGAGAGAATTAGTGATATAGAAGACCAAATGATGGATGATAAAGAAGCTGAGAAAGTAAAAAAAAAAAAAAAAGAGAGAGAGATAAACAACTACTGGAACACAAGGAGAGAACTCGAGAGGTAAGTTATACCATAAGATGAAACAATATTAGAATTGGGATCCTAGAGGAAGAAGAATCAGAGAGAGGGGCAGAAAGTATATTGGAGCAAATTATAGCAGATAGCGTTCTTAATTTAGGGAAGAAAATAAGCATCAAAATCCAGAAGGCACAGAGAACACCCCCCCAAATCCGTAAAATAGGTCAATACCCTGTCACCTAACAGTAAAACTTACAGGTCTTAGTGAAAAAGAAAAAATCCTGAAAGCAGCTCAGGTTAAAGGGTCTGTAACCTATAATGGTAGAAATATTAGATTGGTAGCAGACCTAACCCCTGAGACCTGAAAGGCCAGAAAAGACTAGCATGATTTATTCAGAGCACTAAATGAGGAAAATATTTGGCCAAGAATACTATATCCAGCTAGGCTGTCATTGAAAATAGAGAAATAAAAAGTTTCCAGGACAAACAAGAACTAAAAGAATTTGCAAACAACAAAACAGCCCTGCAGGAAATAATGAATGGGGTCTTCTAAGCAAAGAAAGGGCCTAAAAGTAACATAGACCAGAAAGGAACAGAGATAATAGACAGTAATGGTCTCCTTGCAGGCAATACAGTGGTACTAAATTTGTATCTTTCAACAGTTACCTTGAATGAAAATGGGCTAAATCCCCCAATCAAAAGACACAGGATCTCAGAATGGATTAAAAAAAAAAAAAAAAAAAAAGCAAAGACCCATCAATATGCTGTCTGCAAGAAACTCATTTTAGGCCCAAAGACACCTCCATAGTGGTGTCTTTAAAGTGAGGGGGTGGAAAACAATTTGCTAAAGGACTTCAAAAGAAATCTGGGGTGGCAATGCTTATATCAGACAAAGTAGATTTTAAACCAAAAACTATAATAAGAGATAAGGAAGGACACTATATCATAGTGTAGGGGGTTGTCCAACAAAAAGATCTAGCAATTTTAAATATCTATGCCCTTAACATGAGAGCTGCCAATTATATAAAACAATTAATAACAAAGTCAAAGAAACACAATAATGCAATAAGAGTGGGAGATTTTAACACCTCTTCCCTGAAATAGATCATCTAAGCAAAAGATCAATAAGGAAATAGAGGCTTTAAATGACACACTGGACCAGATGGACATCACAGATATACTCAGAGCATTCCATCTCAAAGCAATGGAATACATATTCTTCTCTAGTGCACATGGAACATTCTCCAGAACAGATCATATCCTGGGTCACAAATAAGATCTCAACCAGAATCAAAAGATTGGGATCATTCCCTGCATATTTTCAGACCACAGTGCTTTGAAACTAGAACTAAACCACAAAAGGAAAGTTGGAAAGAACTCAAAAACATGGATGCTAAAAAGCATCCAACTAAAGAACTAGGAAATTAAAGAAGAATTTAAAATTCATAGAAACAAATGAAAATGAAAGCACAATTGTTCAAAATCTTTGAGACACAGCAAAGTCAGTCCTGAAAGGAAAGTATATAGTAATACAAGCCTTTCTCAAGAAATAAGAAAGGTCTCAAATACACAACCTAACCCTACACCTAAAGGAGGTGGAGAGAGAATAGCAAAGAAAGCCTAAACCCAGAAGAAGAAGAGAAATAATAAAGATCAGAGCAGAAATCAAAGAAATAGAAACCAAAAGAACAATAGAACAAGTCAATGAAACTAGGAGCTGGTGCTTTGGAAGAATGAAAGTATAAGGTTGAGGGGCATCTGGGTGGCTCAGTGGGTTAGGCCTCTGCCTTCAACTCGGGTCATAATCTCTAAGCCCTGGGATTGAGCCCCACATAGGGCTCTCTGCTTAATGGGGAGACTGCTTCTCTCTCTCTGCCTGCCTCTCTGCCTACTTCTGACCTCTGTCAAATAAGTAAATAAAATCTTTAAAAAATAATAATAAGATTAATAAATCCCTGGCCAGACTTAAAAAGAGAAAGGAACCAAATTAATAAAGTCATGAATGAAAGAAGAGAGATCACAACCATCACAAAAGAAATACAAACAATTGTAAGAACATATTATGAGCAACTATACACCAGCAAATTTTATAATCTCCAGGAAATGGATGTATTTTTAGAGACTTATAAACTACCAAAACTGAACCAGGAAGAAATAGAAAACATGAACAGACACATACCCAGTAAGAAGATTGAAGCAGTCATCAATAATCTCCCAAAAAACAAGAGCCCAGGGCCAGACAGCTTCCCAGGGAAATTCTACTGAACATTTAAAGAATTAATTCCTATTCTCCTGAAACTGATACAAAAAAGTAGAAATGGAAGGAAAACTTCCAAACTCATCTATGAGGCCAGCATTAGCTTGATCCCAAAACCAGACAAAGATCCCATCAAAAAAGAGACTTACAGACCAATATCACTGATGAACACAGATGTGAAAATTCTCACCCAAATCCTAGCCAATAGGATCCAATGGTCCATTAAAGGATTTTTCACCTTTAGCAAGTGGGATTTATTCCAGGGCTGCAGTTTTGGTTCAACATCTGCAAATCAATCAATGTGATACAATACATTAATAAAAGAAAGAACAAGAACCATATGATACTCTCAATGATGCTGAAAAAGCACTTGACAAAGTACAGCATCCTTTCTTGATCAAAACTTTTCACAGTGTAGGCATGAGGGTACATAACTCAGTATCATCAAAACCATCTATGAAAAATTCACAGTCAATATCATTCTCAATGGGGAAAAACTGAGAGCTTTTCTGCTAGGGTCAGGAACATGGCAGCGATGTCCATGATCACCACTGCTATTCAACATAGTACTAGAACTCCTAGCCTCAGCAATCAGACAACAAAAAGAAATAAAAGCATCTGAATCAGCAAAGAAGATGTCAAACTCTCACTCTTTGCAGGTGATATGACACTTTATGTGGAAAACCCAAAAGACTCCACTCCAAAACTGCTAGAACTCATAAAGGAATTCAGTAAGGTGGGAATATAAAATCATTGCACAGAAATCAGTTGTATTTCTATACACCAACAAGACAGAAGAAGGAGAAATTAAGGAGTAAATCCCATTTACAATTGCACCCGAAAGCATAAGATTGCCAGAAATAAACCTAACCAAAAAGGCAAAGAATCTGTACTTAGAAAACTATAGAATACTCATGAAGAAATTGAGGAAGATACAAATAAATGGAAACATATTCCATGCTCATTGATTGGAAAAACAAATATTATGAAAATATCTATGCTACCAAAAGCAATCTATACATTTAATGCAATCCTTATCAAAATACATCAATTTTTTCAAAGAAAGGGAAAAAATAATTCTAAAATTTTTATGGAACCAGAAAAGACCAAAAATAGAAGAATGTTGAAATAGAAAGCCAAAATTGGTGGCATCACAATTCCAGATTTCAAGCTCTATTACAAAGCTGTCATCACCAAGACACAAAAACAGACACATAGATCAATGGGACAGAATAGAGAGTCCAGAAATAGACTCTCAACTCTATGGTCAACTAATCTTTGACAAAGCAGAAAAGAACATCAAATGGAAAAAAGTCTCCTTAATAAGAGGGAAAGTTGTGAAAATTGGACAGTAATGTGCAGAATAATGAAACTGGACCGTTTCCTTACACCACACACAAAAATAGACTCAAAAATGGATGAAAGACCTCAATGTGAGACAGGAATCCATCAAGATCCTGGATAACACAGGCAACAACTTTTTCTACCACAGTTGCAACAACTTCTTCCTAGAAACATCTCAAAAACAAGGGGAGCAAGGGCAAAAATGGACTATTGGGATTGCATCAAGATCAAAGCTTTTGCACAGCAAAAGAAATAGTCAACAAAACCAAAGACAACTGACAGAATGGGAGAAGATATTTGCAAATGACATATTAGATAAAGGGCTAGTGCCCAAAATCTATAAAGAACTTATGAAACTCAACACCCAAAGAACTAATCCAATCAAGAAATGGGGAGAAGACATGAACAGACATATAGGCAAAGAAGACATCCAAATGGCCAACAGACACATGAAAAAGTGCTCAAGATCATTCAGCAACAGGGAAATACAAATCAAAACCACAGTGACATACCACCTCACATGAGTCAGAATGACTAAAATTAATAATTCAAAAAATCATAGGTTTTGGTGAGGTTTTGGAGAAAGGGGAAAGTCACTCTGGGAAACGGCATGGAGGTTCCTCAAAAAGTTGAAAATAGAACTACCCTATGACCCAATAATTTAGCGCTACTGGATATTTACCCTCAGGTTACAAATATAGTGATCCAAAGGGCATGTGTACCCAAATGCTTACAGCAGCAATATCCACAATAGCCAAACTATGGTAAGAACCTAGATACTCATCAACAGATGAATGGATAAAGAAGTTGTGGTGCATATATATACAATAGAATATTATGCAGCCATCAAAAGAAATGAAATCTTGCCATTTGCAATGACTTGATGGAACTAGAGGGTATTTCGCTAAGCGAAGTAAGTCAATCTGAGAAAGACAATCATCACATAATCTCTCTGATCTAAGGAATTAGAGATGGAGGGCAGAGTGTCATGGTGGGTATGGAGGGTAAAAATGAAACAGGTTGGGAACAGGAGGGAGACAAACCATAAGAGACTCTTAATCTCATGAAATAAACTGAGGGTTTCTGGGGGGTTGGAGGGTAGGGATAGGGTGGCTGGTTTAGAGACATTGGGGAGAATATGTGCTACAATGAGTGCTGTGAAGTGTGTAAGCCTGATGATTCAGAGACCTGTACCCCTGGGCAAATAACACATTATATATTAATAAAATAAATTCAGAATCAAGTAAATTTCAAAAATTATAAAATAAATCTAGGGTTAGAAGTCAGAAGGGTGCCTAGGTGGCTAGGTCAGTTAAGTGTCTGCCTTTGGATCAGGTCATGATCCCAGAGTTGGGTACCCTGCTCAGTGGAAAGTCTGCTTCTCTGTCTTCTTCTGCCTCTCCCCCATTTGTGGTTTTGTTCTCTCCTTCCCTCTCATGGATAAACAAAAACTCTTAAAAAAATAGAAAAATATAAAAGAAGGATATATGCGGGGCACCTGGGTGACTCAGTTGGTTGAACATCTGCCATCTGCCCAGATCATGGTCCCAGGGCCCTGGGATTGAGCCCCACATTAGGCCCCCTACTTGGCAGAGAGTCTATGTCTGTGAACCTCCTCCCTGCTCATATTCTCTCTCCCTCAATCTCTCTCCAATAAATGAAGTCTTTAAAAGAAGAAGAAGAAGAAGACGGAGGAGGAGGAGGAGGAGGAGGAGGAGGAGGGGAAGTAGTGTAAATGCTAACTGACAATTTTTAACTCTCCAATTTTTAGAAATTTTCTCTGAGTTCTTGAACACAGTTCTGCCTAGTTAGGCCACTCATGGGAAATATATTATTGCCAAATAGAGATTTAGATCAAGTTCATTGGTTAAACATGAAGATGGATATGATCATCAGATGAATATGGCTCACACATGAAAAAATAAGTCAAAGAGTGTACAAATGGAATATAAAGAAACTCTAAAAATTCTTCAGGTACACTAATCTCTTTAAAGTTTAAGATTGAAAAGAGATTGCTTTCGAATGCTGGCACTTTTTTTTCCTAACAAGTCCCAACTGACTAAAACACAATTAACAGTGAATAAAACTTCCAGGACTTTAAGCCAAACTGTCAATTTGTTCGAATGTTATATTCTTATTAAGGCAATACCAAATCTGTTGCTGCACTGATTACTGTTTTATTGAATGTCAACTTCCAAGTATTGGCAGTCTATAAGAAAGGACTACTGAACCAGGACTCATGAAAGATTAACTGCATATTATCTTCTAAGAATAGGGTTTAATATATGTCAAAAAATACATATATATATAATATATATGTATGCATATATGTCATTAGCATGTAATTTTTACAACCCTTAATGCACTTAAGTATGTCATAATTTTCCTCCATTTTAACTGTTAAAGAAAAATCCTTTGAATATATTCTCTTTTATTATACTGTGGCAATACATATTTGCAGAGAGTGCTATTGAAGTAAATTCTAGGGTATAGAATGAACCAACAAAACAATATAAAGATAAAATACATGGGTATTTTAAATAAATAAATCTCTTTAAATAAGAGATTTATGTTAAAAATGTATACATATATATGTTATTTTTATATTCTATATGTGAATATCTATATACATTAGGATAAAAATGAAGAATTCTGCAAATACTAAGTCCATTGGAAAGAGAAAGGGGAAGGGGTTGTAAGAGCTCAAGTTGTTTTCTAGAGGCTAATATACCTAAATAGCTCTTCAGAATTGTAAATCTACAACTTCTTACATGCATTGCTGCCAAGAAGACATATTTGGATATTGCAGATCTAGTATTCTTCACCCTCTATATAATTTACAGAAGAAATAGGGCTATGTTTGTATTGGCTTAACAGTATTTCAGTTTTCTTCCTCAAAGGCAAATAAAAATAGGTGTCTTCCTTTTCTTCACACATGGTTACCAGTGTTACCTACCAGAGAGAATGATACCTAAAATTTAAAAGTAAAATAATTTTAAAGGAGATGAAGCTTAAGTAAGCTAAAATTCTTTATATTCTCTAATCATTTGGGTTGCATATTTGCTGGGAAATCTGGATGAGTGGGAACTGCTATGGATATTTTGTTAACATTGCATTGCAATATAGCAGACAGAATGCTTCAATTTGAAAGTTGAGGAAAGCCTTCAATGTATGTGAGCCTTTGGAAACTGCAAAATGAGAAAAGAGCAAACATTTTAAAATCTTTGGAAAGATACCTGTTATAGCCCTAAACTCTTGGCATCAGTAGTGAAGATGTCAACTACTCCTGTTTCACAAAATCAAACAAATCTATCATCTATCTATCTATCATCTATTTATCTATAGATAGAGAGTCTTCTGTATGAGAAGATCTATAGAACTGGATGAACTATTGGTCTTTACAATGTTTTTGCTTTCTATCAAAATATACAAGAAATCAATATATTTTTAAAGATTCTATTTATTTATTTGATGGAGAGAGAATGTACAAGAGTGGGAGAGGGAGAAGCAGGCTCCCTACTAAGTAGGAACCTGACACTGGGTTTGATCCCAGGACCCTAGGATCATGACCTAAGCTGAAGGCAGACAGTTCACCAACTGTGTCACCCAGCCTCCCAGAATCTATATTATTTTTATTCACAAATGACCACTATGCTCAATAGCATTAATTCTCACTGTTAACAATCTCTATATTATAAAATACAATAAATGTTAATATTTATAAATACATTTTACTCTAATGGAAAAATCTTACCCAAAGTAAAACAAAAAGAAGTTCAAAAATTAATGTTGCTGATTACTATTTGTAGTCTTGTTAAGATGAAGAATTATATCATCTTAGCTTTCACAAAATGTTTCTCATAAACAGATGTCCATTGCCTTGGGTTAACCTATATTCCAAGAGGTATCTAACATTTGAATTATTTGTCTTCTGTTTGCAAGCCAATGATAATTAAGTATGAATTAGTCACCCGGTCCCTAAAACATTTGATATTATCTAAAATAAATCAGAATCATAAGGAAAAAATATTTTATAGCAACAAGATAAAATATTAAATTTCAAAATATGAAAACTACTGAGACTTTGATGAAAATCTTATTGCCACCCCACAGTATATGATTGTTAAGGTTATTACAAATATGATCTGGATTATAGTTTTCAGTAGTTATTAGAGGAACACCTCTGCTCTGAGAGAACTTAGAGAGAACTGAGAGCAGGAAGGAGATCTCACCAGTTCTTGTTCTTGGACACATTATCCCCAGCCCACTTGTAGAGAAACTAAAGAAGATGAGTCAAACTTAAAAATAAAATATGAGGAGTACCTGGATGGCTCAGTTGCTTAAGCCATTGCCTTTGGCTGAGATCATGATCCCAGGTCCTGGGATGAGCCCTGCATTGGTCTCCCTGCTCCTCAGGAAGTCTGATTCTCCCCCTGCTGTGTGTGCTCTCTGTCCAATATAAATCTTTAAAAAATAAAAAATTTTAAAAAATTAAAATAAAAAAATAAATTAAAAAAAAAAAAGACTACAATATGAAGTAAATAAAACAGGATTAAGAAAAAAAAAGAATGAAGATAACCATTATACTTCTCACCACCAGGGCACTCCCAGAAGAACATATACAACATAAGAATAAAAATGTAGGGTGCCTGGGTGGCTCAGTGGGTTAAGCCGCTGCCTTCAGATCAGGTCATGATCTCAGGGTCTTGGGATTGAGTCCTGCATCCGGCTCTCTACTCAGTGGGGAGCCTGCTTCCTCCTCTCTCTGTCTGCCTCTCTGCCTACTTGTGATCTCTCTCTGTCAAATGAATAAATAAAATCTTTAAAAGAAAAATTTAAAAAAATTAAAAAAAAGAATAAAAATGTACATTCTATCATTAATTCATTCATTTGGCAAGATTTAAAAAAAATTGAGAACTCAAAAATGCAAAACCACTTGTTTCTACTAAAAAAAGTGCCATTATGCAATTAGAATAATATCATTACTATATTATGTATATATTATATAAATATAAATTAATAGCCATATGTGATTCTGATGTTAACTATGTGTTGAGCACCTACATGTTTTTTTCACATAACCTATTTAATTCAAATAATACTTGCAGTTACGTACTAATAATTCCCTTATTTTTAAAATGAATAAAATTTCTGGTAGAGTTATTTCCAGGTTTTGGATTATACTGTTCCTTAAAAAACAAAATGATCAGGATTGGAAGAAACAATATTGTTAAAACACCTATACTACCGAAAGCAATTTATAGATTCAGTGCAATCCTTATCAAAATACCAATATTATTTTTTTTAACAGAACCAGAACCAGTGATTCTAAAATTCATATGGAACCACAAAAGACCTAAAAAGCCAAATCAATCTTGAATAACAACAACAAAGTTGAAAGTAGCACAATCCCAGATTTCAAGATATACTACAAAGCTTTGGTAGTCAAAACAGTATGATACTGGCACAAAGCAAACACATAAACCAATGGGATAGGATAGAGAGCCCAGAAATCAATCCACACTTAAATGGTCAATTCATCCATGACAAAGGGGGAGAGAATATACAATGGGGAGTACTCAATGGTGAATAGACAGTGAAGTATACTCCGTAATGCTATTGTGGAACTGGACAGCTCTATGCAGAAGAAACTGGGTCACTTTCTTAAGGCATACAAAAAAATAAATTCAAGATGGATTAAAGACCTGAATGTGAGACCTGAAACCATTAAACTTCTAGAAGAAAACACAGGCAGCAATCTTTTAAACATGAGCCTTAGCAACATTTTTCTAGATAGGTCTCCTAAGGCAAAGGAAACAAAAACAAAAACAAACAAAAAAACAAACAAAGCTATTAGGACTATGTCAAAATAAAGAGATTTTTCACAGTAAAGGAAACCATCCACAAAGTGAAAAGACAACCTACTGAGAGAGAAAATATTTGTAAATTATGTATGTGATAAGGAGTTAATACCCCAAATATATAAACACTAACATAACTCAAAATAAAAAAAATAATCTGATTAAAAATGGGGAAATCAGGGGAACCTGGATGGTTCAGTCAGTTAAGCATCCATCTCTTGATCTCAGCTCAGGTTTTGATCTCAGGGTTGTGAGTTCATGTCCACATTTTTCTCCAGGGTAGTCATGGAGCCCACTTAAAAAAAAAAATGGGAAAATCTAAATAGACATCTTTCCAAAAAAGATATACAGATAGCCAACAGACACATGAAAAGGTGTTCAACATTACTAGTCATCAGGGAAATGCAAGTCAAAACTACAATGCGGTATCACCTCACACCTGTCAGAACGGTTGGAATAAAAAAACACAAGAAATAATAAGTGTTGGCAAGGAGGCTGAGAAAATAGAAACTTCATGCACTATTGTTAGGAATGTAAACTGGTGCAGCCACTGTGGAAAACAGTATGAAGCTTCCTCAAAAAATTGAAAATAGAAATAGCATGTGACCCAATAATTCTTTTGGTATTTGCCCAAATAAAACAAAAACACTAATTCAAAAACATTTGTATGTTTTTGCAGCATTATTTACAATTGCCAAGACATAGAAGCAACCAGAAACCAGGGGTAGACTAATGAATATAGAAGATGTGGTAATATACAATGGCATATTATTTAGTTATTTAAAAAAATGAGATCTTGACATTTGAATTTTTTTTAAATTTATTTATTTGTCAGAGACAAAGGGAGAGAGAGTGAGTGAGCACAGGTAGACAGAGAGGCAGGCAGAGGCAGAGGGGGAAGCAGGCTCCCCGCCGAGCAAGGAGCCCGATGTGGGACTCGATCCCAGGACTCTGGGATCATGACCTGAGCGGAAGGCAGCTGCTTAACCAACTGAGCCAACAACATGGTTGCGTAAGAGTATTATGTGCAGTGAAGTAAATCAGACCAAGACAAATACCATATGATTTCATTTATATGTGGAATCTAAACAAGCAAACAAACACAAACAACACAAAACCAAAAAAAAAAAAAAAAGCAAACAACAACAAAAAACAAATGAATAAGCAAACAGAAAACACAGAAACAAGTCTATAAATACAGAGAACTCGTAGTTGAGGGCAATGACAGGAATGGTTGAAGGGGATTAAGAGACATATGCTTCCAATTATAAAATAAAGTCAAGAGATGAAAATTATAGGGAATATAGTCAAAATATTGTAATACCATTCTATGGTAATAGATGGCAGCTACACTTATCATGGTGAGCGTACTTTAACTTATGGCATTGTTGAATCACTAGGTTGTATATCTGAAATTAACACTGTTGTGTCAGCTATACTTCAATAAAAAATACAGTAGATAATTTTTAGTAAGTATATCAATATAAAGTCCAGAGGAGGTTTTCATGGACTGCTTGTATAGATATAATACATTCATGCAATCAACTAAGCATAATAAAGGACTAATTTTATTGGATAATGATATATGAATATAGGATTAAAATACTAAAATATAAATTTTAAATATGTATGGGAAAATCCAAAATTAGTTTGAAATTAGAATACACAGGGATGCCTGGGTGGCTCAGTTGGTTAAGCATCTGCCTTCGGCTCAGGTCATGATCCCAGCGTCCTGGGATCGAGTCCCGCGTCGGGCTCCTTGCTTGGCAGGGAGCCTGCTTCTCCCTCTGCCTCTGCCTGCCATTCTGTCCGCCTGTACTCACTCTCTCTCCCTCTCTCTCTGACAAATAAATAAATAAAATCTTTTAAAAAAAAGAAATTAGAATACACAAACTCTTTTAAGGAAAACTTAGAAATTGTAATGAGAGCAGTTGTAGAATTCAAAAAAGAAAATGTTTCTAATGACTTATATTGGTATCAAGAAATAAAACGTGGCAAATACAATGACTGTAGCAGAGAATATTTGTTAATTAATACTCATGTCTTAAAATATTATTGTATTGATTATTAGGGATCAGAATGAAATCATGAATAAATTCAGACTTAAAAATTTCAATTTCACAGTGAATTAAAGAGGTAAGGATAATGTAACAAGCCTGCACATCCTTCTATTTCTTCTATTAACACTTATAAACCTTCCACCCAACTCTGTAACAGGAAAGTCAAAGAGAGAAAAAGTTGAATGTCTGTACACATATTATACATGTTCATTATCTATTAACTGGGAAAATGCAAATTAAAACTTTGATAAGTTAGCACTCTATATCCAATGGTTAGGAAAAATATTTAAGTCTAAAAATAATAATTGTTGGCAAGGAATTGTAATTAACTGGTAGGAATATAAATGCTGATCACCACTTTGTTAAACAACCTTGGTTTTCTTGTGTTTATACGTTCTAATACTATTATGAGTTAAATGTGTCCCCAGAACTCATATGTTGAAATTCTATCCCCAATTAACTCAGAATGTGATCTGACTTAGAGATAGGGTGTTTATAAAGGTAATCAAGAAAAAACTAGGTCATTAGGGTGTGTCCTAATCCACACCCTAATCTATCCTTATAAGAAGGAAAATTTAGATAGTCACAGAAGACAATGTAAAGAGGCATAAGGAGAAGATAGCCATTTATAAGCTAAGGAGGCAGGCATAGAACATACTCTTCCCTCAGAGCCCTGGGAAGGAACCAAAGCTACCTTCACCTCCTACTGCTTCTAACCTCGCTCCAGAAATGAGAGACAGTAACATATGCTATTTAAGCCACCCAGTCCCAGTTTGTGGTCTAGCAGCCCTAGCAAACTAATACACAATTCCTCCCTAGGTATACGATGCACAATCAGGAGTTGGTGCGCTGAGTCTCTTGAACCAAACAGGTACTCCTTCATCTACCATTGTCTATGGCTCATCTTTGCAGCGACAGGATTGAGTAGTACTGACAGACCAAACAGCTGGCACATCTGAGAATATTTACTGTCTTGACAACAAGAGCATATGCAATATTTCAGTGTTCTAGAAAATAGCAAAAGAATTGTTATGACCCAAATGATTTTTGACAATAGAATGAATAAATTATCATACATATCCAGTGGCATACTAATAAATGGTTAACTATCTCTACTCTCAAAAAAAAGGGTATAGAACTTCAGTATACCTTTTATTGATATAAAGAGTAATATATGTGTGTTTATATAGATCATAATTTGCAATTAATAAAATAGGATATATTTTACTATAATCATTATACAGCCAATTGAGTCTCACAGAATAATACTTTCTTTCATTTAACTGCACTTTTTTTTTTTTAAATCACTTTTCAAACTTTGGTGCAAGCCATGAGCAGTTCTTACATAAATGTTGGTTTGTGTTTTCATTTACACTAACAAGACAGGTGAAACAATGTTATGTTAGTTTCACTACTCAGTCGAAAGACAACGCATGTTTATGGGTTAAAAGAACAAATACTGTTAAACTGTCCATACTACCCAAAGCAATCTTCAGATTTAATGCAATCCCTATCAAAATACCAATAGCAATTTTCACAGAACTAGAACAACAATCCCAAAACTCATATGGAACCACAAAAGACACTGAATAGCCAAAGCAATTTTGATAAAGAAAAACCAAAATGGAGGAATCACAATTCCAGACTTCAAGTTATACTACAAAGCTGAAGTAATTAAAAAATATATATTTATATTTATATCAATATCTATCTATACATATATGTGTATATATGCCTCTTTCTATATATGTATATATATGTCTCTCTATATTTTTTACTGGCACAAAAATAGACACATGGATCAATGAAATATAATAGAAAATATAATAGAAAAAATATGATAAATAGAAAACCCAAAAATAAGCCCTCAATTTTATGTGGTCAATTAATCTTCAACAAAGGGGCAAGAATATACAATAAGAAAAAGACTGTCCCTTCAACAAATGGTGTTAGAATAACTGGACAGCAACATGCAAAAGAATGAAACTGGACTACTTTCCTTCAACATACACAAAAATAAACTCATAATAGATTAAAGAACTAGAGTAAAATGTGAAACCATAAAATCTTAGAAGAGAGCACAGACAGCAATTTCTCTGACATGGGCCTAGAAACATTTTTTTTTCCCTAGATATGTCTCCTGAGGCAAAGGAAATAAAACTGCAAATGACATAGTCAATAAAGGGTTAATATCTAAACTATATAAAGAACTTATACAACTCAACACCAAAAAAACCCCAGAAATAATCCAATTAAAAAGTGGGCAGAAGATATGAACACATATTTCTTTAAAGGAGACAAAAAGAGAGGCATCTGAGTGGCTTTGTCAGTTAAGGGTCTGCCTTCAACTCAGGGTCCTGGGATTGAGCCCCACATCAGGCTCCCTGCTTGGTGGGAGCCTGTTTCTCCCTCTCCTCCCCACTCATGCTTTCTTCTCACTATCTCTGTCTGTCTCTCAAATAAATAAAAAAAATCTTAAAAAATAAAAAGACATACAGATGGCCAACAGACATGAAAAGATGCTCAACATTGCTCATCATCAGAGAAATGCAAATGAAAACTACAAGGAGATATCATCTAGCACCTGTCAACATGGCTAAAATCAGAAACACAAGAAACAACTGTTGGCAAAGATTTGGTGAAAAAGGAACCCTCATGTATTGTTGGTGGGAGTGCAAACTGGTACTGCCACTGAGGAAAATTCTAGGGGGTTCTTCAAAAAGTTAATAATAGAACTAACCTATAATCTACTAATCACACTACTGGGTAGTTATCCCCAAAATACAAAATACTAATTCAAAGGGATGGATGCACACGTATGTTTGTTGCAGCAATACTTACACTTGCCAAATTAAGGAGAAGCTCAAGTGCCCATTAATAGATGCATGGATCCAGAAGAAGTTGTATATACGTACAATGGGAGATATTACTCAGCCATGAAAACCAATGAAATCTTCCCACTTGCGATGGCATGGATGGAGTTGGAGAGTAATGCTAAGTGAGATAAGTCAGTCAAAGAAAGACAGACACCATATATTTCACCAATATGTGGAATCTAAGATACAAAACAAACAAAGGAAAAATATGAGAAACAGACCAAGAAACAACTCTTAAACTGATAGTTACCAGAGGGTAAGAGAATGGGTGAAATATGTGATGGGTACTAAAGGGCACACTTACCACCATGAGCCGCAGAGTAGTGTATAATTGTTTAATTACTCTTGTACACTTGAAACTAATATAACACTGTATGTTAATTATGTTGGAATTAAAATTTAAAAACAAAATCAAAAAAAGAACTTCACTATCAACGACAGTGATTTTCTTACTGATATTGACAGTATTTTACAAATACTGGATATATATTTCCTCTTTGTTGTACTTTACACAAATTAATGGCTACCAACATGATCTAGCTTTCAATTTAATGTGTATTATTTACATTTTATCCATCATTCTAAGTTGAAACAGTCAACAGAATAAATCAAGCTCTGATTTGTAGCATTTGCCAAATTCCTTGCCACCATAGCCTATTCAACTCTACAAATGGGTAAGGAGCTTTCTTAATATCTGTGAACCTAGAGATTCCATATTCTCTCACAAACCTGTCCAATTTGCTAACAAAATTAACTGAATTCCTAACCATATTTGGCTGCATCTGTCTGAAGTAAATAAGTGCTCATGTCTATTTCTTCTTGAAGGTCTTTGCTTTTACTTTGATTTTCAACTAGTTGGTTGGTATTTTAGCTCAGTCTCCAATAGACACACAAAAGCTTGCAGATGTGTAGATTGTCCTGTTTACTACTGTTGTAGAGAGGGTGGGAGCAATGTTCTTTCCAACTTTCTATATCCCTAACAGAAACTGGAGACCCAGTTGGGTTAAGAGTTTTCCTTGTTAAGTGATCTGAGGCCTTGCCACATGTCTACTCTGCTTCCAGAGTTATTTTTTTCCCAGGTAACATAAGATAAATTTAATCAAGTCTAAATATTTTAATAGGGGGAGAGGAATAAATGGTCAGAGCACGGGGTTATTTTTATAACTCTTCAACTTTTTCCATAAAAAGTGATTTCAAAACAGAATATGATGCCCTTATTCTTAAGATACTCAATTTCTCCTATCTTGTAAATCATTTAGAAGGACAAATTATTTTATATTTGAATCTGTGAATATATATTGTCAATAATTCAGTTAGAACACTGATGCTGAGGTGGAGAGAGAGGGACTACACAAATGCAAAACACATAGCCTCTGTTCTCCAGAAAACTGCATTGATTTGATATTATAATATCAATACATGTCCCTAATAAGGCTCCTGAATACAAAGAATACCAATGTTACAAATGTGCAATAATTTGGTTTAAATATCCACAGTTTAATTTATTGCACACACAATTATGTTTTTGCATTTAATATACTTAGCTTCATCTAATTGCTACATTAAATTATCATCAAATTATGCCTGCCTCTCTATTGTAGAGTCTCAAATGCAAACATCTGCAGTACTGTTTTAATGGTACTTCATGCTATGATAAAATGTCAAAATGATATTGTCTTTCTTCCACATATACTTCAAACTAGTATTTATTTCCAGTTGCTACTTTTTTAAAAATTTTTTCATTACTGACACTATAATTAAAGTCACTTGTTTTCAAAGAAAGAGGCTTAGAGTGATTGTGGAAGATGTACTATTTGGTTGACTCAGATTTCTTGATTTATGATTTTATTTTGTAAATTCTGTTAACAACATCTCAAGGAGACAAATTAGCCCTCCTTGTTGCACTGTTGGTGGTAATGAACAGCTGCAAATGTCACCTTTGAAATTTCTCCAATCAAAGTTTTTTTAGCAATGATAATATATCAAACCATCATTGAGTCATCATGGCTGAAAGACTTCCACAAAAATAGGATTAATTCTAGTATTTCATACATGGTTTTGGATGTTTCATTAAATTTAAATAAGTTAAACTTAAAATTAGTTGTATCTTTCAAAAAATAATTTTTACTTAAAATTAGTAACATATGATACACAATAAATGTAGCTCAGGATGTCATTGGAATAGAACCAATATAGAATTCATTAATGTCACATTGTAGAATCTGTATCTAACTATATTTTGGTTGGCTAGAAAGTAGTTTACATATTGCTTTTGTTTTAGAAGTCCTGCATGTCTTTTGGTTATTTTGTTTTTGTTTTGATGCTACTGTAAATGGAATTTTCAATTTAATATTCCAATTGTTAGCTGCTTATATAAGGTTGATTCTGTTTTATTAGTATTGTTATCTGAGACCTTACTAAAACCATTAGCTGTAATATTAATTTTTCAGAATTTTAAGGTTATCTATAAAAATAATTATGATATCTACAAAACCCCAATTACCTCCTTTCCTATTAGTAAACATTTTATCTTGCCTTATTTTAGTGGCTAAAATACACAAATCCATGCTTAATAGAAAGGTGAAAGTGCACATCCCATCTTTTCCCTGACCTTAGTGAGGAAGTGGTTAAATATGAACGTAGATGTGGGTTTTTGTAGAACTCTTTTGCAGAACTAAGAAATTTTTCTCTAGTCAAAGTTTTATTAGGTTTTCTTATTGGTTGGGTGTTAAGGGCACTTGCATTTATGCTCATGATGAAAATTCATCTATAATATTCTCTCTTTTCTTTCCTCCCTCTTATTTTTTTTTAAGATTTTATTTATTTATTTGACAGGCAGAGATGACAAGTAGGCAGAGAGGCAGACAGAGAAAGAGGAGGAAGCAGGATCCCCGCTGAGCAGAGAGCCCGATGTGGGGCCCGATCTCAGGACCCAGGGATCATGACCTGAGCCGAAAATAGAGGCTTTAACCCATTGAGCCACCCAGGTGCCCCTCCTACCTCCTATTTTTAATGCACTCCTTGGGTTTTAGTATTGGGATTATATTAACCCTCTAAAATTTTCTAAGTAGTGTTCACTCCACCAGTATTTAAAAAAAAATATATATATATATATATAATTGCAGTTATTTATTTCTTAAGTGTCTGATCGAAATCACCAACAAAATCATCTGGGTCTGAAGGCTTATTTGTGAGGAATTCCTTAATAAAATCAAATTAAACAGCATTCTTTTGATTTTATTTTTCATATTGTGATCTTGTGTGTTCAAGTGTGAAATTTCATTATTTTATTTACATTGTCAAATTGGTTAACATAAAAGTATGTCACACTGGCTTATTTTTTGTATAAGATCTCTAGTGATAACCTCTGCTTCATCTGCGATACTGGTAATTTTTGTTTTCTTTCCTTTTTTATCAGTTTAGTTAGATTTTATTATTTCTTCTCCTTTTTTCTAAACACTGGCTTTCAGTTTTTACAATTTACTCTTTTTTTCAATTTCACTAATTGATACAATTTTATTGTTTATCACTTTCTTGAATTTTAGGGTAAAATTATTTTTTAGCTTAGTAAGTTGATCTCTCAAGCCACTGATTTTAGACTGACTTCACTTCTTTCCTAAGATAAGCACTTAAAGGAGTAAATTTCATCTAAGCATTTTTTTTTTGACTGGATCCTATTAATTCTGACATCTTATATCAACATTCAGTTAGAAATTTGTGAATTCTACTTTGATTCAATTATTATTTATAAGTGTTTATCTTGAGGCTGGATATATTGTTAAATAAGTATCAGATAGAGTCAAAGTAGCTAGCAATATTTTTCAGATCTTCAAAATTTTAAATTTTCTTGTTCTATAAGCTGATAAATAGATTTTTCAAAGTACAAGAATGTGACCAAAAAACAAAACAAAACAAAACCATATTTTCTCCTGAATTGAGAGTCAGTTACTGACACTGAAAAACCTCAGCATGAAATTTTTAAAACCAAGAATTAATAGATTGTCTTATCTAATTACATTAAAACCATCAAGTTCAGATATTAATATTGATTCATTAATGCCATCTAATTCATGGCCTTCACTCCTGTATTTCCAGAAGTCAAATAAGAGAGAACATATATTTATCTTATTTACTTTGTATAGTGCTACATTTTATTTCAACAAGAAAATAGTTCAACTTAGTACAATACATTGCATTTGGTTGTCATAGCTCTTAAGTCTTCTTCAATGTGGAACTTTTTTTCTTTCCTTGACTTTCATAACTTTCACATTTTTGAAGTATTCTTATGTAAATCATTTTTTCTGATATTTCCTCATATTATACATACTTGATTTTTTGCAGTAATAAAGCCTTTTTTACAGAAAAAAAGCTTTGTTTTTCTCACTGCTTTTAATTAGGTTGTACGTTTTTTTGTTGTTCAGTTATTTATTTATTTATTTACTTTGTAATAGTTTGTGTGATGGTTCTTCAAGAACATATAAATACCTTGTTTCTTCTCAACTCTCACCCACTATTTTGAGCATCAATTTGTAGTCATTGGCTAAATTAGTTGTTTTTGCTTTTGTTTTAGAGAAACAGTTGGGGATGTGGTATAGGGAGAGAGAAAAAGAATCATAGGCAGAGTTTAAATCAAGGCAGAACTGGATCTCACAACCCCAAGATCATAACCTGTGCCAAAATCAAGTTTCAGATGCTTAACTCACTGAGTCATACAGGCACCCCAAATTAGTTCCTACTATTCTATTTGCCATACGGTAATTTTCTAATTTATTATTTCTTCTATGATCATCAGTTTCAGGATGTCAAGGACTATGAAGGTGCACAGAGTGTGCCATACTTTTAATTAACAAATTAATCTGTCACAGTTTTGTAAAGATTGGCAGAAGAACTGAAACTCTGAGGATAAAGACAAAGGAAAGTACTTGTGACAACACCAATAGGAAAACTATCAGGACTGGCGCTGGTTCTTCAAAAAACAAACCCTACAAAAAACAAAACCTACAAGGTCACACACCTGCACATACAACAGTTTGTTTTACAGGAGAGGTACTTCAAGCACAGGCAACAGCAATATTTTCTAATGAGCAGCTAGTCTGCCTTATTTTTGCCGTAGAGGGAGAGAATATCTTTATTATTTTGGATGACAAACAAACCTGCCCTTTGCTTCAGGTAGTGACACTGTCTCCACCTTTCAAATCATAGTCGGGAATAAAGTCAGTCTTTGCCTCCACTCATAAAATATTCATACACATGAGAAACCCATGGAACATTGTCTCCTAATCCAGCATTACTTACCACTTTTAATTCGTCATCTTCCATGTGACAACACAGTCGTGAATGTTGAAAAGTAGCAAAATATCCATGTGTATATTTTTCTCTTTGCCTCCTCCTCCAGCACAGTTTCAGATTAGTTCTCTCAATACTCCACAAAAAGCAGGATGCTCAATGGATGTCAAAGTTTTGCTGAAAATCACAGACCTTCATTTAGGATTTTGCTGATTCCAAGGTTTAATAAACAAATGAAGAAACACCTCATATTATTCATCTTATTTTTAATTGACTTTATTAAAGAAAAGAGGGCAATGAAATTTATCTGCATTATCTTTAGCTGAAGTTTCTGTACTACCTTTACACTTGTAATAATCTATTTATAATGGTTATTCTTTCTTTTTCTATCCATACACTAACCTTAGGTAGTAAAGGAGTAAAAGCTACTGGTTGTCAAACTTAAAAAAAAAAAATACAACTACTTCCAAAGAAAGACAGTTGTAGCTATACAAATGGTTATATGAGTAGAGACTTCATGTGTACAACTTTTGGTTATCCCCAATTAAAATTTAAAACATCTTCTTAGCTAGCTTCTTCTTTTTCCTCCTGTTGGAGGAATGAATGAATGGATATGGAAAGATGGTTCATTCCACCTGACCTTGAATATCAACAAAATGTTCCAGGATATAAGAACCTAGGTCTCTGATTTAATATATAAAGCAAAATATTAAAAATCATATAAACAATGTCTTAAACACCCAGAATCTGGAATTTTCTGTTTCATCAGCTTAGCCCTAACCCTAATACTACAAGGAACCACCTTTTCCCATTCAATTACATGAATATCAGAGCAAAAAATATAATGGTTAAAAAACTGAGAAGGCAGACATGTATATCTGGATAGATTTATAAAAAGTACTACTTTGCTTATTTATTTGATACTCTCTATGTATGGGCTTTCTACTCAATCCCAGGAACATAAGAGAGTCAAAAATTTTACGCAAATATTTTCTGAAATTGCAAATCTGTTAAGTTCAGGGATTATATTTTTAAATGTGTTATCAATTGTATCACTTTACCTCTTCAGATAACTAATATTCAGTCAGTTAACTGAACACCAAGTCTTTTATCTTTGCCCCTTAATTTTTTTAGTGTTCCAAAATTCATTGTTTATGCACCACACTCAGTGCTCCATGCAATATGCACCCTCCATAATACCAATCACCAGGCTCAGGCAACCCCCCACCTCCCTCCCCTTCGAAACACTCATGTTTTTCTCAGAATACATAGTCTCTCATGGTTTGTCTCCTCCTCTGATTTCCCCCAACTCACTTCTCCAATCCATCTCCCAATGTCCTCCATTTTATTCCTTATGCTCCACAAATAAGCAAAATCATATAATTGACTCTCTCTGCTTGCCTTATTTCAATCAGCATAATCTATTCCAGTACCGTCCATGTTGATACAAATTTGGGTATTCATCCTTTCCGATGGAGGCATAATATGCCATTGCATATATGTACAATATCTTCTTTATCCATTCGTCTGTTGAAGGGCATCTTGGATCTCTCTACAGTTTGGGGACTGTGGCCATTACTGCTATGAACATTGGGGTACAGATGGCTCTTCTTTTCTCTACATCTGTATCTTTGGTCATAGGGAAGCTCTATTTTTAATGTCCTAAGAATTCTCCACACTGTTTTCCAAAGTGGCTGCACCAACTTGCATTCCCATCAACCATACAAGAGGGTTCCCCATTTCTCCACATCCTCTCGAATACTTGTTTACTGTTTTGTTGATTTTGGCCATTATAACTGGTGTAAGGTTGTACCTTAATGTGGTTTTGATTTGAATCTCCCTGATGGCTAATGATGAGGAACATTTTTTCATGTGTCTGTTAGCCATTTGTATGTCTTCTTTGGAGAAGGGACTGCTCATGTCTTCTGCCCATTTTTTGACATGATTATCTGTTTTTTTGGGGGGCCAGTGTTGACTTTGAGGAGTTCTTTATAAATCTTGGATATCAGTCCTTTCTCTGTACTGTCAGTTGCAAATATCATCCCATTCTGTGGGCTGCCTCCTTGGTTTGTTGACTGTTTCCTTTGCTGTGCAGAAGCTTTTGATCTTGATGAAGTCCCAAAAGTTCATTTTCACTTTTGATTCCTTTCCCTTGGAGACATGTGTTGAAAAAAGTTGATGCAGCTGATGTCAAAGAGGGTATTGCCAATGATCTCCTCTAGGATTTTGATAGATTCCTGCCTTACATTGAGGTCTTTTATCCATTTTGAGTTTATCTTTGTGTATGGAATAAGAAAATTGTTGAGTTTCATTTTTCTGTCCATAGCTGTCCAATTTTCCCAGCACGGTTTATGGAAGAGACTGTCTTTTTTCCACTGGGTATTTTTTCCTGCTTTGTCAAAGATTACTTAACCATAGAGTTGAAGGTTCATATCTGGGCTCTCTGCTCTGATCCACTGGTTTTTGTGTTTGTTTTTGTGCCCGTACCATGCTGTCTTGTTATCACAGCTTTGTAGTAATGCTTGAAATCAGTCAACATGGTGCCCCCAGTTTTGTTTTTCTTTTTCAACATTTCCTTAGCAATTTGAGGTCTCTTCTGATCCCATAAAATTTTAGGACTATTTGTTCCAACTCTTTGAAAAACGTAAGTGAAAATTGACTGGGATGGCATTGAAAGTGTAGATTTCTCTATACTTAATTATAAAATAAACATTTTAACAATGTTTATTCTTTCAACCCAGGAGCATGAAATGCTCTTCCATCTTTTTGTGTCTTCTTAAATTTCTTTAATGAGTGTACTTTTGTTCCTTGACTACAGATCCTTTATCTCTTAGGTTAGGTTTATTCCCAGATATCTTATGGTTATTGTGGCTATAGTAAATGGAAATGATCCTATTATTTCCCTTTCTATATTTTCATTGTTGGTGTATAAGAAAGCACTTGATTTTGGTACATTGATTTTATAATCTGCCACATTTTTAAATTGCTGTATGAGTTCTAGTAGTCTGGAGGTGGAGTCTTTTGGGTTTTCCATATAAAGTATCATGTCATCTTTTTTTTTTTTTTTAAAGATTTTATTTATTTATTTGACAGAGAGAGATCACAGTAGGAGAGAGGAAGGGAAGAGATCACAGAGAGAGGAAGGGAAGCAGGCACCCTGCTGAGCAGAGAGCCCGATGTGGGACTCAATCCCAGGACCCTGAGATTATGACCTGAGCTGAAGGCAGCGGCTTAACCCACTGAGCCACCCAGGCGCCCCAAAGTATCATGTCATCTGAGAAGAGAGTTTGACTTATTCTTTGCAAATCAGAATACATTTTTTGTTGTTGTTGTTGTTGTTGTTGTTGTTGTCTGATTGTTGTTCTAGGACTTCTAGTACCATGTTGAACAACTGTGGTGAGACTGGACATCCTTGTCCTGTTCCTGATCTCAAAGGGAAGGCTGTCAGCTTTTCCCCATTGAGAATGATATTCACTGTGGTTTTTTTCATAGATAGATTTTATGAAGTTGAGGTATGTTCCCTCTATCCATATACTTTGAAGCACTTTTATCAGGAATGGATGCTGTATCTTGTCAAATGCTTTTTCTGCATTAATTGAGAGGACTATGTGGTTCTTCTCTTTTCTCTTATTGATTTGTTCTATCACATTGATTGATTTGTGAATGTTGAACCACCCTTGCATCCCAGGGATAAGTCCCACCTGGTCATTGTGGATAATCTTTTTAATGTACTGTTGGATCCTATTAGCTAGGATTTGTTAAGATCGTGGCATCCATATTCATCAGTGATATTGGTCTGCAATTCTCCTTTCTGATGGGGTCTTTGTAGTTTGGGAATCAGGGTAATGCTGGCTTCATAAAATGAGTCTGGAAGTTTTCCTTCTGTTTCTATTTTTTTTTAATGACTTCAGGAGAATAGGTATTATTTATTCTTTGAATGTTTGGTAGATTCTCTGGGGAATCCATCAGGTCCTGGGCTTTTGTTTTTTGGGAGGTTTTTGATCACTGCTTCAATCTCATTACTAGATATTCATCTATTCAGGTTGTCAATTTCTTCCTGTTTCAGTTTTAGAAGTTTATAGGTTTCAGGAATGCATCCATTTCATCTAGATTGCTTAACTTATTGGCACATAACTTTTGATAATAATTTCTGATGATTGTTACTATTTCCTTTGTGTTAGTCATAATCTCTCTTTATGCATTCATAATTATATTAATTTGGGCTCTCTCTCTTTTCTTTTGGATTAGTTTGGCCAATGGTTTATTGGTCTTATTGATTCCTTCAAAAAACCAGCTTCTAGTTCATTGATGTATTCTACGCTCTCTGTAGTTTCCATCTCATTGATCTCTGGTTTAATCTTGATTATTTCCCTTCTTGTGCATGGGGTTGGTTTAATTTGTTGCTGATCCTTTAGTTCTTTAAGGTGTAAGAAGAACTGGTTTATTATGGATTTTTCTCCCTTCTTTTGAGGGAGGCTTGGATGGTAATGTATTTCTCTTTTAGGACCACCTTCGCTGTATCCCATAGGTTTTGGACTGAAGTGTTTTTATTCTTACTGATTTCCATTAATCATTTAAATTCTTCTTTGATTTCCTAGTTGATACAAATATTCTTAGGGAAGGTGGTCTTCAGCTTCCAAGTGTTTGAATTTCTTCCAAACTTTGGTTGAGCCTTGATTTGTGACCCAGTATGTGGTCTATTCTGGAGAAAGTTCCATGTTTTCTCAAGAAGAATGAGTATTCTGTTGTTTTAGGGTAGAATGTTCTGTATATATATCTACGAGGTCCATCTGATCCAATTTGTCATTCAATGCTCTGGTTTCTTTATTGATTTTCTGTTTGGATGCTCTATTACTGAGAGTGGTGTGTTAAGATCCCCTACTATCAATGTATTCATATCAATATGATTCTTTATCTTAACAGTTGTCTTATGCAGTTGGCTGCTCCCATATTGGGGGCATAAATATTTACAACTGTTAGATCTTCTTGGAGGACAGACTCTTTAATAATGATGTAGTATTTTTCTTTATCTCTTACTACAGTTTGTATTTTAAAATCTAATTTATCTGATATGATAATCCCCACCCCAGCTTTCTTTTGAGGCCCATTGGCATGAAAGATGCTTCACCATCCCTTCAATTTCAGTCTGGATGTATCCTTAGGTTCCAAATGGGTCTCTTGTAGACAACATATGAATGGGTCCTATTGTTTTATCTAATCTGCAACCCTGTGCCATTTTATGGAAGCCTTTAGGCCATTCACATTGAGAGTAATTATTGAAAGATACATTTTTATTGATATCATGTTGCTTGTGAAGTCCTTGTTTCTAAAGATTGTCTCTGTATGTTTCTGTTCTTTGACTCTCTTGGGTTCTTTCTTCTTTTATAAAATGCCCCCTTAATATTTCTTGCAGTGTTCACTTGGTGGTCACCTACTCTTTTAAGCCTTGCTGGTCTTGGAAGCTCTTTATCTCTTCATCCATTATGAAGGTCAACCTTGCTGGATAAAGTATTCTTGGCTGCATGTTCTTCTCATTTAGTGCCCTGAATATGTCTTGCCAGCCCTTTTCTGGCTTGCCAGGTTTCTGTGGACAGGTCTGATGTTATTCTGATGGGCCTTCCTCTGTACATAAGAAATCTCTTCCCCCTAGCTGCTCTCAAAAGCTCTTGTCTAAAATTATGGGGGTGCCTGGGTGGCTCAGTGGGTTAAGCCTCTGCCTTCAGCTCAGGTCATGATCTCAGGGTCCTGGGATCAAGCCCCACATTGGGCTCTCTGCTCAGCAGGGAGCCTGCTTCCCCCTCTCTCTCTGCCTGTCTTTCTGCCTACTTGTGATCTCTCACTCTGTGTTAAATAAAGAAATTTTTAAAAAATCTTTAAAATTATGATTCATCAGTATCACAGTCAAGTGTCTCAAGCTCTTTCTAGATTCATTGATATTGGGAGGGGGTGACTTTAGGACACAAATGCTGGTTCCATTCCCCAGATTAGGAAGATTTTCATGGAAAATTTGTTCAATTATATATTATTTCTTTCCCCTCCCCCTCAGAGATCCCAATAATTCTGATGAAACGTTTCATGGTGTCATTTATTTCCCTAATTCTGTTTTCATGGCTTCTAAACTGTATGTTCCAGGCCTCCTCCTGATCCTTTTTCTCTATCAGTTTGTCCTCTACATCACTAATTCTATCTTCTGCTTTGGTTATCCTAGCTGTACGATATTTATATTAGACTGGATCTCATTGACAGCATTTTTAACTTCTTCCTGGGTGGCTTTCACTTCTGGCCTAACTGATTCCATGTTGTCACTAATGGTCTTCTCCAACCAAGCCATTGCCTGGATAATTGTTAACCTGAATTCCCTTTCCGACATACTGTTTATGTCCATATCCAATAGCTCTGATGGAGAGGGAACAGTCTCTGAATATTTCCTCTGTTATTTGTTCCTCCTCCTAGTCATTTTTTGTGAGTGGTGGTTGAGGGAATGTGTAGCTGAATATGTCAATCCTGATCCAGGGAAAGTGCACCTTGGAATGCTTCTAAGCAATCAGAAGTCACCACCAAAAAAAAAAAAAAAAAAAAAAGGAAAAGAGAAAAAGAGAGACAGAAGCAAAAACAAAACAAACAAAACAAAAACAAAACAACAGAAGATCCAGCTAGAATGGGCCCCAAAGGTAAGATTTATAAGGTATACAAACAAAAATGGACAAAAAGACTGACAAAATTAAATGACACGACAGTTAAAAGAACCCAGTTAAAATGAACCTCAAGGATGAGATTTATATAAAGCAGAACAAAAACAAATACAAAAAACACTGACGGAAGAAAAATATGGGAGAGTGGTTATAAATCCTTGATGTGGGTGAGGACGGTAATTTCGATTCTTCCTGGGTGTGTCTTGATATCTTGGTTAAAGGACTCAACTTTCCAGAGATAAAGAGAGAATAAAACTGGTTTATATATAGGGGTAGTATAGATTAGGGAAAAAGGAGACCTTGAAGCTTATATCTATATGTATATTAAAAATTAAATAGAAAAGAAAAAGAAAAACACAGGTATATGGATGAAAAAAGTTCAAATTAAAAGGTTATTATGGAATATGTTGTATTATAACTCTAGTTGTAAGATACGTAGGTTAACAAAATTAAACAGAAGAAGAATAGTGAGAATGAATTAAAAATAAAAGTTGTATTTATGAAATACATAGTTTTTAGGGCAATACTGGGAGCTTAATATCTTGCTTTCCCCTAATATTGGGGTTTTACAGTTGATATTGAAGTTTCCCCTGATATTGGGGATGCTGTGGTGATTGTCCTCTTGTTCTTTTGGCTAACTTTCTGAGGGAGGGGCCCACTCCATTGTTTTTCAGGCATTGTTGCTTGGGTTGAATCCTCCTGTCCCCTATGAAGGGTCTGGACTCTATGGAAATCAGTTTTTCAGGCTTTTGTTCTCTGGAGGTTTTGTTGTTGTTGTTGTTGTTGTTGTTGTTGTTTTTCCCTTTGGCAGCTTTTTGCAACTTTCCAGAGGTTTAGTTGAAAGCAAACTGCACCCAGTCCTCTGCCTTGGAGAGAAGCCTCAGTGTGCTCCCCTCTGGGTGGTCCAGAACACACTGATGCCCCCTCTACAAACTCTGCTGAGCCTGTGATCTCCCACAGGCAGAACACATCCCCAGCCACTGTCTCAGGCACCCACTTGTCTCTTACCCCCATGCTACTAAAACTGAGCAATATTGGTCCAGGAATCCCTCTTCCAGTGGCTGCCTTTGCCGGGGCTGCTGTCTGGGGTCCAGATCTCAGGTTGCCACTGTGGGAGATCACACTGAGCTCCTTTCAGCCCCAGCCTGGAGAGTCCAGACCCTCAGCTGGTCCTAGAGATTGCTGGCTAGCTCCAGGAGGAAGCTTTCTCAGGCACTGGTGGGGACTTTTTCAGACCCCAGTTACTCAGTGTGCAAAAGTTCTAGGAATGGAGGCTGTCACCATTACCAGACTCCATCCTGTGGGGTGGGAGGGGGAAACGCGTCCAGCTGAGTCATGATGCAAGCTGCATCCCTGGGGGTTCTGCCGCACTCTCTCTGGCATGGGTGGTCATCAGTGGTGGGCAGCCTGGGGCAGTGGGCTTAGGCCCATGCCCATGATCACCCAATTCCACCATTGTCCTTAAGATCTTTTGCTCTTTTTGAGTGCTTTTAACTAGACTCCCAAGTTAACACTGGTCCCCAATCACAGGACACTTTCATACTGGTGTATTACTTTCCAATGGGTCGCTTCTGGTGGTTCCCTCCCCCTTCTGTTTATCATCTGATATCAGTCCGATCATTCCCACTCCACTTTACCTCTCCACTGATGTCTTCTGCCTCCAGAGAGATCCTGAAGTGTATAATCCTACATCTCAGGCTGATTTCATGGGTGTTCAGAGTGTTCTGGTAGATAATTGGCTCACTTTAGGGGAACAGTTGAAACAGGGTCTCCTACTTCTCTGCCATCTTGACCCTCTCTATCTTTGCCCTTTTAAAGCAAATGTAAGAGTGCATTTTGTGAATGTGACACAAACCAATCTCACAGTCATGGTTTGCTTGCTCATCTTGTCTATTTTTAGATGGATACACATATACTTAATTGCACAAAGGACACTAAGTTGCATGCTTAGATCATGATAAAAGGAAACGACTTTTCTGGGTCGATTTATTTCATAAACTTCCTAGAATTTTATAAAAGATATGCCAAAGATATACTGATGGAAAAAAAGCAGTTTGTTTTTGTTTTGTTTTGTTTTATAACCATGTCATTATGCCACATACAAATTATATATATTTTTTCATGATATTGTCTTTTAAAAACCCAACTAAATTTTTCTCATATTTTAATCAATATATATAGAAACTAAAAGTGATATGTGCATTTATCAGTTTAATTATAAAAAATCAGGTATCAAAAAAAAAAGTATCAATAGAACAAAGGGAAAGGAAAGCTGATAAAGACTGAAAACAATATTTTTCTGTATTGAATTTTTCACTACTATTAGAAAAAACATAATACCCAGTTATCAATATCCTGATGCAATTAATAATATTTATAATCAGTTTTTGAGGTTTTTAGGAATTGGAAAATATCAAGTTTTCCAATGGGGGGAAAATGTTGCAAACAAGAACACACATTATACTTACTGGCTTCCTCCTAATTTTCATGAAAGAAATACTTATCAGATGCTCAAGAATCATTAAAAATATGATTGAAAAATATGTTCTGAAAATGGTTTAAAATATCTCTTAGCACCAGGAAATAATCTATCCAGCAACTCTTAAAAATCTAGGCTTTATATAAGGATCAGTCTCATGATCTCAAGAGTCTAAGATTCTCCCTCTTAAAAAAAAAAAAAAAAAGAATATCTTGTGAGAAAGAAGGGAAGTATTACAACAAATCATATTCTTCCAGGAGTATGTAAAGTTTCAGTCTTGACCAGTGCTAAATCAAGTTTAAGGCAACTTAAAATATTATCAGAGATGATAATGGATTTAACTGAAAATGAAGAGCAAATATCTATTGTTGATGACTCCTTCTCATTTATAGTGAATTGACCATTTTATCCTTTCAGTAAGGAGCTGTTAGGTGAAATATTCAGAAGGACTAATAGGTGAAACATAAAAATGAATATCAGGAAAGCGATGTTATGAAGAACACAAAGGTATAGCATCAAAGAAAACAGAATAGTTCCAAGCTTAAAAATCCTTTTTCATCTGTATACCTAAGATGATGTTGATCTTGAAAACGACTCAACTCAAATATCTTGGAATTAATAATATGCTGACATCCTATTAACTGTTTACATACTGAAAACTCATGCAATCTCAGTACAACTTATCTATAAGTCATTATCTCACACAGAGCACCCAATACATGAGATATATTATATAAACCCAGTTTTGCCACATTATCCATAAGAACTAAGATTATGTATTTAGAGTGTCTACTATAGTAACTGTATATAATTATGATGATACTAACAATTTCAAATACCTATGTAGTGTTTACCTTATACTAGGCACCATCAGGGATAAAGGTGTACTAATTTAAATCCACTGAGCAAAACTGTGTAATACCGTTGTTATCATTTGTTCTATTACAGATGAGGTAATTCAGAGTCACAACATTAAGCAGCCTGCCCAAAGTTGCAAATCAAAGAGATACTCCAGAGAAGTGCTGGATTCAAAGCTATGTAACCAAAGCCAAAGCCTATCAAACAGTCAGAATTTGTGGGGTGCGTGGGTGGCTCAGTGGGTTAAGCCTCTGCCTTCGGCTCAGGTGGTGATCTCAGGGTCCTGGGATCGAGTCCCGCATCGGGCTCTCTGCTCAGCGGGGAGCCTGCTTCCCCCTCTCTCTCTGCCTGCTTATCTGACTGCTTGTGAACTCTGTCAAATAAATAAATAAAATCATTGAAAAAAAAAAAGAGTCAGAATTGTTAAAATAATGTGATGCCAACAAACTCATTCCTGCCACTGTCCTTGCAGAAAATGTATATAGTACAGCTCTTGCACACAACTACAACCACTGTGTATTCATGTGGGAGTAGGAAACAGGATTTAGTTCCTCCTTGTATTCAGGCTACTAAGAAATATACAAACAGCTCCATGCTAATTCAGCCTCTTGCCCTATAAAATAGCAATAAAATGGAATATTTAACTTAAATCTGCGTGTTTCTATAGCATTTAATTTTTTAATGATTAATCAAGAATAAATACCTAGGTATTTAGAACTCAGCACTCATGAGATTATTCTTTCTTCCATTTTTCTCAGAGACTTATGGATACTCTCATCCCTCAGCTTCCTATTTTATAGCTTGATCTTTATAACTGCATAAGACTTAGTGAACATTAATCATTTGCATGGTAACTTACTTTAAATATTGTAGTTCTTGAAATGATTTTAAATTTTGTTTACCAATGTGCCTATTAGAATATACAAATGTTAGGTATATAATTCTGTTAAATTTTAAAGATAATAAGGATGTAAATATGTATGTTTCAAAGTTTATCCAGTAAAATTACTGAAAAATAATTGCATTCATTTTAATATAAACTTTAGAGATCTTTTCTTTCAATTTTTGCACAAATGAAAAAACAGCTATATGTTCTTGATAACTAGTAACTGGCTGAAAATATTGCTCAAGAATATCATTCAGTAAGCATTATTTAGTAAGTATATTTCTATTAGTTCTCACATCAGAGCACATTACTAGAGTTGCTCCATTTATGCAACAAATCTAAAATGACTAAATCTGACATTTTAATGGGATTTTGGAAAACTTCTGTAGTAGGATTTTATTTTTACGTGTATCAGAAATTAAAGGAACTTCTAATATAAAAGTATGTTTCAACTACATAGGCAAAAAATTATTTCCAAATGATTCAGTGATTCCTTGAAAGTAGTTCTTTATCTAAAAAAATTTGCATATAGCACTTAAGAGAAAAGAGCCTTCCCTTAATAAATGTTAAAAGGATATTTTCTAATAATGTGTTTCATGGAAAATTCATTTTTCCAGTGACATGTTCCAGGAGGAAACCATTTTATATTCAATTTTTTGGAATATTGAGTATTTGCCACTTTGGACTGACAATGCATAAAACATAATACAACATCTGAAAAAGTACCACATATCCCTCAAGAACCTATTTTTAAACTAGAAATTCTCAAGTTTGACATTTAAAAATTTGTTTCATGATAATATGGAAGAAAATTTGCAAGATGGGAATTCACTAAGTAGTTCACTTTCAAATTTAAAAATGCAAAAGCATTAGAATAAATTTGAGGAACTGTTCTAGCAGTTAACAGAATGCAAGAACAAGTGATCTTAATAATTCAAAAAGAAATGAAGTCTATTTGTTGGAGTTTATTTACAGAGTTCTTGAATTTATGCCTATGAAATCTGCATTATTAAAAACAATTATCATCAATTAGTTCAAAGTACCTCCTTTAATTCATTATACTTCTGCTAAGAAACTACTTTGGCAACATATATTGCTAAGTATAATTGTTAACTGAATGACTAAATGAGTGAATAAATGAGTGATCATACTCTCAAAAAGCTTAAAATCTGTGGGGGAAACAAATATTTAAAACCAACTACTATTGCCAGGAAGAATCACATATTTGAGTAATAGAATTATAAATTTTTTATAGTAAACCAGTGTGTGTGTATGTCTTAAGTGTGATTTCTAATTGGTTTGCCATTCATATAAAGAATATATCTGATCTATTGGGCTTAGCATACAAGTGCTCATCACAAAAAAAGACCTTTTTAATCCAGAATCTTAAGCAGCATTCTGTGGAGAAATTTGACCATTCTGAACCCATGGAGAATGAGATATGGAGGATACAAGAATGTCGGAGAGGCGTGTCTATGTGATTGAGCTGACTGAATGTCCAACTCTTGATTTCAGCTCAGGTCATGATCTCAGGGTCACAAGACTAAGCCCCATGAGGGGCTAGCACTCAGCGTGGAGTCTGCTTGTCCCTCTCCTACATCTCTGCTGCCTAAAATAAGTACATAGTCTTAAAGAAAAAAAAAGTAGGAGAAAAAAAATAATGTCCCTGTTTCACTCAAAAACAAACAAACAAACAAACAAACAAAATATCCCTCCCTTATTAGATAATACACATATAAGTACTCCCAAATATCCACATGCTAAATGCTGGGCTGAGGTAGGTTGATCCAAAGAAGGAAAGCAGAGGAAGGTCTGATCTATCTCAAAGGATGGATATTTCAAAAACCAAGCAAGATACAATTAATTAGAAATTAACTTTGCTCATAACACACATTGTGGAGGTAGAGATTCATGGCAAAGACAGAAAGTTATAGAAATTGAGAAGCATATACACAATTAAGAGGACATTGGGGAGGGTATGTGCTTTGGTGAGTGCTGTGAAGTGTGTAAACCTGGTGATTCACAGACCTGTACCCCTGGGGATAAAAATATATGTTTATAAAAAATAAAAAATTAAAAAAAAAAGAAGCATAAAATACACATGTTGAAACACATGTTGAAAAATTAAAAGACTTTTTTAAAGCAGTTTTAGGTTTATAGGAAAACTGAAACAACAGTGCAGGTAGTTCCTATATTGCCGCTCATTACCACTCCCAAACAGACCAGTTTCTCCTATTAATGTCCGGCATTAGTATGGTACGTTAGTTACAGCTGATGAATGAAAACTGATATTTTACTAACTAAATATTCTGCTTTACATCAGATTTCGCTCTTTTTTGTATATTTTGAGTTTTGCCATATGCGTCCGCCCTTGTAGTATTATATGAATAGTTTCACTGCTTTAAACATGTCCTGTCTTCCTCCAGGTCAGCCCTCCTCCGTCTCCCCAGGGCCTGGTCATCCCTGATCCTGTCTCCTTGATTTTCCTTTTCTCAGAATGTCCTTTAGTTCAAACCCTAGGACACAGGTTTTGTTTGTTTGTTTGTTTTTAAATACTGGCTTTTTACTTAGCAATAGGCATTTGTTTTCTTCATGTCTTTTCAAATCTTGATGGTTCACTTATTACTGCGTAATATTTCACTATATGAAATGCCACAGTTTGTTTATCCATGTACCTGTCGAAGAATGCCTTTATGGTTTCCAAGTTGGGATAATCATAAAAAAAGCTGCTATAAGCATCAGATTTTTGTGTGAAAAGAAGTTTTTAACTCATCTAGGAGTGCAACTGCTGGATCATATGGTTAAGTGATGTTTACTTTAATAAATAATTGCCTAACTATCTTCCCAATGGGTTGCATGATTTTTCTATTCCTACCAGGAATGAATAGGAGTTCCTGTTGCTCCACATTTTTCTTAGTATTTAGTGCTGTGTTTTCAAAATTAGCATTCTAATTATGTAGTGGTATTTCATGGCTGTTTTAACTTGAAATTTCTTGATATATGACATTAAACATCTTTTCATTTCTTTTGAAATGAAAAGTTCCCATCTGAATATTTCCTTGGATGAGGTCCAGACCCATTCATTTTTAAAATTCAGTTATAAACTGAATGTTTGTGTCCTCTTCAAATTTATGTGTTGAAACCTTTTTTTTTTTTTTTTTTAAGATTTTGAGCAAGAGAGAGAAAGAGAGAGATTGAGAGCAAGCAGGAGAGCACAAGCAGGAGGAGCGGTAGAGGGAGAGAGAAGGGAGCCTACTTATTCTTTGAATAAGAATTCAAAAATTCTTATATTTATGATTAAATATATTTCTGTCAGAGAAAATTTGAAGAATATTTTCTAAATTGTACACCTGGCTCATAATCTGAGCCAAAGCAGACATGTAATGGACTGAGCCACCCAGGCACAACCTCCCCACATTTTTAAAAAGATTTTATTTATTTGACAGAGCAGGAGAGTTTTGAAACACTTTTTTTTGGGGGGGGGAGTGCTTTTATATTTGAGCTTGTTCTTATTTTTTAAAACACTAATACAGTTGAATATTAAAACAAAAAAACTAACAAGTAGTGAGTGTGTTATGACTATAATCCTATACTCACTACCACATATAAAATGCCAGAAGTGTTATTCACTAGCCCCATTAAGAGGTCTGATAATAAACATCATCCTAGGGGTGCTGTCAATTATCTTCATATGCTTTTCCATTGCACTGGCAGAGTCTTTCCTGATTTGAATCAAGATGATGGTGTTGGGAGCTTCAGTGAGTTATTAGAATTTGATGTTTTACAGTGGAGTCCTGTTGAATGAGATTAGTTCCCTTAAAAGAGTCATGAGGAGACTTGTCGCCTCTGCTCATCTCTCCACTACCTGAGAACACACAGACGCTACAATCCGGAATTGGAGGAGGGCTCTCACCAGAACCGCACCATTCAGGCTCAGTGATCTCAAACTTCCACCCTCCCGAAATATGAGAAATACATTTCTGTTCTTTACAAGACATCCAGTTTATGTATGGTATTTTGTTATAGCCAGCTGAGTTCATCAAGGAGAAAGATCAAAATGTTTGCCGATTTAACCAAATATATTATATAACTTATGTTGTCTACAAAGGATAGATATTGGATTAGAATAATTTGAAGCTGTGTAATGATGCTTCCAGGGAATAATTTTAGTAAAAATGTTATGTTGTGGGCTACATTGCAGGAAAATATTGTGAGTCATGAGAGCCATTAGAAAATGAATATTAGGTATCATTTCATCTTCACAGAAACACATTCACTGGTTCTAGTTTGAAAATACAATACTGAGATCTACAGTATTTCAACTGACACAATTATTGCCAAGAAATAACAAGCTTTTTAGAAGTGAATACCTAATGAACAGACTGTTTTCAACTAAATGACATTACATGCAGAATGTTCTAACTCACCCCTTGTTCTGTATGCTTATGAGCAAAATACCATATTTTACTTAAAAATTATTCCAGTTTGGCAGAGATTACTGTTATTTTTTTTCATCTCTTAAATGTGATATCTGTACAAATATTACTATGGGATTTTTTTTTCTGATGTCTTAAATGCCACTTCAGAATATAACTATATGGCAAAAGGAAAATGCACCATTATGATAATTTTAAGGAATTATGGGGAACTGACTTGTTCATGGGTGTTAGTGAGATTGGTGCCCTTGCCTAAGATACACAAGAGAAAGTGAGAACACCCAAGGACGCTGGATCAAGGGCTATTTTTTGATCATAAAATTAGAAGCATTACTTTTAATTTCATTTTGCTTCTTCTAGTAACACAATATATTAGGTTTGTTGTTTAAAAATAACTACCTTTCAAAAATTCTTATATTTCTGATTAAATATATTTCTGTCAGAGAAAATTTTAAGAATATTTTCTAAATAGTACACCTGAAAGTAATATTACATTGTATATTAACTAACTGGAGTTTAAATAAAGATTTTTTAAAACAGAGCATTTAAAACCCCCCATCCCCCCAAAAAACATATTTTCACTGACCACCTTCTGTGTCTTAATATACTTAATATACTGGAGTGCCTTCCACTAACTTATTTTAAGACAGACTATAGAATAGAATATGTTAATATTTCAAGTTATAAAATTTTTTAGAAAAAGAAAAAAAGCACATTTGAATACTTTTTCAGTTATGCTTCTATTCTCTGAAAATTTTGACACAATTTATTTTACATAGCTAGATGTTTATATACCATTTCCCAAGCACCATTTTTCCTATTTCTTTTGGGGCACTTCATTACAAATGATGAAATGGTTGCTATAGGACTACCAAGATAGATATGCTAGGTAAAAATAATTAAAGCAGGATTTCACCGTTTCCACATTAAAGCTATATAACAGCCTTTTAAAGTAGCAATTATTTCTAATTTGGGAATTATAAATTCCTTTTAAATATGTTGGTTCATCTAATAATTCCTTTTCTGAAAAGTGATCCCCACTTTTTCAAAAGTAAAATTGATAAAAGATCAATAAGATAATGATTCATTTAGGGACTTTCCTCTTTGACTGTGGTATTTACCCTTGTGAGCAGATGATAACAATACTGTAATAATGTCTTAAGGGTTTTTGTGTGTGTGTGTGTGTGATTGTCGAATTACAAAGGATAGGATAAAGAAATCAAGCCAGACATGAACATCTGTACTTCAGGAAAATAAACATAAAAGTCATATCAATATTCAGGCTTCAGGTATGTTTTTACTTCAAATGTATAATGAACCAAAGTTTATTTTAATCCAGGATAATATATCAGAGCAGATAAATGTTTTGAACATTAATTTCTTGCCTTCCTAATTCTGTTAAAGTAGCAGAGTCAGTGGAGTACAGATCCAAACCCTGCTAAAGCTTTAAGAACATATAGTAATGAAAGATTAGATTTTTGTAAACAAAAGAAAATTTTAGTTTCAACAGTTTTTTAAAAGGCTAAGAATTCATACTTTGGGTAAAAAATAAGAATATAAGTTCACTATGGTCTAGAAACAGTGGTAGGTAGCTGTTGAAGTTCTGAAGCCCCAAAGCATTAAACATAAGTGTCAAGACTTAGATAAACAAAACTTATAAACTTTCTAGTGATAGATATATGAGCTTTCAAACAAAAAAAAGTTATATAGAACATCTATTTTTGCATGGAGTACTGGGTGTGGTTCATAAACAATAAATCTTGGAACACAGAAAAAATAAAATTAAGCTAAAGAAAAAGAATACCTATTTTTAAGAGGCATCAATAAAAGATGGGAGTAAACAAGGTTCATAAATAGGAAAGTTTGCCATTATTCATAAATTAATAAATCTAGTGTAAATCCAATAAAAACTGGAGTTTTTGTTACTTAATTATAGAATTCTAAAATTTATATGGAAGAATAAATAAATGTGAGAGAACAAATAAGTCAAGGTGTGTAGGTCCCTTATCAGCAATCAATTCAGAATATAAACTTGGGATAATTAAACTAGTTAAATAAGAATAGAAAAATAGAATCTATCAGGATACTGAAGCCAAGTACAAATTCATCTATACATGGATACCTGATTGATAAGCTTCATCTTAGAAACAGAGGAAGAGGGATCTCCCCACCAGGTAGGTTTTAGAAAGCCACAGGGCAAAATCATTCCCACTGTAACAATAAACTAAAGTTAAACAATCTATAAAAGCATAATTCACTATGGAGTCCAGAGAGTTGAAACTGTACAACTAGCTATACTAAACTCTAGCAGGTGACAACTTCCTGTGATGAAGATGGGATAAACCCACTGTTTCTTTTTTTCTTAAGCTTTTATTTGTTTATTTGAGAGAGAAAGAGAGTGAACAGGAGGATGAGCAGAGAGAGAGAGAGAATCTTAAGCCAACTCCATGGTGAGCAAAGAGACTAATGTAGGGCTTAATCCCACAACCCAGAGATCATCACCTGAGCTGAAATCAAGTTGAATACTTAACCAACTGAGCCACACAGATGTCCTTCACTGCTTATTGATAGAACATAGAAGGAAGAAATAGGAATTGAAAAACTGGGTAAGATGAACTCAGCTATAATCCTGAATATTTCTTAAGGCTAAGGGCTTATTAGCATGACATCTTAGAAAAACTGGAATCCTTAAAACACAAGGAGAGCCCACATTCATCCGCAGCGGTTACCCAAAGGACTTAACTGGATGCTGAATAGGAAGATTGAGAACAGACCAGAAGACTTAAGAGAGTTGTTTCAGAAAAAGAGCAAACAATTAGATCCGTGTCAAATGCAGGGCAAAAATCTTAAGCTACCCATGGAGGAACAGAAAACATTATTGTCCCCTGCCCCCACTCCTGACAAAAGCAATGATTCATTGCCTCCTGGGGAGGTTTAACCATCTCCCAAAGTCAAGGGAATTCTCTCCTGCCCCCAGTCCCAGGCAAAAGTGAATACCACTCTGGGAAATGTCCAATAAATTCTGTCTCTTAAAGAGGCAGAAACACTGCCTATGCCAGGAACTTGCACTGATACCAACTAGAGATCTGCTAATACTGAGGTGAAAAAGAAAAATATCCACCCAAGATCGACCACTGATAAAAGGGCTAAGTTTCCTTGCTATGTGAAAGAGAGGCCAAAACACAGAGAAAGCAACAGTGCTGCGGCTCAGGCACAGAGGGTTTACCTAAGATAGAAGCTGAACTAGGAAAGCAGAGAACCCATCTGCTTAACACAATTAACAGCAATCTATCACTAGAAGAATGGTAAAAACAAACCCAAAAGGAAAGGACTCTTCAGTGTAGTTAGGCAGGGCATGAATTTATTGGAGAAGTAACCCTGAGAAAAACTCTCTGACAAATCCAGGACCATCAATGAAATCAAGATTAAACAACACTAAGAGTTAAAATCTGTAGTAAATTTGAGATAATTATAGATATAACAAAACCTCAAGCACAGCTTGACTACTGCTTAAATTGACTACAATATATAATAGCCTAAGCAATGAAGAGATATGCCCATTTATGTAAATACTACTTATTCTAGTCTCTAACTTCTACACACATTACTCTGCATTAAAAAATATTTAGAGATGAGTTGCCTGGGTAGCTCAGTTGGTTAAACATCATCCTTTGGCTCAAGTCATGATCCAGGGGTCCTGGAATTGCATCAAGCTCCCTGCTCAGTGGGGAGTCTGTTTCTCCCTCTCCCTCTGACTCCTACTCATGCACTCTTTCTATCTCAGATAAATAAATAAAACCTTTAAAAAATTAGTTAGATAGAGCCAACACGGGCAGGGGGGTAGTGGAACAAGAGAGTGATTCATTGCCAGAAATAAATCTATCCACAAAACTACAATCAGAAGTTAGATAGAGCCAACATGGTGTGGGGGGGGGGTGGGGAGAAAGAGTGATTCATTGATTCATTTCCAGGGATAAATCTATGAATAAAGCCACAATCATAAGTTGCCCAGATAGTGAAGCTTTAAAATATATAAAATAAAATACTGTAATAAATCTAGTGGAAAAGGTAGGCAATATATATAAATATATGGACAACTTTAGCAGAGAGATAGAACATTAAAAAAGGTAAAATGAAAATAATAGAAATTCAAGATAGATTATAAAGAAAAAAGTCATTAAACTTGAAGATTAGTAAATATAAATTATAATTGAAAGCTAAAACAAAAATAAAATAAAATAAAAATTTTAAAAAGGTAGTGATCTGAAGAGGCATGTACATCTGAATGTTTATAGCAGCAATGTCCACAATAGCCAAACTATGGAAAGAGCCTAGATGTCCATCAACAGATGAGTGGATAAAGAAGATGTGGTATATGTACACAATGGAATACTATGCAGCCATCAAAAGAAATGAAATCTTGCCATTTGCGACAATGTGGATGGAACTAGAGGGTATTATACGTAGCAAACTGTCAATCAGAGAAAGACAATTATCATATGATCTCCTTAATATGAGGAAGTAGAGATGCAACATGGAGGATTTGGGGGCAGGGTTGGAAAAGAATAAATGAAACAAGATAGTTTCGGGAGGAAGACAAACCATAAGAGACTCTTAATTTCACAAAACAAACTAAGGGTTGCCAGGGGGAGAAAGGTAGGGAAAGGGTGGTGGGCTATGGACATTGGGGAGCATATGTGCTATGGTGAGTGCTGTGAAGGGTATAAACCTGGTGATTCACAGACCTGTACTCCTGGGGCTAATAATACATTATATGTATTTTTTTTAATAAAACTATTAAAAAAAAAAGCAGTAAACAAACATAGTACCCAAGAGCTAAAGATCAAAACTACATGTAATAATTGTTGGAACACAATCTGGATCCTCTCCAGTGTGACTAGAGTCCTGTCCCATCCTGTGAGAATACTCCAGGAGTCAGAGGGCAAGAGTCTTCCTGGGTCCACACCCAGATTAAACATCCCCCAGAGTGCTTTCATGTCCTGCTTTAGATGGATCTGATAAGTGTGGAGAATCTGTAACTTGCTCTTGTCATTTGAAACTAAGAGATAATCAGTGTTGTTCACTTGTCCACTTGATTGGACAAGATCTTGTGTAAAGTATAAAAGAAGCGATTGTAAGAAATAAAGTTGTCTACTGATCATCAGTCGGTAGTCCCCACATCACTTTGGCTCTGATCACCAGGATCCCCACCTCATGAAGGTAAAAATAATGGCACTATATATGTGTGTGTATGCATATATATAATATGCATGTGTACATATATGTATATTTACATATATATAATATATGTGCATATAAGCACATATATAATATATATGCATATATAATATGTGTCATAATATATATGCATATATATATGATTTATTTATTCATGAGAGACAGAGAGAGAGGCAGAGGGAGAAGCAGGTCCCCTTCTGAGCAAGAAGCCCTATGCAGGACTCAATCCCAAGACCCTGGGATCAAGACCTGAGTGGAAAGCAGAGGCGCATGCACACACGCACACACACACACACACACACACACACACACACACACACACACATATATATATGTATAAACTGAAAGTCTCAAGGGAGAAGAGAAAGAAAAATCAGGAAATATTAGAAGAGATAATGACCAAGATTTGTACAAAATTATGGAAAGATGACACACCACAAATTCAAGAACCTCAGCTATCCACAAGGAAAATAAAAACAGACATAAACAAAAACTCTAACATCAAACAAAAATGCAGTTACAGAATAAAACAAATCAAAATATTGGATACTAAAAAAGATACAAATGCTAATATATTTATCAGAAATATGCAAGCCAGGGGCACCTGGGACATGGGTGATTCAGTCAGTTAACTGTCCAACCCTAGATCTCAGCTCAGATCTTGATCTCAATGTTGTGAGTTCAAGCCTTGCATTGGGCTCCATGCTTGGTGCAGAGCTTACTTGAAAGAAAGAAAAGAAAAAAGAAAAAGAAAAAAAGAGAAAAGATTTAAAAAGTCAACCTAGAAGGCCATATCTAGCAAAGGTATATTTCAAAAGATAGAGATGAAGTAAAGTTATTTTCAGACAAATTAAGGTGAGAGAATTTGACAGTAGACCTATGGTAGAGTCAAAAATAAAGAGTTCAATGGTCAAAAAATGATGCCAACTTGAATTTTTTTTAAAGATATTATTTATTTATTTGACAGACAGATCACAAGTAGGCAGGGAGGCAGGCAGAGAAAGAGGAGGAAGCAGGCTCCCTGCTGAGCAGAGAGCCCGATGCAGGACTCGATCCCAGGATCCTGAGATCATGACCTGAGCCGAAGGCAGTGGCTTAACCCACTGAGCCACCCAGGTGCCCCGCCAAATAGAAATTTAAATCAACTCAACAAAATGAAGGGTAGACATGGCAATATTTATAGTAAATAAAACAATCTTCTTTTTTTTCTTCTTTTAGAAGATAACTGTCCCAAGGAAAAGTTATAATAATACAGCATGTGGTTATTACATATGAAGCAGAAGTGTGAATGATGGGAAGGAGGAAACTGAAGTATCATGTTGTAAAATTCTCAAATGAAACATGAAGTGTCATATTATTTGAGGGTATAGTGTGATGAGCAGAGGATGTTTACTGTGTACCCTAGGAAATCATTAAAAAATAAATCAGAATTAAGACGAGAAAAATATTAAAATGAGTAAAAAACTCAATTAATCCCCATATAGGAAGGAAACAAGTAAACATAGGAATAATGGGGGGAAAAAGGAGTAAACTGAAATCCAATCATATTATACTAAACCTGAATATTAGAAAAAACACAGTTGAAGCAGAGATTGTCAAAATGGATTAAAAATCAACAATCTCTATATGCCGCTTAAAAGACCCAATTTTACATATAGACAGACATCAGAAGTGAAAGGATAGAAATATATATAGCACATAAACACTAAAGCACAAGAGAGCTAGAAAACATATTTTACTATCACATAAAACAACTTTAGCCCAGAGATCTTTACATAGATATAAATAGAAATTTCATGAAGTTTCTAGGTGATAAGTACATTACAAAGACATAACAATTCTAAATACTATGCAATAAACAGATATTTGTAATACATACAGCCAAAATGACAAAACTTATTTAAAAAGATATAGAGAATTTTACAAAAGTATTGGTTACCTCATCATTCTTCTCTCAGTGATTTATAGAAAAATGTAAAAGAAATATGAAAGACGGTAGAACACTTGAAGAACACTGTCAACCAAATGGATGTCATTGACATTTATAGAAAATGTTCAAACTCCAAGTTTATTTAACTATCACTTGAGGTTGTCTTTGCTCTTCTGCACAGTATAATATGGACATTCTTGTACATCTCTACATATGCCTATATACGAACATATATTTTTAAATAGAGGATTATCAAGATCATCTGATATGCATAATTAAAAGGTAAATATTTTTTCAGTTTATAGTATAGAAACAGTAAATTCTAATTTTATTTTAGTTTAATCCATCCAATTCATCTCCCCTAGTCGTTGTTAAAATATTCCCTAGTTTACTGCCCTGTTTCTGATCTCTTTCATGAGTGTGTGACTTGATTGTTTTATGCAAGCCTGCAGTAAAGATACATTCACTTGTATCTTTGAAACAGTATAAGAATAATTATGGTTCTGCCTTCCTTTGTTTTAACACAGAGTTGAAGTATTTAACTCAGAGTTTTTGTCTCAACAATTTTCCAGGCATTTTTATCAAAATGGTGAGTTTCAGATACTTCTTATATTAGAATGACTCTTATTCATGTTTCTAAAGTCCTGAACTGTATGTCTGTATGGTGTCCATTGGCTCCTAAATGTTTTGCACAATCCGCTCTCTGGCCTCAATGGTCATCTACTGGGTCAAAAGAACAACATCTATGTTATTATAGAACTTCGTGATTATAACATGATTAAAATCAGTTCCTTAGCTTCAGCATGTTGAGATTGACATTTTAGCCATTTCATGCAATTCTTTGTTTATGCAATAAACAGAGCAGAAATCTAATTTGGGGGGCAAATACATCTACTTTCTTTAAGGTTGAGATACACAAATACATTTTAATGTGAGGGAATATAAAAGCTTTCTAAACATGATAATAAGATGATGGTAAAGGAGACTCACTGAACAAAATGAAAAAGAAGGTTTCTTGTTTTAATTAGACACCAATTGTTTGCCCACTGTACTGGGAGTCTATTAAAGACTTTTTTCCTTATCTGCTCCAATTCTTGTACATAAGAAGGCTATTATAGTGAGTTTAGAAATTGCTTAAAATTAATGTCTCAGCTCTCATTAAGATTGATACTTAGGCTTTACAACTTCACTTACTGAAAGTTAAATCTTCAAGATGAATCATGTATTTGACATTTATGATTTCAGAAATGTTAGCAGAAAATTGATATAATACTGATAATAATTATGACATTAAATCATATTATATGCTTTTCTCATTCCAAATCTCTAAACATTTTATAAAAATAGAAACATTTTTTTTCAACTGGAACAAGGTAATAAATTTTCAAATTATATAATGCAAAGTATTAGCAAAAGAATGCCTGTAAATCTCTTAAGATCAATTCATTAGAGGCAAATTTTTTATGCTATCATTTTAACCGTCACAAAATTGTACAAAATAAGACTCTGCCCTCACGACATTCACAAAGCAATCCTGGGACATGGGTATTAATATCCTTTCTTTGCAGATAAAAAAAATTACAGAAAAGTATATCTGCCCTCAAAATTATAGCTAATAAATAGCAGAGCTTGGATTCGAATTCAGTTCTCACACACTTTCATTAGAACAATTCCTTCATAGTTTTCAAATATCAGACCATCACAAACTCTCCTAGTCATGGAAGATTTTAAACATCTGCTGAGTAATTTGACATGAATGAAATAAACTATGAGATTTTTTCCCCTCATTCTTCTGAAAATTCTCCCTAATAACTAGAGATAAAGCCAGAGTATTAATGCCATATATATTTTTTTTAATCACAGCCCTATGCAGTATATGGATTTCATATAATTCCCCAGAAAGTGTATTATTAGAGATACAGTTATACAATTGTACAGTTAAATATTTAAGAATTCCTACAGTATGATTTTTCATATTTTTCTACAAAATGAGTAATAACATCAACTAAATTATACAGATAAGAATATTGAATTTTAAGTTGGTCTTAGGATACTGACATTTTGTCATAGCTAAGGGTCTTCAGAAACTATGTTGTTACTTTTTTAAGATTTTATTTGTTTATTTGAGAGAGAGAAAGAGAGAGTGCAGAGGGCAGGGAGAGAGAAAAGAAGACTCTTCACTGAGCAGGGAGCCCAATGTTGGACTCAGTCCCAGGACCCTAGAATCTTCACCTGAGCTGAAGGCAGACACTCAACTAACTTAGCCATCCAGGCGCTCCATAGTTTCATTAAAACTATGTTTTAATGAAATGGCTGTCACCAAAGTTAATGATAGTGCACATCATACAGGATATTCCTAATTTTAAAAGTCCACTTAATTAACAATGAAAACTTACATATTAAATTGTGTTTCTTGATATGTACAAGATATGCTCCATATATCTTGCATGCACATATACATGTATATCTATAATACATACTTACATCTCACCAACATAACCTAAATCTACTTTTAATTCAGTTTATTTTTGGGGGGAGAGGAGGGTATGTTCATACTTACTTATGTGACTTTTTGTAGAGAATATACTTTTTCAAGGAAAATATTACTAAGCTGGATGTAAGGAGGCCTAAATCTGGTTTGTGTTTATTCTGCTACTAATTATCTATGTGACTATAGAAAACTTACTAATTCTCTTTAAGATTAGATTTCCATATAAGGACAATGAAAAAATTGAATTGCATGATCTCCAATGGTATTTTACATTTTAGTTAATCTGTTTTGCCTATGTTATTGTGCTCCTTTTATTTGCATGAATTACATATTATATAACTGCTATAGTATACACATAAAACAAAGTAGAAAAAATAAAAGTGAATGCAACCCCTATCAAAATACCAAGAGTATTTTTTGCAGAACTAGAACAAACAATACTAAAAATTTTATAGAACCCCAAAGGACTCTGAATAGCCAAAGCAATTTTGAGAAAGAGCAGGAGGTATCATAATCCCAGATTTCAAGTTCTACTACATAACTATAATAAAAACAGCATGGTATTGGCACACACACACACACACACACACACACACACACAATACAAACTCAGTTATATGGTCAGTTAATCTATGACAAATGATGCAAGAATATTCCATGGGGAAAAGACATTCTCTTTAATAGCTGGGAAAACTGGACAGCTACATGCTAATGAAGCTAGACTACTTTCTAACACCATACAGAAAAATAAACTCAAAATGGATTAAAAACCTAAAAGTGAGACCTGAAACCATAAAACCCATGGAAGAAAACCACTTTGACATTGGCCTTAGCAACATTTTCTAGATAGGTCTCCTAAGGCAAGGGAAACAAAGGCAGAAATAGACTACTGGGACTACAGCAAAATAAAAAGCTTTTGCATAGGAAAGGAAAACATCAACAAAACCAAGTGTAACCTACTGAATGGGAGAAGATATTTGTAAATGATGTATTTGATAAGAGGTTAATATCCAAAACTATAAATAATTTATACAATCAAGCACCAAAAAGAACTCACACAATAGTCCAATTAAAAATGGGCAGAAGACACAAATAAACATATTTTCCAAAGAAGACACACAGATGACAACAGATACATGAAATGTTCAAAATCACTCATCATTAGGGAAATGCAAAGTAGAACTACAATGAGATTTTTTACCTCACACCTGTCAGAGTGGCTAGAATAAAAAACAACAAGAAATAGCACGTGTTGATGAGTATGGAGAAGAAAAGGGGCCCTCATGCACTGTTGATGGCAAGGTAAGGTGGTGCAGTCAGTGTCCAAAAACAGTATGGAGAATCCTCAAAATATTAAAAATAGAAATATCACATGACCCAGTTACTCTAAGACTGGGTATTTACTCAAAGAAAAAAAAACAAAAAACACTCGTTTGAGAAGACCTGTGAACCCCTATGTTTATGGGAACATATTTACAATAGTCAAGATATTGAAGCAACCCAAGTGTCCATCAATAAATAAACGGATAAAGAAGATGTGGTACACACACACAAAAACACACACACACTCACACATACACACAACGGAATATTATTCATCTATAGAAATGAATAAGAGCTTTTTTATATTTCCATATAAGGACAATGAAAAAATTTTTATATTTCCATATAAGGACAATGAAAAAATTGAATTGCATGATCTTGAAAAAACATGGATGGACCTAGAGGGTATAATGCTAAATTAAATATTTCAGTAAGAGAAAGAAAATACCATATGATTTTAGTTTATGTGAATTTAAAAACAAACAAATGAGTGAATAAACAAACAAACAAAAAGTAGAACTAGACCTGGAAATAGAGAGAACTAATGGCGGCCAGAGACTTGCAGTTTCACAAAGAGGAGTGAGATATAGGCTTTCAGATATAGAATGAGTTAGTCATAAGAATGAAATATAAAGCATAGGGAATAGGTCAATGATATTACAGTAATGTTATATGGTAGTAGGTGGTTATACCTGGGATCACAGCCTAACACAGTTGTTGAATCACTTTGTTGTACACCTGAAACTAATATAATGTATGTCTCTACAATTATAAAGCAAAAACTAAAAATTTTTTAAAAGTATAAGTTACTGAAATATTTGTCTATATTTGAAAATCTCAATATGTATACATATTTATACCTATAATCACTTAATCATATATAGTTTGGGTACCTTTTCACACAAAAATAATCATATAATAAGATTTACCCTATATTTTATTTTATTCACTTAGCAATATATTTCAGATTACTTAATATAATATATAAAAATTATTTTTGCTAAAGAAAAGTATTTTATTGAATGGATACAGCCATGTTTTCCTCATATTGGTTTTTTTTCTAGCTCTCTTTGAGATGTATAAGACTAAAATTTTTAATGGCACAATTTAAACTGAACACCCTATCCAAACAATTAAAAATAACAAGTTTAATCAGGCTTTTCATCTTTCATGTTCTTTTTGCCCAATGTTTTAGTTCAGTTTCATAATTAGTTCAATGTTATAATATTTTTATTACAACCAATGCTTGTTTAGATTTACCTATGCACTTACTATTGATCTCATTAACAACTATATCTCAATCCCTCTTTTTTATTTTTTGTAAAAGTTCATCACTAGTAAATTTCCCAGTTTTTTCCTCAAAATAAATTTACTTTATCCCTATTCATCACTGACTTTGTACAGTGAACAGATTCTAGTTGAACAGGTTTCTCTCAGCATGTTGGTTACGCACTGTATTATAGCTTTGTTCTAGAATTGCTTCACAGACATATGCTTTAAATTTAATCATTATTCCAGTTTTCTCATTTTTTAAGAACACTTTTCCTCTAGTGTTGTGCAGTTCTGCTATAATATATGTGTGAATTTACATTACTTTTTTAATTTTTACTTTTGCTTTCTTAACATAAGAGTTTATGTGTTTTACAAATTTTGGAAAAATAAGTTGTCCTAGTTCTTTGACTTTGTTTCTTTCCATATTTATTCTTTCATTCTGGAACTATTCCCATATATATGTTGGATCTTACAATTTTCTACTAACTTTTTCTTACTTGTATGTCTATTTTCCTCCACATGTTCATGCCCTCCCAAAAGCTTGACTAGAAGGATGAATTTTTATTCCACCTTTAAAAAAATTTGGACAGATTTGGAAGTTACAAATTTCATACATCTTCATTTCTGGTTATCTTTGACTTTTAAGCAAGTGTATTAAAATATAAATTTCAATCCTTTCCAGAGTTAGCATCTCTATTTCCTTATATTTTATAATAAAAATTGTTTTATTTTTAGTTGTGCTTAGTTATTCTGTTATTATTCTGTTCCAAGTTTTCTTAACTATTGCCATAAATAGCAAAGCCATAATTAGCAAAATTACTAGGACCTGACTGTAACTTTTACTCCTTTTCTTGAATCCGGTTTTGTCGTACTGGAGTATATCCTCAAGTGATATCCATAGTATAAAAAAATATTTGCAATCAATATAACCTTAAAAGAAACTGCATCCAAAACATGTAACAAAACCCTATAAGTTAAGATGGACAATCCAAAAGGAAAGTGGGCAACATTCTTGAATAAACACTTTATATAAAAGGGAATAAAAGTGAAAATTTGCTTACCTGCAAGGAAATACAAGTTGAACACCATCCAGATTAGTAATGGTTAAGAATTCTGAGGATATCAAATCTTGCAAAGATAATGGAGCAAGATCATCCCTATACATTGCTGATAGAAGCAATGGTGTAACCACTCTAGAAACTAGTTTGTCATTGTCTTCTCATACCTCCAATGTTTACAGATATGCAGCAATCCACACCTACTGTTAGCATTACTACTAATAACACTGTTCATTGGCAAAAGAATGAAGCACTTTCTATATTTATAAAATATTTCAGAACTTTGAAATGTATACTTTATAATACAAAATACATTATTTAGTTCAAACGACATAATTTGGAACCTGAAAGAAAATAAAATCCCAAAATAATACCTTATGATATAATATATCACTTAAGTCACCAAAATGATCACAAATTCTATCTACAAGTTTTTCATGCATATATGCATTTATACATATATATAATATGTATATATGTATATATGCATATATATATCTATAAAGTATGTAAAATATTTTGTTTTGCTTAAATTGCAGATATTACCTTTCTGAATGTAATCCATGATGAGCAAAAAGATTTATTATGATATTCCATTTTCTGTAATGTAGTCATAAATCATGATTTTAGTATCATGTATTATTAGGTACACAGTATTGCTTATTGCTTATGTTTTGTTTTCATTAGATGACACTAAATATGAATTTAAGTTGGAGTGAAAGAAGAAATAATTTGGTGTGCAGTTTTCTAATTTCAACTTAATCTTCAAAATTCTTAGTAAGGTTTAACTAGATAGCGAAAAAAAAAAAAAAAAAGAAAAAAGAAATCTCAGAGATACTCTTCTTCCTCCCTCCATAACCAACTTTGGAGAATTACATACACAAAATGAGTGATTAAACAACATGAGGAAAAATCAAGGTCAACTTTTGAAACACAGTATGGTCATGATCAAAAGTATGAGTTCCACCACTTGTTAACTTAGTAATCATGGGGAAATCATTTGATCTGTGTCCTGGTGTCTCTATTTGTAAATGATCATTGATAATACTATCTATATTGTGGTGTTTTGTAAGAATTAAATGACATAGGCAAAGCACTTATAATCTGGAATATAGTAGGCACTAAATCATTCTTTACAATTATTAACATCACCATAGGGCCTTAGCATACAAAAAAGCCTATCACCATAAGTCAATTTCAAGGTAGCTGTGATCAACTTCACAGAAAAGAACAAACCCCACGATAAAAAACATATTATCTGCATGCAGTAGGCTATAGTTCAGATTATTTGATGTAATTAGTACAACTCCAGAACCACAACAAAAGACTCATGAAAAACCTAACTTTTCCTGGGTGCCTGGGTGGTTCAGTGGGTTAAGCCTCTGCCTTCGACTCAGGTCATGATCTCAGGGTCTTGGGATTGAGCCCCACATCATGCTCTTTGCTCATCAGGAAGCCTGCTTCCCCTCTCTCTCTCTCTCTCTCTGCCTCGCTCTCCGCCTGCTTGTGATCTCCGTCTGTTAAATAAAAATAAAATCTTAAAAACAAAATAAAACAAAACAAAACAAAAAACACCTGACTTTTCCTGAACCTCATACTACAGAAATTGAACAGAGAACAATAGAATTCCATAAACTACAATTTGAATAGTGGAAAACTATTCCAGGATAGGGGAAAAGTATCAAAATTAATTCACTCAAGCGGCACCTTAGTGGCTCAGTCATTTAAACATCTGAGTTCAGCTCAGGTCATGATCTCATAGTTGTGATATTGAGCCCCACATCAGGCTCCGCACTTGGTGGGGAGTTTGCTTGAGATTTTCTTCCTTTTCCTCTCCTTCTGTCCCTCCCCTAATCATGTTTTGTTTTGTTTTGTTTTGTTTTTCTAGAAAAGAGACCACAATTATAAAAGCTTTACCAGGCAGGCCTCACTGGAGAAAGTTGCTGTCCCCCAGCAGACTTGGTGTTCAGACACCACATCAAAGTCTCTGAGAGGAGTTGCAGTCAAGAACTAACATCCTCCATTGGTATGGGGGAAATGAAAATGCAGTAGACAAAGAATAGGATAATTATCACCCAAGTTTTCCCTTCCTTCTCTGAGTAAGAATGCCTCTGCGGAGGTGTCTTCCTCAATTGTAAACCCCCCAGCCCCTTCTATCTCAGGGCCCACAAAATTATGTGAGTTCCTTGTTCAGAACTCCCACACAGTAAGAGGAATCCTATGTCCGGGTCGATCCACCTGATTCTCCACTGATGTACATTCGTATGGGGGAAAATGAAACTGGAAGTGGTTGGCACATTTCCTGTGTTTAGCATCACAGTTCTGGACTTCAATCTCTATTACAAAGCTGTAATCATTAAGACAGTATTATTCTGTCTTGTGCCAGTACCAGTATGGCACCAAAAAAAAAAGCATATATTAATGGAACAGAATAGAGAGCCCAAAAATGAACCCTCCACTCTATGGTCAACTAATCTTCAACAAAGCAGGAAAGAATGTCCATTGGAAAACAAACCAACCAAACAAACAAAAACAGTCTCTTCAACAAATGGTGTTTGGAAAATTGGACAGCCACAAGCAGGAAAATGAAACTGGACCATTTCTTTACCCCACACATGAAGGAGACTCAAAATGGATGAAAGACCCCAATGTATGACATAAATCTATCAAAGTCCTTGAGAAGAACACAGGCAGCAACCTCTTTGACCTCAGCCACAGCAACTTCTTTCTAGAAACATCACCAAATGCAAGGGAAGCAAGGGCAAAAATGAAGTGTTGGTACTTCATCAAGATCAAAAGCTTTTGCACAGCAAAGGAAACAGTCAACAAAACCAAAAGACAATGGACAGAATGGGAGAAGATATTTGCAAGTGACATATCAGATAAAGGGCTAGTATCCAAAATCTATAAAGGACTTATCAAACTCAACACCCAAAGAACAAATAATCCAATCAAGAAATGGGCAGAGGGCATGAACAGACATTTTTTCAAAGAAGGCATCCAGATGGCCAACAGGCACATGATAAAATGCTCAACATTATTTGGCATCAGGGAAATACAAATCAAAACCACAACGAGATACCACCTCACACCAGTCAGAATGGCTAAAGTTAAAAAGTCAGGAAATGACAGATGCTGGTGAGGAGGAGAAAAGGGCAACCCTCCTATGCTGTTGGTGGGAATGCAAGCTGGTGCAACCACTCTGGAAAACAGTATGGAGGTTCCTCTAAAAGTTGAAAATAGAGCTGCCCTATGACCCAGCAATTAAACTACTGGGTATTTATCCTAATGATACAAATGTAGTAATCCAAAGGGGCATGTACCGAATATTTATATCATAAATGTCTGCAACAGTCAAACTATGGAAAGAACCTAGATGTCCAACAACAGATGAATGGATAAAAATGTGGTATATAGATACAAAGGAATACTTACTATGGAGCCACCAAAAAACCTGAAATCTTGCCATTTACAATGACATGGATGGAAGTAGAGGGTATTACGCTAAGTGAAATAAGTCAATCAGAGAAAGACAATTATATGAGCTCTATGTTATGAGGAATTTGAGAGTCAGGACAGGGAGTTGTGGGCAGTAGGGAGGTAAAAAATGAAACAAAATGGGCCTGGTGAGGGAGACAAACCTTAAGAGACTCTTAATCTCAGGAAACAAACTGAGGCTTACTGAGGTTGTGGGGGAGGAATAGGGGGCTGGGTTATAGACATTGGGGAGCATGTGTGCTACAGTGAGTGCTGTGAATTGTTAAGACTGATGATTCACAGACTTGTAACCCTGAAGCAAATATACATTATATGTTAATGAAAATGGGCATATTTATATATACATATATACATACATAAATGTCCCAGAATATGGTTCATCATAGTGAATATTCTATGTATACTTCAAATAATATGTATTCTGTTATTGTTGGGTAGATTTTTTTACAAAAGGTCATTAGGATAAGTGCTGTTCAGATCTATATTCTTATTGATTTTATGCTTATTTGTTGTTCTATCAATTATTCTTGCATTTTGTAAGCTACATATACATATAAGTACATATACATATATATACATATACATCTTCTTGAAGAATTATCCACTTTACCAAATAATGCATTCTTCCCCCTATAGTCTTTCTTATTCTGCAGTCTACCGTGTCTGAATATTCTACTGCTCTTTTATCTGGTGTTTGCATTGCACAAACTTCTCCATTCTTTAAAGATATCTGTATCTTAAAATGGGTGTCTTTAAAAAAAAATAGGGAGTTATAAAGATTATATACAGCATATATCGAGAGATTATGTAGTTAAATCTTGTTTTTTATACAATATGATGACTTCTGTCTTAACTGGTATTTATATAATTCATAAAGTGATTGATATACTTAGATTAAAATCTAGCACATTGCTATTTTTGTTTGTTCTTCATATTTTCTTCTTTTTCTCTATTATTTTTTCCTGCCTTCACCAATGTTAGTTTGTCATCTTTTACCATTTTATCTTCTCTATGAACTTATTACTTATACTTTTTAAAAAAACTTACAGGATTTACAACATATATTTTAAATTAATCTGAGATTACCTTCAGAATAGTTTATACTGTTATATGTGAAGTCTACAGACCTTATTACAGGATATTCTTAATTCTTTCCTTGCACCATTGTTGTCTTACATTTCACTTTTACATATCTTATGAGTATACAATGTGTTACTACTATTTTTGCTTTAAACAATCAATTATCTTTAAGAACATTTACAAATAACACAATGTTATGAATTATTTGTGTCTTCCTAAATTCATGTGTTTAATCCCTAGCCTTAGTATGTCTGTATTTGGTAACAGGGCCTCTAGTGAAGAAATTGAGGGTGAATGGTCATAATTATGGGACCCTGATCCAAGAGGATTATTCCATATGAGAAGAGACACCAGAGAGCTTTCTCTATCTTGTTTATTGCTCTCTCTCTTTCATTATGCAAGGACATAGCAAGAAGCCGGCCATTTTCAAACCAAGAATAATCTTACTAGCAATAGGCCAGCTGTCACCTTGATCTCAGACCTCTATCTTCCAGAACAGTGAGAAATTGTGCTCATTGTTGAAGCTAATTAATTTGTGGTAATCTGTTATGGAAGCCCCAGCAAGTTTAGGAGTGCAATCTTAAATTTTACTTCCACCTATTCCATTCTTTATGCTCTTAATCTCTTTGAGTAAATTTCTGACATGTATATTCATTCTACTTGGAAAACTTGCTTTATACTTTCTGATAACCTAAATCTGTGGGCAATAAATTCTCTTGGCATTGGGAAGCTGAAGTCCTTTATTATTCCTCAGTTTTGAAAAATATTTTCACTGGGTATAGAAATACAGATTGACTTTTCTTTGGCACTTGAAATATCACTACAGCTTCTTCTTCATTGCATGGTTTCTGTTGAGATGTCTGATATAATTCTTAAATGCTTTCTGCTGTATTTAACACATACCTCTTTCCCATAGCTATCTTCAAGATTTTTCTTTTCATCTCTGCTTTCAGCAGGCTGAAAAATATGCCTACAAGTAGGTTTTGGTTTCTTTGGTTTCTATATCCATCTTCCTTGGTGTTCCACAGTATCTTGGACATGTGGTCTGATGTCTGTCACTGATTTTGGAAGATTCTTAATCACTGTTTCCTCCAATATTTCATCGTATTGGTCTCTTCCTTCTGGGATTCCAATCATTTATGTTACATCCTTTGTTACTTATTCCACAAAATTCAGATTTTCAATTCTATTGCCTTTATTTCATTCTTTTTCTCTCTGTGCTTCTATTTTATTAGGTAGTTTTCATTTATCTCTCTTTGCATTAACCAGAGTTCTCTGGAGAAACAGAACCATACACATATATACATGTATAGATATAGAAGCTTTAAGACTTATAGTAGTCATTGGTTTAGGCAGTATGGGACTTAGAAGTCTAATAATCTACCATCTGTAAGCCAGTTGTATAATTTAGTCTTAAAACTGGAAGCACTGATGTTCAAGAAGATTGACTTCCTAGCCCAAGGAGAATGGGGGAGATTGGAGGAAGAAAGAGGATGTATGCCTTATCCTTGAATTTTTGTTCTATTTGGGCCCTCAAAGGATTGGATGATATCTACTGGCATGACAAGGGAAGATCTTCTCCATCTTCCAATTCAAATGCCAATCTCTTCTGGAAACATCCTCATGGACATAATCACAAATAGTGTTTTATCAGTTATCTCAGCATCTCTGATCCTTGTCATTTTTAACACATAAAATCAACTACAATCATCAATTGAAGTTCACTGGTTCATAAGTGTGTCAGGTCTACTGATACATCTGATGATACTTTCATTTTTGCTGTTTTGGATTTCTAGCCTTTCCATTTTAGCTTTACTTTCAATGTCCATCTCTGTTGAAATTGCCTATGTGATCCTGCATGTTTCCTACCTTTTAGAGCCATTAGAACAATTCTCTGATAATTCCAACATCTGTATCATATCTGAGTTTGCTTCTGATGATCACTTTATATCTTCAAACTGTTTTCTTCTTCTACTCCTTCTTCTTCTTCTTCTTCTTCTTCTTCTTCTTCTTCTTCTTCTTCTTCTTCTTCTTCCTTTTTTTTTAATGAAAGTTGCTATGTTAAGGCTGTAAACACTGAAGTAAGGTTTTATACTTGGAGATAAGTACATCTTTCTTTATTCAAAATCCAGTGTGGGAGTTTTGCTTATCTTCTTAGAAATTGAGCTTTTGAGGATAGATATTAGGTCTTTTACTTCTCTATATTATCATGGTACCTAGACCAATGCCTTATACAGAGAAGTATGACTGTTAAGTATAATAACTTTAATGACTGTTTAAGGACATTGCTCTGGTATAACCCAAGGAGTTTATTTAGAAAATACTTATACGTGTTTACTTTCAACTTAAGAGACAGTGGGAATTAGATAACTTTTTTAAAAAAATTTTGATCTTGAGGGTTCCTGGTTGGCTCCATTGGTTAGGCATTTGCTTTCTGCTCAGGTCATGATCCCAAGGTCTTGTGACTAAGCCTCGTTTGGGGGAGTCTGCTTCTATCATTCCCTCTGCTGTTTCCCCTGCTTATGTGCTCTCTCTCCCAAATAAATAAAATCTTAAAAAAAAAAATCTTGATCTTGTTTAGTAGAAATTTAAAATTAAAATTAAAACAAATGCTTCATTCTGCTTTAAAAAAGAAAAAAGGTGGGGGGCATGTGTGTCGCAGTGGGTTAAGCTTCTGCCTTAGGCTCAGGTCATAATCTCAGGGTTCTGGGATTAAACCCCACATTGGGCTTTTGGCTGAGTAGAGAGCCTGCTCCTCCCTCTCTCTCTGCCTGCCTCTCTACCTATTTGTGATCTCTCTCTCTCTGTCAAATAAATAATTTTTAAAAAGATATTTGATTATATAATAGATAAACACTTTAATGAACTGCCATTACTAACTTTGAATCTGAAAACATTTTCCAATACTGAAGCTTTGCAATAAAAGTTTTATAATAATAAAGAAAAAGACAATTGTGATGTTAATCCCATCTCTCCACATGTCTGAGCTAAGATCTGAGTGCTACAACAGCTTGTACATTTTTCATCTTCTTGTTACATCATCTGCCATTTCTTGTTCTATGTCTACTGCCTGCTCTTTCTGCTGGTTATGAAATTATTTTTATGCTTTTTGGCATGCCTAATAATTTGCGAGATATTAGGCATTAGGTTATTTTGCTGAATGTTAAAATTTATTGCTTTCCTTTAACTAGGCTTAGATTTGTCTGGGCCTGCAGTTAAATTCAGACCTGTTTGATCACTCTGAAGCCTGGTTTTAAGCTTGACTAACCTGCGTCTAGAGCAGCCTTTATTCTAATTCAGTAAGGTTTGCCCTTCCCCACAATTTTTATTGCATGTCCAGGAAAATAATCAGTCAGGCCTCTACTCTTGGGCTGGTCAGAGCTCAAATGACTGCTACTTGCATGTGTTCAGTACTTTGCAGCTGACGTCTTCTATTTTCTTTTGTGCTTGGCCTTTTGGAATTTTATTCTATGCATATGTGGCCCCATATTCAGGAAATACATACAGGATTCCAGATGCAGATTCTGCAATTATTTTTCACAGGATTCCTTTTTTTTTTTTTTTTCTTATACTCTGTCCTTTGATTTTCAATCATTTCAGCCTCACTAAAGTCCAATTTCCTTCTCTTAAATAAACAAGAGATCTGGGTGGCTCAGTGGGTTAAGCCGCTGCCTTCGGCTCAGGTCATGATCTCAGGGTCCTGGGATCGAGTCCCGCATGGGGCTCTCTGCTCAGCGGGAGCCTGCTTTTCTCTCTCTCTCTCTCTGCCTCTCCATTTACTTGTGATCTCTGTCAAAAAAATAAAATCTTAAAATAAATAAATAAATAAACAAGCGATCCAAGTTCTGCAAATGGTTTCTTTCTGTGCAAAGGGATCCTAAAATACCAAGAAACAGTTAAAGTGATTTTAAAACTCACCCTTCTTTATTCCCATTATCCAAGAGATAATTCTGTACTGATTTCCAATATCTGAAATCATTTTGTATATTTTATCCAGTTTTGTAATTGTTTATAATGTTAAGTTTAATCTTTGTTTTTCCATCTTGGCTAGAAACCAAAAGAATGGAAATTTTTTGAAAAAAAAATAAAGTTTTACATTTTATTTCTCCATGCCTAAACTTCTACCTTTGATATCTGTGATTTAGGCTCTAGTAAAAAATTAAATACTAAGTTGTATATTTGCTTATTTTTATCTATTAACATTTTACATCATCTTTCAAAAAAAACAAAACAAAACAGAACAAAACCCAATTCTAGGTGATCTGTGACCTGCAGATGCTTAGAAGTTATTGCCCCATTAACCTTAATACTCATTTTACTAGGTTATTTTAGGAACATTCTAGAAGGGGGTAAAAAAAGACTTCTAAATGTCAGCATGCACTTATATAATTTTATGGAAATAAGCTTTTTATAAACTCTCTCTTAAAATAATATAACTTATTTTAACTAGTTTATTGACACTATGTTAAATTTTTTCATAATCTTAAATATGAACAAACTAATTTTTCACATTTATATATTAGAGTATTATTATTTTTAAAAGGCCTAAATATTAATACTGTGAATCACATCTCTCAAATGGCACTTAAATGACCATATCCAGTTGTAGATAATATTTATTAATTTCTCTATTTTAAAATAAAAATTACAAATTTGAAAACATTTCTTACTGTAATTATGTTTTATATTACTGCAATTGTAGATGTGTTTAAAGTTTGTTAAAGTTTATTTTAAATTCATCTCAGTCTTCTAAAAATATACAGAATAAGCAGCAAAGGAAGATATACAGGGTATGTGTTTGTGTATACTTATGTTTAATTTTTGTGGCTAAGAAATGAAACCCCAGGTGTGCTTTGCATGTATTAATGAGAAACGTGTGGGCCTCTGATTATAAGTCAACTTTTAAATGCTGGATGCATTTGCTCAAGCTTGCCAATATCTAATTGCTCTCTGTTAGGCATATTGTTATTGTGCCAAACTCTATAGTCCTCTGAACAGAACTGGCATGTGATGTAGACATATTTTATAGATCTCAGGTTTATAGTGTTCGGAGAATGTTGAAAGAGGTAGGAAAGAGCACCCCTGTTGGGAATAAAAATTATCTGTAAGAATGTTTTATCTTAATTGTCTTTCGGTAATGGCCCTATGTTGTAAAGAACAAATCTGTTTTTGCAAACATATTCGTTGTTTAAAATTAGCAATATTATTCTACAATAACATTCAGTCCAGAGATAGTCCACAAAAATAAAATTAGCTTCTATTAAATAAAATTCTAAGAAAACTAAGTTAACAGCTTTAATTGTCACATTAGCTATAAATACCTACTATTCATAAGTATGCATATTTTGGCCAACTGAGTCACAAATAGATAAAAATTATACAAACTAGGAAAGTTAAGTGTCAAAAATACATATATCTATGACTTTCTAAATAAAAGTTTAACCAATGCATGGTTTGTCTTGATCTGAAATGTTTGGTTTTCTCCTATTTCTAGGATAGTCTCTTTTCTAATATCATTAGCAATATCATGAGACTATTAACATTTTTTTTAAAACAAGATGTACTTAACAAGATGTGCCTGGATGGCTTCGTCATTAAGTGTCTGCCTTCAGCTCAAGTCATGAGCCTAGAATCCTGGGATTGAGTCCCATATCTGGCTCAGCTGGGAGCCTGCTTCCCCCTCTCCCACTTCCCTTGCTTGTATTTCCTCTCTCACTGTGTATCTGTCAAATAAATAAGTGAAATCTTAAAAAATATATATATACTTAAGATTATAAGTCACCCATGGCAATCAAAACCAATTTTTAAAGTCATTTATACTGTAATTAAACAGTTTAATTATTCTTAATTAGACAAATTTTGAATCTGTTTATTCAAAATAAACAGATTTTGAATAAGAACTTCAGACCCGATTCCTGATTCTCCTAGCCAAGGTAATTGTATATAAGTTTTCTTTTCTAAGCTATAGAATATAAAAGTATTACAAAATAATCCACTGAAGGCTGTGAATAAAATACAAAGTGAACATGTCTTCAAAATATCGAACACATGAATCTGGAAACAGAAGATACCTAGTAAAAGTCTATTAATACATACTAATAAATGTGAAATATTAAATAAAAATTTGCTAGACAATGTTAATAAAGAAATAAATGATGATCCTTTTCCTCAGTGAGCTCATAAACACATTTGTTTCCAAAGGCATTATAAAATAATGCAAAGTATACTGCTTTCAACCTATTTTGTATGTGAAATATGTAACTGCATCACATTTGTTCTCTCTAGGTTTGGTGGTCCTATTAGAAATACTCCATATGTTAACTTCTGGAGAAGATGTCAGAGTAAGATCCCAAGCACACTTTCTCCCACAGATACAACTATATAACACCCAAATCAATATAAATAATCCAGAAAATTACTTGAAGACTAGCAGAACAGACTATGCACAGATAAATGTAAAGAAGAAGCCACACCAAAGAGGGTAAAAAGGGTAGAGATGAAGTGAGAAGCCTCAAAACAGACCTACAAGATGCTAGGCACAGACTGGGGCAGATCCACATCAGGCAGCCCAGGCATAGGAAAACTAAGAAGAAAAATCCCCATAACATTTGGCTTTGACAACCAGAGGGCCTAACTGTTTAAGTTCTTATCATCTGTGGAGCTTAACACCTAGAACGTAAAGAGTCAGAGGGTTCTGCTCTGAGAGAGCCTACAGGGAAAGAGGATATTGAGTCTCTGTCCTCTGAGATAGCACAACAAAGAGCCCCACTGAGATATGGACAGTGGTTTGAAAAATACATGAGGTACACAGGAGGAACATTTGTTTACCAATTTCAGAGCTTTTGTTGGAGGGACAGGATTGTTAAGAGACTTCTACAAGAAGAAAAGGGCTGGTGGGCTCCATTTCCTTCCCCTGAACCCCAGCCTAAATACATGGACACCTGTAAAACCACTGCAGTACAAAATGTCTCCACTCGCTTGCTAAAAGTGTGCTTCACCCTCACACTCTTCTGCATACCCACCTTTTCAAACATACCTTCAGTAGGAGTCCATCAAAGTAACCCTACGAGTGTGATAGCATGCAAGCAGCCCCAGTGTGACTTCTGCCTCAGGGAGAGAAAAAGAAAACCACACACAGCAGTCTGATTGCAGCCCCAAAAGTGGAGTGAGGGCAGATATCTGTTTTGGCTGCAGTCCATCCACAATCAAAAGCATCTCAGTGGATAATACAGAGAAGGCACCGTGCACTTTGTGTGACTGCAGCTCTGGCAAAAACTGGGTCTCACTAGGCCCCTCACAGGGGCAGCCCCAGACTAGTCTACTAACAATACAGGGACAAAAACATTTGCCCACAAAAGATAAATAAAGCCAATTCAGGGAATTGGAGTAAAGGTAAATGTGACTCAGCCACAAAACTAAGGTGCACACAACTCACATAATTACCAGGTTCTGAATAGGGGACATTGCAAAACAAGGTCCTATAAGATATCTTTATAAGGCTGCTATTCCCAAGAGTAGAGAATGTAGCTGATTTCCCTGACACATAGAAACAGACACAGAGAGTTAGATAAAATGAGGAGACAGAGAAATATGTCTCAGATGAAAGAAAAAGACAAAATTCACAGCAAGAAAGCTAAGCAAAACTGAAATATATAATATGCCAGATAGAGAATTTAAAATAGCAGTCATAAGGATACTCACTGAATTTAAGAATAGAGTACTCAGTGTGATCCTCAACAAAGAGATAGAAAAAAATAAAAAGAACCAATCAGTTGTAAGAACTCAATATAAGAACCCAATTATATATATATATATATACATATATATATATGTATATATATAAAAGAAGGAATAAATAGTAGATTAGAGGAAGAAGAAGAATGGATCAGGGATCAGCAAGACAGAGTAATGAAAAGCAATCAAGCTGAACAGTTGAGAGAAAAATGATTAGTAAAAATAATAGATCAAGAGAACTAGAAACATCAGGCATAATAACATTCACATTAAAGGGATCACAGAAGGAGAAGATAGAAAAAGGGGAAGAAATTTTCTTTGAAGAAATAATAGCTGAAAACTTCCTGTATCTTGATGGCGGGGGGGGGGTGGCGAGGAGACAAACAAAACAGACATTCAGACACAGGAGCACAAAAACACAACAAAATCAAGTCAAGTAGGTCCACACAAAGACATATAGTAGTAAAAATGGCAAAAAGTAGTGACAAGGGGAAAATTTTAAAGCAGAAATAGAAAAACAGTTACATATAATGGAAATTCCATAAGGCTCTTAGCTGATCTTTCCCAGCAGAAACTTTGCAGGCCAGAAGAAAGTGGCATGATATATTCAACGTGCTACAAGAAAAATGAAAACAAAAACTGGGGTGCTTGGGTTGCACAGTTAGATAGGCATCTGACTCTTGTTTTTGGCTTGGGTGGTGATCTCAAGGTAGTAAGACTGACCCCTCTGTTGGGCTCCATGTTCAGCACAGAGTCTGATTAAGACTCTTTCTCACTTTGTCCTCCCCCGATTCTCTCTCACATGATAAAACAAATCTAAAAAACAAAACAAGGGGTGCCTGGGTGGCTCAGTGGGTTAAGCCACTGCCTTCAGCTCAGGTCATGATCTCGGGGTCCTGGGATCAAGTCCCGCATGGGGCTCTCTGCTCAGCAGGGGGACTGCTTCCCTTCCTCTCTCTCTGCCTGCCTCTCTGCCTGCTTGTGATCTCTCTCTGTCAAATAAATAAATAAAATCTTAAAATAAATAAATAAATAAAAAACAAAACAAAACAAGAAAACCACAGCAGACAGAAATATACTTTACAAAAAGACTATTATTCCCAGTAGAGGGAGATAAGGAGTTTCCCAGATAAACAAAAGAATTCATCACCACTAACCTAGTCTTACAAGGAATGTTAAAGGGACCTCTTTGAGTGGAAAGGAAAGACTGTAAGCAGGAGTAAGAAAATAGGAAGCACAAAAGCAGTGAAATTGAATATATATATATATATATATATATATATATATATATATATATATCAGTCAAGGGATTCACAAATGAAAGGATATAGAGTATGACACTATATACCTAAAATGTGGCATGATGAGGAATAAAAATTTAGTGCTTTCAGAATGAATTCCAACTTAAGCAACCATCAACTTAATATAGACTGCTGGATGTATACGGTGTTATATATAATTTAAAATAGTAACCACAAATCAAAAATCAGGAATAGATATGCAAGTAATGAAAAAGAGATCCCAGGATATCACTAAAGAAAGCAGCTAACTGTAAGAGAGCAAAAGAAAGGAACGGAGAAAAGCCATGAAAACAACCATAAAACAAATAGAAGTTAATATTTATCAGTAATTAACTTGAATATAAATGGACTAAATGCTCCTGCAAATGGCACAGGATGACAAAACAGATAAAACTCAAAACCCATCCAGATGTTGCCTATGGACTCACCATAAATCTAACAAAAAAGGTTGAAAGTGAAGGGATGGAAAAGCATTTATCATGCAAAAGAAAGTGAAAAGAAAGCTGGGGTAGCACTACCTATCTTGGACATTATAGAACTTAAAATGAAGATATAGCAATGGTATTCATTTATGTACCCAAATTGGGAGCATCCAAATACATAAAGCTGCTATTAAGATACATAAAGGAAGGGGGCGCCTGGGTGGCTCAGTGGGTTAAAGCCTCTGCCTTCGGCTCAGGTCATGATCCCAGGGTCCTGGGATCGAGCCCCGCATCGGGCTCTCTGCTCCGCAGGGAGCCTGCTTCCTCCTCTCTCTGTCTGCCTCTCTGCCTAGTTTCTCTCTGTCAAATAAATAAAATAAAATAATTATTTAAAAAAAAAAAAAAAAGATACATAAAGGAAGAAATCAGTAGTAATAATTGTAGGGGATTTTTAACATGCCACTTACATCAACAGAGAGATTATCCAAATAGAAAATAAGGTAAATAAAAACAAACAGCTTTGAGTGACACACTGGACAAGATGGATCTAACAAAAATACAGAACACTTTATCCTAAAATTATGGAATGCACTTTTTTTTTTTCAAGTGCAAATTCTCCAGAGTAGATAATCAGTTTGGGCCCAAAGAATTCTCAGCAATTTTAAAAGGATTGAAGTCCTACCATATATCTTTTCTGAACCAAAAAACTAGGAAACAAGTTCAATCACAAGGAAAAATTTGAAAAGAACACAAATACATGGAGGTCAAGTAACATTCTATTGAACAATTAATGGGTCACCAAGAAATCAGAGGAAATTAAAAAAAAAATACATGGAGACAAATGAAAATATAAAAACTATGATAAAAAATCTGAGATGATGGGCACCTGTGTGGCTCAGTGGGTTAAAGCCTCTGCCTTCAGCTCAGGTCATGAACCCAGAGTCCTGGGATCGAGCCCCGCATCAGGCTCTCTGCTCCACAGGGAGTCTGCTTCCTCCTCTCTCTGCCTGCCTCTCTGCTTACTTGTGATCACTCTCTGTCAAATAAATAAATAAAATATTAAAAAAAAAAATCTGAGATGAGGCAAAAACTGTTCTAACAGGGAAATTTACAGCACAGGTCTACTTCAATGAGCAAAAAAAAATCTCTAATATACAACCTAACCTTATACCTAAAGAGATAGAAAAATAAGAACAATACCCAACCAGTAGAAGGAAAGAAAGAAAGATTAGAGCAGAAATAAAACAGAAACTTAAAAACAAAACACACACACACACACACACACACACACACACACCAGTACAGATGAAACAAAAAGCTGATTAAAAAAAGAAAATTATAAACCCTTAACCTGGACATTAAAAATAAATGATAGTGAATTCAATATCAAAAATGAAAGGAGAAATAAGAACCAACACCACAAAAATACAAAACATTATAAGAAAATATTATACAAAATTATTTGTCAACAATTTGGACAACCTAGAGGAAATGGACAAACTTCTTAGAAACAACTGACCAAAGGTGAAACAAGAAGAAATAGAAAATTTGAACACATCGGTTATCAGCAATAAAACTGAAGCATTAAAAAATTAATAATAATAATCATAATAATAATTTAAAAATCCCAACAAAAGAAAGCCCAGGACCAGACAGCTTCACAGGTGAATTTTGCCAAATATTACAAGAAGAGTTAATATCTATTATTGTCATGCTATTCCAAAGAGTAAGAGAAACTTCCAAGTTCATTCTAGAACAGCAAACCCTGATAAAGATATTACAGATAGGGATGCCTGGGTGACTCAGTCAGTTAAGTCACTGCCTTCAGCTCAGGTCATGATCCCAGGATCCTGGGATTGAGTCCCACATTGGGCTCCTTAATCAGTGGAGAGGTGTCTCTGCCTGCCACTCTGCCTGCTTATGCTGTCTCTCTCTCTAACAAATAAATAAATAAAATAAAAAATAAAAAAAGATATTACAGATAAAGATATTACAAAAAACTAGGCCAATATCTCTGATCAACATAGATTCAAAAATCCTCCACAAAAGTTAGCAAACCAAATCCAGCAATACATTAAAAAAAAAGAAATCATTCACCATGATCAAGTGGGATTTATTTCTGGAATGCAAGGATGGTTCAATATTCACAACAAATCAATCAATGTTATATGTCACATCAACAAAGGAAAGAATAAAAGCCATATGATGATTTCAATTGATGCATAAAAAGCATTTGACAAAATACAAAATTCACTAATTGTAATAATCCTTAACAAAGTAGTTTTTAGATGGAGCATATTTCAAAAATAATAAAAGGCTTAAAAGAAAACCCCACAGATAATATCATACACAAAGGTGAAAAACAGAGTTTTTTTTTTTCTTTGTTTTGTTTTTTTTCCCTTAAGGTCAAGAACAAGACAAGGATATCTACTTTGGCCATTTTTATTCAATATACAGTACTGGAAATCCTAGCCACAGCGATTAGTCAACAACAACAACAGAATAGAAGATAGTCAAATTGGTAGGGAAGAAGTAAAACTCACTCTATTTGTAGGGCCCACCAAAAAAAAAAAAACTACTAGAATAAATAAATTCAGTAAAGTCACAGATATAAAATCAATATGCAAAATCTGTTGTACTTCAATACACTAATGATCAAGTAGCAGAAAATTTAGGAAAAGAATCCCGTCTACAATTGCACCAAAAAAAAAAAAAAAAAAAGGTACCTAGGAATAAAATTACAAGGAGGTGAAAAACTTGTACTCTAAAAAGTTAAAACACTGATGAAAAAACCTTAAGACAATACAAATAAATGGGGATATTCCATGCTCATGGATTGGGAGAACAATGAGTTTTAAAATGTTTATATTATCCAAACCAATCTACAGATTTAATGTAATCCCTATCAAAACACCAATAGAATTTTTCACAGGACAATTAAAAGGATTTTTATAGATATACTTAATTTCACTGCTTTTGTGCTTCCTATTTTTCTTACTCCTGCTTACAGTCTTTCATTTCCATCAAAGAGGTCCCTTTAACATTTCTTGTAAGACTAGGTTAGTGGTGGTGAATTCTTTTGTTTATCTGGGAAACTCCTTACCTCTCTCTACTGTGAAGATAGTCTTTCTGGAAAGTGTATTCTTGTCTGCTGTGGGATTTTGTTGTTGTTGGTGTTGCTGTTGTTTTGTTTTTTAAGATCTGTTTAATTGTGTGAGAGAGACAGAGAGATTACTGAACAAGTAATCCAAAAATTTGTGTGTAACTCCAAAGACTCTGCACAGCCAAAGCAATCTTGAAAAAGAACAAAACTGGAAGTATCACAATCCTAGATTTCAAGATCTACTACAAACCTATTGTAATCAAAACTGCGTGGTACTGGCACAAAAGGAGACATAAAGATCAACAGAATAGAATAGAGACCCCAGAAATAAACCCACAATTATATAATTCCTCTTCAACAAAGAGGGAAGAACATGCAATGGAAAAAAGATAGCCTCTTCATATAGTGGTGCTAGGAAAATTGGACAGCTATCTACAAAATAATAAAACTGAACCACTTTTTTACATTAAACACAAAAATAAACTCAAAATCTATTAAAGACCTGGAAGTGAGACCTGAAATCTCCAAATATCCTAGTAGAGAGCTCAAGCAGTAATTTTTCTGGTATCAGCAACATTCTTCTAGGGATTTCTCCTGAGGCAAGGGAAATAAAAGCAAAAATAAACCATTGGAAAAATAATAATAAAAGAAAAATAAACCACTGGAACTAAATCAAAATAAAAAGCTTCTTTCTACACATCAAAGGAAACAATCAAAACTAAAAGGTAACCTATAGGTTGGGTGAAGATATTTGAAAATAACATATCTGCTAAACTGCTAGGATCTAAAATATATAAAGAACTTACACAAGTCAACACCATAACAGCAAAAACAAACAAACAAATAAATAAATAATAAAATAAAGTAAATAAAAAATAAAAATAAATAAAAATCCAATTTAAAAATGAGTGAAAGCCAAACCGACATTTCTCCAAAGACATACAAATGGCCAAGAGACACCTGAAAAGACTCTCAACATTACTCATCAGGGAACTGCAAATCAAAGCTATGATAAGATATCACCTCATACCAGCCAGAATGGCTAAAACTCAACAACACAAGACACAACAGGTATTGATGAGGATGTGAAAAAAGCAGAATCCTCATGCACTGTCCATAGGAATGCAAACTGGTGCAGGTACTGCAGAAAACAGTATGGAATTTCCTCAAAAAAATTAAAAATATAATTACCATATGGTCCAGGAATTCCACTCCTGGCATTTACTTATAGAATACAAAACACTTATTCAAAAAGATATATGCTTTCCTATATTTATTGTAGCATTATTTACAATGGCCAAATTATAGAAGGAACCCATCTCCATTGATAGATGAATAAAGATGTTTATATATATGTGTGTGTGTGTGTGTGTGTATATATATATATATATATATATATGAATATGAATATTAGCCATATAAAAGAATACAATTTTGTCATTTGCTACATGGATGGATCTAGAAGATATAATGTTAAGTGAAATAATCCAATCAAGAAAACAAAGAACATGTTACTTCATGTACATATATACTTTAAAAAACAAAACAAATAAACCAAGGAAAAAGAAATAACTCGTATAGAGAGAAACTGGTGGTTACCAGAGGGGAGGTGGGGGCGTTGGAGTCAGGTGAAACAGGTGAGGGGGATTAAAAGTATACTAATCGTGGCTTTCTAGGTTAAGATAGAGTAGGGAAACCATACGCTTACCTGCTCCCTCAAACACAGCTAGACAAATGTTAAATCAATCGGAGCACCAAAGAAATTGACCAGAGGTCTTACAGAACAAAGCTGGATGTCTACAAGCAGAAGAAAAAAAAAAAATGACCTGTGGAATATAGGAGCTGCAGACAGTTGACTTGGAGGAGAAAAGAGCCACAGGCACTCGGGAGGGGAGGAAACCCTGATAGTGGAGAAAGTAGGGAGGAAGTGAAGGAAAGAGCAAAAAAAGAGTGAAAACACACACACAGGACTGCAGAAGAACACTGTTCCCAAAAACCATTGATGGGGAAAAGGAGAGGGTTTAAATACTGCCAGGGTTTTTTTTGGTGTTTTGTTTGTTTGTTTGTTTTAATAAACAGTAGAATACAGAGTCTCAAACTTCATATACACAGTTGTGCTTGGCAGTACTCTGGTGGGGAAGAAGGGTAGAGCCCCAGGAGCAGGCAGTATGGTCACATAGAGAGAAGCAGGTCCTCTGTTTGGAGTACATTTGGTAGAAGTGGTATGGCCCCTCCCAGGGCAAAAGACCTGCAAGCACTGTTGAACCACCCTGTTCACCAGCATAGGAACAAGGATGCTGGCTGAAGGCAGTGAACCCTGGCACTGGCTGTGTGTTTTATTTACCATAAATTTCAAACTGCTGGGCCATCATGCAACTGTTTCTGGGACAAGCAAGAGCCACCCACAGCACTGTGAGACCCTTTCCCAGATGATCAGTGTGAGTCTACACTGTGGAGTTCTCTGAAGTATGGGATTTTGAAACCCAGTTGTGCCAGAGATAAAACACAGGAGTGCTGCCATGCCTAGAAGGTTGACAGTTTAGACAAATACAGGGTGAAGCCAGGGTTCTGGTAGATGTCAGAGAAAAGGGAGGGATGAGTATTTGCTCATTTGTGAGGGCTTCCTGAAGAGTTGCAGGCACAAGCTCCCCACTCCAGAGAGGAGTGGGGAAAAGCCATTTTTTTTAAAGATTTTATTTATTTATTTGACAGAAAGAGATCACAAGTAGGCAGAGAAACAGACAGAGAGAGAAAGAGGAAGAAACAGGCTCTCCACTGAGCAGAGAGCCCAATATGGGACTCAATCCCAGGACCCTGAGAACATGACCTGAGCCGAAGGCAGAAGCTTAACCCACTGAGCCACCCAGGTGCCTCGGGAAAAGCCATTTTCATCCTTCCCCAACCATCAGTGACCCACCGTGGTGAAAGATAACACTAAGCTGAGATGAGAGCCACTTGCTGCAAACAGGGTCTGTCTTCCTTTGTAGGTTAAGGGCTTTTTTTTACCTGCTGGTTTCAGGATCCTTCACCCCATGTACCCTGCAGGCACACCTCCACTAGGGTAAGTCCACCTGAGAATCAGAGCAGCAGACCCTTCTCCCAGAAGACCAAACCTTACATAAGCACAGAGTCTACTGATCATAGAGTGCTGCAAACTTTCAGCTCTACAGGTAACAGGATCTAGCTTCCTTTTGACTTTCATTTGTCTTCCTTCCTTCCTTCCTTTTTTCCATCCTTCCTTTTTCTTTCTTTCTTTCTTTCTTTCTTTCTTTCTTTCTTTCTTTCTTTCTTTCTTTCTTATGTTTGTGTTTTTTTGGGGGGAGGAGGGTACAAAAAGAGCAATTTTTTAAAAAATGTTTATATTATTTTAATTTTTAAGTTTTTTTCTGTAAGCTTGTCTTAAGTGAACTAAAAAATGCCTACAATCTAGCTTTTTTTTTTTTTTAATTTCCAAACTCACAAGATGGAGGAATTCCCATAAGCAGTGATATAGAAGATAAAATTATGGAAAATAATAAAGCTGAAAAGAAGAGGGAAAAACTGTAAAAGAAAGGTAGACTTAGGGAACTCAGCAACTTATTAAAACATAACATCCATATCATAGGAGTCTCAGAACATTAAGAGAGATAAAGGGGCAGAAGGGATATTTGAGTGAATTATACTTGAAAACTTCCCTAATCTGGGGAAAGACAACAGAAATAAAAATCCAAGCAGCACAGAGAACTTCCATTAAACTTAATAACAAAAGTCAGCTACCATGAAGGCATATTATTGTCAAATTCACAAAACATACAGGCAAGGAAAGAATCCTGAAAGCAGAAAGGTAAAACAAAAACAAAAACAAACAACAATAACAAACTTGGTAGGTTTTCCTAACCTGCAAGGGAAGACAGATAAAAATGTGCAGATCTAGCCACAGAAACTTGGTAGACCAGAAAGGAATGGCAGGATACATTTAACATGATGAATGAGAAAAATAGGCCACCAAGAATACTTTACCCAGCAAGGCTGCCATTCAGCAAAGAAGTAGAGATAATGTTTCCCAGAAGAATAGAAACTAAAGGTCTTCAGTCTTCCTGCAATTTAAACTCCGCCCCCACTCCTCCTGCGCCTTCTTGATGCTTTCCATCCATCTATGGTAGAGGCACAGGGGATACCCAGTCACTTTGCCTGGAGACACTTGGGGATTGATTTTGCTGTTGGGAATTGATGGTTTGAATAGGCTATTCTAGTTGAGACTGTGTTCTTGCCACTCAAAACAAAAATGATTTTGCCACCTCTCCCAGATGAAAAACAAAACAAAGCAAAACTTTCCACATTCATTATCCATTGAAATCGCAATTAAAATCCTCTTTCCCGTATACTTCTTTTTATCATCCTAATGATTGGGAGGGGAGTATTTTATTTTTGACTTAATTTTGTATCTGATAGAGATTTCTAAAGCAGATTTGCCATCGGGATATAATTTTGGAATGTTGCTGGGGTCTAGAGCCCAGGGCCAAGAAAGAATTCTTGAGAGGTCTTGGGTGCAAAAAAAAAAAAAAGGAGGTTTTATTAAAGCATAAGGACCGGAACCTTGGGCAGAAAGAGCCGCTGCACTAGGACTGTGAGGCATTGTTGATGATATACTTCTGAGTTGAGGGAGGGACGGAAAAAGGGAGGTGTTGGAAAGGACTTTCTTGTGCTATAGAAGACCCTCAGGATCCTGGAGACCTTGCTATTGTCAAGACAGGAATGCTTTGCTAGAGGGAAAGAAAAAAGATATTAAGAAATTTGGGAGTTTCCTAAAGTGATGGTCACACCTATCCTCCCCAGGGGAGTAGGGAAAGGGAGGTGGTTGTGGGACATCAGCTTGTGCTTTTTCCTCAGTTTTCCTTCTCTTCCCTCATCAATCACACAAAAGGGGGACGTTTTATAACTTTGAGTCAAAGAGGCAGAAGTACTCAGTAAACTGTTCCGTGAGAATGTATGCTTTATCTTTTACTACAGTTCAGATTTTCAAACAACATGCATCAAAAGCTGTTCAATTAAACAAAATGACTTAATAGTTTCAGGCAGTATTTGGAAAGATTCCACAATGCTGAGGAATAAGAGAATGTGATTACATGAATTAAAATTCAACCAGTGCATCAAGTTTAAAAACCAAATTTTTAAAAGCAAATAAAAATTACAAATGAATCATTAATCACTGCAGACCTGTCCCGGGCCTTCCCCTCCCCCCATATCTGGAATCTGATTTTACACTGATACTAGGTCCCAGCACCCAGTGGAGTGCCAGTGAGACCACCTTACCTGGCTTGAAGAGTGACAAAGATCATCAAGGCTGTCTCTGGAGCAAGGAAAATAGCATCTGAGAAGAACAGCATTCTGTAGTACTCCCTGAAGGTAGAGGGGAAGACTTGGTATAACTTGGTTTCTTTTTTTTTTTTTTTTTAAAGATTTTATTTACTTGTTTGACAGAGAGAGAGATCACAAGTAGGCAGAGAGAGAGAGGAGGAAGCAGGCTCCCCGCCGAGCAGAGAGCCCGATGTGGGACTTGATCCCAGGACCCCGAGATCATGACCCAAGCCGAAGGCAGCGGCTTAAACCACTGAGCCACCCAGGTGCCCATAACTTGGTTTCTGATAGAGGCCCTCCTCTGAGTGTAACCCAGGGTATACTGTTTGTCTTTGAACGCCCTTTCCTTTCCCTGAGCACAACAGGTGTTCATTAAGTAATTACTGAATCAAATTATTTTAATTCAAATGAGGCATGTTATGTGCATTTTGCATTTTGGGAAGTGGTTTCTACTATCTTCTTTTGAAGTGTTATTCCTGGAATTTCCCAACTCTGAAAATTCCTTGTTCTTTCTAAAGCCTCTTCCTTGATGGCTTTCTCCCTTTTTTCATCTCTGAAAGTGCTTTATGACATATATAGTATTGGAACTGTCAAGAACTTAAATGGATTTGGTTAAGAATTTAAAAGAAGTCATGAGGTCATTAGAGCAAGGCTTGCAAGTTGTTATTCAAAATCTAGACACTCAGTTGTATCCTGAATTTACTGTGTAAATGTACTGTGGTTTCAATCGAGGGAATCAGGAAGTCTGGGGTTTTCCAGATACAACTGAATTCTGAGGGTTTAAGTTTGAGGGCTTCTTTCTCAACACACCTGAGAATTTGACAAAATTTTGTCTTACTTGCCTTTAAATTGAGGAAGCCATCCGTGGTTTTATAATTCCTCTCCAGAAGACACAGAGGAAGTAAGTAGAAAGTGGAGTTTAATATATCTAACAACATTGTTTGATTCATCCTGGAACTTCCCTAAAAGTTTCAAAAGATTTCTGCAGTAACATTATGTCTCTTTATATTACTTTTTTTTAACCCTCAAAGAACTCTTTTTTACATATACATGAAAAGTGTATATATTTCATTTATTTACATATATGTGGGAAATCTTATTTATGTAAAAATCTTACAGTGCTATCTTTCTATCAGTGATTCTTATTGTGAACAAGGACCTATACTACTGAAAAAGAAGAACATAATTCTATGGTGACACATTTCTTTCATATTAGAACTAATTGATGAGGACATACCTTAATAAAGCAAATGATTTCTAGTTAAGCTCTTTGAGTACAATGTAAAAATTAGGAGGGATCAGAAACACCTTTAAAGTAGTTTGAGAAACTTATTTATCTCCCTTCTACTCATGTGCCCACTCCACAATTTCATTTACAAAAATGGGCCACAGTGAGATGACGCATTATTTCATGCTCCTCTCAAACCACCTGGTTTGCCAATTTATGCCACTGATAATTAACATTTATTGAGAGTTTGTTCCAGACTTTTACATATATTAACTAACTTTGTGCTCTTAAATTGGAGATTTGAACCTAACATTCCTATCTCACAGATGAGAAAACTGATAAGATAAATAACTTGCCGAATATCACACAGTAGAAAGTGACAGAGCTAAGATAAGGAAGTAGACCATTTTTCTTATTGTCTATGCTATAATGCCTTTGACTATTCAAAAAAAAAAAAAAGCCAAAAAAAATTCTGTTTGTTATTCATCTGTATAAGAACATTTTTTTTTTTTTTTTGGTACAGAAACATGCATAATTATTTTATCCCTCTACCCATGACAGAAGAGAGAGGTATTGAGCTCCTACTTTAAAGTGTTTTTTTTTTTTTTTAAAGATTTTATTTATTTGTCAGAGAGATCACAAGTACGCAGAGAGGCAGGCAGAGAGAAAGGAAGAAGCAGGCTCCCCATTGAGCAGAGAGTCCAATGCGGGGCTCGATCCCAGGACCCTGAGATCATGACTTGAGCCGAAGGCAGAGGCTCAATCCAGTGAGTCACCCAGGCGTCCCAAGCTCCTACTTTAAAAATGAGGATACTGATGGCATATTCCACATATTTTCACAAATTGAGCTAGGGTTCTACTTTTTCAGAAGTAAACGGGAGTGCCTGGGTGGCTCAGTCAAATGTCTATCTCCAGCTCAGGTGAAGATCTTGGGGTCCTGTGATCGAGCCACACAGTGGGCTTCATGCTTGGCTGACAGCTTGCTTCTCCCTCTCCCTCGTTCTGGTTGTGCTTTCTCTTCCTCACTTTCTATCTTTCAAATAAATAAAGTATTTACAAAAAAATTAAAGAATTGTTAAAATAGTCACCAATGTCTATATATTGTTTTGGAAATACCTATAAAATTTCCGAGTTTCTATTTTTGGTTATTTTGGTACCACCTTGAACTTTTTAAAGTATGCTTAAGGTTGCTTAATCTTTTATTATAATTGTTTGTTACAAATTGCCTGCATGATAGCTTGGTTAAAATGATAAAGTATGGGAGAGTCCAAGATGATAGAGGAGTAGGAAACCTTAAATCTCTCTGGTCCCAGGAATTCATCTAGATAGCTATCAAACTATTCTGAATACCTGTGAACTAAACTAGAGATTGAAGAACAGAATAGCTGCAACTCTAAGAATAGAAAAGCAACCACTTTTTCCTAGGTAGGAGGTGCTGAGAAGTGAATCTGGAGTGATATATAGGAAAATAAACCACAAGGGAAAGGAGATTCTGTAAACCAGCTACCAGAAAGTGATATGTCAGTGGAGCACAAAATCAGAGCTTTCACAAATCTTCTCAGATGAGGAATATTGCTCTCGTGGCTAAGTGGGGTGGAACCCTCACTGGGAGAGTATGGTCTCAGGATCCTCAGGAAGAACAGGAAGCACAGAGGTGCCTAAGTGTAGCAAAACTCCCAGGTAGCAGGGGAGGGAAGCTGGCTGCAAAAAGTGAGCCCAGGAGTGGACTCTCAGATCACAGGTTACCATAAACCATGATCTGTGGCATAGTCAGCCCACTGTTTTTCAAGCAGGGGCCCAACAAGTGGCAGAACCAGGGAGACTCCCCTTCCTCCTCCAGGAGGAGCAACAAGGGAGTGTGACACAGGAGTCTGCTGGGTTTGGAGACTCCAAATGGGGTCATGTGTCAGAGATAGAAACCCTCAGTCACAAACTGGAGCTAATTACTTAGCCTAGCAAGGCCCCTAGCAAGGGTGGTACAACTCCACCTGGGGCAAAGACATTTGATAATCAATGTAACAAACCCCTCACCCAGAAGATCAGCAAGAACATCCAGCCAAGACCAAGCTTGCTGATTAATGAGAACTGAAAGCTACAGTGTTATTGGAATAGAGCACAATGAATTCATAGTTTTTTCCCCCAAGATTCTTCAGTCTTTTAACTTTTTTTTTTAATTTTCTTCCTTCTTTTTCTTTTTTTTTCATTCATTTTAACTGACTTATCAATTCCTTCTAAAAAAAATTTAATTTGCATTTGCACAGTCATATTCTATCCCTTCATTGCATTTCACTTTATTTTTGTATTTAGGTTTTTCTTTCTTTACAATTTTGGGATGCAGTTTCTTCTAACAGACCAAAATACACACAAAATCTCATGTATGACTCTCTTCTATCCACCTACCTGATCATATTCTTGTTTAGTTTTGTTTAAATATTCTTCAATTTTCATCTTTCAAATTACATTCTAGCCTCTCAATGTATTTAGTTTTGTTTTCGTATATACAAGTTTTTCTTTCTTTACAATTTTGAGATGTAGTTTCCTCTAACAAATTGACCAAATACACTCAGGAGATAGGTGAACAGAACAGAGCAATACACTGTCTGTTTATACCCCTTCCTTTTTGTTGTTGTTGCTGTTTTCTTTCTCTTTTTTTGTTTTTAATTTCCATTTACAGTTATAATGAAAGGATATGTATTTAATTTTTGAACATATAAAAGTTTTTCTTTCTTTCTAATTTTGGGATCTAGTTTCCTAAAAAAGGGACCAAAATACACAGAATGCAGTGTATTGCTCTATTCTGCACACCTGTCTGATTATATTCTCCCATCCCTCATCCCCGGTTTCAGAGCTCTTCTGATTTCTTTCATGTATATTTCTCTGGGGTTGTTGTGGCCCTTTACTATTTTGTTCTATTGTTCATCTATTCTTCTCTGAAAAGACTGACAAGATGGGTAACTCACCTCAAAAGAGTGTAAGAGGCAGTAGTGACTGCCAGGGACCTTATCAAATGGACATTATTAAGATGTCAAAACTAGAGTTCAAAATAATAATTATAAAGATAATAGTTGGGCTTGAAAAAAGAAAAGCACAGAAAACACTAAAGAATCCCTTTCTGGAGAAAAAAAGAACTAAAATTAAACCAAGTCAAAATCAAAAAGGATATTCTTAATGAGGTTTAATTAAAAATGGAGGCACTAAGGGCAAGGATAAATGAGGCAGATGAGAGAATTAGTAATATAGAAAACCAAGTGATGGAGAATAAAGAAGATGAGGAAAAGAGATAAACAACTACTGGATTATAAGGGAAGAATTTGAGATGTAAGTGATACCATAAAGTGAAACAACATAGGAATAATTGGGATCCCAGAAGAGGAAAGGCAAGAGGGAGAGAAGGTGTATTGAGGCAAATTATAGCTGAGAATATACCTAATTTGGAGAAGAAAACAGGCAACAAAATCCAGAAAGCACAGATAATCCTTCTCAAAAATCAATAAAAATAAGTCAATACCCTGACATCTAATAGTAAAGTTTACAAATCTCAGACAAAGAGAAAATCCTGAAAGCAGTTTGGGATAAGAGGTCTGGAACATGAAACAGTGGAAATATTAGATTAGCCAGATACCTAGCCACAGAGACCTGGCAGGTCAAAAAGGACTGGCATGATATTTTCAGGGTGCTAAATAAGAAAAATATGCAGCCAATAATACTTTATCCAGCTAGGCTGTCATTCAAAATAGAAGGAATGATAAAAAGCCTCTAAGACAAACAAATTAAAAGACCTTGTGAGTCACCAAACTAGCCTTACAAGAAATATTGGAAGGGGTTCTCTAAGCAGAGAGCCCAAAGGTAATATAAACCAGAAAGGAAAAGGGATAATATACAATACCAGTCATCTTACTGACAGTACAATGGCACTAAATTAATATCTTTCAACAGTTACTCTGAATGTAAGTGGCCTAAATGGCCCAATTAAAAGACACAGGGTATCAGACTGGATAAAAAACAAGACCTATTGATAAGCTTTCTGCAAGAGATTAATTTTAGACCCAAAGACATTAATTTTAGACCCAGTATTTAAAGTAAGGTAGTAGAAAACAATTTACCATGCTAATGGACACCAAAAGAAAGCTGGGGTGGCAATCCTTATATCAAACCAAGTAGATTTTAAAGAAAAGACTATAATAAGAGATAAGGAAGGACAATATATCACATTTAAAGAGTCTTCCCATCAGTAAGATCTAACAATTTTAAATATCTATGCCCCTAACATGGGAACAACAATTATAAAAAAAATAAAAATAATAAATTAAAAAAAAATTAAAATCAAGGGAACACATCAGCAATAAAACAACAATAGTAGGGAACTTTAACACACCTCTCACTATAATGGGAAGATCATCTAACCAGATCAACAAGGAAATAAGAGCTTTGAATGACACATTTGAACAGATGGACTTCACATATATGTTCAGAACATTCTATATTAAAGTAACAGAATACACATTCTTCTCAAGTTCACATGGAACATTCTCCAGAATAGATCACATCCTGGGTCAATTAGGTCTCAACCAGTACCAAAAGATTAGGATCAGTCCCTCCATATTTTCAGACCACAGTGCTTTGAAATTGGGACAGACTCACAAGAGGAAATTGGAAAGAACTCAAATACATGGAGGCTAAAGAGCATCTCACTAAAAAATTAATGGATCAACCATGAAATTAAAGATTTGTTTTTAAATCATGGAAACATGAAAATGAAAACACAACTGTTCACAATCTTTGGGATGCATAAAGACTATCTAAAGAAGGAAGTATATAGCATTACAAGCCTTTCTCAAGAAATAAGATCTCAAATACACCTAAACGTACACCTAAAGGAGCTCGAGAAAGAACAGCAAATAAAGCCTAAACCCAGCAGAAGAGAAATAATAAAGATTAGAGGGGGAAAAAATGTCAATGAAATAGAAACCAATAGAAGAGTAGAACAGACAATGAAACAATGAGCTGGTTCTATGAAAAAAAGAAAAATAATAGCCAGGGGTTATCAGTCTTATAAAAAAGTAAAGGGAAATGACCCAAATAAATAAAATCATGAAAAAAAGAGGAGAGATCACAACCAACACCAAATAAATACAAATAATAAGAACATTATGAGCCACTATATGTCAAAAGATTAGACAATCTGAAAGAAATGGATAAATTCCTAGAGACATATAAACTACCAGAACTGAACCAGGAAGAAATAGAAAATCTGAACAGACCCCTAACAAGGAAGGAAATTGAAGCAGGAATCAAAAATCGCCCACAAAACAGGGGTGCTAGGGTGGCTCAGTGGGTTAAGCCACTGCCTTCAGCCCAGGTCATGATCCCAGGGTCCTGGGATCAAGTCTCACATCAGTCTCTAAGCTCAGCAGGGAGCCTGCTTCTCCCCCCCCCCATCTCTCTCTGCTGTCTCTCTGCCTACTTGTGACCTGTCTGTCAAATAAATAAATTAAATATTTTTTAAAAAATTGCGCAAAAATCAAGATCCCAGGGCCAGATGGCTTTCCAGGGGAATTCTACTAAACATTTTAAGAATTTATACCTATTATTCTTAAGCCTTAAAAAAGAAATTGGGGGTGCCTGCATAGCTCAGTAGATTAAGCCTCTGCCTTTGGCTCAGGTCATGGTCTCAGGGTCCTGGGATTGAGCACACTTTGGGCTCTCTGCTCAGTAGGAAGCCTTCTTCCCCCTCTCTCTGTACTTGCCTCTCTCCCTACTTGTGATCTCTATCTCTGTCAAATGAATAAATAAAACCATTTAAAAAAATAAAAATGGAAGGAAAACTTCCAAACACTTTTTGAAGCCAGCATTACCTTGATCCCAAAATTCACCAAAAAGGAGAATTACAGAGCAATATCCCTGATGAGCATGGGTGCAAAATATCTCACCAAACACTAGCCAATAGGATCCATCAGTATATTAAAAGGATTATTCACCACGACCTAGTGGGATTTATTCCTGGGCTACAAGATGGTTCAACATCTGTAAATCAATCAATGTGATACATCACATTAATAAAAGGACAGAAATCATATGATCCTCTGAATAGAGGCAAAAAAATCATCTGACAAAGTGTAGCATCCTGTCTTGATTAAAACTCTTCAAAGTTTAGGGATGGAGGGAAATGCTTCAATATCATTAAAGTCATCTATTAAAAACCCAGAGCAAATATCATTCTTAATGGGGAAAACTGAGAGCTTTTCCTCTAAAGGTCAGAAACATGGCAGGGATGTCCACTATCGATACTGCTATTCAAAATAGTACTAAAAATCCTAGCCTTAGTAGTCAGACCACAAAAAAAAATAAAAGGCACCTGAATTGAGAAAAAAGCTAAACACTCACTCTTAACAGATGACAGGATACTCTATGTGAAATACCCAGAAGACTCCACCCCAAAACTTCTAGAACTCATACAGGCATTCAACAGTGTCAGGATATAAGATCAATGGACAGAAATCAGTTGCATTTCTATAGACCAACAATGGACAGAAGAAAGAGAAATTAAGGAGTTGATCCCATTTACAATTGTCCCAAAACATTTAAGTTGCCTAGGAATAAATCTAACTAAAGAGGCAAAGTATATGTACTTAGAAAACTATAGAACCCTCATGAAATAAATTGAGAAAGCCACAAAGAAATGGAAAAACTTCCCATGCCCACGAATTGGAAGAATATTGTTAAAATGTCTAAGCGTAGACTCCACATTTAATGCAATCCCTAACAAAATACCATCTACTTTCTTCACAGATCTAGAACAAATTATCCTAAGATTTGTATGGAACCATTTGTATGGAACCATTAAAGACCCCAAATAGCCAAAGGAACGTTGAAAAAGAAAACCAAAGCTGGCAGCATCACAATTCCAGACTTCAAGCTCGATAAGGAAGCTATAATTATCAAGACAGTATGGTACTGGCACAAAACAGACACATAGATCACTGGAACAGAACAGAGAACTCAGAAATGGACCATCAACTCTATGGCCAAATAATTTTTAAAAAGCAGGACAGAATCTCCAATGGGGGGGGGGTATAGTCTCTTCAACAAATTATACGTGATATATTAATAATAGTTAATAAATAAATAAATAAAGCATTTATAGCTTTATTTCATAGGTCCCTGACTCTTATCCATTTATGATTTGCTAATTAATGCATGTGCTGCAAGAAACTAATAATTTAATCTCAGTCTTTAGTTTGTGACATAAAAAAAGATTTGGATAGAATTATCCAGGGAAAGATATATAAGTAGGATAGCCAGAATTTTATTGCGTGCTTCAAAATTCTAAGCACACTTCTACTTCTGAGTGAATAGATTTGAAAATGGGTCTAAAACAGATAATTGTATACCCCATGCTCATAGCAACATTATTTATAAAAGTCAAGGTAAAAGCAATACATAGGTCTATCAATTAATGAATAAGCAAAATGTAATACATACATACAGTAGAAGATTATTCAGCCTTAAAAAGAAGGAAATTCTCACACATGCTACAACATAGAGGAAACTTAAAGACATTATGCTAGTTACTAAATAAATAAATAAAATATGATTCCACTTCTTTGAAATAACTAGAGTAGTAAAGTTCATAGAGACATAAAACAGAGTGATTGCCAGGGGCTTGGGTAAAGGATAGAATGGGAAATTATTGTTTAATTGGTCAATATGTTATGGGCCAAACTGTGTCCTCTCAAAATCCCTGTGTTGAAGCCCTAATGCTCAGTATTTTAGAACTTGACTGTATTAGGAGATAGGACCTTTGAAGAGGTGATGAAGTTAAAATGAAGTCATTGAGATAGGCACTAATTATACTGGTATCCTTTTTTAAAAAAAAAAAGATTTTATTTATTTGAGAGAGAATAAGAGAGAGAGAGAGAGAGAGAATGAACAGAGGAGAGGGGCAGACAGAGAGGGAGAGGCAGGCTACCTACTGATCAGGGAACCCAATGCAGGGCTTGATTCCAGGAAATAATAAAGATGAGAGCAGAAACAAATGATATAGAAACAACCCAAATCAATGAAACTATGAGCTAATTTTCTGAAAAAATTAAAATTGATAAGCCCTTAGCCAGACTTAACAAAAAGAAAAAAAAAGGACCCACATAAATAAAATCACAAATGAAAGCGATCACAACAAATAACACAGAAATACAAACAATTGTAAGAGAATATTACAAAAAATTATATGCCAACAAGTTAGGCAATCTGAAAGAAGTGGATAAATTCTAGAACATATAAACCACCAAAACTGAAATAGGATGAAATAGAAAATGTGAAAAGATGCATAACCAGCAAAGAAATTGAATCAATAACCCAAAATTTCCCAACAAATGAAAGTCCAAAGCCATATGGCTTCCCAGGAGAATTCTACCCAACATTTAAAGAAGAGTTTATAGCTATTCTTCATTCATCTCAAACTGTTCCAAAAAATAGAAATAGAAGCAAAGCTTCTAAACTCATTATGCAAGGCCAGCATTACCTTGATTTTAAAACCAAAGACTCCACTAAAAAGAATTAGAGGTCAATGTCCCTGATGAACATTGATATAAATTTTTTCAACAAAATACTAGGAAATCAAATCTAACAGTAGATTAAAACAATCATTCACCATAATCAAGGGGGAATTTATTCCTGTGCTGCAAGGGTGGTTCAATATTCACAAAATCAACATGATACACCACATTAATAAAAGGACTGATAAAAACCATAAAGTCCTTTCAATACATGCAGAAAAAAATTTTACAAAACATAGATAAAAATCCTCAACAAAGTAGGGGTAAAGGAAACACACCTCAACATCAAAAAAGCCATATATGAAAGACCCACAGCTAATATAATCTTCAGTGGGGGAATCAGAGCTTTTCCTCTAATGCTAGGAACAAGACAGGGATGTCCACCTTCATCCTTACTATTTAACATAGTACTGGAAGTTGTAGCCTCAGCATTCAGACAGCAAAAAGAAATGAAAGGCATCCAAACTGCCAGGGAAGAGGTCAAATTTTCACTACTTGCAGACAACATGATATCATATGTAGAAAACCCAAAAGATGCCAACAACAACAACAGCAACAACAACAATTCTGGAATACATGAATTCAGCATGGATATAAAATTTGCATGAAAATCACAGGATATAAAATCAACACACAGAAATCTGTTGCATTTCTATACATCAATAATAAAACAGTGGAAAGAAAAATCAAAGAATCAATCCCCGTTACAATTCCACCAAAAACCATAAGACACATAAGGAATAAGCTTAACCAAGGGGGTTAAAAGACTTGTACTCTGAAAACTATAAAACACTTATGAAAGAAATTCAAGATGACACAAAGAAATAGAAAGCCATTCCATGCTCATGGACTGGAAAAAAGAAATACTGTTAAAAGGTCTATACTACCTAAAGCGATCTAATATTTAATGCAATCCCTATCACAATACCATCAACATTTTCACAGAGCTAGTACAAACAATCCAAAATTTGTATGGAACCACAGAGGAGCCCAAATAGCCAAAGGAATATTGATAAAGAAAAGTAAAACTGGTGGCATCACAATTCTGGACTTCAAACTATGGTACAAACCTGTAATCATCAAGAGAGTATGGTATTGGCACAAAAACAGACACATAGATCAATGGAACAGAATAGAGAACTCAGAATTGGACACACAACAATATGGTCAATCTTTGACAACACAAATAAGAATATCCAATGAATGAAAAGCAAATGAACAAAAACAGTCTCTTCAACAAATGGTATTGGGAAAACAGGACAGTAACATGCAGAAGAATGAAACTGAGCCACATTTTTATACCATGCACAAAAATAAATTCAAAATGGTTGAGGGACCTTGAAGTGAGACAGAAAACCATCAAAATCCTAGCAGACAACACAGGCAGAAACCTTTTTTTATTTTGATTGTAGCAACTTAGACACATCCCTGGAGGCAAGGGAAACAAAACAAAAATGAACTACTGGGATTTCATCAAGATAAAAATATTCTGCACAGTGAAGGAAACAATCAACAAAACTAAAAGGCATTCACAGACCTGTACCCTTGGGGATAAAAATATAAAATAAAAAAATTTATAAAACAAAACAAAACAAAAAAACTAAAAGGCAACCAAAGGAATGGGAAAAGATATTTTCAAATGACATATCAGATAAATGGCTAGTATCCAAAATAGATAAAGAACTTACCAAACAATACTCAAAAAAAATATCAAATAACCCAGTTAAGAAATGCACAGAAGACATGAATGGCACGTTTCCAAAATTGACATGCAGATGGCTAACAAGTACAAGAAAAGATTATGAACATCACTCATCATCATGGTAATACAAATCAAAAACATGAGGAGATACCACCTTACACCTGAATGGCTAAAATTAACCCAAGGAACAATAGGTGTTGGTGAAAATGTGGGAGAGAGAGGAATCCTCTTGCACTTGTTCATGGGAATGCAAACTGGTGCAGCTACTTTGGAGAACACCAAGGAGTTTACTGAAAAAGTTAAAAATAGAAGTACCCTATAATCCAGCAATTGTACTACTAGATATTTACCCAAAGGATACAAATATACAGATTCAAATGCCTACATTCACCCTGGTGTTGGCTATTGTTGATAATGTTATAAACTATGAGGCCCAAATGTCCAAATGACTGATGAATGGATAAAGGAGTAGTATGTACATAAACAATGGAATATTACTCAGCCATCAAAAATAATGAAATCATGCCATTTGCAACCAATGTGGATGGAAACAGGTGTAGTATTCTGAGTGTAATAAGTCAATCAGAGAAAGATAAATACCACATGATTTTACTCCTATATGGAATTTAAGAAACAAACAGATCAACATATGGAGGGGGGGAGGAGAAGAAAAAAGATAAAGAAGGAAACAAACTGTAAAAGACCCCGAAGGACAGAAAACAAACTGAGGGTTGATGAATACAGGTGTGGGGTAGATGGGCCAGATGGGTAATGGGTATTAAGGCAGGCACTTGTGAGGAGCACTAGGTGTTGTAAGTGATGAATCACTGAATTTTACTACCAAAACAAATATTATACTGTATGTGAACCAATAAGAGTTTAAATAAAAAATTTTAAAGATACAATGAAATAAAAATAGTACATTCATCACGTTAACACTGAATAATGTATAGAATGTTGAATTATTACATTGTACACCTGAAACCAACACAAAACTGTATTTACTATACCATAATTAAAATAAAAGTAATCCACATCTCAATATACTTGTGGAGAATAATCACTTAAACTTCCAACAAAAAGATGTCACTTAACCAGGTGCTGTATTAAGAAAAATAAACATGCATGTAACATCATGTTATCATTGCAATAATTTTAAAATAATCCCCTCCATGGTAACATATCTATGGATCTGTTGCCTGAAATCTGTGTTTATACCAACTTTCTTGTTCTCCAGACCACTGAATTCTTCTCACTATTCAAATGCAATTCTACATCTCTTGTATGAAAATTTGATTAAATACCTGGAAAAAGTGGCTTTGTCCCTAAGTCAAATAACTTGGAATCGTGCTAAATTCTGAAAACTTTTTATGGACTATTTTTACAATAGACAAAATAAAGATCAAATGGACACTAGTGTTCATTGTGCTTTATAAAATAAGCATAATGTGTCAGAGTATAAAAGTATATATATATATAGATAGATAGATAGATAGATAGATATACATATATATGTATATCTATATACTATAAAAGTTATTCCCAGATACAAAACTCTTGAAATAAGACTTGTATGCTTATATTGGTATAAGATATATGTGTATATCTCATAAACACACAGTTTTATACTGTAGTAAATAAGAAGGCTTAATACTATCCAATAGAGACTTACCTCGGACTGCCTTGTCAAATAAGAGACATGCACACCTCATGAGAAAAGTAGAACATATCTACCCTCACAAAAAAAAATCTATGTAATATTACTTTATAATAAAACGTCAAAGTCACAAGAATATTAAATAATGCTACAATTATTTCCTTTTTACCAGAAAAGCAGGGGAACTAGATTCTTGTCTCATGGAGTCAAAGAATGACTCTCATGGACAAAGGAAAGTGAGGAAAGTGACAGAAGTTTATTAAGCAAAGATACAGAAAAAGCTCTCAGGAGTGAGAGGGATCCCAGCAGGGTTGCCAATGAGGGCCATTAGGGTTGATCTTTTATAGAAAGCTAGCCAGAGAACTTACACCCTTTTAACATTTCTATTGATATCACCATTGAACATGGACTAGTGATAATACCTTCAATGGCTTACTTCCTTTTTAGGGTTTGGTTATTCTTTCTCGGTCACAGAAAAAAAAAAAAAAGAAAGAAAAAAAGGACACCAACCCCACATACCTAGGGCAGGGTAATCCAGTTTGTTCTTTATCTTTGGTTTCCCCACACTTCCACATTTTTGGGATTTCTATGAGCCTGATTACACCGCTCCCCATCTACCTTTCCCCACCTAGCCCCCATGTCTCTTACTCACCAGTAGTCCTTCTATCTAACCTAGAGAGCAAACATTTGTACATTTTCATTAAACTTGGGCTGGGTTCATTTTAATGTTTATAAGATAAATGCAGTAAATGCAGATACTTAAATAAAATGGGTATATGATCTACCATGGTGTGGTGGTCTATAACCCAAGGACATTCCGGAATGCTTAGTATATGAGGCTTAGAACACAATAAATTGGGGTTTAGGTCTTGGTCCCATTCATTATTATATAACTTAAGACAGGGTGTAGAACAGGGGCACCTGGGTGGCTCAGTTGTTAAGCATCTGCCTTTTGCTAGGGTCATGATCCCAGGGTTCTGAGATCAAGCCGCACATCAGCTCCCTCTCAGCGTGGAACTTCCTTCTCCCTCTCCCATTCCCCTGTTTGTGCTTCCGCTCTCCCTATCTCTCTCTGACAAATAAATAAATAAAATCTTTAAAATGATTTTAAAAAGATAAGACAAGGTATAGAATCTTTTTGAATGTACTTCAACATCTGGAATAAAGAAAAATACCTAACTAAAATATAGTCTCAATAATTAAGAAGCCTTGATAAACTCACAGGACTGGAGGGATTAGTGTTGGAGGTCAAAGCTAGGAAGTGATTTAGGGGTGTATAGTTCACCAGGCTTTAGGTTGGGACCCAAAAACTTTGCATTGTAGTATTAGCAATAAATTGGAATATGAATCCATAAAGGATTAAAGCACAATTTAGAATTATCTCAATCTGTCTGAATTAAGATCATTTTAGATTGCTGATGTTCCTAGCCTGTATATTTTCGAGAAGTGGGAATAAATTTTCTTTTAAGAAAGTATCAGCTGCATTCCAATTCAAGTTGGCAACCTAAGAGACTCCTGAACTAATTTCCTCATATGGACCTGAAACTATATCTATATAGAAAACAATTCCTACCAGAAGAAATCCAAAATTTAGCCGAGTTACTCCTATACATTGGGAAAACAGTGGTGGGGGGAGATATGTATATATTAAAATTGGTGAGAAAGACTGACACAATCTCACCATAAACCTCACCCTAGTACAGCAATATAAAATGAAGAAGAAAATCACAATTTCCATCTTTCCCACGAAGGGTAAAAGTCCTTACATTTAGTGCCCCAGGTTTTAAGACTTCTACCAGAGGGATCCGCTCCCAAAATATCTATCTCTTAAAGCCAATGGCACTTGTATCGATAAGCCTTATGATACTATAGTAAATAATTCTTCATGGGTTCCTGAGGACTATTAGGGCTATCTCTGGAGTTCAGCAGAGGAGCAAGGCTGAAATATCCAGTCTTTCTCTGAAGAGGCTCTATTTGCATATCTTAAAAGCAGCAGCCTGAAGGTCAGGCTTCTTACTTCATTCAAATCTAGTGACCTGTTGTAAGGCACTCTAGAAACTGGAGAAACTGGCAGGCACCATCTCTTCTCTCTCACTCTTTACCACTCCAGGTCTCTAGTTTCCTGAAAGAAGATTGTCAATATGTTTGGTGCCACAGCTTTTGTGACTCCTTACCAGGAGATTCAACTCTCTGTGTCCTGGCTCTATTGGCCAATGGGACTGGAATTTGTGAGTCCCACAGGACTGAGTCAGAGTAAGTTCTTAACTGGCTATCCCTCACGTATTTAGCACAGAAGCAGTGGACTGAAGGGGCCAGTATTTCCCTAAAAAGGCCTATTTGCATTTTTTTTCTAGTAACATATTTTAAAAGCTATAGCTTAAGGGTCAGGCTTATAATTTAATACTGCAGTGACAACTTCAATCCTCCCAAAAGACAAGGAAGGACAGCAGGCACCATCTTCACATTTTCTCTCTGCCCAGGGTCCCCATGAAAGGAGTTCATGCACATGTTGGATTCCTTGGCTTTGTGCTGCTGACTATAACACACATCCCTTGACAGTCTGTCTCTGGTGGCCAGCAGGGCTTATGTTCAGTAGTTTAATGTGACTATAGTAAATCAATAATTCTTAACTGGCTATCCTCCCCCCACTCCCAGGGCTTAGAGCAGAGTGCAAACCCCAAAGCTTATTTTACATTCTCTCACTCAAAAAGGTTTATTAGCATACTTTAAAAGCTCCTGCCTGAGGGTCCAGTTTCCAATCAGCCTTCATCTAGTTAATAACAGATCTCCCCATCTGGGACAGTGATAGGTCTTGGTACACCCTCAGCTAAAGGGGCTAAGAACAAAAAAGTCTGTTTGGACAATCACAAAGATATGAGACATAAGGAAGAGCTCAGGCCAGCAGAATGATGAAGGTTGATCTTCCACAAGGTCATTCCTTCATTCCTATTTAAGACAATGTCTTTCACCTTGGGAGAGTTGACAGTTTTATCTAATCACAGTAATTAACACAGAGTCGAGGAAAAAGAGAAATACCTTTCAAGCAAAAAAAAAAATAATAATAAATAAAATAATAATAATAATAATAATAAGGCAAAAATTCCCATGTAGACTTTAATAAAATACAGATAAGTTATTTATGAGGCAAAGAGTTTTAAAATAGGATCATAAAGGTACTTACTGAGATCAGCAGAGTAATGCACACAGTAAGAATTCAACAAAGTATTATGTTCTTAACATTTTTGTGTAACAAAAATCATAGAGCAGAAGAATATAGTAACCAAAAATTCCATAAAAGTTTGATAGTCGACTAGATGAAGCAGAAGAAAGGATCAACAAACTCAAAGAAATGACAATGGAGTTCATTAAATCAGAGGAGAAAAAGCAAAAAGAATTTTTTTAAGAAAAGAGTAAACATAGTATGAGGTACCTATGAAGCACCATCAAGTGGACAAATATTCACATTATAGAGGACCCAGAAAAAAGAAGAGAAAAAGAGACAGAAAAATGTCTTAAATAATGGCTGAAAACTTCCCTAGGGTGGAGAAAAACACAGACATCTAAACTCAGAAAGCCTATGGGTTCTAAAGAGGGTGAATCAAAAGAGACCTATATCAGGACACATTATAATTATGAAAAGTAAAAGAATATTAAAAGTAGCAAGAGAAAAAATCACATACAAGTTAAACTTCATAATTCATTTAAAAATCAAAATATCCTGAATCACTAAAGTAATCTTAAGAGCAAAGCTGGAAACATGACACTTACTGATTTCAACTTATATCACAAGACTATGGGAACTAAATAAATATGATTTTGCTATTTAAAAATGGACACAGGGGCACCTGGGTGGCTCAGTGGTTAAAGCCTCTGCCTTCGGCTCAGGTCATGACCCCAGGGTCCTGGGATCGAGTCCCGCATTGGGCTCTCTGCTTGGCAGGGAGCCTGCTTCCTAACCCTCTCTCTCTGCCTGCCTCTCTGCCTACTTGTGATCTATGTTTGTCAAATAAATAAAATCTTAAAAAAAAAAAAATAGACACATCTTAAAAACGAGTAGAATAAAAAGCCCAGAAATAAACCCACTCTTACATTGTCAATTTATGACAAAGGAGCCAGGAACATAGAATAGAGAAATGATGGTCTCTTCAATAACTGGTGTTGAGAAAACGGGACAGCCACATGCAGAATAAACTGGACCCTATTTATGTCATGCAAAAAGCAAAAACAAAGATCGATTAGTGATTTAAATGTAAGACCTAAAACCATAAATCTCCTAGAATAAATGGGATAATTCCCTTGGCATTGGTCTTGGAAACGATTTTTTGGATTGGACACCAAAAGCAAAGATGACAAAAGGAAAAAAAAAAAGTAAATGAGACCACATCAGATGAAAAAACTTCTGCATAGCAATGGAAATCATTAACAAAATTAAAACCAACCTAAAGAATGGGAGAAAATATTTGGATATCAACCCCTTATCAGACATAAGATTTGCAAAGTATGTACAGAACTTATAAAACTAAATATAAAAAAATACCTATTTAAAAAATTGGCAGATGAACTAAATCAAGATTTTTCCAGAAATAAAAGATATACAAATGGCCAACAGGTACATACAAAGGTGCTCCAAATTGTGATTATCATAAAAATCAAAATCACAATGAAATTTACTTCACACCTGTTAGAATGGGTATTATCAAAAGAATAGGAGATAAATGTTCAGAAGAACATGGAGAAAGGAAATTCTTATGTATCATCAGTAGGAATGTAAATTGGTGCAACCACCATGAAAAATAGTATGAAGTTTCCTCCAAAAATTAAAGATTGAACTGCTGTATGCCTAGCAATTCTATGTCTGTTTATATATTCTAAGGAAACAAAAGCATGATCTTGAAAAGATATCTGCACCCCACCACGTTTACCAAAACATTACTTATAATACTCAAGATCTGCAAACAACCTAACCCTCCATTACCAGATGAAAGAAAAGCTCGTGTGATTATATAGATCACACATACAATGAAAATTATTCAGCCATAAAAAGGAAATCCTGCCTTTATGAAAACACAGATAGACCTTGAGGACAATGTGCTAATAAGCCAGAGAAACAAATACTGTATAATATAATTTCATTTATGTATGGAATTTAAAAAAAAATCATGAATTTATAGAACAGGGAAAAGACTGATGTTTGCCAGAAGTAGGGGCAAGAGGTGAAATCGGTGAAGGTATTCAAAAGGCCTAACTTTCTACTTATAAGGTAAATAAGTCCTGGGGATACAATGTACATCATGGTTTCTATAGTTAATACGACATCATATACTGGGAAATTGCTAAGAGGGTAAGGTAGATTTTAAAGATTTTATTTATTTATTTGACAGACAGAGATCACAAGTAGGCAGAGAGGCAGGCAGGGAGAGAGAGAGGAGGAAGCAGGCTCCCTGCTGAGCAGAGAGCCCAATGGGGGGCTTGATCCCAGAACCCTGGGATCATGACCTGAGCTGAAGGCAGAGGCTTTAACCCACTGAGCCACCCAGGCGCCCCAGATGTTAAAAGTTATCATCACAACAGAAAAAATTGTAAATAGATGAAGTAGTAGACAATGACTAAATTCATTTTGTAATTTGCATATACTTATTATTTTCTATACTTAAAAATTAATGAAATGTCAAGGTCGAGTATATCACAATAAGACCAGAAAAAGAAATCATCACATATTCCTCTCAAGTTATCACAAAAAATTTTTATATAGTAGAATAAAAATTTTAAAAATAATGAGTCATTCAAAAAAATAATACAAAGAGAGAACCAAGAAAAAATAGGTTAATGGCACCAAAAACATATAGGACACCCCCCCAAGTACATAGGGAACCTGACTAAAAGAGTTACAAAATTGTACTTTAAAATAGCTATGATTTTTTATAATATAAAATTAGCACAAAAATATGACTGACAATATTTTCAGATAATTAAAATATCTTATGGTAATTTTAGAACTGAAATCTACAATAACTCAACAGATTGGTTTAAAAGCACCTTAAAAGAGGGCCACCTGGATGGCTCAGTCAGTTGTGCATCTGCCTGCATCTCAGGTCACCAGCACAGAGCCCTAGGATTAAGCCCCTAGTCTGGTTCCCTGCTTATCAGGGAAGCTGCTTCTCCCTCTCCCTCTGCTGCTCTCCCTGCTTGTGCTCTCTCTCTGGCTCGCTCTCTTTTAAATAAATAAAATCCTTAAAAAAATAAAAATAAATAAAATAAAAGCACCTTAAAAGAGATGGAGTTGGAAAGAAACCACTCTCGACATCTGCATGTTACATTTCTACGCATTCAAAACTTGTATACATATAGATGATTAGAATTAAAAACAAAATTAACAAGATGACTGACTAGACAAATCTGATATATAAAAATCAAGTGTATTTATTTGTCCTATAACAGATATATATTGAAAATATATCCTATATACCATTTAAGTAGCAAAGAAACATACCAAATACCATGAAGTATCTATCTAGATTCATCCACAGGAAACTATAATATTAAGCTTTAAAAATGAAAAGAAACATACACAGGAGGAAAGATGGTGGGGTAGAAGCGCACTACGCTAAACTCATCCCACAGACACATGGAGTCAGGAGGTATATCTGGGCAATGAACTCTGAAAATTACCTAAAGTCTGAGAGCACATGTTTTTCACAGCTAGTTATAGAGAGAGGTCCACATGGAAAAGAGGAGATGCAGAGGTTTGGTGGGGATCCAAACCCCCAATGTGAATAACCACAAATCGTAATGACATCACAGGTTTGGAAAAATGAGAAAGTCAGAACCCACACCAGGGACCTCTGGTACTGGGAAGACAAATCCCCATAATGTATAGCTGTCAAAACCAGTGGGGCTGAACTCCTGGGGCCCTAAAAGCCAGCAGGGCTTAATTCTGGAGAGCTGGAGGTCTATAGGAAATAGAACCACCAAATCTTGAAGAGCCAACATATTAAATAATTTCGTCCAAAGTAGCACAGAAACAGCATTTTCAAAAGCACCTGGGGGTGTACGTGAAGTAAAAGTACTGACTAACCTTAGAATAGGTACAGAAGGGATGGGTATCTGCAGATGACTTCTCTGGAAACAGAAGGGTTGGCAGGATCCTTTTCTCTTCCCCAGCTCGGACAGACAGACATTTGTGGGAAACAATCTAATACGTCCTACTTACTTTGCTCACATTGCGTGGCCCACTCCAGTATTCCCCCTGGGGACGCATACCACCCATCCCACTTGCCTGGGCAAGATATCCTTTTGAAGTGGCTTCTGCCCTACCTTACAGAGTGGGTAGATACCTCTAGGACTAGTTTTCCTCCTCGTGACACCTGTCCTAGGAAAGGATGAAGATAACCTCATATACCAGCACACACAGAGCTCCTGCAGCAAGTCCCTTTAGCTTCCTATGCAAGGAGCAACCCTGTTGTTTTGTGTGCATATAGCCGTAGCAGAAAGGCTAATTGCTCGGAGCTAGACTGAGTGCCAGCCCCACCGACCAACGAATCCACAGCAGCCACAATCAGACCTCTAAACAGTGCAGGGAGCAAACCCACAAGAGGCACAATGGGTCATTGCAGCTGGCTACTGAAATGGCAATAAGATATAGGCCTGATAAGAAGTTCAAATTAATGGACTTAAAAAAAATTAAAAAAAAAATTAACTCGGTGAGAATTTCAAAGAGATAGATACTACACAAAAGAGCCAGAGCTAAAGAATTCAATATCTTAAATAAAAAATATTTGAGGGAATCAATAGCAGTTCAGAGGAGGCAGAAGAATGGCTTAGCAATCTAGAAGAAAGGGTAATGAAAATCAACCAAGCTGAATAGCAAAAAGAAAAAAAAAAAGTTAAACAAATAGTTGAGAATAGGTTCAGGGAACTCAGAGACACAATCAAGCATAATAACATTTGCACTAGAGATCCCAGATGGAGAGTATAGAGAGAAGAGGGTAGAAAAATTATTTTGAAGAAACAACTAAATACTTCCCTGATCTGGGGAGAGAAACAGACACCCAGTTCCAGGAACAGAGAGCATGGAACAAGATGAACCCAAGAAGATCCGCACCAAGGCACATAATTTAAATAGCAGAAGTTAAAGTTACAGAAAAAACTCTAAAAGCAGCAAAGGGAGGAATAAGCAGCTACATACCAAGAAAGCCCCTTAAGGTTATCAGATGAGTTTGGACCAGAAACTTTGCAGGCCAGAAGAGAATGGCAGGATATAATCAAAATGCTGTAAGAAAAAGAAAGGAAAGGAAAAAAGAGGAAAGGAAAGGAAGACAGAACAAAACAAAAAACACTGCAGCCAAGAATACTCTCTCCAACAGCTGTGATAAGATGGCAAAATCACTAATCATCAAGGAAATGTAAATAAAAACCCCAAGGAGATATTATCTCACGTCATAATGGCCAGTGTCAAAGACAGAAGAAGTAATAACTATTGACAAGAATGCAGAGAAGGGAAAACTCCTGCACAGTTGATGGGAATGTAAATTGGTACAGCAACTATGGAAAACCATACGGAGTTTCCTCAAAATATTGACAATAGAAATATTACATGATGCAATAATTCTACTCTCGATTTACCAAAGAAAAATTAAAAACACTAATTTGAAAAGATATGTACCCTTGTTTATTGAAATAGCCAAGATATGGAAACAATACAAGTGTCCACTGACATATGAATGGATAAAGTGGTATACATATGTATACGTATGTGCACGCACACACACACACACACACACACATATACAATGGAATATTACTCAGCCATAATAAAGAATGTGGCTTTGCCATTTGGGATAATATGAATGGACCTAGAGGGTATTCTGCTAAAGGAAATAAGTCCAAGAAAGACAAATACCATATGATTTCACTTATATGTAGAATCAAAAAAAAAAAAAAAGATTCTTAAAACAGAGAACAAACCGAGTGTTTGCTAGAGGGGATGTGTAGGGAAGCAGCGATGTGCGAAATGGATGAAGGGGATTAAAAAAGACAAACTTCCAGTATAAAATAAATAGGTCACTGAAATGAAAAGTACGGCATAAGGAATATAGTCATATTGTAATAATGTTGTAGGTAACAGAAGGTGCTCCCCACAATAACCGTGGTCACTCAGTAATGCATAGAATTGTTCAATCAATATATTGTATACCTGGGGCTAATATAATAATGTATGTCAATTATACTTCAATTTAAAAAATTAAAATAAAGCTAAAAAATGGAGGCTTGGCTTACCTGCAATACCCTAATTTTGCCATAATATCATAAATCCATTAATTGGCTGAATTTTACCTAAAAAGTCTGTTGTTTTATCTTTTAAGTTATGGCTTTGTATCATTCAAAGAGCAACACCACAAGCAACAGCAGGAAAATGGACAGGCCTGCTGAAGTTATAGATGAAAAGCCTTGGAAAAGTAATGATGCCATTTTATCCAAATAATTTAGTTTGAATATATTATGAATAAAATTCTGGCAATCAAGTCAATTCTAAAGTTATATAAAAAGTAAAAGACCAAGAATAGCACAGAAAATATTAAAGAGCAGAAAGAAAAAGAAGAAAAAAAGGGAAGACTTGCTACCCTGAGTAACAGTAATATTATAGTAATGAGGACAGTGTAGTCTTACTGCAAGACTAGAAGTATACATCAGTAGAAGTCTTTAGAAATCTAAAGACAGACTCATACAATTTTAGTACTAAACTTATGACAAAGGTGGACCTTCATTTCATCATCCAAATAGAGGTCTTTTTATTAAAATATTAGAGTCAACTACTATATCACTATTATAAAAAATTGAAAAACAAGTTAGACCATTCCCTAACATCATATACAAAATCACTTTCAGGTGCATTATCATTGAATTTAAAAAAATAATAACTTCTAGAAGTTGTTGGAGTTATTTTATGGTCCAGGGCCTCTTGTTAAGTTTTGTTTTGTTTCTTTAATAACCAAGCAATATAAATACATAAAATAACCCAAAATGAAAAAATGGATACATTTTTATATTAAAATTTAACACCACTAAACTATAAAAAGAATAGATCCAGTTAATCAAATGTAAGCCACAATTTGAAAAATGATAATAGATTGATATCCAGAAAATAGAATTCTGACAGATCACTAAAAAGAAGTAATCTGATTAAAAAGCAGATAAAACACTTGAATAGGTATTTCATAGGATATTTTTAAAGACAATAAAATCAGAGGAAACGGTGATCAACCTCGTTACTCATGAGGGAAATGGAAATTGAATAGCAATTAGATAATACTACTCTTCTACAAGAGGAGAAGACTCTTGAAGTTGGTTGTAATTATTTCCATTCTAGCAGGCCTGCTCCCTGACAATGTAAGTTTAAAAATCTATGTCAGAAAAAAAAAAAAAATCTATGTCAGAAAAATGAAGTCAATTTCCCCAGACTTTTCTCTGTCTTTGACTTGCTACTTGCCTTAGCCAGTAAAATGAATTAGAAGGGTATTGTGCCAGCTCAGAATTTGGACCTCAAGAAATTTTGCATATTTTCATTATCATTCAAGAGCCTTTACAGTTGCCATGTAAAAAACTCATCCTACCCTATTAGACAATGCCAGACCACATGGAACCGACACAAGCTATCCCAGCAAGGGGCACTCCTGATCAACCTGCTCAGGCCACCAGCTCAAACTGGCACCTTCCTGCAGAAACATTAGTGAACTAGCTGAGACCAAAGGAGTCACTCAGCCCAAAGGAAGTATACTCATTTCAAGACAACGGTTGTTGTTTAGTAAGGCCAATGTGTTAGAGTAATTTGTAATACAGAAAAAGTTACCAATATTAAACATTCATCAGACTGGTTTCTCAAAAAGTGAAATTTTAGTTTATAAAACAACCCATTTACTGATACTGGATGGTAAATTGTCAGAAGCATTTTGGAAAGTTTTGGACGTTTTACATTTTTTGGAAATTTTTATATTTTCTTTTCTTCCATATATAACATAGCAATAAAGTTTAAATAAAAATGCATATCTGTGTGACCCAACACCATTCTTAGATTTATACTTCCCAGAATATACATAAAAGTGCCAAAATGTTTATAGCATCAATCTCAGTATTCATAAATTAATGATAAATTGTGGATTTATGGATTATAATACCATACAACAAGAAAATGAACAAACTATGGCTATCAACAAAATAGATTTCTCCCACACATATAATTTTGGGTCAAAGAAATAGATACAAGATAATTATTCTGTACTTATATATGTAGTTCGAAGGTAATACAAACTAATCTAATGATTTAGTAGTCAGGCTAGTGCTTAAAGTACTTATTTAGTAGTCAGGAAGTACTTCTATTGTGGAATCATGAGGGGGTTTCCGTCATTCTGATAAAATTCTCCACATGGATGGCTGTTTACACAGATATATTCCCTTTATGAAAGAAATATTGAAATGTGTTCTTATAATTTAGGCACTATATTTCCTATATAATTTTTAATTGTACAGAAGGTAGTGAGACTAGGAAATTAGTTGCATCTTTCGATCTTACTTCTCCTCTAATGTATATAATTGCATTAAGAATGTATAAATCATAAGCCATTTTCTAGAAATTGAGACCACAGAAACATTTTTTTTCCTCTTTTTTACATGTAATATGCTCTGCTTTCACCCTACCTTGACATATAGAAATTCTGAGTACTTGTTTTTTTTTTTTTTTTTTTTTTATTTATTTATTTGACAGAGAGAAATCACAAGTAGATTGAGAGGCAGGTAGAGAGAGAGGAAGGGAAGCAGGCTCCCCGCTGAACAGAGAGCCCGATATGGGACTCGATCCCAGGACCCTGAGATCATGACCTGAGCCGAAGGCAGCGGCTTAACCCACTGAGCCACCCAGGCGCCCTGAGTACTTGTTTTTTTAAACACAGGGATTTTCTGCTCCAGACTTGTTTCCTTGGTTTAGATTCTGCCTTCTTCTCTCCCTTCTAATGTGTTCTTCACTTCTCTTCATTAGGTCAGTCATTAATGTTTACTGAATACCTTTGACATACCAGGCATTTTTCTAGGAACAAAACAGATAAGACTTGTTTCCACCGTGCTCACATTTTAGTGGACTGCACTAGACATGTAAGTAGGCATAACAAGACAAGACGTGGTAGTCTGTCTAATCTCAACATTCTTTCTCTGTGCCCCTTATATAATGATTATTAGAAGCAGATTATCTTCTTGCTTGTGAGGTACGTAGAACATCCAAGCCTGTGGCATATTGGACTGTTGATACCAAACCATTCCCTGTACTCCATTCTCCCTCTATAATAGGATGATACATATTTGACTACTGTGCTATTAACTGCGTGTGCGCTCCGTGGAAAACTTCATTCTTTTCACCTCCTTAAACTTTTTGTATGCTGAAAAGGTTATTTATTTCAACAACAAAAGCTACCTTACAGGGGTGCCTGGGTGGCTCAGTGGGTTAAGCTGCTGCCTTCGGCTCAGGTCATGATCTCAGGGTCCTGGGATCGAGTCCCGCATCGGGCTCTCTGCTCAGCAGGGAGCCTGCTTCCCCCTCTCTCCCTGCCTGCCTCTCTGCCTACCTGTGATCTCTCTCTGTTAAATAAATAAAATCTTTAAAAAAAAAAAGCTACCTTACATGATATGAATAACAAACTTGGAAACTAATTTGAAGAAATGCCTACTGAGGTACCAACTCTAGCCTCTATTTTATTGTGCTCAGAATTAAATATATATATATATATATATATATATATATATATATATATATAATTTGAAGAAATGCCTACTGAGGTACCAACTCTAGCCTCTATTTTATTGTGCTCAGAATTAAATATATATATATATATATATATATATATATATATAATCTGTTTTAACAGCCTTTTTATTTCACTTGAGCTATCCAAAATACATTTTTTAATGTTATGTAATCTCTTGATTGTTTTACATTTCTGAATCCTTTTGGAATTCTATATTGAGTATTTATGTTTGGCTAAGATATAAAACAAGTTTTCACAAACTATTTAGAGAAAAAAATATTTCCCTAGGTGTTATTAGCTCTGTGAACTCATCCACTTTTTTTAAAAAAAATTTTTACTTTGTTATTTACCTATAATGTATTATTAGCCCCAGGAGTACGGGTCTGTGAATTGCCAGGTTTATACACTTCACTGCACTCACCATAGCACATACCTTCACCAATGTTCATAACCCAACCACCCTCTCCCTAAACCCCTGTCGCTGGCAACCCTCAGTTTGTTTTGTGAGATTAAGAATCTTTTATGGTTTGTCTCCCTCCCAATCCCATCTTGTTTCATTTATTCCTTCCCTACCCCCCAAACCCAACACATTCCCTCTCAACTTCCTCATATCAGGGAGATCATATGATAATTGTCATTTTCTGAATGACTTATTTTGATTAGCTTAATACCCTCTAGTTCTATACATGTTGTCGCAAATGTCAAGATTTTATTTCTTTTGATGGTCATGTAGTATTCCATTTTATATATATATACCACATCTTCTTTATCCATTCATTTTTTGATGGACATCTAGGTACTTTCCATAGTTTAGCTATTGTGGACATTGCTGCTATAAACATCTGGGTGCACATACCCCTTCAGGTCATTACATTTGTATCTTTAGAGTAAAACCAGTAAAGCCATAGCTTAGCTCAATTTTCAACTTTTTGAGGAACCTCCATGCTGTTTTCCAGAATGGTTGCAACAGCATGCATTCCCACCAACAGAGTAGGAAGGTTCCCCCTTCTCCACATCCTCACCGGCATCTGTCGTTTCCTGACTTGTGAATTTTAGCCATTCTGACTGGTATGAGGTGATATCTCATTGTGGTTTTGATTTGTATTTCCCTGATGCCGAGTGATGTGGAGCACTTTTTCATGTGTCTGTTGGCCATCTGGATGTCTTCTTTGCAGAAATGTCTGTTCATGTCATCTGCCCATTTCCTGATTGGATTATTTGTTCTTTAGGTGTTGAGTTTGCTAAGCTCTTTATAGATTTTGGATACTAGCCCTTTACCTGATATGTCGTTTGCAAATATCTTCTCCCATTCTGTCGGTTGTCTTTGGTTTTGTTAACTGTTTCCTTTGCTGTGCAAAAGCTTTGATCTTGATGAAGTCCCAATACTTCATTTTTGCCCTTGCTTCCCTGCCTTTGGCGATGTTCCTAGGAAGAAGTTGCTGCAGCTAAGGTCGAGGAGTTTGCTTCCTGTGTTCTCCTCAAGGATTTTGATGGATTCCTTTCTCACATTGAAGTCCTTCATCCATTTTGAGTCTATTTTCATGTGTGCTATAATGGAATGGTCCGGTTTCATTTTTCTGCATGTGGCTCTCCAATTTTCCCAACACCATTTGTTGAAGAGACTGTCTTTTTTCCATTGAACATTTTTTCCTGTTTTGTTGAAGATTAGTTGACCATAGAGTTGAGGGTCTATTTCTGGGCTCTATATCCTGTTCCATTGATCTATGTGTCTGTTTTTGTGCCAATACCATACTGTCTTAATGATGAGAGTTTTGTAGTAGAGCTTGAAGTATAGAATTGTGATGCCACCAACTTTGGCTTTCTTTTTCAACATTTCTCTGGATATTTGGGGTCTTTGGGGTCTTTTCTGGTTCCATATAAATTTTAGGACTATCTGTTCCATTTCTTTGAGAAAGATGGACTCTAGATGGATTGAAAAAGATGTATTCTATTTCAATAGGGATTGTATTAAACGTGTAGATCGCTTTAGGTAGCATAACATTTTCACAGTATTTGTTCTTTCAATCCATGAGCATGGAAAATTTTTCCATTGCTTTGTATCTTCCTCAATTTCTTTCATGAGTACTTTATAGTTTTCTGAGTACAGATTCTTTACCTCTTTGGTTAGGTTTATTCCTGGGTATCTAATGGTTTTGGGTGCAATTGTAAATGGGATTGACTCCTTAATTTCTCTCTCTTCTGTCTTGTTGTTGTGTAGAAATGCAACTGATTTCTGTGCATTGATTTTATATCCTAACACTTTACTGAATTCCTGTACAAGTTCTAGCAGTTTTGGAGTGGAGTCTTTTCGGTTTTCCACCTAAAGTATAATATCTTCTGCAAAGAGAGATAGTTTGACTTCTTCTTTGCCAATTTGGATGCCTTTAATTTCTTTTTGTTGTCTAATTGCTGAGGCTAGGACTTCTAGTACTATGTTGAATAGCAGTAGTGATAATGGAAATCCCTGTCATGTTCCCGACCTTAGCAGAAAAGCTCTCAGGTTTCCTCCATTGAGAATGATATTTGCTGTAGATTTTTCATAGATGGCTTTGATGATATTGAGGTATGTACCCTCTATCCCTACACTTAGAAGAGTTTTGATCAAGAAAGGATGCTGTACTTTGTCAAGTGCTTTTTCAGCAGCTATTGAGAGTATCATGTGGTTCTTGTTCTTTCTTTTATTGATGTGTTGTATCACATTGATTGATTTGTGGATATCGAACCAAACTTGCAGCCCTGGAATGAATCCCACTTGGTCCTGGTGAGTAATCCTTTCAATGTACTGTTGGATCCTATTGGCTAGGATTTGGGTGAGAATTTTCGCATCTGTGTTCATCAAGGATATTGGTCTAGAATTCTCTTTTTTAATGGGATCTTTGTCTGGTTTTGGGATCAAGGTAATGCTGGCCTCATTAAATAAGTTTGGAAATATTCCTTCCACTTCTATTTTTTGGAATGGTTTCAGGAGAATAAGAATTAATTCTTCTTTAAACGCTTGGTAGAATTCCCCTGGGAAGCCATCTGGCCCTGGGCTCTTGTTTGTTGGGAGATTTTTGATGACCGTTTCAATCTCCTTACTGGTTATGGATCTGTTCATATTTTCTATTTCATCCTGGTTCAGTAGTGGTAGTTTATATATCTCTAGGAATGCATCCATTTCTTCCAGATTGTCAAATTTGTTGGCATATAGTTGCTCATCATATGTTCTTATAATTGTTTGTATTTCTTTGGGGTTGGTTATGATCTCTCCTCTTTCATTTTATTTATTTGTTTCTTTTTATTTATTTAATTTTATTCAGGATTTTATTTACTTGAGTCCTTTCTCCTTTCTTTTTGATAAGTCTGGCCAGAGGTTTATCAATCTTATTAATTCTTTCAAAAAACAACTCCTAGTTTCATTGATTTGTTCTACTGTTCTTTTGGTATCTGTTACATTGATTTCTGCTCTGATCTTTATTATTTATCTTCTCCTCCTGGGTTTAGGCTTTCTTTGTTGTTCTTTCCCCACCTCCTTTAGGTGTAGGGTTAGGTTGTGTATTTGAGACATTTGTTGTTTCTTGAGAAAGGCTTGTATCATTATATATTTTCCTCTCAGGACTGCCTTTGCTGTGTCCCTCACATTTTGTACAGTTGTTTTCATTTTTATTTGTTTCCATGAATTTTTTTTCAATTCTTCTTTAATTTCCTGGTTGACCCATTCTTTCTTTAGTAGGATGCTCTTTAGCCTCCATGTATTTAGGTTCTTTCCAAATTTCCTCTTGTGATTGAGTTCTAACTTCAGAGCATTGTGGTCTGAAAATATACCCAGAATGATCCCAATCTTTGGTACCAGTTGAGACCTGATTTGTGACCCAGGATTTGATCTATTCTGGAGAATGCTCCATGTGCAGTAGCGAAGAATGTGTATTCTGTTGCTTTGGGATGGAATGTTCTGAATATATCTGTGATGTCCATCTGGTCCAGTGTGTCATTTAAGGCCTTTATTTCCTTATTGATCTTTCTTGGATGATCTGTCCATTTCAGTGAGGGGAGTGTTAAAGTCCCCTACTATTATTGTATTATTGTTAATGCGTTTCTTTGATTTTGTTATTAATTGGTTTATGTAGTTGGCTGTTCCCATGTTAGGGGCATAGATATTTAAAACTGTTAAATCTTGTTGGACAGATCCTTTGAGTATGATATAGTGTCCTTCCTCATCTCTTATTATAGTCTTTAGCTTAAAATTTAATTGAACTGATATAAGGATTGCCACCCCAGCTTTCTTCTGATGTCCATTAGCATGGTAAATTGTTTTCCACCCCCTCACTTTAAATCTGGAGGTGTCTTTGGGTCTAAAATGAGTTTCTTGTAGACAGAAAATTGATGAGTCTTATTTTTTATCTATTCTGATACCCTGTGTCTTTTGATTGGGGCATTTATCTCATTTACATTCAAGGTAGCTATTGAGAGATATAAATTTAGTGCCATGGTATTGCCTATAAGGTGACTGTTACTGTATATTGTCTCTGCCCCTTTCTGGTCTACTACTTTGAGGCTCTCTCTTTGTTTAGAGGACCCCTTTCAATATTTCCTGTAGAGCTGGTTTAGTGTTTACAAATTCTTTTAGTTTTTGTTTCTCCTGAAAGCATTTTAACTCTCCTTCTATTTTCAGTGATAACCTAGATATATATAGTTTTCTTGGCTGCATGTTTTCTCATTTAGTGCTCTGAATATATCATGCCAGTTCTTTCTGGCCTACTAGGTCTCTGTGGATAAGTCTGATGACAATTTAATATTTTTACCATTGTGTGTTACAGACTTCTTGTCCTGGGCTGCTTTCAGGATTTTCTCTTTGTCACTAAGATTTGTAAGTTTTACTATTAGATAACAGGATGTGGACCTATTCTTGATTTGGAGGTGGTTCTCTGTGCCTCCTGGATTTTGATGCTTGTTCCCTTTGCCATATTAGGGGAATTCTCTACAGTAATTAACTCCAATATACCTTCTCCCCCTCCCTTTCTTTCTTCTTCTTCTGGAATACCAATTATTCTAATATTTATTCATCTTATGGTATCACTTATCTCTCGAATTCTCCCCTCATGGTTCAGTAGTTGTTTGTCTGTCTTTTGCTCAGCTTCTTTATTCTCTATCATTTGGTCTTCTATACCACTAATTATCTCTTCTCCCTCATTTTTCCTACCAGTAAGAGCCTCCATTTTTGATACCACCTCACTAATAGCTTTTTTTTTTTTTATTTCAGCTGGTTTAGATTTTAGTTCTTTTATTTCTCCAAAAAGCGTTTTGATTTCTCCATACAGCATTTCTCTAATATCTTCCATGCCTTTTTCAAGCCCAGCTAGCACCTTGAGAATAGTCATTCTGAACTCTAGATCTGAGATATTACCAACATCCATATTGATTAGGTCCCTTGCCTTTGGTACTGCCTCTTGTTCTTTCTTTTGTGTGGTGAGTTTTTCTGTCTTGTCATTTTATCCAGATAAGAATATATGAACTAGAGAATAAAATAGTAAAAGAGTGACAAAGACTCCAGAAAAACGTGCATTAACCAAATCAGAAGAGACCCCAAATCAGGAGAAGAAAGGAGATAAAAAGAAGTCCAAAAAAACTTAAAAAGAACATATATATATATATATATATATATATCTGGTGAATGGAACAGAGCCACCCACTAAGTTGGGGAGTATTTTGGTCTCTTAGAAGAAACTACCTCCCCAAATTCTAAAGAAATGAAATATAATTACACACACACACACACTCACACACAAATAAAGGTAAATACGAAGGGATGAAATATGACTATAAAGATGAAAATTTTTAAAAAGTTCTAAAAATGAAGTTGATAAGATAAGTTGGTTGGGAAAAGAAAGAAAAAGAAAGTGGAAAGAATTTGTTAATGCTGGAGACTAGAACAAAGCCCTGTGTTAGTTATATTTTAATCTATTAGAAGAAGTTGTATCCAAAGTTTTTTTTAGAAGAACAAACCTTATGTGTGTACAAAAAATAAAGTTAGATACAATGAATGATAGAATATGACATAATAATGAAGATTGAAAAAGATTATTTTTAAAGAAAGGTATTGTTAATATAAACTAGTTAGAAAGACATTAAAAGAAGAAAGAGTAAAAGTTTAAAAAAATAGAATAAGAAAAAAATATTTAAAAATTATTTATTTAAAATTATTTAAATTATTTATTTAAAAATTAAATTTAAAAATTTAATTAATTTTGCAAGACTAAAGAATCATGGGGAGAAAGCATGAATTCCATGCTTTTGCTTTCCCCTCTTCTGGAATTCTGCTGTTCTCCTTGATCAGTGAGCTTCGTCTTGACTGGATGTTCTTGCTGATCTTCTAGGAGGAGAGGCTTGTAATAGTGATTCTCAAGTGTCTTTGCCTGAAGCAGAATTGCACTGCCCTTGCCAGGGGCCAGGCTAAATAATCTGCTCCAGTTCACTCTGGGGAGCTTTTGTTCCCTGAATACTTTCTGTAGAGCTCTGGAGGATGGGAATGAAAATGGCAGCCTCCCAGTCTGGCCAGGAGGAGCTGAGAGCTTGGGGTTCCACTCCTCAGTATGCCCTCAGAGAAAAGCACTCAATCACTCCCATCTCCCTGGCCATCCAGCCGCACTCTGAGCTCATCCAGCCTGTGACCAACCTTCTCTGTCTCTGGTGCACAGTCCCACCTGGAATTTCCAAACACAGAAAATCCCTGCCCCTCTTCCAAGGGGTCTCCACAGATCTGTCACTTGTGGGGTTCCTGCTCAAGAAGCAGTGGTTTGATTGTGCCTCAGATTACAGTTTAAGGTAACCCTGAGTTGAGAGCTCACTCCTTGGCTCTATCTCTGTAGCTGGCTTCCCCACTCTAATACTTGCAAGCTCTGTGATATTCAGACAGTACCAATCCTTCCGTGACCCCATGGGACCTGAGACCACACTGTCCCTGTGAGGGATCCACCTCTGCTTAGCCCCTGGAGTGATGTCCCTCAGTGGAGCAGACTTTTAAAAGTTCTGATTTTGTGCTCCATTGCCTCACTGCTTGCCAGGAGCCAATTCCTCCCCTCACAGTCTATCTTCCTGTCACTTTGGATTCACTTCTCCACGGGTCCTAAACCTCAGAAAGTGGTTGATTTCCTGTTTCTAGAATTGCTGTCTTCTTCTCATCAATCTCTTATTAGATTTATAGGTGTTTAAAATGGTTTGATAAACTATCTAGCTTATCTCCTGCTACCTGATGTCACCTCAGCCTGCTACTCCTTTGCCATCTTGACTCCTCCCCTGTACTCATACACTTTATAAGATATTGTTGAAAAGTCATTTCTGGCTTAGCTCTTGTTCCCTACTGCAAATTTGTTTGTATTTCTATAATTTGCATGATATGGGAAGATCAAAAGCTATCATTACTGACTAGTGAAAACACAAAGAACATGTTTACACAATTTATACAAGTATCCTTTTTTTAAGTCAATAGATAAACAGAAAAACTTAAAATTTTCCCCTAATTTGGTATATAATCTTCATGTTGTTGATCAATTAATGAAAAAATATAACAGAAGTTAATATTAATTCGTTCTTCTAAAACTCTGTATTCCCAGTCATTCAAAATATTTGCCTACATAGACCCATCTAATTTTGTTTTATTTATTTTTTATTGTTTTTAAATTTTTATTTGAGAGAGAGAGAAAGCACAAGCAGGGGGAGGAGCAGAGGCAGAGGGAAAGCAGACTCCCAATTAAGCAGGGAGCCAGATATGCAGGCCTCAATCCCAGGACCCTGAGATCATGACCTAAGCTGAAGTCAGACCCTTAAGAGGCTGAGCACCCAGGTGCCCCTCTAATTTTGTTTTAATATAACTTTCTTCTTTGAGTCTTTGGTCTCTAAATACAGCCCATTTCACAACTATTATTCTACATTTTAGAAAGTCAACCAAGCTTCACTATGACTCTGATTGTATGAAGCTTTTCCATGTGATCTTGTATCCTGTACATTGCATAATTCTCTTCAACAGGCACAGCTAATTAAGTTCTGTAATCAAGGACACTGCAGCCAAGAACCAATTTAAAAATTAAATGCTGAAAACAGAACAACATGATTTACTCTACAATTAAATGATTAGAGAAAAAGGGACTGTGGCATATTTTGCTGTTTTTAAAACATTAGAAAATCTTCACAATGAATTTTAACATTTTTCTTTATAACACTGAGCATTCTGGTCTAACCCCACAAACTCTTTGGTCTAATATGACTAGCTTTAGGTATTTTTCAGCAGGTAGCTTTAAACTCTCTATGTATTTAAGTTTAAAATTAAGGGACCTCTTGGCAATATTGTTTTGCAGACGTGGTCTTTTGCTCATAGAGGACATGTTTTCACAAGAATACAAATTTGGTAGTCCCATAATAGTAACACCAGAGCACGACACTTGGCTGTTTCCCTTGTAAACCCACTTTTTTTTTTTTCTGTTTTTACATTCCATTTTACATTTTCCTCCCTTATGCATCAAATGATGCCTAAAACCGTCTTTTCAATATATCCTTCTGCCTGAAATTGGACTAAGGCAAGGACTCCCTAGTTCACCATGTTCGATAAGCTTTTTATCATTATTGTCCTTAGCCACTTCTCTGAAGTGCCTATATATGGACTGTAACTTAAAACTGTGAGTTTGGTGGGGGGGAGGTTACTGGTTGTGGATCTGGGGCTTATTTATGTGAGAGAGCTATCAATGATGTGATAGCCAAAGTTTCAATGTTTGGTTAATTTCATTTCAGTATCAATGGGTAAATTAAAGTCTTTCCATTGATTGTTCATATGTTGCCTGAAACTACTTGCTTTTATGTGGAAATGAGAGCACGGTAGAAAATGTAGACATTTATTTTATACACTAGTCAACAAGGAATGAGATATGAAATATTCATATTTATATACAAAAATTATTGCAAATAAAACTTGTCCCCAAACACAACTGATAGTGCCTGTTAAGCTTAAAATTATCTTGAATATATGATAAGGTCCTGTATTGTTTACAACAGTACGATGAAAGTTGGGTTATTTAATACTGCCTGAGGACCAGTTTGTCCTTTAAAGCTGTAATGTGTAATACTAATAAAGCTTGGTTCTAAGAAATGTAAGTATTATTAAAATAATATCATTATTAAACTTCAGTTATCTAAGTTAAGTTAACCTTGAGGAAAAACATTGAATAAACCAAACAATCTTTATAAAATGCCTAATTTTAAAAGTACTGCTAGTACTTCAGGTGTGTGTATCGCTTTATAGCCAATTGTTTTTATTACTTAACTTTAACTTTGCTGAGATCTCTAGCTTTTTCTCTCATATGACTTCTACCAAAAGGACTTTCTGCTTATTTAAGCTGTAGGCCAAAATTGTTTAACTCAAAATGATTTAATATCTAGATGTTAACAGTTTACCCATTAAAAATATTTTACTGGAATTTTTATTTTAGGTCAATGCCTTTTCCAATATTATTTTCCTAACTGAAATTAGCTAAGCCATGGAAAAACTGGGGGTGGGGGTTAGTTCTAATAAATTAGGTAATTAAATACTCTTTGTGCACTGAACAAAATCTATATGCATTTCTCACTCATAATAAAGTCCAACCAAATATCCAGAAGGGTGTTTTTCAGACACCAGCTTGTGGTCCCCACATATTCAACACTTAATTTCCAAGGTCACCAAAAAAGAGAAAAGAGACAATGGAGTAAGAAAGCACATCTACTCTTCAAATTATTTTGGCTTCAAAGTGACATAACACCTTATATTAATTTCATATTTCCAAGTTACTACAAACCAAGTTACTACTAACCAAGTTACTACAAACCTTTGGCTTAAACCAACACTTTTTTTTTTTTTTTTTTTTTTGTAGTAATGCAAGGCCTAAGTCCTAATAGAGGACTTTTCAGCATCCTTCCTCCCTATTTAAGAACATTTGTGATTACATTGACCACACCTGCTTATTCCAGAATAGTCTCCTTATGGTCAGCTGATTAGGGACCTTAATTCCACTTGCAGCCTAAATTTCCCCTTTGCCATGTAACCTGACATATCCACGGGTTCTGGAGATTAAGATATAGAAATCTTTGTGGGGCCATTATTCTGCCTACTAATTAATTCATTTTCACTCACTTGGACTGTTAGAGATAGACTTTTTTTTTTTTAATTATTTATTTATTTATTTATTTGACAGAGAGAGATCACAAGTAGGCAGAGAGGCAGGCAGAGAGAGAGAGAGGAGGAAGCAGGCTCCCTGCTGAGCAGAGAGCCCGATGCGGGACTTGATCCCAGGACCCTGAGATCATGACCTGAGCCGAAGGCAGCGGCTTAACCCACTGAGCCACCCAGGCGCCCTGGACTGTTGAAATCACATCACCTGCATGTACTTACAGAGGACATAAAATGTAATTCCTGCTTGAGCAACCACTTCTCAACATCACATCTATACTACATAAAATGGACATAAGAGGTAGGCAGCCAGTTTTCTTCACTGTAAAGATTAATTGTTCTATACCCTGTGAGCAAAGCATTACACTCAAACACAGCATAAAGTGACCCTAGTCTGATTTTTTTGCACATACATACAAAACTCATATTTTTCTATAATATTATTTTTTTCAGGCCACACATACTTTATCCAGGATTCCAGAGAAGTCACACTTTTTCATACTTCCGTTTGATATATGTATCTTTTCATCTGGAATAAACTCAACATTTTTTTTTCCAGTTCCTTACTATTGTAACATTAGAGTGTTCTGTTTTATTTTTCTATATTCCTCTTTTCTCTCATTATCTTTCATAAGATATTCTTAATTCCATACTCTGTTTAAAGGACTGTCCTAGGAACAGTGCATTGTTATTACTGAAGATTTTTCAGCTCGGTAGTAGAGCATTTCAGAAGGTTTCTTTTGATTTAGTTTCAGTCTTTGGAGTACACATTGGACCTTGGGGTTTATGGCCTTCACAAGTATTTTTGTCCTTCCCCAAGGGGTAGATCTTTTTTACTTCTAATACTTTCCTTAGCTCCAGCGGGTATCCTCCACTTTTCCCATTTTATTTCTAGGAAAAAAAATAAATTAAGGCTCTTCCACCATCCCTTAGTTGAGATAGGGAGGCTGGGGCTGGTTGGATCTCCCGTCCCCAATCTGCAATATTGCATTAGTGCATTAGTGCATTAGAGCAAGTAAGACCTTGCTCATCAGGAGGGAGGGACTGGGTGGATTTCATGGCGGTTGCTTTTCCCCTCCCTAACCCGTGCTATAGAGGAACTGTGTCTGGATTCTTTTTTTTTTTAAGCTTTTGGTAATTTATTTGAAACAGACAGAGATCACAGTTTGTCAAAGAGGCAGGCAGAGAGAATGGGGAAGCAGGCTCCCTGCTGAGCAGAGATTCTGATGCGGGGCTCGATCCCAGGACCCTGAGATCATGACCTGAGCTTAAGGCAGAGGCGTAACCCACTGAGCCACCCAGGCGCCCCTGTCTCTGGATTCTTTCCATTCTCCCTGTGAGAATCTGATGGAATTCCAGGAGGAAAAGCCTTTGAAAGCATGAGGAAATGATAGAAGTACCAAAAAGAGCTTTTCCTTCGCAAACTACCCCAGACTCAACTTCTAGCAGTTTGTCGAATTGCTGCTTTCATGTCTCAACAGCTTATAGGGAGTTGAGGGACATCTGCCCCAATTAAGCAAATGCTCAGGTCCTATTTTTCCCTGTAGGTGCCTGCCTTTACAGATTTTCCCATTGGTGATTTACCCTGTGATCTCAGTTCACTGATAGGCCCAAGAAAAGTTAATGACTTTTACTTTGCCCTGTCATTTATTGTTGTAAGGGCAGACTTGACCTTTTCTCAACTTTTAAATATATAAATTAATGCCAAGCACTACATAGGTTTTCTTCATAAGTAATTGTGTTTTTTTCCCCACATTAAGATCTTGGTATCAGGGCACATGGGTAGCACAGTGGGTTAAAGCCTCTGCCTTTGGCTCAGGTCATGGTACCGGGGTCCTAGGATCCAGCCCCGCATTGGGCTCTGATCAGCTGGGAGCCTGCTTCCTCCTCTCTCTCTGACTGCCTCTCTGCCTGCTTGGGATCTCTGTCTGTCAAATAAATAAATCAAATCTTTAAAAAAAGATTTTGGCATCATTTGGAATGTCTTTTTAGTGAGAATACAAACTATTCTTTCTAAAATGATTAGGAAAAGATTTGCTGTTCTCATTATACTATGAAATGTATTTATATATACTGTGAGTTAAGTATACTAAATTCTCCTTTTGAACTATCAACTATATTTATTTTTGATTATTTACTTTATCAGCTATGATGAATTCTTTGTCCCTTTTTGAGCCATGACCTATGTATTAGCCAGGATTCTCCAGTGAAACAGAATTAATTGGATATATATGTATGAAGAAAAAGATTTATTATAGGGAACTGGCTCATTCAGCTATGGAGGTTGACAAATCCCAAGATTTGCAGTCAGCAAGCTGGAGGTTTAGGAGAGACATTGTATACTTCCTCAACTATCATTCATTAATCATCTGATTTTTCTTTTTTCTTAGTAGAATATGTGTTTAATTATTGTAGCTTTTATTTATTTTTTTACTTTAATTTTTGTGTGTGTGTGTTTCAAAATTCATTGTTTATGCACCTCACCCAGTAATCCATGCAATACATACCCTCCTTAGTACCCACCACCAGGCTCACACAACCACCCACCCCTCCCCTTCCAAAATGCTCAGTTTGTTTCTCAAAATTCACAGTCTCTCATGGTTTGTCTCCTGCTCCAATTTCCCCCAGATCACTTCTCCTCTCCATCTCCCAATGTCCTCTGCATTCTTCATTATGCTCCACAAGAAAATGAAACCATATGATACTTGACTCTCTCTGCTTGAGTTATTTCACTCAGCATAATCTCTTCCAGTCCTGTCCATGGTGATATAAAAGTTGGGTATTCATCCTTTCTGATGGAGGCATAATACTCCACTGTATATATGGACATATCTTCTTCATCCATTCATCTGTTGAAGGGCATCTTGGCTCTTTACACAGTTTGGTGACTGTGGCCATTGCTGCTATGAACATTGGGGTACAGATGGCCCTTCTTTTCACTACATCTGTATCTTTGGGGTAAATACCCAGGAGTGCAATTGTAGGGTCTTAGGGAAACTCTATTTTTAATATCCTAAGGAAACTCCACACTGTTTTCCAAAGTGGTTGCACCAACTTGCACTCCCACCACCGTGTAAGAGGGTTCCCCCTTTTCCACTTTCTCTCCAACACTTGTTGTTTACTCTCTTGTTAATTTTGGCCATTCTAACTGGTGTAAGGTGGTATCTCAATGTGGTTTTGATTTGAGTCTCCCTGATGGCTAATGATGAGGAACACTTTTAATGTGTCTGTTAGCCATTTGTATGTCTTTTTTGGAGAAGTGTCTGCTCATGTCTTCTGCCCTTTTTTTTTTTTTTTCTTATCTGTTTTGTGTGTGTTGAGTTTAAGGAGTTCTTTATAGATCTTGGATAAGAGCCCTTTGTCTGTAGTGTTATTTGCAAATATCTTCTCCCATTCTGTGGGTTGGCTCTTTGCTTTGTTGACTGTTTTCTTTGGTGTGCAGAAACTTTTGATCTTAATGAAGTCCCAAAAGTTCATTTTCACTTTTGTTTTCTTTGTCTTTGGAGACATGTCTTGAAAGAAGTTGCTGTGGCCAATGTCGAAGAGATTACTGCCTATGTTCTCCTCTAGGATTTTGATAGATTCTTGCCTCACATTGATGTCTTTTATCCATTTCAATTTTATCTTTGTGTATGGTGTAAGAGAATGGTTGAGTTTCATCTTCTATACAGAGCTGTCCAATTTTCTCAGCACAGTTTATTGAAAAGACTGTCTTTTTTCCACTATAAGTTTTTTCCTATGTTGTAGATTATTTGACCATAGAGTTGAGGGTCCATATCTGGGCTCTGTTTCACTGTTCTATGTATCTGTTTTTGTGCCAGTATCATGCTGTCTTGATGATCACAACTTTGTAATAAAACTTAAAAATAGGCAACGTAATGCCCCCAGCTTTGTTTTTCTTTTTCAACTTTTTCTTAGCAATTCTGGGTCTCTTTTGGCTCCATACAAATTTTAGGGTAGTTTTTTCCAGCTCTTTAAAAAATGCCGGTGGAATAGCAATGAAAGTATAGATTGCTTTAGGCAGTATAAACATTTTAACAGTGTTTATTCTTCTGATCCATGAGCATGGAATGCTCTGCCATCTTTTTGTGTCTTCTTCAATTTCTTTCATGAGTGTTCTATAGTTCCTCATGTACAGATCCTTTTTAGGTTTATTGTGGTATCTTATGGTTCTTAGTGTTATAATAAATGGAATCAATTCTCTAACTTCCCTTTCTATATGTTCATTGTTAGTGTATAAGAAAGCAACTGATTTCTGTACATTGATTTTGTATCCTGCCACATTACTGAATTGCTGTATGAATTCTAGTAGTTTGGGGGTGGAGTCTTTCAGGTTTTCCATATACAGTATCATGTCTTCTGTGAAGAGAGAGAGTTTGACTTCTTCTTTGCCAATTGGAATACCTTTTATTTCCTTTTGTTGTCTGATTGCTGTTGCTAGGACTTCTAGTACTATGTTGAAAAACAGTGGCGAGAGTGGACATCCTTGTTGTGTTCCTGATCTCAAAGGGAAGGCTGTCAGCTTTTCCCCATTGAGGATGATATTTGTTGTGGGTTTTTCATAGGTAGATTTTATGAAGTTGAGGAATGTTCCCTCTATCCCAATATTCTGAAGAGTTTTATTCAGGAATGGATGCCATACCTTGTCAGATTCTTTTTCTGCATCAATTGAGAGGACCATGTGGTTCTTCTCTCTTCTACTGATTTGTTCTATCACATTGATTGATTTGCAAATATTGAACCATCCCATGGATTTGAGAATATTGCATCCCATGGATAAATCTCACCTGGTCATGGTGGGTAACTTTTTAATGTACTGTTGGATCCTATTAGCTAGGATCTTGTTGAGAATCTTGGCATCCACATTTGTCAGGGATATTGTTCTAAAATTCTCCTTTTTGTTGGGGTCTTTGCCTGGTTTAGGGATCAGGGTAGTGCTGACTTTGTAAAAAGAGTCTGGAACTTTTCCTTCTGTTTCTATTTTTTGAAACACCTTCAGGAAAATAGGTATTTCTTCTTTGAAGGTTTGGTAGAATTCTCCAGGAAATCTGTCATGTTCTGGGCTCTTGTTTTTTTGAGAGGTTTTTGATCACTACTTCAATCTCATTACTAGATATTGGTCTTTTCATCTTGTCAATTTCTTCCTGATTCAGTTTTGGAAGTTTTTAGTTTCCAGGAATGCATCTATATCTTCTAGGTTGATTAGTTTACTGGCATATAACTGTTAATAATAATTTCTGATGACTGTTTCTCTTTCCTTGGTGTTAGTTGTGAGATCTTCCTTTTCATTCATAATTTTATTAATTTGGGTCCTCTCTCTTTTCTTTTGGATTAGTTTGGCTAATGGTTTATCAATCTTATTGATTCTTTCAAAAAAACACCTTCTGGTTTCATTGATGTGTTCCACTCTATCTCTAGTTTCTATCTCCTTGATTTCTACTCTAATCTTGATTATTTCTCTTCTTGTGTGTGGGATAGGCTTAACTTTAACTTTTATAAAGAGTTTTGATAAGTGGGCACCTGGGTGGCTCAGTGGGTTAAGCCGCTGCCTTCTGCTCAGGTCATGATCTCAGGGTCCTGGGATCTAGTCCCGCATTGGGCTCTCTGCTCAGCAGGGAGCCTGCTTCCCTCTCTCTCTCTGCCTGCCTCTCTGTCTACTTGTGATCTCTCTCTGTCAAATAAATAAATAAAATCTTAAAAAAAAGAGTTTTGATAAGTAATGTGGAAATTTTTTATTCTACTCTACATTATCCAAACACCTTATTAATTTTTAACAGAAAGAAAATTATTATCATCTTAAAAATTAACTTCTTAGAAAGCCTTTGAGGTATTTAAGTACAAGATCAGGTTATATTATATTACTTAATTCAAGAAATATTTTATATCATTGAATAACTGTTCAAATAATATTTATAACTTTCACATATTTATTTTGGGGTGATTCTTCATGATTTTTTTTTGTTTTATTTTAAATGCAATATTTTTCTATTATGTGTTATTTATGGTTATCTTAGATATGAGAGTAAAGTTTATATATTTAATCTATTACTGAATATTTAACTAACTCTGTCATCTATTTTTGGTTTTCTTTTGTATGATAAAGGGATGTCCACTGACAAAACTGAAATTTAATTTATGCACCAAGACATAGAATAGTACATGAAAATGAGACACTGAATACAAATGAAGCACACTCTTTCTGAGAAAGAAAATAAAACAAAACCAAAAATGTTCTATAAATTTTACAAAGCATTATTTCACTTTCATTCAAATAGGGAATTTTTTCATTAAAAAATTCACAATCATATATATACTTAGTTTTAATGTGAATGTCAACAAATTTAACAGATATGTACAAAAGTATAATGCATTTAACCATTATTATATATAAATTTTGAAGTTAATGTTTTCAAAACTTTTGTTTTATTTTCTTGAATATAAAATGCAAATATTTTTTATGAAAGATTACACAAGATATGAAAATATAATTGTATGTGAGAATTGCTCCATTTTATATATAATTACTTTAAAGCTACTGTATCTTATAAATAAAGTGATCCATGGAGGATCAGTCTTCTTGTTTTACATATTCATTGATTTCTATATTCCCTCTACATTTAGTTGTCCTTTCAAACCAACACTATCATTTCTTTTTCTGCTTCTTGCCAAGTAATTTAAGATTTTAATATAAACTCATGATTTTACAAAATTAAGCAGTTTATCCTCTAGCTCTCCTGTAGAGTTCTTACACCACAGGCCCCATCAGACAATAGAGTATATAATGATACCACACCATTTATCTGATTTGCTTGAGTTAAAAAACCCTATTCATTTTGAATAATAGAACCTTTAACACATTTTTCAGAACTAACATTTCATTAATATATAACTAGTTCATTTTATGAATTGGCTTATAAATATCATTTGGGAAGTCATAGTTGATAGTCAACTATTTTGCTATGGAATTGATCATTTTTGACAAACTGAAATTTTATATTGTTTGGTTCATGACATTTAGCAAATTTTCATGATTTAAAAAAATGTACATTGATCATTTTATTTTTATAACTTGTTATTGGCTGAATATTTATATCCCCCATCCTTCTAAAATGCTTATGTTAAAGCCCAAATCCCCAAAAGATGAGAATTTTAGGATGTCATTAGATCATGAAGTAAAGACCTCATGAATGGAATCAGTACCATTTTAGAAGAGATAGGAGAAAGATGATTTATTTCTTCCATGTGAGGACACAATGAGAAGACTTTAGTCTGTGAACCAGGAAGAGGGGTCTGACCAGACATCAAATCTGCTGGTACATTGATCTTGGAGTTCCCAACTTCCAAAACTGTGAGAAATAAGTGCTTGCTGTTTGAGCTGTCCAGTTTATGGTATTCTGTTATAGCACCCTAAACTAAAACAAGAGGTATTAGACAATGATGACCATATGACCATCTTAACATATTTTTCATTCCAACTACCATTAAAAAGTTTAAAGAACCTAGAGTCTAAGATGTTGGAAGAGTAGGAGACCTTAGTTTTGTCTGTTCCCAAGAATTCAACTAGATAGCTCTCAAATCATTCTGGACACCTGAAGACTCAATCAGAGATCTAATTAAAGAAGGGCTGCAATTCTACAAATAGAAAAGCAGCTAGGGTGTCTGGGTGGCTCAGTCAGTTAAGCAACTGCCTTGGGCTTGGGTCATAATCCCAGAGTCCTGGGATAGAGTCCCATGTAGGGCTCCCTGATTGGCAAGGAGTCTGCTTCTTCCTCTCCATCTGCCCCTCCTCCTGCTCATTCTTGCTCTCTCTCTCTCTCTCAAATAAATAAAATCTTTAGAAAATTTATTTTAAAAAATAAAACAAAAGAAAGAAAAGCAACCACTTTCTGCAAGGTAGGAGGCATAGAGAAGTGAATCCAAGGTAGTATATGGTAAGATAAACTGTTGGGGGAGGGAGCCTCTGTAAATGAGCTACTGGAAAGTCCTATAGAAACAGAGTTCAAAATTAGAACTTTTAGTTCTGATTTAGCTCCTGTGGTGGACTACCCTGACTGAAACATAGCCAGGTGGTGAAGTGGGGAGGAATCTTAGGTGGGACAATGTGGTCTCAGGATTCTAGGGGGTCACAGGAACACCCGGGGTGCCTGAGTGTGGCAGAGATCTCAGGCATTGGAGCAGGGAAGCCATCTGCAACCAGCAGATGGGGTTGTCATATACCACAAACCATGGCATGGTTGGGTGACTGCTTTCTGAGTAGGGGCCCAGCAAGTGGTGAAAATGGGGAGACCCCCCCTATTCTTCCTCTGGTAGGAGCAGCACAGGTGTTTACAGTACTCTGCAGGTTTTGGAGACTGGAAATGGGGTCAGTTGTGAGAGAGATTGTCCACAGAGTGTGGACAGAGACCAGAGAGAAATAAATGATTGTTTTTCCTGAGAGCACACTGAAGAGTAGGACCCCAAGATTTCAGTTCTGCAGCTGGAAATGAGGAGGCTGTCATTCTCACTGTCATCATCTAAACCTTTGCAGAAAGTCTTCAAGGAACAAAAGTCACATAGAGCAATCTGGAGCAGATTTCTTAGCCTGGCCCCTTGGCAAAAGCAGTGCAAATTCACCAGGGGAAAAGACACTAGAGAATCAGTGAAAGAGGCCTCTATCCGAGAAAATCAGCAAGAATATCCTGCAAAGACCAAGTTTATAACAATAAATAAATAAATAAACAAACAAACTTTGTTCCAAAGAACAATAAAACTCCAGGATTGGAAAAATAAGATATACAATTCATGGTTTTTTTTTCCTCCACAATTCTTTAGTCTTTCAATTTTGATTTCTTTTACTTTCTGTTTTGAACTAATTTCTTATTCTAGCAACTCCTTTTGAACTTTTTTTGTTTTTATTTTCATTTTTACAATTATATTCTATACTTTCACTGCATTTAATTTTATTTTGTATATATATACAAAATATATCTTTTATATATATATGTATACATACACAGATATATGTGTGTGTGTGTATGTGTATATATATATATACATATAAAGTTTTTCTTTCTTTACAACTTTAGGATGCAGTTTCTTCTAACAAACAGACCAAAATACACCCAGAATCTAATGTATGACTCTGTTCTCTTTACCTGTCTGATCATATTCACTCTCTCTCTCTTTTTTTAATTTCCTCTTTTTTTTGTTGTGTTCTATTTTGTTCACGCCTACTTTTTTAAAAAGTTCACCTTTACAATTGCACTTTATAATTTCAATGTATTAAATCTTATTATTATAATTTTTATTAAATTTTATTTCCATTAGTGATGAAAGACAAATATATGTTTTTCTTTCTCGATAATTTTGAGATGTTGGTTTCTTCTAAAAACTAGGCAAAATATACTCAGGGTATCATGTATTGCTCTGTTCTACTTACCTATCTGTTTTTATTCCATCTTTCCCTCTCTCCCTCTCTCTTTAAATTTTCATTTTTACACTTTATTCTATCCTTTTATTATATTTAATTTTATTTTTGTGCATATATACGTTTTTCTTTCATTATATTTTTGGATGAAGTTTTCTAACCAACAGACCAAAATACACACAGGATCCAGCGTATTGCTCTATTATGTTCATCTGCCTGACTATATTCTCTCTTTTTTTAATTATTATTTTTATTTTTTCTTTGGTTTCAAGTCCCTTCTGATTTGTTTAGTGTATATTTTTCTGACCCCAGAAAAATATACACTATATATAGTGTATATTCTGGGGTCAGAAAAATATACACTAAAGAGGAAGTACTGACTTTGAGGGACTTAATCAGTATGGATGTAACTAAGAGTTTGAAACCAGGCTTCAGAATAACAATTATTAAAGATACTAGTTGGGCTTTAAAAAAGCATGGAAGACACTTTTTGAAGAAATAAAAGAACTAAAATCTAATCAGTTCAAAATAAGAAAGAATGTTGATGAGATGTAATAAAAACTGGAGACTCTAACTGTTCGGATAAATGAGACAAATAGTATCACTTCTATTAGTGATGGAAGACAAAATTATAGAGAAGAAGCTGAGAAAAGATAAACAACTCCTGGATCATGACAGCAGAATTCCAGAGATGAATGATACCATAAAGTGAAACAATAGTTGAGTAATTGGAGTCCCAGAAGTAAAGGGGAGTGGGGGGCAGAAGGTATATTGGAACAAAGTATAGAGGAGAACTACCAAATCTGGGGAAAGAAGCAGGCATTCACGTCCAGAAGGCATAGAAAAACCCCTTAAAATCAATGAAAATAGGATGACACCCCAACATGTGGTAGTGGAACTTGCAAATCTCAGAAACAAAGAAAAATCCTTCAAAAACAGCTTGGGACAAAAGGTCCATAACCTACAAGGGAAGAAATATTATACTGGCAGCAAACCTATCCACTGAGAACTGGCCAGCGAGAAAGGACTAGCATTCAGGGTTTTAAATGAGAAAAATATGCAGGCAAGAATACTTTACCTAGCTAAGATGACCTTCATAATAGAAAGAGAGATAAAAAGCTTCCAGGACAAAGAGAAACTAGAAGAATTTGTGATCACTAAACCAGACCTATAAGAAATAGTAAAAGGAATCCAATAAGTGACGAGAAAGCTCCAAAGGAGCATAAGCCATAAAAGAACAGTGACAATATACAGAAACAGTGACTGTACAGTTAATACAATGGCACTAAATTCATATTTTTTAATAGTTACTCTGAATGTAGATGGGCTAATGTCTCAATCAAAAGACACAGGATATCAGATTGGATAAAACACAAGACCCATCAATATGCTGTCTGCAAGAGACTCATTTTAGACCTAAAGTCACCTCCAGATTGAAAGTGAGTAGGTGGAAAACAACTGACCATGCTAATGGACATCAAAAGAAAGCTGGGGTGGAAATCCTTATATCAGAAAAATTAAATTTAAATCAAAGACTGTAATAAGAAATGAAGAAGGACATTATATTATAATTAAAGGGTCTATCCAACAAGAAGATCTAACAATTACAGATATTTATGCCCCTAATATGGGAGCAGCCAATTATAAAAAACAATAACAAAATGAAAGAAACACATTGATAATAATAAAAAAAAAATAGTAGAGGACATTAACAACCCTATCACTACAATGGACAGATCATCTAAGCAGAAAATCAGTAAGGAAATATGGGTTTTGAATGACACACTGGATCACATGGGATTCACAGATATATACAGAGTATTCTATCTTAAAACAACAGAATACACATTCTTCTCAAATGCATATGGAATATTTTCTGGAATAGATCACATACTGGGCCACAAATGAGACTTCAACCAATACCCTATGATTGGGATCATTACCTACATATTTTTAGACCACAATGCTTTGAAATTGGAAATCAGTCACAAGAGGATCATATGAAAGAACTCAAATACATGGAGGACAAAGAGCATCCTACTAAGGAATTAATAGATCAATCAAGAAAATTAAACAAGATTTTTTTTTTAAAATCATGGAAACAAATGAAAATGAAAACACAATTGTTCAAAATCTTTGGGATGCAACAAAGGTGGTCTTAAGAGGAAAGTTTATAATAATAGAAGCCATTCTCAAGAAATAAGAAAGGTTTTAAGAAAGAAGCACTTAAGAGGGGGTGGAAAAAGAATAAGGAAAGCCTAAACCCAGCAGGAAAAGAGAAATAATAAAGATCAGAGCAGAAATCAATGAAATAGAAACCAAAAGAATAGTAGAACAGATCAATGAAACTAAGAGCTCATTCTTCGAAAGAATTAATAAGATGCATAAACCCTTGGCCACACTTATCAAAAAGAAAAGAGAAATGACCCAAATAAATAAAATAATGAATGACAGAGATGAGTCACAACAAACACTGGAGAAATGCACACAATTACAATAACATATTATGAGCAACTATATGTCAAAAAATTAGGCAATCTGGAAAAAATGGATATATTCCTAGAGATGTGTAAACTACCAAAACTGAAACAGGAAGAAATAGAGCATCTGAACAGACTCATAACCAGCAAGGAAATTAAAGCATTAATCAAAAACTTCCCAAAAAACAAGAGTCCAAAGCCAGATGGCTTTCCAGGGGAATCCTACCAAACATTTAAAGAACAATTAATACCTGTTTTTCTGAAGCTGTCCCATAAAATAGAAATGGAAGAAAAACTTCCAAACTCCTTCTCTGAGGCCAGCATTACCTGGATCCAAAAACCAGACAAAGACCCCACCAAGAAGGAGAATTACAGATCAATACCCCCAAGGAACATGAATGCAAAAATTCTCATCGAAATTCTAGCCAAGGGCGCCTGGGTGGCTCAGTGGGTTAAGCCGCTGCCTTCTGCTCAGGTCATGATCTCAGGGTCCTGGGATGGAGTCCCGCATCGGGCTCTCTGCTCAGAAGGGAGCCTGCTTCCCTCTCTCTCTCTCTGCCTGCCTCTCTATCTACTTGTGATTTCTCTCTGTCAAATAAATACATAAAATCTTTTAAAAAAAAAAGAATTTCTAGCCAATAGGATCCAACAGTCCATTAAAAGGATTAGCACCATGACCAAGGGGGATTTATTCCTGGGTTGCAGGTGGCTCAACATTCACAAAGTAATCAATGTGATACATCACATTAATAAAAGAAAGGACAAGAACCATATGAGCCTCTTAATAGATGCAGAAAAAGCATTTGACAAAATGCAGCATCTGTCTTGATTAAAACTCTTCACATTGTAGGGATAGAGGGAATATACCTCAATATCATAAAAGTGATCTATGAAAAACCAACACTGAATATCCACCTCAATGAAGAAAAAACTGAGAGCTTTTCCCCTAATGTCAGGAATATGGCAGGGATGTCCACTAACAACACTTCTTATCAGTATAGTGCTGAAAGTCCTACCTCACCAATCAGACAAGAAAAAGAAATACAAGTCACCCAAATTGGCAAAGAAGTCAAACTCTCACTCTTTACAGATGATGTGATGCTCTCTGTGAAAACCCAAAAGAGTCCACCCCAAAATTGCTAGAACTCAGAGGAATTCAGCAAATATATATATTTTTTCTGGATATAAAGAGGAAAAAAAAAAAACTAAGGCAAAATGACATTAGAGAAGCAGACAAACCATAAGAGGCTCTTAAGCATAGGAAACAAACTGAAGCTTGATGCAGGGGAGGGAAGAGGGGGGATGGGGTAACTGGGTGATGGACATTGAGGAAGGCATGTGATGTAGTGAGCACTGGGTATATAAGACTGACCTCTACGAAGCTAATAATACATTATATGTTAAATAATCAAATTTACATTAAACATATTTTTAAATTAAATGGATAAATAAAGTTTAAAGAATAAAAGATTATTAAATATATGAAACAATTATATATTTAAAAATTTTCCATTTTACTTAGCTAATGCCACGTTTCTGTCTTAAAATATCAATTCAAAATCATTACTTACATACTCACATTGAAAGTGGAAATCATTGTCCAGAGCACTGATTGGGAGCAAAAGTTATAAATAAAATCTAAAGACACTAAATTTTCTGCTTGTCCTATGTAAGAGAGCCAGGACAATTTGAAATAAAAGGCTCCAATCTTGAGTTCTTTTAAAATGGATGCTTATTTGTATTCTTCAACTTACTCTATGTTGAAATAAAACAACTGCAGTCCATTAAATAGGTTCACAAACTCCTTGATTTCATTCTGTTTCTATCTCTTACTGCTTTCCAGGGTTTAAGCCTATCAGGTTTATTCTTTTTCCTCATCCTGTGACTACTTTTGTTGCATCATTTCCCTCTTTCCACTATAATATAGCCCACAGAGACATTATCAACATTTGACTAAATTTAATATGACATTAAGTTAATGTGGAATTAAAGTAATTATGGGGGCACCTTGGTGGCAGAGTCAGTTAAGCCACCAACTCTTGGCTTCACTCAGGCTGAGATCTCAGTGTCCTGGGATAAAGTCCCCCATTTAGCTCTAAGCTCACTGCAGAGTCGGCTTGAGATTCTTTCTCCCTCTCCCACTTCCCCTCCAGCGCATGTTTATCTAAAATAAACAGATAAATAGTTTTAAAAAGTAATTACAAACGTTTCACACTTTGGGGCTGTTCAGCCAAAATAAAATATAATAGTGTAGAATTAGCTAATGTGTTCTTGGTATAGTTTTTCTATTTTAATTTCAGATGGGCTGATCATATAATGTATTCCCTAGAGATCTGGCAGACATTGAAAATACTGTTATTTATTTGTTCTGGATGCTGGAGCAGTGAATATAAACTAGAACTGTCCTTGGAAAACAGGAATGAAAAATAATCCAACTTTTGATCTGATAACTACCTTCCTCTAGACCAGGGGTTAATAAACTTTTTCTGTAAAGGGTCAGATAATAAATGGCTTATGCTTAGTGCATTATAACATCTTTGCTGTAACTATTCCACTCAGGAATTTTAGTGTGATATCAGCCATCAGCAATATGGGAATAAATTGCCATATTTGTGTTCCAATAAAACTTTATTCATAAAAACAGATGATGAATTTTGCCATCAGTCGATTTGAAAATGCCTGCCCTAGACACTTACATATTCATGTCTGCTCTATTTTATTTATACCATTTACTTTACTCTCCTCTGGCTTTATTTAGTCAACTTATATTGCAGTCTCAAAATTATACTTTTTGCCCAATACCCAAATGTGTATTTTTAGCCGTATACTCCACATCTCTACTTTGGTGTCTGATTCTCAAATTAAATATGTCCCAAACCAACACTTGATACATCCTTATTCAAAGTGGCTCCTTCCAAAATGGAAATAAATGGAAACAGTTTTCCTCCAATTACTCAGGATAAAACACTAATCACCCTTCATCTTCTTTTTTCTCTCATTCCACATCTAATTGACCAACAAACTCTCCAGTCTCTACTTTACAGTATAATCAGAATCTGAACTTTTCTCTTCACCTTCTTGCTACCACTTTAATTTGAAACACTATCTTCTCTGATGTATTATAATATCTTCCTGATTTTGTTAGATCTAATAATAAGTTTAGAATTGGATACTTCAATTTGAAGAATCTGCCAAAAAATCAAATGTGAGATATCCAGAAGGAAGTTGGATTTATGTATGTGATTAAAATCTGTTACATATCCTAGAGTGCTTATCACAGAGAGTAAGATAATTGGCAATTAAATTGGTATTTTTTCTTTATACTCTGCTATATAATTTTCAAAATTGTCTACATAGGATAATTCTTGTTGTTGTAATGATTTTAAAAAATGGGTTTTTTTGTAGAAGGAAAATAATAAAAGACTAATTGAGAAGTAATTGCTTAAAAATTGTAGTTACTCAAAGAAAGAATAAAGCTCTAGATGGAAATTTGAGGAAGAGTTATTGTTGAGTGTGATCTTATTTATTTAAATATTATCATATCTTTAAAAAATTCTAGTTAGTTAGTGTACTCACAATACATGGAATTCAAGATACATTTATTTGAATTACACTATTTTTAAAATGACAACCTTTACCAATGACTGATTTGAGGTAAGATCACACTTGCTCATCATTTAGAACTATGCATTTTTATGTTTGCTAAAATAAAATTTAATCAAATTATAAATGAAGTATTTAGAGTATTAAATTTCATGTTGCCTTTCTTTTTTCTTATTTTGTGTTGGTTTAGAATTTTTATTCTAAGATAAAATTTCTATATTCCTAGATCATATAATTAAGTTCATTACCCACTCAAATTCTCTAGGTTAGTTTCCTATGGAATATTTCAATATATGATACTTAGCTCGCTTGAAATGTTCTAAGACCCATTATAGGTTATATGTAATAATAGTACCCTAGAGTAAAGATGAATCAAGTTTAGATATGGAAACATATAGAATGAAGACATATCCAGAAGAAAGAGGGAAAATAAACATTGAAAAAATGTAAATAGTATGACATTAATTAACAGGAAAAATTTGTTATGAAAAAAAAAAAAAAGAAACTGGTTTTAATTTTGTATTGTATTATTTCTACGAATCAGTGATTATCTTAGTAAAAATGAACAAGGCACAGCAATATTGTTTAGTATTGGAATCTAAAAATGCCATCACCTTTTAGGATAAAAAATGTGTTTTTTATTTCTTAAAATAAGAGTGATATAATGAATCCTGTAGGAATTAATACATTAAGCTAGAGATTAATGAATGAATTTATTACATTTTTGCTCAGAGTTGAAGGTTAAGAATACTGAGTGAAAAAAATAAAAACCATGTAACATAAGCAGTATATTATTCATACCAGCACCTAGATCAAATCTGACAGTGTTATTAAAAGAAAGAGATATTCAAATAAAAAATCAGGATGGTCGAGGATGATATTTAAAATAAGTAAAATTTCCATAAAAATGAATCAATTACCTGTCTAGACATTCACTCAAGCCTTGTGCTTAAACCACATCTCCAGTGATTATGCACCTGACAGATAAGTCACCCAGTGGTATTTTGGATTGAGTGGCTTTTTATTATTATTATTCATTCATAACCATATTCTTCAAAGGGTGACTTCTCACCATTTCCATGACAGTTCTGTTCTGTGTTGTTCCTCGATTATTTATTTATTCTTTTGTTTGTTTATTATTACCATCTTACCTCAGGTTACCACTGGATAATATATTGCTAAAGATGGCCTTTGAAGTCTGGCTTGACAGGTTATCATACTTCTCTTGATTGTAGAGGAAGCCCCAAGATAGAGTGTTCACAAAACAAGTCATCTTTATGCGGAAAGCTCTTTGGAAAAACACCTCTAGTTACCACCCACTATGATGTTTAAAGTAGGCAAGAATGGGGAGGGAAACAAATAAATAACAGACAGGCCTGGAGATGCTCCCACTATCCCACTCTGCTGTTGCTACAATAAAAACTTTAGTTGAAGCTTTTGTCTCTTGTAACAATTTACTTTAAATTCTCAGCTGTCCATAATCTGATCCGGCCTTGTAAGCCATGGAAAAGAGATGCTTGTAACACAAAGGACATGGCACATTTTTAGAAATGTCGCTTCTACCTACTCAGATTTCTGGGGAAATCTCTCTACTAAACAGGACAATAATCTGATATCAAAAACCCAACTTGTAAGCATGTGATCATTGTGATTCTAAAAGAAGTTTACTATGAAATCCACACTATACACATGGCAGATGGAGCTTTGCATATGTCAAGGGAATGTGAAGTCGCAGAGTGGGGTGTCCTTAGCAATCCCAGAGACTTGAAGTCAAATACACGAGCATGAAACTATGTGATCTGGGCACTTTAAAACTTGTTTTAATCTCATTTTCCTAACATGGTAGATATAGATAGCAATAATGACTTCATAGTTGAAAATAAGTACCTATAAAATGCTGGGGTTTTGTAGGAGTAATACTTAGGTCTTCCACTTCTCTCACCCAATTCTATTGTCCCATAAATTCATCCTTAAGCCACAGATCTAGACATTATAGCCTTCGATTGCAAATATCTCTAAGAAAATAGTGATAAAATATGAGGGCCTACTTCTGGGCTCTACTATTTATTAACTATAATACGTTAATATATGAGAAAAGCAAGCGAAGGCCTAGGCCTTTTTCATATAAGTAGAGAGTGTGTGTTTGGTGTCCCTTAACCATTTCAGAAATGGAGGTGCAGAAAGAATCCTGCTCACTTTTCCTGAAATAATTTTTTTTTCTTTAAAATATTGTATTTATTTATTTGAGAGACAGAGAGAGCAAGAGAGAAGGCATGGGTGGGGGGAGGGTCCGAGGGAGAGGGGGAAGCAGAGTCTCCACGGAGCAGGGAGCCGGATACCAGACACGGGGCTGGATCCCAAGACCCTGGGATCATGATCTGAGCTGAAGGCAGAGGCTTAACCAGTTGAGACACCAAGCACCCCAAAATGATTCCTTTTAATACTAACCAGTCCAGAGAAGAGCCCTTGACAAACAGCCAATCGTTTTCAATTATATGAACCACATGAACTTGATCTTGAAGAAAGTGAAGCAAGGCGAAAACTTCCCGTTTTACCAGTGAATCCTATTGAATAGAATCGGAGTACGGTTTTTAGTAGTGTTTAATCTGAGATGCCAGAAACAGCATATGGAGGAAGAGGCTATGAAGGAGAGCTGCCTGACAGCTGAGACTATGTAAATTCAAATCCATATATTAAGAAATGTGATTTTAAATTTAAAACCCTATGCCCAATGCTACAGAGATCCACCAATATTAAATGAGCTTCTAAGTCGGGACTTGGTTACTCATGGCTGTCCAATCACCTCTTCCATCTCTCAAGACTATGGCGGGGCAGCCTTTCCCAACAGAGTAGTCTTTGGGTAAAGAAATGTCTGGATACTGCTGTTGTTTGCCAGGTTATTTTTACTGGCTTTGAACAAAATTAAAGCAAATTTTAAGGGTGTTTGTATGTACATATAAGTGCATATGTATGTGTCCCTGTGTACACATATGTGGATTTTATGTATGTATGTGTGTTTTCTTTCAGGGGATACAAATTTTTCCAAAGGCTTTATTATCCCTAATGTAAGGCCAAGCCACTCATTCATTCTAAGTGACACGAAATCTTCAGCATGATCTAGAAGTCCTCCTTTCCCTGTATTTAAACACTTAAATGAAGATTTTAATTTGTATCTCAGCATCCTTATTCTTTGTAAATAGGTATACACCAACATATTTTGCCCAAACAATACTGGATGTATTTTAATTGGCACTGGACTCGGCATTCCACCATGGATAATGTCTCTCTCCTAAAAATTGTCGAGCTAAAGTTTTAAACAACATAAAGCTTTGACAAGCCATGGACCCATAAATAGACATGAGACTATGAGACATATAGCATAAGGGATATAAGTTAAAGTTTATAAATTTTATCATTAATTCTAAGAAATTAATGACTGGAAATACTCTAAGTTTTTAATATTTCCTTAACTGTAAAAGAAGAGGTTTGCTGAATTACTACAGAAATTGAATAAAAATCCCAACTCTACTGTTCTGTAATGGTTTTGCTAGACCTACTAGTGGGTAGATGGATCAGTTACCTGTGTCCAAATTAATCCAACAGTTTCCTAGCAGAGAAAGGAAACATATGCTCTGCTAACATTATTGGGTTGGGAGAACAGTTACGGTCAGTGTTTAACGAATTGCAGGAAAATGAATATTGAAGGTCAGGAAGGTGAAACAGTAGGTTGCAGAAGACTACATGCATTTGTCATTATTGTCTACCTATATCCCAATGATGTTCATACAATTTAAGAATGCTATGAAAGACAATGACCCTAATCTCATAAGCTATTACAGTACTACTTGTAAAACTTTATACAAAAGGAACAGCAAGGTTTAAGGGTTTTAAATCTTAATGAATCTGCATGATTTAATATGAACCAGATAATCTTATATAAGAAAGACTGTGCTCTAGATTCACTCTTCTGGTTCAAACTATGGTACAAATCCATATTCCTTGGGATCCTTCCCTAACTATATTGTTTATGTAGGATTGCAGGGTATCTAGTAAGCCAACATGTGCACAAGAATTGGAAAATGTTTAATTCTACTATCTTTACCTGTTCTCTGTTGATATAATCCTCACTTCTGATCTCCACACTAAATCTAACATTTAACATCCAAAGTAAAAACTAAGATATAATTTTAACAACCTGTGTAAACAATTTTCAAATATATTTCTTTGTAGTCTATATAGCCAAGCAAGCATATCTTTCATTCAGCTATAATTCTCTTAATACCATAAAAAGAAAGAGAGTCATTCTTGTGAGATTATATGCGCCCTGAAAAAAAAGTACAGTGTATGATAGGGATTGATTCTTTCTCTTTTTATTCTAAGCAGTGATTGCAACAATAACTGGTCAGACATAACGGTGCTTTACAGTTTAAAAAAAAAGAAAGAAAGAAAGAAAGAAACGAAGGAAGGAAACTCGCATATCTATTCTTTGATTCTTTTAGCTTTTTAAAAAAGAAAAACTAACATTATACTGCCATTTTAGAGGTAAAAAGACACAAGAGACTAAAATGGTGTAAGTGACTTACACAGAGCTGCATGACTATTAAGAGTAGACTAGGGACTAGAAACCCTGCCCTCTACCAACCCAGTGCTCTTTTGATCAAAAACACTGTTTTACTCAGCATCCAGCTTTATGGAATAGAAATTTCACCTCTATACTGTGAGCAACTCATATCTGCTGCTTAAAATTCCTTTATATTTGTTATAGTCAGCACAATTAATTGTATATTAAAAATATTGAGTGGAACAATATAATAACATTTTTAGCTATAAATTAGTAATTATAATCATGGACTAAGTACAGAAGAAATGCAAGGGGCCAACATTATTTCTTCAAGTGTCCTTAGAGACATAAAAATGACCACATTATATAATTAATGTTGGATTATTAACCTCATTTTATTAAGAAGTAACTATAATTTGAAAGTTTCAGTGTTTTGAAAAAAATCATAAAGTTAACTCTGTTAGGATGAGACATTATAATGATATATACATATATACATATATACATAATTATATACATAATATATACATAATACATAAATACATAATTATATACATAATCTATAATCTATAATTTTATATGTAGAAATATTTGTTGAATATGTGACCCTCACTATATGAAATTTAGCAAGCTAGTATTTTTGAGGAATTCTAATTAAATTATTCAGCACATACTAGTTAATTAAATTCACACACTTTAAGTTGAAATTCTAGAAAAGATGTTTACAAATTATGTACAAATCAATAAGACACCATCCACCTGAGTTTTAGAATTATCCAAGGTATAGCTAAGAATTTGTAGCTTGGCTCTCATTTTAAATAAGACTTGGAAATATTCTATGATTGTTTATGCCAAAAAGCAAGCACAATTCCTTCAGTGAAATCACACAGAAAATATGAAAACTTAGCCAGAGCTTTTGATTTTGCTTCATAGGGTTTGTCCATTCACAAGTTAAAGATTCTATTTTCTGAAGTTTATCCACTGAGTGTAGATTTAATCAATATAGCCAATATTTGCAACAAGGGCATTTCAGAATACTGAGAACACTTACCTGATCAATTGATCTTGAAGAATGTTTCACCTTTAGTCCTCCAAATGCCTACCTTTAGGAAAGCGTACTCACTGTGGAGGTTGTATCTTTAAATTATGTTTGCACACAACATAGATGAATGACCTGATCCCATTTATAGTGGATTCCCCTCAGAAATCTCAGGACTTGTCAACACGAAACATAATATTGGCAAAGGCACCTTTGTTTCTTCCAGATTTTTTTTTTTTTTTTTTCCCCAAGCAGATTGTTGTGCTTTGCTAAAGTGAAAACAAACATAAGGCCTTAGGAGACATATGAAAAGAGTGGGCACTCGAGAGAGCCTGGTGACCTCTTTCCTCTCTGCTTGCCTACTGCCACTGTTTGTTGCTGTAAGGGTAGCTCTGTCCTCATGAATATGGAATACATTTATGGAGAATGAGAAGTTTATCACAAAGACGGATCGCAAGAACTGCCATCCTAATTCACACTTTCAGGCTTTTTCAAGAGTGTCAGCTATCCCTCAATACGACCAACAGTCTAACATCAAAATCCACTCGAGGAGCTGTTTTTCTTCCACCTTGGCTGATCTCATAAAATGTCAAAGGCAACAAGCCTGCTGGGGTGAGAAATACTTCAGTCTCAACAAATTTGTGCTCCAATGGCATTTCCTCCTTGCTATTGCTTGCCATTAAGTTTTTATTAATGAGCCTTGGAGTGGCCCCAGGTTATTACGCAATACTGGATATGTAAAGCTTGTTTCCGGGGGGCTGTTTGGTGTCCTGACATTCAGACCGCTAGCCCTCAAGATAGCAGCAGTAAAATGACTTAAATGCTATGAAAATGAGGCCAAATAGACACATGTATTCTACCTTCATAATAAAGATTATTCCAACCAAGATTTTTCTGATAGTCTTGATCTGAAACACTGAAACCCAGTCTGAGGACCAACAGGCCGTAAGAGGAAAAAGGTCTGTTCTGCACTCTGAAATCCAGGAGCCTTGGCCACTCTTTGGTCTGGAATAAAGAGTGAAACAAATGGTCCGCTGGGTTTTCTTTCTGAGTGCTATTTTGCAAGCACTGAACTGTCTTCCCTAAGGGTATTTTGACAGAACTGGCTCCATGTTTATTATAAGAGATGTGGTGGAAAAAATAGGCTCCCTGGGACATTTTGCTCATGATATGTGGAAATCGTTGACAATATTCAGCACTCATGTTTAAGAACATTTATTTCACATGTGAATCATCAGTGAAGATCTATGAACGATTGCCTCTATTTTCTTTTTGGACACAACACTTAGGGAAAATCTTTTTTATTTAATTCCTCAATCCAATAGCTTATTCTAAGATGAGAACTATCTGAAGGGTATAATTGAGTTAATATTCATCGACCACATCTTAAGTCATAATACGAAGCTAAAATTGGAAGCAATGGCTGTTACTATGTCTTGTAGTTTCTTAAAGTTACAGATAACTGAAAACAGCTGAACTCCTTCAATGTTCCAGTGTTCTTGTCCTTTATCTGTAAAGTCAAATCCTTAATGTAATGTATTTTAAAATTGAGGCACGATACACACAGAGATGAATCACAGGTGTGAAAATTGTTTTGACTGTCACCACTGTTAGCTCTGAGACAGGCAGCATTGTATATTAGGAGCTACGCTGTGAGCCAGGAGACTTGGTTTGGCTTTCTTCTCCATTGTAGATCTTGAATAACTCAGCCAAGGCATTTAACTTCTACGTCTTCAGTTCCCCAACTGCAGTATGTTTAAAAGTCCCTGAATTAATGTAGACTTACCTCCCCAAATTAATAATGTGTCACTTCAATTAGCTTGCAATAATGTTTAAGGAAAATGTTTGACTCTGACAGGAGCAGATCCTGAGTGTCTATTGCTTGACTAACCTAAGCTGTGACCTAAAACATTGTTACATTAAGAATAATTCATTTTATAGAATATAGTTTGCTTTAGGACCACTTTATTCTGAAGATAATCTACCTCTTATGGCTGCCTATAGGTATCCTCAATGATTAAATATCTATGAATAATACAAAATGGATATTTAAAATATAGAATGGAATATATGTGTTCTGCCTACTTCCCTGCCATAAAAACCTACTCTACCACCATGTTTAAACTCGGGTTTTTGATGCAAGTCAAATTATGAATTAAACTTGGCCAACTATAAGAATAAACAAAGAAATGAATTACCTTGGTTTCTGTTTATTAAACTTTATAATAAATGGATTTACTCCTAGTTGTGCTTCTGCCCAGAAAAAAATTACAAATATACTTAAAATTTTATGGAAAAGAGGCTTTTTTTTTTTCTTGGCCTCTTTCTTCATGGTTAATTTGGGTATACTCAAATAACACTATCACTTAATATCTCCAGTTAATTATTATGGAATAATCTAATTCCTATATATGAATATGCTGTAAAACACTATAGCAGTCCACAATCACTAGTTTTGAGATTTATTACAGAACTTTTTATTTTATTATCTACTAAGTATAGTAGTAAGAATGACTATAAAAGATCAAAGCAGTCAATGGAGAGTCTACAAGAATGGTTAACATGGACCTCTAAGAGTAGAATAGTATTTAAAGCATTGTAGAGGTTTCAAAACAAAACAAAATAAAACTTGAGTTATTGAATTTGAATATTGAATTGTTCAAGCTTAATGATAGTCCAACACTTCATGAATAGTCTAATCTTTGCAAAATAGCAAGATTCAAATATTCCCCTTCCATAAAGGACAAGCAGGACATCCTGGTCACCATGCAACTGAGATAAAACACAAACAAACAAACATTAAAACATATGATTTGGAGGGAAATGGATGAAGAAGTTTGCTTTGTTGTAGGCATCTACTTGGTTTGCAGGAAAGTTACAGAACATCTGGCTTTTGATTTCTTTAGTGGTTGCAAACTCTACTGCCCAGTGCACAAAGGGTATTGACTGACTGGTAGTGACATTAGTGGCAGTGCAAATAAGCAAAAATGAGCATTTAGCCACTGGTGAAAGCAAGTGAATTTTTACTGCTGCTCTCTCTGTCAATTCTGCACTATTTTTGGGTGTTTGTCATCACTTTCCATGAAGCCTTCTTTCCTCCAGGTTCCCAATAATTATGATACCTCTACAATACCCTTTTAATAAACTTTTTTAATTTAATTAGCCAGAATCATCGACTAACATATCTTATTGATACGAGTGTATGTTCTATGATTATTTTTCCCCAACATACTAAGCTTCACAGAAACAAAGTTCTTCCATAATTAGAGTGCCTAGGTTCAAATTCTGATGCTGATAATCATCAGACAAGTGATTTAAGATAGTCTTAATCTCTCTATGTCTTAATTGCTTCATATGAAAAGTGAGCTAATAATAAATAGCTCATGGATTTTTTGGTAAGATTTTTTTTATTTATTTGTCAGAGAGAGAGAAAGCACACAAGCAGGGGAAGCAACAGGCAAAAGATAAGCAGGTTCCCCACGGAGCAAGGAGCCTGATGGAGGACTCAATCCCAGGACCCTGAGATCATAACACGGGCTGAAGGCAGATACTTAACTGACTCAGCCACCCAGGCATCCTAATATCTCATGGGTTTATAATGATGATTATATGAAGTAATACTGTTTAAGTTTTTAGCAAAGTGATTAGAATATATAAAATAACTGAGATTAGTTAGCTGATAAAAGAGAATAGTAATAACTAGGTATTATGCCAGTCAATAATGGAAATCTATACCTACGTACTTCGCTATTCTGCTTTTCACAAACGTGCCCATCATTAAAATTAGAGATTTAAATCAAATTACTTAGGACTATATTATCTTAAATCTTTTTTCTCCACTGTTGATTTTTGAGGTTATTTTATAAAATACTGGCTCCTTCCAACCATTTCACCACATATAAGTCTTTTTTCCTTAGGGGTTATCTAGGTTCTATATCAAAATGAAAAATAAAAACCTTGTGACAAAGCCTAGTAATAATTTGGTCCTCTAGTAATGAAAAAAAAAAAAAAAAAAGAAAACCCAAAGTATGTTTATAGACTTGCAGTCAAAGTATTTACACATAAAAATGAAATAGATAATGAAGTATTGGATAATATCCATGAATCTGAAAGTTTAGAGATTTGTCTATGGATTTTAAAGGAAAAACAAAACAAAATAAAAAAATGCATATTAGTATACATTCACACACACAGTACTTAATTTCATTTGCCTCATCACTTAAATTAAAATCAGTTATACAGCTTTTATGTCACATTTAGATTTACTGAACAGAATCAAGAATTTGGTGTAAAGCATAATCTAGTAGGAAGAGAAATATTCTGAAATCTGAATATATATTTCTCAGTGCATACACACGTACACACACACACACGCACACATATGTATATGTACTATCAGCAGACATTTTAACTAGACTGAAAAATGTCTGACTCTATGGAATATTTTGTTCTTTAAAAATCACTCAATATATCTAAGATACTAAGAATAGAGATTAACTTTAATACTACATATACTTATATTACTTGTTAAAACCAAGGTGTTGATGTTTGACTTAGGCTGCTCCTGCTAGCAAAATCTCCTTATTTAAAATAACTCTGTTACCAAATATTGTCCAAAAACCTTTTTCTTCTTTTAAGGATTGTGTGTTCTGTGTGATATTTTAAATATGTAAATGAAAGTGAGTGATTAATGTATGCCCTAAACCATTGTAAAAGTAGAACATCTTATGCTATAATTAAAAGGAATACTTATCTACTTAAACTCAAGTGATGAAATTGTAAGGCAATGGGAATTATAGAAAAATCAGTCTTATTTTGACAGAAAAAAAAGCAAAAAAAAAAAAAATAGTGTCTCCAAGATTATCGCTCATGGCAAAAACATAAGAACGAGTATTCAAGGGCACCTACAAATTGATGGACTATTTCCCTTGAGTATTATTACCTTCCAGGTCATCTGTCTTTTACTTTCTCTGCATTTCATCTTTTCAGTCACTTAAGTTTGAAATTGAATAATGCTTTATAATTCTTAGGAATTTTTCTTCATGTTAAGCTTCCTTTGCCTAATGTGATATATTTTGATTCTAAGAAAGGTGAATCAATTTGAAATTAAAGTAAAAAAATATTGAAAAATTCATAGCCTAATCCTTTCCTCAGCATACAAAATTCTTTTTTTTTTTTTAAAGATTTTATTTATTTATTTGTCAGAGAGAGAGCGAGCGAGAGTGAGCACAGGCAGACAGAATGGCAGGCAGAGTCAGAGGGAGAAGCAGGCTCCCTGCGGAGCAAGGAGCCCGATGTGGGACTCAATCCCAGGACGCTGGGATCATGACCTGAGCCGAAGGCAGCTGCTTAACCAACTGAGCCACCCAGGCATCCCAGCAGACAAAATTCTTGATTTCTTAGATATCTATAGTCTAATGAAATCCATTGTACCAATTGAAACCAGTAGAATTTATTGCTCAAATTTTCTTAATTTCCTGACTTCATATTCATTCTCAACATGATTGCTTATAATTAAGTTCATTTCTATCATGTACCCAAATTGTGGGCCCTTCACAGGGAAAATCTGTGTACTATTCATCTTTCTGTACTAAATGTACTGGCTGCCACATGAAGGTACAAAATGAAATTTTTAAAATAATAGATAAAATAGTAAGTGATTGGATGTTCATATATCTGTTATAAACAACCTAAAAGTTTGTTTATGGACAAAATCTCAACATAATTCACTAAACATTAAAATTCATACTATATTTTGACACTTTTGTGAAAATTAAATAATGTACATATAGTCCAGTTTCAGATTCTTCTCATTTTATCTAGGAAAATTTGTGTTTCCATTTTTTAAAAATGTAAAAATTATGTGCTTTGATTTTTGTGATACTGAAATGGGATCCATGTATTATTTAAAGGAAAACAGATTTAATGATAAATCAAGTCACTTATGGCACTATTGATTATATTCTTTTCTGAATGAACACAAAAACAAAAATTCATTTTAATTCATATCTGTAAGCCTGAAAGACCTTTCAGAAATGAATATATACTTTTTTTAAAGATTTTATTTATTTATTTGACAGACAGAGATCACAAGTAGGCAGAGAGGCAGGAAGAGAGAGAGGAAGAAGCAGGCTCCCTGCTGAGCAGAGAGCCTGATGTGGGGCTCGATCCCAGGACCCTGAGATCATGACCTGAGCTGAAGGCAGAGGCTTAACCCACTGAGCCACTCAGGTGCCCTAAATACATACTTTCCTCAATGAATGCATGAGTAATGAAAGGAAATATATAAAGAGATTCATACATTCCCAGATAATAAAATCAGTATTGTTAGTCACATTTTTTCATCAAATCAGCTTCAAAAATTCCAAGACTATAATACTTGCTCTTTTACTTCTGGGCTGTATTGTTTAAAGGGAGTATGGTGATATAAAACTTTTAGGCTAAAAGTGAAGAATTCTTACCATGAGACATAAAAGTCTCAAACTGATAATAACCATCAACTGCTCTCATTTCTCCTCCCATTTTTTTTTTCTCATTCGATATGTCTTCTTTACCAAACATGATTGCAAAAAACGTCAACTCTAGCTAAACTAAACAGTAAAGGTTTTCATTAGAATAATTTTAGGAATTCAAGAACTAATGGTGAACTCAAAGATCAGGTTTTGGAAACCGGTAAAAACAAAAACAAGAACTAGTAAGGCGACAATCTGTTTAGTAGGAACATTCTGATCGAGACTGCCCATAACAATGTAGGCTCCCATTAGGCCTTGGTGCAGCATTCCCCGACACTCTTTCCTGTAAGTGAACCCTAACCACTCCTCTTTGTGCCTCCAGCTCGAGAGACACAATTTTGTTTGGGAGCAACTGATTGGCTGAATCCAAATCATATGCCCAAACCATTGGTCCTCAGGGGCAGAAAAATGATAGTTTGTTGCACTTAAACTACGGTAAGAAGCAAGACAATAATCTCATAATAAAACACAAATTGGAGGGTCTCCTGGAGCAAGAAAGAAAGCTGAACTAAGAATCAAAAGAGTCCAAAAAAAAAAAAAAAAAGAGTCAAAAGAATCAATCTGAAATGTCTGTGGCATCATATTACCCCATCTTTGCCTAAAAGACCAGTAACTACTGAATGACTACTGAATCCAGATCTCCATCTAAAATGCCACTTCCGAGCTTCAGAGTCTCATATCCAAATGTTGATAGATATTTATATGTATCTACTTCACATATAGCCCTAACACTAAATGTGATGTAGACATATCATTCCTCGTGATCCCCTCTCATTCCCTCTCCAAAAAAATTCCTAATCTACTTCTCTGAAAAAATTCAGTCATCCTATTAATTGCCCAAAGGAGGGGGTTGTCTTAAAACCTGTTCTCTCCCCAACACTCCCACTATGTGCAATATATCACTTACCCATTTTTATATCTTATTAGCAAATAATTGCTACCATTTTCTTCACTCAGACCTTCAGCATTTACCAATTTGATTATGGCAAACTCCTGTTTTCTTTACCTATAGTATCACTTCTTTCCATAGAGTGTATGTGATCTTTCAAAAACCAAAATCAAACCATGCCAAGTCAAATACCTTTTCTTTTTTCTTTTTTAAGGATTTTACTTATTATTTGACAGAGAGAAACACAGCGAGAGAGGGAACACAAGCAGGGGGAATGGGAGAGGGAGAAGCAGGCTTCCTGCTGAGGAGGGAACCTGATGCGGGGCTCCATCCCAGGACCCTGGGATCATGACCTGAGCCCAAGGCAGACACTTAACCTATTGAGCCATCCAGGCACCCCCACATGCCATCTTTTAGAAATTACAAAATGTAAAAAAAAAAAAAAAAATGTGCATTATAACCAAAAAGTACCAATATCTAAAATACCATGAACACTCGCATTTCCCGTGGTCTCTATGTCTTTGCATGAGCTACTCTGTTGCCCGAGACAGTCCATATCCTAGTACCACCGTTCACCATCTAATTTTAATCATCTTTTAAAATTATATTTAAAAAAATCATAATTTCACCAAGTCTTAATGACCCACCATCAAGCACCCTCCTCAATAGCTTAGAATACTCTCAGTAATATGATATTCTCATTTAGTACCTATTGTTGTTTTACCTACCTAATTATACACTATAGCGGGACGAGTATTGATGGCCCCCAAAATGTCCATTTTCTAATCTCCAGAGCCTGAAAATTTTACCTTAAATGGTAAAAAGGACATTAGGGATATAAATAAATTAAGAATTTTGATATGAGGAGATTATTTTGGATTACGTGGAGCCAATATAATCACAAGGATAGTCATAAACAGAAGGCAAGATTATCAGTGTAAGTAGTAGCTGTGACAGGAGAAGATGAATATTGGAGGGACGTGAGGAAGAAGACACAAATCACAGATAACAGACTACCACTGGGCCTGGAAAAAGCAAGGAAACCAATTCTCCCTCTGGAGCTCTCAAAAGAGAACAATCTCTCAAAATCCTTAACTATTGCCCAGTGACACTTATTTTGGACTTCTTACCTCCAGAACTGTAAGATAATATATTTGTTGTTTTAAGCCATTAACTGTGTTGTAATTTGTTACAGGACCTATAAAAAACTAATACACATATTGTTTTAAAATCTCTTTCACATTTAAATGCCTTGATAATAAAATATTATAGATTTATCTCCATATCCTTATGCCTAACAAGACAGCTAGCATATTATGTAAGTGCTTAGATGAGGGAATGAGTGAAAGACTTAAAGAGTTAATGAAGAAATGAATTGATGAATGAAGACCCACTGATAAATGTTATGGTTTAGAGGAGACTTTGGACTTTCAAATTAATTCTGATAAGGACAATGATTGTACAGGGACTATGCATATTTGATTTCTGGTAAAAATATCTCACCCATTTGAGTTTTCCTGAGATTTTTAATACCTAAAACAAGATCTGAATTAGGACTTTCACCATAGTTTCTGGAATTTTCCTACTCGATATCGGGATTATGCTCTCCTGAAGCAGAAGCAAACTTAGGGATGCATGAGGTTTATTAGAGATCCCTATATATGAAGAAACGGTGAAGAAAGCAGTATCAGGACAAGGAAAGAGTCATGCTGAGATTCAGCCCTGATAAAGCCTCAGTAAAACTAGTCGGGAGTTATGGAGTATGAATTCCCTGTGGGAATGCCCCCTTATAAATCCAAAAGGGCAAGTCCTTTGTATTCTAAGATCTCATTCATTCACGAAGTAGAGCTGCTCGGGAAAATGTGTGACCTGGAGCAGTGTTGTTACCTGACTGAAGGAGACCTCAGTCTCAAAACCCTGAGACCAGACTTCAGCCAAAATCAAGAAATCAAACTTAACCAACTGAGGCACGCAGGTGCCCTCATCAGTCAGTCCCCTTCTAGAACAGCTGATTAACTACTTCTCTTTGTGTTCTCACACCCAGGGCTACTATGCAGCTGACTTAATGACCTCAAGGGCAGTTATCAGAAAATAAAAGTGCCTAGAACCTAGGAAATTTTTCAAATTAGCCAAACCACAAAGTTCTGGAAACCTGTCTAAAGCCACCCCACCTGTTTTCCATAAGCTGTTTCCTATAGTTCCCCCTTGGTGTAACCTTATCTGAGGGTCCACCCCCCACCCCCAGCGATGTGACAGCCTTCTTTGGTTTAGAGCTGCAAGTAACTGAATTCTGCTTTTTGCCTATCCCACCATCTTTGTCTTTCAATTAAAAATATTTTTTCTGACCTTATAAAACAGTTGGTGCTGTGAGCAGGATGGTAGGCCCATTACCACTGACACTTTGTAGCTTTGTGGGAAGACTACCCTTGGCTTACTAATTGATTCCAGACAACCTCAACACGAGCTTGAGACAGAAAGACCCTCCTGTTGGTAAGCCTGTACTTTCATCTTGTCTTCTCTTGTGTCTTCCTGTGGTTGCCACATCTCTCCTTAGCCAAATGTCCTTGGCATCAGAATATGCACTAGACCAGGTGGGGGTTCACTTTAGTGCAATAGAAGTGATAGGCTACATCAGCCTCCTTTCTGGAGGTGGGCATTCCGGTGTGTTTTTAGGCCTGGCTTGTGTTTGGAAGAGACATGTTTTAGGACTCCATAATTTTTCTAGAGTTTGTGTTTCTTCATTATTATTTGGATCAGAACCGTGCTTTCTATATGAGTTTCAGACAACCCCTATAGAGGAAGATGTTGTTGCATTCCCCAATGGTAGAGAAATAACTTGTTGACTCTTTGAGGATGTAGCTCAGGGGAGGGTGCCTGCTGTATATCTTAATGTTGCCAGTGAACTGTACGTTCCACCTTCAGGGGTATGGTGGGCTGCACCTCCGGAGACCAGTTGCCCAAGGTGAACTGTTAAGCGGCTCTCTGAAGCAAGACAACAATCATCTGTACCCTTCTTATCCCCCAATACCTGTCAAAGTTACACAGATGCTTAAAATATATAAAACTTCTAGTCAGCGTGTAGTGACCTTAGTAAATACCCCTGCAAATCGACAGGCAAAGGGGTTGATACTTCAGTCGAAAAGACCAACAGTGCTCTCCCAGGCAGAGGCTGCCATGGCTAAGTCAGACACTCTTTCCTCCGTGGTAGACTGGCAAGCACTGGAACCGGGAGGGCTGCCTAGGAGGGAGTCCACCCCTCGCCAAGAACACTTTCGTAAAAGCACATAAAAACCCAGTGGTTATCAGACGGAGACAGAAATTAAAACTGGACCTTCAGGAAGGTAGAAACCCCAAACAATACAAAATAATGAAAACCCTGTATATTAAGAAGGACACCGGGGTATAGGGGAGAAACACGTACGTACATGCTATTAATGTCCCCAGATGACCAATTAGCAATACAAAACTTACCAAAAGATTTACTCAAGAAAAAGATTTAAAAAGGTTGGGGGTGTTGCTGATTGGCTTTTGCACTTCTACAAAAGAGGTTCAGATTTAACTTTAGCATTTGCTAAAATACACGAATTGGCAAAGTTTCATATGCTTAAATTACAGTTAGACCTACAGACCTCACTAATTTAAGCATAGTACCCTCTGTAACCTTAGGAGAGTAACTAAATATTAAAATAGGTAAGCCTCACTATAACTTGAGCCTTGCCTAAATTTCATAATCATTGTAAGCCTTGCCCTAAAATATCCCATAAACACTCTGACACAATGAATAATAAATTAAAATTAAATTAAGTCTTTGGCACTTACAAAATGGCTTGATAAAATGGGACTCCGTGGACTTCCAGTTAAAATGTTAATATGGCCCAATATAAATTAAAATAGGGCCTTTGAGGATTAAGACATTATATAAGATCTAATTAATGAACAGGTAATTGTCTCCACTACTTCTCCATTCCTGATTTTTGTCCAATTTTAAACCTGAAAAGAATAAATGATACCTCATAGTGGAGTGGATTAATATACCCTTAAGGCTATGATCCTATCCATTAATGCTCCATATCCATCACCCTATTATTATTATTATTGAAATTATTAGCTCCATCAAATCAGCAACTGATAAATATTTTGTTACTATACTTTTGCCTATTTTAGCAGTATCTGCAGTTTGCCTTCCCCTCTGACAATATTCCTAGACTACGCCTGTTACAGCTCCATAGCTTTGTCATACACCTTCTGCGTATAAGATCTTGGCTATTTCCCCTTTCTCCAGGAACACAGATACGATGTTGCAATGATGCATTCTCCTCCCCAGGAGCTTCCTGTGGCACATGCACTGAGGACATACAAGTCTAATATATTTTAATGCATTTTGGATTCTGTAAGCAACATATTCCTCATTTACACATTTAACTTAATCTCACTTACAAATAAGTCTTCTTTAAATGGGGCTACCTCCAAATAAAGGCTCTAGAAACTGTCCACATTAAAATCAAAAGGCACACAAGTAGTGCTCTCAGAGACCCCTTCACTGTTGAGGCTTTTAGAAACCTTTCATGCCTTCTGGAATCTCTACACTACCTGTCATGGCCATAAGTTCCTGATAGGCTTCCAGTGGAAGAAACCACCTTATTGGTCTTTGTGCTATATTATGATTAGCGTGAACATTGCAGGTCAACTACTGGACTGTTCTGGAGATAGAGGCTTTTATGGACTCTGAGCCTGCGACCCTCAATACTCAGGCAACCATTGTGCTATCGATCATAGAAGCAGCATCCCACAAATTTGGTGCAGCTACCGAAGACTCCTTAATGTAGGATGGAGCCCAGCCTGGTTCTTCTAACATGTTTCACATGCAAGAGGAGATGACCTCCACCGTCTACAGTCTTTTTTCTGATGCCATGGTGTTGGATGAGACCATCCTAATGCCAGACAACTTGGGTATGTGGGGGTCCTCTTTTGTTGTCCCCTAAGGGGACAGCACTTGAGTTCATAGTTGTTACAGGTGAAACTTCCAGCATTATAAGTGATGGATCACAGTGGAATGTTGTTGCTTTCTATCCTTAAACCATGAGGTCCCAGTAAAGAAAGGAACACAGTGTCCGTGTCCTTGTCCAAATTTCAGACGTTATCGTAACACTGAATGTTAGTAAATGTCTCCAACTGCACATTTTTTACAAACTTTAGGGCCATTGCCTACAAGTTGTCCCTTTTAGGGTAAAGAACCCTGTGACTCTTGTTTCACAGGTACCCAAAATAAAAAACAAAGTTACGTGTATATCTATGTATAATAAAGTCACAATGAAAGGCCTTACTAGGAACCCTTTTGGAGTGTCACTTTCACTTCAAGAATGTGTAATAGGCTCTCAAGAAAGTAATTCAGTGGAATTTTTATCACCCAGATGGAGGTCCCAGGCAGCTGGATTAATTGAGACCTACCTGGTTCTTCAAAGAACTCCTATTTAAGTTGGAAAATGACAGACTTCTAAATGGGTCTCTGTGTCTTATTCAGGGATTGATCTTTCTTCATTCAAGGCATTTTGGCCAACTCACATGTGAGATCCACTTAAACCCTTCCCCACTTCTGTTTCCTCCATTTAAATTTGGCTAAATCTCGTCTCCATTTATGCTCCTGGCTCTCCTTAAGGAAAATTTCCCGTGCCTTAAGGAAGACCTTGTAGAGGTCATCATCAACTGCGCCACTTTAAAAATTAAGGAAGATTATTGCTTTTCCCCAGATGCCACTGCCCTGTATTGGTCTATGCTCTGACACGCCAGTGCCTTCTCCTACTCAAACTGTCCACCAGGCCTGCCCACCCCGAGTCTCCGACCTAAGTACCACCACTTCTTTCTCTTTGTTACCAACACATACCACTAACCTTTATATATGCCAATGAAGTATCAGTTGATGCCCTACAAAATGCAATTACTGGGCTCCCACATTGACCCAAGGCATATACTGAGATATTATTGTCATAAAAAATATATAGCTCATACTTTTAAAACACTTTAAATCTACACTAAAAATATCATCAGAGACTTTTTAGAAATTCCAGGTCTGTTTTCCTGACTCACGCCATACGATATGATCAGGTTGTGAGCTAGCTTTCAAAAGGTCCGTATATTTCTATTTGTTTTCCATCTTTTACTCTCATAATAAAATGTTATCTACCCTGTTTAGGACAACTTGTACTCTACCCTGTGAAAGGCTTCTCTGCAATATGGCTACTTAAATTACCCAAAATAAATAATTTAAAACTTATGACAAAACTTTAAAGGGTCAATATAGGTATTTTTATTTATTTAAAAGCTGTCTTGACAGTTTTGGGCTCTTGACTTGAGGCCAGTCAGTTCTTCTCTTCTGAGCAGTTAAGCTCACACCTCAACCACTTCTATCATTGGGTCCTCATAGTCCAGGCCAGTATGCACCTACCCTAATTCCCCTGGGGTCAGATAATTTGGGACAGTTCCTATGCATTGGAGTCTACGAAATTATTCAAGTTGGTGAATTCATAGGAAACCTGGAAAACTTACTTAAACACACCCAGTTTGTTAGACACAAACTGTTCCCTTATAACTTCAGCTTGCCATTATCCTATCCCCAGGTACAAGCCCCTATGTAGTCCTGCCTGGAACTCTTTTCTCATTTGAAATTGCAAGTCCTAGAGTTCTGGTTTTTATCTTTCCTAGTGTTTTTGTGTGTATCCCTCCATCAAAAGTACCTTTAAATTTTATAAAAACATACATACACTTTGCTGTTCCTCCCTATGGTTGGATTATATATCCCTGTTCCTGTACTCTGTTGCTATTCAGTTTGGCTTTTATGAACAAAAGAATGTTAGCAGAGGTGACAGTGTGTCACTTCTGAGTGTAAGCTTTAGGAGACATTTGATGCTTCCATCTTGTTCATCTGTCACCCTCATAAGAAAAGCTACCTTGGGTAGCTGCTATCCCTTCACCCATAATGAATTTATGGAGAGCCGGACCTTTCTAGTCAGGCTCAACTGGACCCACACCCAGAAGTCCAGCTACTCAGCCCCGCAGAGGCTGGAGGAGCTATTCCAGTCGGCCACAGGTAAATGATAAATAAATGCTTATTTTGTATGCCAGTGAAATTTTGTGGCGATTTCTGGCAATAACTGATAGAAAGTCCCTAGACTTATGCTAAGGCTTTTAACTATGTTTGAAAAGAGAAAGGCCTGCAACTTTAGAAACCTGGTCCGGGGTGGCACTGGGCAACCATAGCTAACTGAGATACTGAAAAACTATTCTCTGTTTGTTCTTTCTATAGACTGAAAATATTCTGCAGAAGCAAGAGTGGTATAAAATGTTTTGGATGACATCAAATCACACTATATCTTTCAACAGTGAATCTATAGGCACAAATGCTTGAAACAATGTCACAAAATTGACAAAGTTTTTTTTAGTGGTGGTAACTCTACAGCAGCCATGTCTGGTTATTTTATCAAAGCAAGTATGCAATATCTCCCTTTCATGGGAGCAGGGATTTTCAAGCAGAAAATGGGCCAAGACTCAAAACTGGAGAATTACAAGGGAATCCACTTAATTAATGAGTGAAAGAATGTATTTAGAGTTCCTTATTTCCCAACATGATTATACAGGTAAATTCATAGAAATAAACCAATGTTTATACCAGAAAATATTTTTAAGATAGATAAAATATATTATTCACACAAAAATCTCAGAACAGCAAAAGACTTAGGTTAAAATAATCTTACCAATATTCTGAAAAAAAAATTAAAGAAAATATAAGAGTCAAGATTGAAATGATTTGAGACATAAAAATATATCAGTTCCATCCAATGTAAATAGTAAATGAAACTCTAAAATAATTGTTAATATTAGACTTTGACATCATACTTATTGAAGAAGTACAAATGGAAATTATGTGAATAGTTAATTGCTAAGCATTATGGGAAAAACGAGGAACTATAAGATCTATAATTTCAGGAGGAATTTATATTCTAGAACCACGCAAGTCGACAATATGAGAATGATCCTAAGACAAAAGAGAGTTATATGGGGCACATAGGGGGCTCAGTCAGTTAGGCATCTGAATCTTGGTCTCAGGTCCGGTGAGCAATCAAGCCCCGAGTTGGGCTCCATGCCCAGCAGGGAATCTACTTGAGGATTCTTTCTCTCCCTCTCCTTCTGCCTCTCCTCTCCTCTCTTTCTAATAAATCAATAAATCTATTTTTAAAAAAGTTAAAAACAGGGTTATACAATTTTTTATGAGTGAAATAGGTGTTTATTGTGTAGATGAGAATCCTGTCACACAGAAAGTTTCAACACATTTTTTAATCTATACAGCTAAATGGAAGTAGAGTCCTAACTCGTGCTTAAGTCCCTGTACATCGAGTTCAGGGATCGTTAATTTGTCATCTTCACATGAAACTTTGGGGTCCCTGGGTAGCTCCGTCGGTTGAGTGTGTAACTCGATTTCAGCTCAGGTCATGATCGAGCCTCCTGACCGGGCTCTGTGTTGAGCATGAAGCCTGCTCATGGGGAAGGACAAGACTCTCCCTTTTCCCTGCCCTCACTGATGTGTTTAAAAAAAAAAAAAAAGGAAGAAAATAGAAACGTAATGATGTCGTGATTCTTCAGTAAGCATGGTAGAGATTCAGAAATGAGAAGAAAATAGCATTTAGTGTCAGTATGTACCCAGAATTTTTCTGGAAACTCTACAACTTGAATGAGACTTAGAGGATGGTTGAATATACTGTCAAAGGGCATGTGGCTAAAAAGAGCAAGAATTTAAATTGTCGGTTTTATGACCAGTGATTAGAAAGCCTAACAAAAAAAAAAAAAAAAAAAAAAAAAAAAAAAAGAAAGCCTAACAAAACTCAAGTCCTAATTATATAAAGTAAGAGTGGCAATTAAAGTTTAAAAATATTTAAATTTGCATGTAATGAACATACTAATGTATGTAATGCACATATCTATTAAATACAATATGAACTTTTCCTAAGGAAAAAGATCTTGAAATAGAGTATATTAATATTCTATCATAACCACAGTTTAAAAGACATACTTTGATAATATTATGCAAAAATATGAAAAAATATTGAAATTTTAGTATAAGAATTACTGCTTCATTCTGGTTGGGTAATTACAGGGACATATATTAAAGGCATTATAGAATCAGTGAATTTCATAATTGGAGAGTATCTAACAATGTTTATAACAAGCAACTAAACATTGTTAATCTCTTGTATAACAGATCTGACATTTGGTCATGGCTCATACTTAAATACCTTCAGGGAATACTCCCTTCATCTTTTCTTCCAAAGAATTGTTGACTCATTCTTGAGCATTTATTGCTCTTATACTGGTGTGAAATCTTAGTTCAATGCTTACTCCTCTGTAATTGTATCTTTTCCAAGCCAATCTACCAATATTTCTTTCCTTCAACCATTCATTTTGTGATATAGTATTAAGTCACTATACAAATAATCCTTTTATTCCATTTTTTTGAAAATAGAGTATCCATATTCAAATTTGAGAATTATAGTGTAACATATCCAGCCTACAGTAGAGGGGAGTTCTTCCCCTCATTACTTTAAATACTTTATTTCAATTTATGTAGAATATGTATCTTTTCTTGGCTACAATATAATGTTTCAGATTGAATATGTTAAGTCATAAGGTCTAATTGTTATCATTAGGAAAAATTCTCTTTTATCTACTTGTAAGGTCGATATTTTGTGAACAAGTAGAAAAGCTACTCTTACACCTGTTAACTTGTACTTGTCACATCAATCTCTGCAAATTGCCTGTCATATTTGCTTTTAAATTGTTTATCAAATTTTATATAAAAAATTACCCTGTTTGGCGGCATATACAAAATTAATAGGCATCTTTTCTAAATTTTTGTCAAAATATTGAAAAATATCAAGTAGGACAAAGATTTAAAAGAATGACATTTAATTGAAACTAAACCATGAACAATTGGATTAAAGTCTAGATCTCGCTAAGAAACAAAGTGGTAATGAGAATACACCTTGAAAAGTGCCTTGAAAAGTGAAATGGATGGATATTACAAAGTTCTTGAACAACAGAAAAATAAGCAAAATAACTTTATTTAATCATCATACTTAAAACATATATTTAAAATCAATGTTACAGTCCTTAGTCTCTACCATATCCATTCACATGTAAGTAGTTCCATGCACTACATTTTATTGCTACAGTGTTTTCTCTCTTGTTCACTTTCCTTTCTAGAGAGAAAATTCCTCAAAGATAGAGGATATGTAACCACACTACCCACAAGACTAGACATATATATCTGCAAATAATCACATGTTCATTTATTTAACAAAACATCTCATTAAACTTTATGGTTAAAATTATATTCATGTCAGCCCAGAGTTAAGGCCATTTCTTTAAATTTGGGGAATTTATTTCTGCACTCATTTTTTAAAAATAGGAGCATAAAGAGTGTAATGGCATTCAAATAGTCAAAAAATTTACTTAGGCCAGTTTCAAACATAGAATTTCACATAGAACAAAAAACATAACGAATCTATTAAATGAGCCAGAATATCAAGTCACAGTTCCCTAAGCCCTTAGAAGCTGTGTGGATCCTCTCTCAGCTGGAAGTGACTAACTCTCGGTGTCATAGCATCCTGCTGACAGCTTAGCTTTTATATGACAGTAGTGATTAAATATTATCCATAAATTTTTTTCATTTCATGAAATTGAATCATAATTTTCAAGGCAAATAAAAGATTCATTTGTCACAAATATTCATAGAGCTGTCCTCAAATGATACCATGAGATTAGACTTCTTTCAACTGAACTTGCAGAGAATAGATTCAAAATCTCAATATGTCAAAAATGAAAATTAACTCCTTATTCATCTTCCAAGTAACAAGGGGGAAATTGTCTATGATCATCCTCTGGTCAGATTTTCTCTGTCAGATATGTATATAATGAAGTACAACAGGGTTTTAAAAAATACCTCCCTTTAAGAACTTAACTCTTGGGGCGCCTGGGTGGCTCAGTGGGTTAAGCCTCTGCCTTTGGCTCAGGTCATGATCTCAGGGTCCTGGGATGGAGTCCCACATGCATCACATCGGGCTCTCTGCTCAGCGGGGAGCCTGCTTCCTGCTCTCTCTCTGCTTGCATCACTGCCTACTTGTGATCTCTATCATATAAATTTAAAAATCTTTAAAAAAAAAATTAACTCTTTCCTACTGTGAGATACAGTAAAGCTAACAAAAGGGCCTCCTCTCTTCCCATGTAATTTCATAAGATGTTGGTTTTATTTTTTTTCCAAAGAAACAAAATAATAGGAATCCTGAAAACCCTAACCATAAATTACAGGATTAGAAAAAACAAACAAACAAACACAAGCTGTGTATAAATAAAAGAAATGAGCCTTTCCAATTTTTCAGGCTGATAATCAGAATTTTACTTTGCAACTTTTGAGAAACAACTTTAAAAAGTCAAAGCCATCATTTTAGGTTCCTTTGAATTTTACCTGCTGGAAAACCAAAATAGTGCAAGAGGCCAGTTTTAGTTTGGATGATACTTAGAACTGATGGGTTTCTTTTATGTTACAACTTCTTCACTGGACACCTTTTATACACCATGCACTGTGTCAGATATCACTTGGTGATACAGTCAGGGATTAAGAAATCATGGTGCATTCGCTAATTAACTCAAAAAGTATTTCTTTAACCAGGCACTTTTATAGGTGCTGTAGGTAATTCTTTAAATGAAGTAAACAAATCTTTATGTATTTCATATTTTAGTAGAGAAGGAAAGGCAGAATAAAACCACGTTAATATATAATATATAACATTATGGGGTTATAAGTACTATGAAGAAAAAAGAAGCAAAGAGATGAATCAGAGTTGATGTATTCTTTCACTCTTTAAGTAGATATTTATTGAAGACATATTATAAGCCACCTACTTTTTATGTAAGAGGGGCCCATCAGGTAACAATAACAATTTTTTTTACAAATACCCTTATTAAGTTATACAGTAAGGATAAAAGCAATAAATATAAACAGGCAAATAACATGATGTTAGAAGGTGAAGTGTGCTATGGAAAGTTCTTCAGATGTAACACTAAAGGGGGAGAGTGGTGCTTCCAGGGTGGGCTCAGTCGGTTAAACATCTGACTCTTAATTTTGGCTCAGGTCATAATTTCAGGATTGTGAGATCAAGCCCTTCATCAGTCTCTGTGCTGGGCATGAATCCTACTTAAGATTCTCTCTCTGTTTCTGTCTCACTCTGCCCACAATTGCCTCTCTTAAAAAACTGCCTTTCTCAAAAAAGGGAAAAAAAGAAAAAAGTTAAAAAAAAAAAAAAAGGAGGAGAGTAGACCTCGGTAACAAATGAGATAGCCTAAAATGTTGGTGCAAGTTCATAATGGGCATCTGCCATATTTTAGCTCCTATCAGGGCTGGCTCTAGAGTCAGCAGTAAGGCGATTCCTCCCAAAGAGCAGAGCTATGACACTGAACTTCAATTATTTATTCCCATGGCAGGTGAGGTAGCAAGAGGTACTGATATACACTGATTTCTAGGTTGTGTTGGTGGGTTGGCTCATTGGTCAGAGTTCTAAATTAAAAATGACTGGTGAGTTAGGGCTAAGAAGTCTGGGGAAGAAGCATGTGCATGGGCACAAAGCAAGCAGGTATGTCTAACTAATGGTCATTTCTATCAAAGATATCCAGGGAGATTTCTTCAGACAAGGTACACATGCACAAGGGGCTTATGACCAGAATGGTCATAACAGAAGTGATAAAATGGGTCTCTATTCACCAAGGCTGACCTGGTTGCTACCATTGATGACTGCCCAACCTGATAAGTGTAGAGACTATTGCAGAGTCTTCTATGTGGCACTATTACTTGGCATATCTATCCAGCCACTTGGAGACAGGCCAATTAAATATGACCCCTTCTGTCATGGAGAGAACAGTAATTTCCTTTTCCAGAAAACATGTACACTTGGATATACATTTGTCTTTTTTTCCACAGTACATCCATCACCACCATCATCTGAGGGCTTACAAAATACCTGATATCTCAACAGAATATTTCATGTGATGTTGCCTCAGGCCAAGATACCCACTTTATCAAAAAAGAGGTATGATGATGAATTAATGAGCACAAGTTTCATGGGTCTTACTAATTACATTCTATTACACTGTTAGAATGAAGGCTCAGTTAAGGAACCAGCTCAGATAAAAAAAATCCAAGGGTATTGTTTTCTAGTATATGGTTTACACATGGAACCATCAGCTGATATTTAGGTCTTGGAAGCATGGAGGAGAGGTAAGACTACCTCCTTATCATTAGTCCCAGTTACTACTCACTTTTAAAATTTGTGTTTCCCATACCGCTTTAGTTTTTGCTAAATTAGAGGTACTATTTTCCAAGTGGTTAAAAAAGATAGAAGAACTCTGAGCTTCTAATTCTGGTGAACCTGATATGGAATGGGAGGAGTGGTCTATCTTGATAACCATGAGAAGATATATATAGCTCCTACTACACAAGAAGTTCAAAAAGAGATATGCGTGGAACCTTTAATCAAATGTCTCCACTGTTTTGTAACAACTGAAAATGTCAATTGTATAAAACACAATTCCCCAATTTCAAAGTAATTTAATAATCACAATGCTTAAGGATCAAGATCAGGATCATCTTATCCATCAAGAACCCAGATAACAGCTTCAGTTGGCAAATTGAAGCTTCCTTTAATATCTTTGAAGTTTCTTTTGTGTTGGTTTGTTTGTTTAAGAATATAGCAACTCACAATAACACTTGGACTTTGTACTTTCACCCTTATTCTCAGGGAAGAATTGAAAGTGAGTATTGAATATTTCAGCAGAGTAGGAAAAGATCTGAATTGTACAAGGAATAGATTGTATAAATTCAGTTTATGAATTATCTAATCTCTGCTCCCCAGCCTTGTTTTCAGAGCGGAGTGGCACCTAATGCCTGATATAAAGTTACCACTACTGTTCCCACCTCCACCTCAAAAGACTGAGAAACCCACTGGATGTATCCTATCAGTGCTTCAGTTCTAACCTTCGCTGAGAGCCCTTCCTAACCTTCCACTGGGTTTCTGACTGTCAGTGAAGTCCATGCAGTTTCAAAGGAGTTAAAGCTCACTGGGGTGAACATTGAAGGTGGGAGACTTGTTATACGGATAATTTTTCTCCCTACTTTTCCCAGGTTAAGCAGCTAGAGAAGAAACCTCTTGGAAGATGTCTGAGAAAAAAGAGAAATTGCTTGTTCTAAAGTTATTCTTTATAATTATTTTGCGCCCTTTCCAGCTTCATTCTCATTTCCTTTCCTCCTTTCATCCACAGGACTTCATGGCCAGTAAAATGTGATTGCATGAATTTTGCCTCAGGTTGGCTTGTCAAGGGAACACAGACTAAGACAGCATATAACAAAACGTTAGTCAACATTTACCATTGCCTGTGGAAGCCATGATAATATTACGGACTATGGGAACATCAGAAGACACAAACCTACTGAAGAAATCTACCATTTATTTCAAAAATTTTTAGAAGACTAAGCCTGAAAGCAATGATTTAACAGACATAGTTCTAGGATGTTCATTATTATATAACTCTCCATAACATAAATTTTCTTATAAAAAAGTGATCGTTCTTCTAAATTAATTATTTTTTTCCTTTTAAGTTTATTCATGTATGAAAAGTGAAGATACTATTGTTAATGTGTTGACTCTTAGCAAAACATTTTATGTTTATTTTGTATAATATTCTAGATATTTTACTTAATCAAAATTAAAAAAACAAAATAATTTTAGGCAATATATACATTTTCTGTTTGCTATCCATTACTAATTAGACTTTTAACATATATGAAATTTTGAAAAACCAACTTTCAATAAATCTAAGTAAAGGGCATTGATACTGAATTTGTAATAAAGTACTCTATTTTTTTTTTGCATTTGTCAAAACTAACTGAATGTCTTTAATCAAAACAAGTATATCATGAATGGAGCTCCACAAAATTTATCTTTGAAAGCATATAATTTTAGCAAATTGAAAATATTAAAAAACATAACATGCAGACAGGAAGACATTCAAATTCCTACAAAAGCAAAGGCAAAAAATCAAACAAAATAAGAGTACTAATGGAGAACAAGATTTAAGTCTCAAGTTTTAGTTTACTTTGGAATCTCAATCTGTGAGAATAATCCTGTAGTACAATTGACATTGTATTAGAGACAGAATATACTATGACATTGATTAAAATATTAAAATATGTGGTGAATTAACTTACTCCTCATGTTAATTTTAATATTTAAATAATAAGTATAAAGAAGGGGCGCCTGGGTGGCTCAGTGGGTTAAAGCCTCTGCCTTCGGCTCAGGTCGTGATCCCAGGGTCCTGGGATCGAGCCCCACATCGGGCTCTCTGCTCTGCAGGGGGCCTGCTTCCTCCTCTCTCTGTGCCTGCCTCTCTCCCTACTTGTGATCTCTGTCTGTCAAATAAATAAATAAAATCTTAAAAAAAAAAAAAAAAAAGACTCTGCCTTCGGCTCAGGTCATGATCCCAGGGTCCTGGGATGGAGCCCCTCATGGGGCTCTCTGCTCAGCAGGGAACCTGCTTCCTCCTCTCTCTCTCTGCCTGCCTCTCTGCCTGCTTGTGATCTCTGTCAAATGAATAAATAAATTATTTTTTAAAAATATAAAGAATTCTTTCAGTGTTAATATTCATGTATATATGTTATTTTTATTTTTAGAAAGAATTGTATTTTGGAAAATAATTTTTGAATAAAGCTATTTTAGAGACTCGATATAATAAAACCAATTTTGTCAACTGATGAGTATTTCAGAAAGTATATATTTCTAGTTATTTTAATGGCCCACTTATTCTTAAGGGTTTTGTGTTTTGTTTTGTTTTGCTTTGCTTTGTTTTTGGACATTGATAGGTATGACCCCCATAATCCTAAGGCAGACAAAAGAAATAATACATAATATACAAATTATAACTATGAAGTAGTGATAAGCCCTCTGAGGGGAAAGGAAGAGAAAGTTGCAATCAGGATAATTTTAGATCAGCTGGTCACTGAAGAAGTCCTAGACAAGGAGATACTTTAGCAGTTAAAGATCAAGAGCTGCTGGATCGACATGGATATCAGATAGAAGAGCAATTTGGCAGAGGCAAAATGTGAGAAAAAGACCTGAGTTGACACTAAGCCTAACTGGTCCTTAAAATACAAAAAGGTCATTGAGATTGGAGGACAGCTAGCAAGGCACTGGTGGTTGGAAAGTACACAAAGTATTAGTGAGAAACTAGAACAGATCACGGAAGGCCTTGTAGGTTCTTGAATTGTTTTCTTTTGTTTTGTTTTCCTCATTCAGATTATGAGGAAGGGCACTGAAGGATTTTGAGCATGGAGTAACATTTTCCAGTTTATGTTGAGAAACAATCTTCTAGGGGAACCTGTGTAGCTGAGTTAGTTAAGTGTCCAACTCTTGATTTCTACTCAGGTATGATCTCAGAGTCATGAGATTGAGCCCTACCTCGGGCTCCACTTTTGGTGTGGAGCCTGCTTAAGATTCTCTCTCTCCCTCTCCCTTTGCCTCTACCTCCTCCCTTAAGAAATAAAAGAGAAGAAAGAAAGAAAGAAAAAGAAAGAAAGAAGAAAGAGAGAAAGAAATTTTTCAATATTATTTAGTCTCTTTTATAAAGCAAAAGCCAGGAATATTGGTGTCACTTTTGTGTATTTTCTGATTGCTATAGGGAAAATAGATTGTAAGGACTGAGGCAGAGGTGGGGAACATAATAAAACAAAAAATGGTGGACATATCATTAGTAAAATTTAAGACAGGGAAGGAACATAGCAGATTTGAATGTCCTATACATACTAAGGGTGGTGCTACATATTTACATAAATACGTATATGATTAATAGATATGTTTATTAATAGATGTGTTTATTAATCACAGCTTACTGTGATTGCATATAAATTTTTCAAGCATATGTGAAGATAATACACAAGTATATAGTTAAATTAACTGTAACCTAAAACTTTCAGAATTATTCTTGACAAGGATTAAAGTTTAGTACAAAAATTAATGAAATGATATTATCTCAATATGTATATGCAAATATAAGAAAGTGGTTATGCTCAACAATCGCACAAGTAAAAGATTATTATAATAAGCTCTATCATCTGAATTAATGAATGACTCACCTCACTTGATAAGGTCATATAGAGTCCCAGTGCATCTCCTAATACATTTTTGTCATTCAGCTCTATGAATCTGCTTAATTAATTCTGTATATTTTAACAAGAAAAAAAAGTCACAAAGAGATCAAGGTAAGTTGCCTTTGAGAGTCAGTCAGAAATCAAGAAGAAAACAAACTCTACCTGGTTTAGTGTATTCCCCAAATTTATGGTTCTGTTTTTTTTTTTTTTTTAATATTTTCTAGTGATTCACCATGTAGATATTTAGTGGTGGATAAGATATTTAAATTTTTCTTTGATATAAACCACCATATTTTATTTCCTAGTTAAGTTTCTTGAAATTTCTTATCTCATAGGAGTAGTGATTAATAAAATTATGTATGAGATGACCACATATATAAGATCTATGAGGCTTTCACTCCCTGAATATCTATATTTGATTGTTATTATATTACTTTCCACCTCTGTGGGATGAATATAGATAGCTCCCTATAAGGAAAATAGTTTGCCTTGAAAATAAATTTATGTGCAATTTCATCAAGTCATCCTTGGAGATGGAACCTGGAAGCAAAACATATTACAATGCCAAATGTGTTCCTCAAGAGGCCAAATAAATTAAATCTTCAGCAGGGAATCTACATAAAGACTAGATCACAACAGTCATGTTCTGCAGCCAGATTTAAAACATCACTGAGAGTTACACAACACTGTGTGGCCCTATCAAATCACTTTATTATTCCCTGCTAATTACACTAAAACCATTACCCTTTTAAAAATATTTTTATTTTTCTTCTAAACATAAGTTGTTAAAAAATAACCATGACTGAAGTCATCATTACTATATTCTTAGCTATTACACATATTAACAGATCTCTTATTCACCTCAACTCTAAGAAAATTTAGTTGAAAGGTTATGACATAGGGCAGAGTTTGCTGCCTAATGAGGAAAAAGATGCTCTCTAAGGGCTAAAAAAGTAGTTCTAACAGGACTTCTACTCCTGCTATCATTTCCATTCAGTTTATAACTTTCAAAACTATGGTTCCCAAACTGTGTGCCAAAGTCCCCTGGGGCACCAAGATAAACTAACAGGAGAATTATGGGATTTTTTTTTTTAATTTTAAGGAAAACTGAGTGACATCGATTGGACATCATGTAAATTAAACTGTTAACTTTTTTGGACCAACTCAATAAATGGAACTATTAATTTTTGTTTATTTTTTTGTTTTTGTTTTTGTTTTTTTTTTTTTGACTGCAAAGTGTTGTGGAAAAAAAAAAAAAATGTTGGGATGCTAAAGATGCCATGATCTGAGAGAGTCTGGGAACCACTGTTTTGTAATAGGTGTAGGACACTGTGCAGGGAAACCTTCAACTTGACTATGAGCATCCAGTGATCAATTTAAAAAGTGAGAGATACAATATTATTTTATATCCCTTCCATTGGATTATCAGTACAAAAAATACCAAGATCAATTAGCAGATTAGGATTCTTAGCAAGAACTAAAAAAGAAATAAGCGGGCACAATTTAGGCAGCAGGATATGGAGGATTAAGCTCTTTCTGTTCATTAACCTCTTAAATTTATTGTGCATCTGGAATTGTCTAAATTATTTGTTCAGATTATTGGAACACTTGTACTTCTCCTCCAAAAAAAGACCACAAGAAAAAATAGGAATTAATAAATGCTAATTTGACTACATAAACCTGTCTAGGGATGCTTAAAACAGCCTCCTTATTCACTAAATATAAGGTAGTATCTTTCTTCAGCTGAGATTATTTAAATTATACTTATTTCAAGCATGAGAGTATTTATACACAAAGTTTCTCATTCACTTTAAATGAAAAAGTAGATTCTTTCTTTAAAGAATGGCATAGGGGTTCCTGGGTGGCTCAGTGGGTTAAAGCTGCTGCCTTTGGCTCAGGTCGTGATCCCAAGGTCCTGGAATCAAGACCTGCATCAGGCTCTCTGCTCCGAGGGGAGCCTGCTTCCTCTTCTCTCTCTCTGCCTGCCTCTCTGCCTACTTGTGATCTGTCAAATAAATAAATAAAATCTTTTAAATAAATAAATAAACCGGAAATAACAAGTGCTAGCAAGGATGTGGAGAATTGGAATTCTTGTGCATTGCTGGTTGGAATATGTAACTGCTGTGGATAGCGATATGGCATTTCCTAAAAAAATTAAAATACAATTATAAGATCTAGCCATTCTTATGTGAGAAAAAAAGGCAGAAGAAAAATTATTAAATTTCCTTACTGTCTGGAGCCCACTGACAAGTTCTTGCAACCAGCAGAGAAACTCAACTGCTTCAGTGTTAAGACCTTGCTAAGGACAAAAGGCAATCTAGCCTGAACCCCGCCTCCCACTTCGAGGATACTTTTAAATCTCCTTTAATGCATAAAAACTCCTTAAGAAACTTCCTTTATCTCTAACCCTTCAAGATATGTGTTGGCAATCATCCCCAATCATTCCCCAAGAATATGGCCCACCCATAGGTCTCATGACTAAGGTTTTATTAGATGGTAATAAATGACCTTTTCTCAATGATAGCTAGCCCGCTCAAGGTCCTGGAAATCTTGCCTCCAAAATTCCTTAGAGACTTAATCCTATCCCTAACTGCCTCCCAAATTGAAAGTATATAATGGGCCACTCCTCATGTCCCCGATGCAGCTCTTTCTGTCCACAGGTCCTGTCCCTGTGTTAAAAAAAAAAAACAAAAAACAAAAAAACAAAAAAAAAACTACCTTTTTGCACCAAAGATGTCTCAAGAATTCTCTCTTGGCCATTAGCCTTGAAGTCTAACATCATCTTTCCTACATCAATTCTGCTTCTAGCGCGTTTACTGTCTCCCTAGCTACCAAGGAGTGTGGGCCCCGCCTTTTGGGACCCTATTGGGCACCAATTCTGGCTGAATTACTTATACCAAAAGTAATTGAAAGCAGGGACTTGAAGAGATATTTTTGTGCTCATGTTCATAACAGCATTACTTGAAATAGCCAAAATATAGAAACAGTGTAAGTGTCCATTGATGGATGAATGGATAAACAAAATGTGGTGTATGTAAACACTGGAATATTATTCAGTCTTGAAAAGAAGGAATTCTGAAACACGCCACAACATTGATGAAACCTTGAAGACATTACACAAAGTGACCCAAGCCAAACACAAAAGGACAGATATTACAATATTCCACTTACATGAGGTCTTTAGATAGTGAAATTCTTAGGGACAAAAAGTAGAATTATGGTCCCTGAGGGCTGAGGGGGGAGGAGGAATGAGAAGCAACTGTTTGATGTGTTAGGTCCCCCAATAATGGGTCTGTGATTAAAAGAGCGAGGCTGATACAAAGCGAAGGTCAAGCAAAGCTTTATTTCGTACCAAGCATCAAGAATCAAACTGACCGGGTCAGGGCCATCTCTTACAAAGATGCAACCTCTCCCTGCCTTACAGACTAACTTTTATAGAGCCAAGGCCATGTGGTTGGGCCTGGCCACACACAGGTGGCCAATGAGATTGTAACACACAGAGAAAGCTGCACAGTCATGCTAGGTCACACACGGGTGGCCAATTGAATTACAATTTACCCTATAGTAGCTATTTGAACTATCTTATCACTTCAGCCAGAATTGGTGCCCAATAGGGTCCCAAAAGGCGGGGCCCACACTCCTTGGTAGCTAGGGAGACAGTATACGCGCTCTACTGATTGGATGTCTCCACCTGACCCAACTCATCCCTGCATTCGGGCTGTTATCTTCACCTGACCTGACCCACCCTTGTATTTGGGCTTTGTTACCTGGGACTGGTTTCCTGGACTGGGTTTTAAGTAAGTTCCCCTTGGAGCAGGGGGACAGGGTCAATTTAAGTTTTAGTGCATAAACAACAAAATGGCTGTTCAACCGAGGTGGGGCAGCTATGGCTAAATAGGCCCTTACACAATGCACTCAACCTCCTGTTTGAAAACAGAAAAAATTCTAAGGATGGATGGTACCACTGGTTGCTCCCTACTGTGAAAGTACTTAATGCCCCAGAACTGTACACTTAAAAATTATTAAAATAGTAAATTTTACATTATGTATATTTTACCATATTTGATTTTAAAAAGAGGTATCTTCAGATAGGAAAAGGATATCAGGTGGGTATTTGTATCTATACAAATAAATAAACGCACCAAAAATAGTAAAAAAAAAAAAAAAAGAGAAACATTTTATTTGTAGTAGCTCTGTAAGAAAAGTAACTGTCAAAATTAAAATATTGTCTTTTATAACACGGGTAAAGGAAAAGTAATAATAATAAATGTAAACACACACACACAAAACATTAAAAAAAAAAAAAAAACACCAATTCCCTAAAATGGTTCAAGCCACCACCTTAAATACAAACTCCAGCAAAGACAAGAGAAGGTGCCAATGGGGAGGAAAGCCAACTTGGGTGGTTATCAAGCAAAACACAGTAAGCAAGAGTGTGATTATTATGCAGATTTGTCAGTTGTGCTTTTTATTGATAAGGGTTTCTAGAGATTTTGTCACCCTCCTCTTCCTAGTACAGACAAGAAGACACCTGTACAAATAGAGATTTCCCTCAAAATGCAAATGTCTCTAACTTCTACTAGGTTTTTAAAGCTACTCTTTCCCAAAAATAACCAGCTCAAGATAATCTTTAGGCAAAGAGGCATACTTTGGGGTGGTTAGTTCTGCCTCCCTTCAGAGTCACATCCAATATGAGTTAAAATGTTATTTTATGAGTTCACAATAACACTGAATGAATTCCAAGGTATTAGAAAAGTGTCCATGTTATGACATTTCTCTCTTAAGTTCTATCATTTCTCAAAAAATATGCTGTCTGCAAAGTGGTATGAGCACAGGAAAAACTAATAATCTCAATTTTGATTCTAATTAGATATGTGACATGAGTAAGTGACTCTGTGCATTTACTTCTTCATTAATATGCAAATTAACCACTTTTGAGTATATTACTGTGAACAGAATGAGAAAAATACATATTTGTTTCTGTACTTACAAAATATTTAAAAATACAAAGTAATTATTCTAATCCATATTTTAAATATTTTTCATTATCATCATATCAACATACTGCCTATGAACCCATCATCTACTGAAATAACTAGATCATTAATACATGAAGTTCCTTATTGCAACATCTTTCCTGAATTTTGTATCTTTTATTTTCTTTTCAAATTTTTTGTTTTATCATGTATCTTCATAAGAATATAAAGCTGTACTTGTTTTAAACTTTTAAAATAATAAATTTTAATGGTAGTAGTCTATGCTTTACTCTTTCTTTCTTTCTTTCTTTCTTTCTTTCTTTCTTTCTTTCTTTTTTTTTTTTTTTTTTACTTGTAGGGACCTAGGACAGGCTGTTTCAAGATGAGCCACTTTTTTGGCATGAACATTAGTTTGGTGGCTGGCAGTCTCTGAATGCTTCCTTTATGATACAGCAGGATTCCACTGGGGTTAGTTGCCTCTTTTCATAGCAAACAACCCTCTCTCTTTCACTCTGTGCTCTTATTTTCATCTCAATACCAAACCCCAGCAATTATTTTTCATTATCACATTTCACAGGTGGGAACCTTACTCCCACTCATAATGTACGCTCCCTTTGAACTCAAATTTCAAATTTCTGTAATTTTTCATAGACAACAAGCACAGAATGTTCTTGGTTGAGTCATTGCAAGAAAAAAAGCAAAAATGAGTAATAAAACAAAGACTACCCTTTGTATTATGATCTTAGATTTCCACAAGTATTTTATTTGTAATTGTACTGTCTCATTAACTGTTCACAATGTAACAACTCATAAGGTCTTTTCTTTGAATAAATTGGAACTCCAATTATGAATAAATTGGAACAGAATTTTTCCAGATAATCTGTTGTTGTTATATAAATTTGAAGTATTTTTAAATTTTTATTTAATTTTATTTATTTTTAAAATTTTATTTTATTTTTGCAGTGTTCCAAGATTCATTGCAAATGCACCAGATCTAGTGCTCCATGCAATACCTGCATCCTTAATACACACCACCAGGCTCACCCAACCCCCCCACTATCCTCCCCTCCCAAACCCTCAGTTTGTTTCTCAGAATCCACAGTCTCTCATGGTTTGTCTCCCTCCCTGATTTCTCCCAACTCACTTCTCCTCCCCATCTCCCAATGTCCTCCATGTCCTCCTACTTATGCTCCCCAAATAAGTGAAACTATATGATAATTGACTCTCTCTGCTTGACTTATTTCACACAGCATAATGTCTTCCAGTCTTGTCCATGTTGATATAAAAGTTGGATATTCATCCTTTCTGATGGAGGCATAGTACTTCATTGTATATATGGACCATATCTTCTTCATCCATTCATCTGTTGAAGGACATCTTGGCTCTTTCCACAGTTTGGTGACTGTGACCATTGCTGCTTTGAACATTGGGGTACAGATGACCTTTCTTTTCACTACATCTGTATCTTTGGGGTAAATGCCCAGTAGTGCAATTGCAGGGTCATAGGGAAGCTCTTTTTTTAATTTCCTAAGGAATCTCCACACCGTTTTCTAAAGTGGCTACACCAACTTGTACTCCCATCAACAGTATAAGAGGGTTTGCCTTTCTCCACATCCTCTTCAGTACTTGTTGTCTACTGTCTTGTTGATTTTGGCCATTCTCACTGGTGTAAGGTTGTACCTCAATGTGGTTTTGATTTGAATCTCCCTGATGGCTAATAATGAGGAACATTTTTTTCATGTGTCTGTTAACCATTTGTATGTGTTCTTTAGAGAAGTGTCTGTTCATGTCTTCTGCCCATTTTTTGACATGGTTATCTGTTTTGTGTGTGTTGAGTTTCAGGAGTTCTTTATATATTTTGGATATCAAGCCTTTGTCTGTAGTGTCATTTGTGAATATTTTCTTCCATTCCATGGGTTGCCTCTCTGCTTTGTTGACTGTTTCCTTTGCTGTGAAGAAACTTTTGATCTTGATGAAGTCCCAAAAGTTCATTTTCACTTTTGTTTCCTTTACCTTTGGAGATGTGTTTTGAAAGAAATTGCTGTGGTTGATTTTGAAGAGGTTACTGCCTATGTTCTTCTCTAAGATTTTGATAGATTCCTGCCTCATGTTAAGGTCTTTTATCCATTTCAATCTTATCTTTGTGTATGGTATAAGAGAATGGTCAGGTTTCATTCTTTTATACATAGCTGTCCAATTTTCCCAGCACCATTTATTGAAAAGACTGTCTTTTTTTCCACTGGATATTTTTTTTTCCTGCTTTGTAGAAGATTATTTGAACATAGAGTTAAGGGTCCATATCAGGACTTTCTACTCTTTTATACTGATCTATGTGTCTGTTTTTGTGCTAGTACCAAGCTGTCTTGCTGATCACAGTTCTGTAGTAAAGCTTGAAGTCAGGCAATGTGATGCCCAGTTTTGTTTTTCTTTTTCAACATTTCCTTAGCAATTCTGGGTTCTTTTGGTTTCATACAAATTTTAGGATTGTTTGTTCTAGTTCTTTGAAAAATACCGGTGGAATTTTGATTGGGTTGGCATTGAAAGTATAGATTGCTATAGGCAGTATAGACATTTTAACAATGTTTATTTTTCTGGTCCATGAGTGCAGAATGTTCTTCCATTTTTTTGTGTCTTCTTCAATTTCTTTCATGAGTGTTCTGTAGTTCCTTGAGTACAGATCCTTTACCTCTTTGATTAAGCTTACCCCAAGCACAAGAAGGGAAATATCAAGATTAGAGCAGAGATCAATGAGATAGGAACTAGAGATACAGTGTAACACATCAATGAATCTAGAAACTGTTTTTTTTTTTGAAAGAATCAATAATATCAATAAACCACTGACCAAACTAATCAAAAAGAAGAGAGGACCCAAATTAATAAAATTTTTAATGAAAAGGGAGATCTCATAACTAACACCAAGGAAACAGAAATAATCATCAGAAATCATTATCAATAGTTATATGCCAATAAGTTAAGCAAACTAGATGAAAGGAATGCATTCCTGGAAACTTATAAACTTGCAAAACTGAATCAGGAAGAAATTAACAAGCTGAATAGACCAATATCTAGTCATGAGATTGAAGCAGTGATCAAAAAACTCCCAAAAAACAAAAGCTCAGGACCTGATGGATTCCCTGGATAATTCTATCAAACATTTAAAGAAGAAATAATACTGATTCTCTTGAAGCTCTTTCAAAAAATAGAAACAGAAGGAAAACTTCCAGACTCTTTCTATGAAACCAGCATTACACTCATCCCTAAACCAGGCAAAGACTGCACCAAAAAGGAGAATTTCAGACCAATATTCCTGATGAATGTGGATGCCAAGTTTCTCAAGAAGATCCTAGCTAATAGGATCCAACAGTACATTAGAAAGATTATCCACCATTACCAGGTGGGATGTATCTCTGCGATGCAAGGGTGATTCAACATTCACAAATCAATATGATAGAACAAATCAATAAGAGAAGAGAAAAGAACCACATGGCCCTCTCAGTTATACAGAAAAAGCATATGATAAGATAGAGCATCCATTCCTGATTATTTTAAATCAGGAATCCTCAAAGTATTGGGATAGAGGGAACATTCCTCAACTTCATAAAATCTAACTATGAAAAACCCACAGCGAATATCATTCTCAATGGGGAAAATTTGACAGCCTTGTCTTTGAGATCAGGAACACAACAAGGATGTCCATTCTCACCACTGTTGCTCAAAATAGTACTAAAAGTCCTAGCAACAGCAACCAGACAACAGAAAGAAATAAAAGGTATTCCAATTGGCAAAGAAGTCAAACTCTCTCTCTTCCCATATGACATGATACTTTATATGGAAAACCCAAAAGACTCCACCCCCAAACTACTAGAATTCATACAACAATTCAGTAATGTGGCAGGATACAAAGTCAATGTACAGAAATTAGTTGCTTTCTTATACACTAACAATGAACATGAACATATAGAAAGGGAAGTTAGAGAATTGATTCCATTTACTATAGCACCAAGAACCATAAGATACCTGGGAATAAACCTAACCAAAGAGGTATTTATTTATTTTTTAAAGATTATTTTGGTTTTATTTTTTGACAGAGAGAGACACACTGAGAGAGGGAACACAAGCAGGGGGAGTGGGAGAGGGAGACACGGACTTCCCACTGAACAAGGACCCTGAGGCAAGGCTTGATCCCAGAACCCTGGAATCATGACCGGAGCTGAAGGCAGATGCCCAATCACTGAGCCACCTAGGCGCCCCTGAAATATTTTTTAATGTAACTTTATTCCTGGAATCATAATAATAATTACTTTTTAGTTCATTTTACCTAATGTTGTTGGAGAGGAGGAATTTCTAGCTAGTCCTCCTAGCTAGACTGAGAAGCAAATAGCATGAGACAGATTAACAGGAGAATACCACACTTACTTGTGTACATAAAGGAAATCCACATAAACATAATATTCCAAAAACAGTGAGGCAAAATGATACCTATAAGAGCTAAGGAAAGGGGAAGGGCTTTGAGGATACAAAGAAGAGAACAGCTTTAGCAGGAAGATGAGAGACATTCGGGGTTGATAAAAAAGGTTGCCCTATTATGTAGGTAACTTTCTCAAGTAAAAAGGAAATTCCATTAACAGCTATCTTCTTGGTATAAGCAGATGGTAGAAGGGAGTTAAAGAGATTTTTGGTTGTTTGTTTTGTTTTGTTTTTTCCTGAATCTGCTAAGTTTTGTCTGCTTTTAACTCAAAATTATGTTCATGGTGAAGTAGCCCTTCTTGGGGTGGCCTGTCCGTCGTTTCTACAATATTGATGTTATTTTGTAATAACAGTACTCAATTTACTTTATCTGTAATAGTAGCGTCTTCCTAATAAATAGGTGTTTTAAACATGAGGGGGGAAAAAGCTAATATTTATTGAGTAAATACTATATACCATAAGCATAGATGCTTTCATATGTAATGTTTTATTGTATTTTATCCTCAAAACTAACTAACATGAGCCTAATTTCATATATAAAAAAAAACCTCAACAACCTAGAGAGGATAAATATGTTCCAGGTAACAGAGTTAGTAAGTGACTAAATTAAGGACCTGGATGATTCTGAAGATCATATTTTTATCATTCTATAATATTATTTACTTATAACATAGGGTTATATATGAGGAAGAGAAATAAATATCTATTGCTTGATTATTGTCTTATACAACCATCTGGAAATGTTCTATTCCTTACAAATAAAGTAGAGCTAATTTCTCTATTTGTGAATCTCTGTAAAATAGTATAACAATATAAGTTTCAATGAACAATGTAGACTCTAACCATAAATAACAGTTTTTCCTTGGTTTTTATATTTGTAGTGATGTTTAGGTACTATAGTAGTTACTGTTCTAATTTACAGTAATTGCATAGTTTTGCTATACTATTCTTGAAGTATGCCATACAGATAATTGTTTCTGCAACTTTGTTTTACACAAATTACCTTACAACTTATTTTGAAATGTAAACAAATGCCATTAATAGTACAGATTTATGTAACCCATTGACTATGTGCAGTCTGAGCAAGATTTGCCTAAACATGCCCTGTTCCATGAGAGGAAAGAAACAACAACAACAAGAAAACAACAAACAAGCAAAAAAAAAAAAAAAAAAAAAAAGCTCAAAAAATCCAGAGGTTAGCAACTTTCTTCAAATCTGTCACAAACAGATTTCTCTTGATGACTCGTTTCTAAAATATAAGATCCATGAAGGATCTTCGTGATTTTCTTACCGTTGTTTTCCAAACTTTAGAAGACTTGCCTATCAATAGTAGGTGCTCCATAAGTTTTTTGTTGAGTGGGTGGATTCATTTTCTACTCTCCAGTTACAGGGATCTTGAATAAAATAATTTAGTAAGGTTTTGGGATGCAAATTTAATACAGAACTCTGGGGCACCTGGGTGGCTCAGTAGGTTAAGTGTCCAACATTGGGTTTTAACTCAGGTCTCTTTTTTTTAAAGATTTATTTATTTCAGAAAGAGAGAGAGAGAGCAAGCATGAACTGGGGAAGAGGCAAAGGGAGATAAACTCCCCACTAAGTGGAGAGCCTGGAACGTGTCTGGATCCCAGGACCCTGAGATCATGACCCAAGACAAAATCAAGAATTGGAGGCTCAGCCAACTGAGCCATCCAGGTATCCTGATCTCAGCTCAGGTCTTGATCTCAGGGTCATGAGTTCAGGCCCAGTGTGGAGCATACTTAAAAAAAAATACAGAAATCTGTTGTATTTCTATGCACTAATAATAATACAACCCTATTTATAATTGTACCAAAAAGAAAATACCTGGGAATAAAATTTAACCAAGGAGGAGGAAGACCTATATTTTGCAAACTATAAGACACAGACAAAAGAAGTTGACATGACACAAACAAAGGGAAAGGTATTCCATGCTATGGATTAGAAACATTAATATTGTTAAAATGCCTATACTACCCAAAGTACAAAGTAAAATGCCTATACTACCCAAATCTACAGATTCAATGCAATCTCTATCAAAATGCCAGTAGCAATTTTCACAGAGCTAGAACAAATAATCATAAAATTTATATGGAATAACAAAAGGCTGCAAATAGCCAAAGTAATATCAAAAAAGAAGAACAAAACTGGAGGTATCATAGTCCCAGACTTCAAGATATACTACAAAGCTATTCTAATCAAAACAATATAGTAGTGGCATAAAAATACACATAGATCAATGGAACAGAATGGAAACCCCAGAAATATACCCATGCCCACACTTACGTGATCAATTAATCTATAACAAAGGAGGCAATGATTTGGAATGTAGAGAAGATACGCTTTTTAATAAATAGTGCTGGAAAAACTGCATAGCTAACACAAAAGAATGAAACCAGACTACTTTTTCATATCATACATAAAAACAAATTAAAAATCACATTTTAATTTAATTTAAATTAATTAAATTTAAATTTTATTTAATTTAAAAAATTTAAATTAAATTAAATTAAAAATTTAAATGCATAAAACTTCTAAAAGAAATGATAAAACTTCTAAAACAAACAGGCAATAATTTCTTAGACATCAGGCTTAGCAACATTTTTCTAGATATGTCTTTTAAGTTTAGGGAAAGAAAAGCAAAAATAAATTATTGGGATTACATTAAAATAAAAAAATACTCTAATACAGTGAAGGAAAGAAGCAACAAAATGGAAAGCATCCTATTGAATGGGAGAAGATATTTACAGGTGATATAACTAATAAGGGATTAATATAAAAATAAATATAATGAAATCAAATAACTCAACCAAAAAAAAAAAAAAACGGAATAATCTGATTAAAGAATTGGCAGAAGTCCTAAATAGACAGTTTTTCAAAGAAGACATACATGTCCAACAGACACATGAAAAGATGTTCAAAATCACTGATCCTCAGGGAAATGCACATCTAAACCACACTGAGTTATGACCTCACACCTGTCAAAATGGCCAGAATCAAAACAACAAGAAATAGTGCTGGTGAGCACTTGTTATTTCTTGTATAACTGGCACATTATTTGTAGGAATGTGAATTGGCATAAATTACTATAGAAAACAGTATGAAGATTCTTCAAAAAGTTAAAAATAGAAATACCACCATGATCTAGTAGTTCTACTATTGGGTATTTACTCAAAGAAAATAAAAACACTATGTTTATTATAGCATTATTTGCAATAGCCAAAATATGGAAGCCACTTATATCTACCGATAGGTAAATGGATAAAGAAGTCGCATATATTTACAGTGCAATATTACTCAACCATAAAGAGGATGAAATCTTGCCGTTTATGACAACATGGATGGACCTAGAGGGTGTTACGCTGAGTGAGATAAGTCAGACAAAGAAAAGCTAATACTGTATTATTGCATTTATATATGGAATTTTTTTTATTTGTAATTATTTGTAATAAATAAATTTTATTTATTTATTTGACATAGAGAAATCACAAGTAGGCAGAGAGGCAGGCAGAGAGAGAGAGGAGGAAGCAGGCTCCCCGCAGAGCAGAGAGCCTGATGTGGGGCTCGATCCCCGGACCCTGAGATCATGACCTGAGCCGAAGGCAGAGGCTTAACTCGGAGCCACCCAGGCACCCCTTATATATGGAATTTAAAAAATAAAATGAATAGACAAACAAATAGACTTTTTTAATACAGAGTACAAAATGGTGGTTGCCTGTGTGAGGATGGGTAAAATAGGTGAAGGGAATTAAGAGGTACAAACTTCCAGTTATAAAATAAATAATCCTTAGAGATTAAAAGTACAGCATAGGGAGTATAGTCAATAGTATTATATGGCTTCCATAATCCAATATTGCATAGTTATAGAGGGTGACTACACTTATTATGGTAAGCACTGAGGATGTGTAAAATTCTTGAATCACTATGCTGTATACCTGAAACTAATATAATATTGTATATCAATTATATTTCAATAGCTTTTTTAAAATTCTTAATTACAGAAGTGCATTGTTCTAATTATACTCAGCTATGTGCAATAATGGAAAGTATGTATTAAATCATATTTTGTAATTACATAGATTATATTTTCAGGAATATGTTCCTATATGGATTCTATTTACCTTTTTTACAAATAACTAACACAAATGTTTTAATATGTGTTTTAAATGGCACTATCTCTTTCACAAATATAGCCTCATTTTACACATTTCCCCAAAATATTTCTGAAAGAAAAAATAATCAAAGATCAATTGACATGTTCTTTTATATCCTTTAAAAAAATGTGTGATTATTATTAATTATAACTCTGAGCTCTAAAATGACTCCACAGAAAGTGGATATCGATGTAACCACAACTTTAATAGGTGTTGAATGTTTTACCTGGTGAATTGTCCACAGGAATTCACCCTTGCAAAGATAATTTCAGTGGTGTTGAACTATGTGCATCTAAGCGACTACTTAAAAATTAAAGTTGTACCAAAGCTTAAAGAAAACTTTTTGAATTAGGACCTAAATCCAAATTAGTCGAGTGTCCCCAGTGATTAATTAGAAGAAAATTTGAAAGTGCTAATTGTGCTGCTAGGGAATCTTTAAAGTTGTTTCTACTCTTGCTTTGAAGTTTTGTCAAAGGAAGGGAGAGGGAGAATATTTGTATGTGTGATACTTAGATATATAAGTGTTATCACAGGTTTGAATGATATTATATTAGAAGCAGTACTGCTACGATTCCATCTAAACTTAATCACATTGTTTCTAGAAATCTATTTTTTTAATTTAATTCCATTATTTTATTGTAAACTATGTATATATGTTTAAATAACTATTAAGTTTTGATAGTTATCTAGGATTCTTTAAGATTCAGAAAAATGTCTAAATCAACTTGATTAAAGAAATAATTGGTAAAGAGCTATGCTTTGTGAACCATGTTGTTCTATTGTATAATTTAGCCCTTTGGGGGTTATTTCATCATCAAAAGTAGAGAAACTGAAGTTCTGAGTCTGGACATTAAAACCTATAGGTATAGTTATAAAAATGACATTAAAAAAACAAGGTGGACCTATGAAGGATTTTAGGAGATTATTTAGGATATGAGAGCTTCGTTTTTTAGTTGAAGAAAATGCCAAGTGAATAATTCCCTTCTTCCTGGCTAACTCACTCAGACATAAACAGCTATAGAAAAAACAATTCTAATATTTGATTTGTGGCTTATGTTTACCCACTTCGTAAACCAAGTCCTTTTTTCTTCTAACGATACTACAGTTTTTAAAGCTAACTGGAAATGTATTGATAAATTAGCTGTTTTCCACTCAAGAGGATTGTTTTAGTCTCCTGTTATTGTTGTAACAAATTGCCTAATTTAATGACTTAAAACAGCAAAAATTTATTATATTAGGGTTTTGGAAGTTAGAAGACAGCATGGGTTCATTTCTCAGGGATATATTCCTTCTGGAGAGTTCAGTGGGATTTTTTAATTTTTTTTAACTTCTTTTTTTTTCCCTTTCCTTCTCTTCAGCTTCTACAAACCACCTACATTCCTTTGCTCCTGCCTTTTCTTCAGTCTTGAAAGCCTGCATTTTTCTCTCTCTGACCTGGGGCCTCCCTTTAAAAAGGACCTTTGTAATTTGATCAGGCCTTCCTGATATCATTGTCCTGTCTCAAGATCCTTAACTTAATCGTATCTAAAGAGTTCCTTTTGCCACATTAAGATAACTGAGGATTCAGGCCTGGGCATCTTTGGTGGGTTTGCTCAGCCTGCCTCAAGAACCATTCACGTCACGTAAAAAGAAACACTTGCTGCTAATTTCCATGACTATCATGTGGCTTGGCCCATTAGTAATAGCTCTAATACAAACCTGTGCTTATTCACTCAAATTGTCAAATATGTAACTTTTGGTTTTGCACTCATTCAAACTTTTTTCCTTTCTCTAAGGCACTTAATACACATAGAATTTCTATCCATTGTAGCAGTTATAACCACATCTTTAGGGTGTGTTCCTCCATCAAGTTTTATTAGTGAACTTTATTTATGTGACAAAACCAGTATTTAAAGATCCCCAAAGACTCTATAAATTTGGCTGAAATTTATCCAACTAGGTAAATTAATATTTCCCATTTATTGGTAAATGCAAGCATATGCTTTATTTGAATAGAATATACCTAAATAATCATTTCTGTAAATATGTATTGGTTGTTAAATGAAGAATTTGTTTTCTAAAAATATTTAGGTGGGTCCTATTCAAGTGAGAGTTTTTAGGATCAACTCTGTACCATCCACTACATTAGCTATGAAGGAAATAAAAATAAGACAGAATATATTACATAGAACTAACAAGCTTTTCAATAAGGGTGAAAAATATAGCAAAGGCTTACATACACTAGGATAATACTGCAGAGGCAAGTCCAATATGCTAAAATAACATAAATAGGAACATCACCTCAGAGGAAGAAAAGGGACTGTCAGAGGACACATTACAAAGCAATATGGGAGTTAAATACTAAGTAACTAGCATTAGTCAAGCAAAGAACATCATTTCAGGCAAATAGGGAAGCTTGGGGCAAAACAAGGAAACAGAATGAATCAAAAACTAAGCAATTCCAAGTATTTCCATATGGCTAAATCATAGGATAAAAATTGGGTTTATCCCACAAAAAAGCACCAGATGCAGATGGTTATATTAGGAAATTCAACCAAACTTTCAAGGGCAGATACTAATAATACTTTACAAATTGTTCCAAAATATTTTTAAATATAAAAACATCCTTGTGTTATAAAACAAGGAAAACTTTGACCCTTATATCTCATAAAGGTAATACATAAAATGATAAACAGAGGTGGAGAATAAATCTTGTTGCCACAATATTAAATGGGATATTATTTAAAAATCACATTGGGGCACCTGGATGGCTCAGTGGGTTTCTCTGCCTTGGGCTCTGGTGGTGATCCCGGGGTCCTGGGATGGATCCTGCACTGGGCTCTCTGCTCAGCAGGGAGCCTGCCTCCCTCCCTTCCTCTCTCTCTGCCTGTCTCTCTGCCTACTTGTGATCTCTGTCAGTCAAATAAATAAATAAAATCTTTAAAAAAAAAAATCACATTAATTAAATAATACAGAATACCAAGTGGGATTAAATCCAATAATTTAAGGTTGATTTAACATTGGGAATTTCATTAATATCATGTAACATATTAATAGATCTAAAGAAAAAAATATTATTGTCATGGATACTAAAATTATTTTAACAGTATTTTAACAAACATTCATAATTTTTAAAGTCTAAAAATAAGATTTAAAGGATACCTTAGTGCTAACCATTAACCTACATGCATACAAAACATTACACATTTTGATTAAAATCAAGAAAAGCTGACTATTATTTCTGCTAATGTTTAACATTGTAGGGGTACCTAGGTACCTAAGCCTTTGCCCAGGGTCCTGGGATCGAGGTCCGCATTGGGCTCTCTGCTCAGCAGGGGGCCTGCTTCATCCTCTCTCTGCCTGCCTCTCTGCCTACTTGTGATCTCTGTCTGTCAAATAAATAAATAAAATCTTTAAAAAAAAAAAGGTATTCTAATAGAGAGATTAGGGCAACTGGGAAAAAAGTAGCTTTCATACATCCCTGGAAGAAATCCAGAGTAGCAAAGCCATTGAGGAGAATTTGGCATTATTAAATAAACTTAGTATGAGCTTTTCTTTTGACCCAGAAATCCCTTTATAGGACTCTACCCTGATGACACGCCTTTAACCACAAATAATACCATAAACAGAAATTAAGCAGTCTTATAGTCTTGTTCACAGTTGCAAAATATTGGAAACATGCTAAATGCCCACGCATGGAACAGTAATTATGCCATGCACTATAAAAGAAGTTATCTCTATGAACCAACATGGAGTTACTAGCAGGATACACTATTGAATAAAAAAAGGAGGGGAGGTGTAAGGGCAATAGAGAATCTATAAGATGTTACCATTCATATAAGAAGAAAAAGGATATAAAGGAAAAAAAGATTTTTGACTTACTTTTGTAAAATAAATTACATGACAAAAATGCATGAGATTTATCATCGGTATAGGATTTTTGAAAATGAGGTGAGAAAAAGTAGGGTTTGTGGGAAGTAATAAGTGTTTTAATAATTTTAATTTACAAAAGCTTTTAAAAATTTGTAGCATAAAATGATTATATTACAAGAAAGATCTCAGGGATGCCTGGGTGGCTCAGTTGGTTAAGCAGCTGCCTTTGGCTCAGGTCATGATCCCAGCATCCTGGGATTGAGTCCCACATCGGGCTCCTTGGTCGGCAGGGAGCCTGCTTCTCCCTCTGCCTCTGCTACCACTCGGCCTGCCTGTGCTCACTCTCTCTCTCTCTCTCTCTCGCAAATAAATAAATAAAATCTTAAAAAAAGAAAAAAAAAAGCAAGAAAGTTCTCAATTCTAAATTCTAAATTTTAATTTTCTACCTTAAGTAAAAAGAACAAAAAGAACACTGAGGAATTTTTCAGTAAGACAGTAGTATAAGTATTATTTCCTGATTTTTAAAAAAAGTTTTAGTGAGATATTTTTCTTTAAAACGTCATTATTGGGGTATCTGGTTGACTCAGTGGGTTAAACCTCTGCCTTCTGCTCAGGTCATGATCTCAGGGTCCTGGGATCAAGCCCCACATCAGGCTCTCTGAGCCTGCTTCCTCCTCTCTCTCTGCTTGCCTACTTGTGATCTCTCTCAGTCTGTGTCAAAAAAATATTAATAAAAAAAATAAAATACTATTTATTATCTTTATGATATCTTTTAAATTTCTCTAAAATTACTTTGCTTAACTACAATGTAATAATTAGCCTAAACACTTTCTTTAAAATTAATTACATTGCATTTTTTTAAATTTATTTTTTATTTTCAGCATAACAGTATTCATTATTTTTGCACCACACCCAGTGCTCCGTGCAATCTGTGCCCTCTCCAATACCCACCACCTGGTACCCCAACCTCCCACTCCCCCGCCACTTCAAACCCCTCAGATTGTTTTTCAGAGTCCATAGTCTCTCCATGGTTCACCTCCCCTTCCAATTTCCCCCAACTCCCTTCTCCTCTCTAACTCCCCATGTCCTCCATGCTTTTTGTTATGCTCCACAAATAAGTGAAACCATATGATAATTGACTCTCTCTGCTTGACTTATTTCACTCAGCATAATCTCTTCCAGTCCCGTCCATGTTGCTACAAAAGTTGGGTTTTCATCCTTTCTGAGGGAGGCATAATACTCCATAGTGGGTATGGACCACATCTTCCTTAGCCATTCGTCCGTTGAAGGGCATCTTGGTTCTTTCCACAGTTTGACGACTGTAACCATTGCTGCCATAAACATTGGGGAACAGATGGCCCTTGCATTTTTTATAATTTTCTTAAATTTTGTTGTTCTACTATTTTGATACTAAAGTGTAAAGAATCAAGCAATTGTAATAGTATTATCATTCATAGTCATGTATATTTGAATATATACATATATTTGAATACCTTTACCTCTATCTAAAGGTCATCTTTCAATTTACTTGATATATTTTACTGTTTAGAGGGGGGCAGAGGAAGGTGAGAGAGGGAAGGGAGGGGACCGTAAGCTCCGCACTGGACACTTTGTATCCACACAGTCACTAATTTCTAAAATGTTTCTAAAATGTTTTTCAATACCTCACCTCTCTGTAGGATATTGTAAACATCTCAGGAATCTTCTTCTTCTTTTTTTTTTAATGTGGTAAATTGAAATACTGATATTGGAAAACAAAAGCCTCTTTAAGTCCAAAGTTCTTCTACACTGTTTTTTTCTTCTTTATTTTTTTTAAAGATTTTTTTTTAAAATTTATTTGAGAGAATAATACACAGCAAGAGAAGGAACAGAAGCAAGGGGTGTGGCAGAGGGAGAAGCAGACTCCCCAGTGAGCAGGAAGCCAGATGTGGGGCCTGATCCCAGGACCCTGGGATCATGACCTGAGGCTATGGCAGACACTTAGCAACTGAGCCACCCAGGTGTCCCTTTTTTCTTCTTTGGATGAAAATTTAAACTCTCTGCAAAAATTGTGTTAGGGTGCCCGAGGGGAAAAAGTAAATAATCATTCGTGTGAAGTCGTCTTTTTCTCCCAAACCGGGAGAAGTCCTAGAAGACAATGGGAGTTTCACGGCAAACAGCACAGACAGCAATATGGACAAAATGGAAGGGGTCATCGAAATCCCTCGTGCTATGGGGCGCCTGGGTGGCTCAGTGGATTAAGCCGCTGCCTTCGGCTCAGGTCATGATCTCAGGGTCCTGGGATCGGGTCCCGCATCGAGCTCTCTGCTCAGCAGGGAGCTTGCTTCTCTCTCTCTCTCTGGCTGCCTCTCTGTCTACTTGTGATTTCTCTCTGTCAAATAAATAAATCTTTAAAAAAAAAAAAAAAGAAAAAAAAAAAAAGAAATCCCTCGTGCTGGTTAAGACGGGAGAACTTTGCATAACCCTGAGGGGTAGCGCTGAGAATAACTGAAATTAAATTTCCTGAAACAGGGTAAGGTGGAAAGATGGATTTAAATTAATTTTTAAAAATATTCATATACACTTTAATTTACAGAATGATGTTCATTCTCAACTACCAATAACATATATGGGAGAAGGGTTTTTTTTTCCTTTTTAAAAAATTTATCTATATTTAGTGTACTCATGTGAAACTAATCTGGAGTTACATTCTATAATGGTACATATTTAATTGAATTTTAAAATAATATGTAGTATAAAAATAAACATTTCTCATGGCTCTGCTATTTATAGAAACCATTTCTTCTAGTTCTGATATTTTTATATCCTTTAAAACAAAACTTTTCAAATATTTTGCCTTTTTTTTTCCGTGGATTGCAAACTCTTCAGCTGCTCTCCTCCCTTTTCTGTCACTAATGTTTTGTGAAATCTGCCATTATTCCCAATAAACTCAATTATTTTTAATTATCAATGCTTGTTCTTTATTACCCTTTCCATACCCTTTATTTATATGGGACATGCTGTCAGAAAAATACTACTAGATGATGATATTGCCATTTGTAAAATTTTAATTTGCATTTAAAACTAACACATGCACTTGCAATTTTTCCAAGGAAATAAGTTTGTTCTTTGGAAACTGGAATTGTCCTTTTGTTCATCCACCTCTTGCATATATTTTGCTCCATGTTCATTTTCAAGGACTGATTACCTTTATAGCTACCTGGAAAATGAAAGGCTAATGTTTTCCACCTGACTCCTGAAAGTAAATGTCTTTTGTAGCAAGGGTCATGCTTCAGGCAGTTGGCAGTATATACAGTGGCACTTGTTTCTTTAAAGAGATGTTATTATACAAGGGCTTCTTAATTCACTCTTCAAATACCTCCATATTGTTTTTATTAGACATTTTTGCAAAATAAGCATATTGCTCTGTATCAGTAAACACAATGCTTGCAAAATATCCCTATCTTATACATATTAATAATAAAATTCCTTTAGTAATGTCATAGTTGGAGGTGTTAGAAGTGCTGAGAACCTCTTTTCTTCATATCATATTTATTTAACTGGTCAGTAAATTTTCAGAGAATGGCAGTGGTCAGTTACACCAGAGCACCATACTCCTTTTCGCTATGATGCACTTTGGAAATAATCTGCAAACCATGTAACTTTTGGAAAATTTAGTTAACCCTAGGGATGCTAGGGTGGCTCAGGTGGTTATACATTTGCTCGGATCATGATCTCAGGATCCTGGGCTGGATTCTTGCATCAGGCTCCATACTCAGTGGGGAGCCTGCTGCTCCCCCTGTTTGTGTGTGTTCTCTCTCTGACAAATAAATAAACAAAATCTCTAAAAAAATAAAAAGTTAGTTAACCCCTGGTACTATAGTATCCAGAGTGAAAATAGAAAAATGGAAAATAATAGTATATATCCATTGGTTTGGTGAATAGTATTTATTAATTGGCTTGCTATGGATTAAGTTATTTCATATTAGCATAGTACTGTATATCTGCTTTTCATACAAATAATTTTTAGAAGGCATAAAATCACGAGTCATACAATTGTACTAAACTGCCTGCAACACTCTGCTCTCAGAACATGATGTGTTGTTTTCTCACTTTCTTTTTTTTGTCGTTAGCTCAAATAATAGCTCCTCAGAAATCTCTTTAATCACCATATGTAAAGCAGCTAGACTTAACCAGTCTTGTGGTTTTTGTTTTGGCGTGTGTGTGTGTGTGTGTGTGTGTGTGTGTGTGTGAGAGAGAGAGAGAGAGAGCGAGAGAGAGCACGCGCACAAAGAAATGACTGGCTCCTATGGTAACTGTAAGTTTCACAATTTGAGGAAATGCCACACTGTTTTCCAAAATACCTCTACCATTTTATGTTCCTATTAGCATTGAAAGAGAGTTCTAATTTCACCACATTCTCATCAACACTGGATATTATCTATATTTTTTTTACAATAGCAAAATTAATTGATGTGTGGTAGTATTTCACTGTGACTTCCATTCACAGTTTCCTATGAATATTGATGTTGAACATACATTCTTATCCGTATAGGTCATTGGTTTAATGACTTCAGAGAAATGTCTATTCAAAATTTCTGGTTGGGTTATTTGTCTTTTTATTATGAGTTGCAAGACTTCCACATGAATTCTGGTTAGTTTTATCCTATTTATGGTCTGCAAATATTTCTGTGGATTGTCTTTTCACTCTCTTAATGTTATAATTTTCAGCATAGAATTTTTGATTTTGATGTAATCCAATTTTTCCTCCTTTCTTTTCCTTCCTTCCTTCCTTCTCCTCCCCTCCTCATCCTCCTCCTCGTCCTCCTCCTTGTCCTCCTCCTCCTCCTCACCCTCCTCCTTTTTCTTCCTTTCCTTTGTTATTACTGTTGTTGAACTCTCACATCTAAGAACCTATTGCATCACCTAAGACCACCAAGACTTAGTCCTGCAATTTTTCTAAAAGTCTCACTGTTTTATATCTTAAATTTAGGCCTATTATAATCTATTTTGAGAAACTATAGATGGTATAAGACAGAATTCCAATTTCATTTGTCTTTCATGTGGCTATCAGGTGGTCCTAGAGCCACTTGATGACAAGTTCACTGTGGTCCCATCAAACTATCTCAGCAATCTTATAAAAAAAAAATTGAACATAGATATAGGGATGTATTTCTGGAATTTCAATTTGACTTCATTGATTTATATGTCTACCCTATACCACTATCACACTGTATTTATTACTGTAGCTGTGTAGTAAGTTTTGAAAAAGAATAGGTTGAGTCCTTCCAAATAGTTCTTCTTTTTTGAGAATTTTTTTAGATATTCTGAGCCATCTTATTTCCATACAAATTTTAGAATTTACTTGTCAATTTCTATAAAAAAGCTGTAATTTTGATAGGACTTAAATTGATTCTATGGATCATTGAAAACACAAATATTTCTTTCTCTTAGTAAACCCAGGATTTTAAGCAAAACAATCTTATTCCCTATAATACAGCAGTAAGTTTAATCTGAATCATAGTAAATTTTATAGCTTTTTCTCTTTTATCTGTGTTTCAGTTATAATAATTATATGAATATTCTACTAAAGAAATACATTTTATGTTTACATATATTAAATAGAATTAAAATGAAAATATGAGGGTAGTTTATAAAAATGAAAAACAGAATAAATGAGGTTACTCACACACACACACAATGGGATATTATTCAGACCTAAGAGGGAAAATAATTCTGACACGTTAGAATATGGAAGGACTCTGAAGATACCATAGTAAGTAAAATCATCCACACACAAAAAGACAAATCTTGTATGATTCTGCTTGCATAAGGTACATAAACCAGTAAAATTTATAGAGACAAAATGCAGAATGGTAGTTGCCAGAACCTGGGGGCAAGGGAGGAATGTGGGAGTTATTGTTTAATGAGTAAGGAGTTTCCATTTGGATGATGAAAAATTTCTAGAAATGGATAGTCATGATGATTATACTACATTGTGAATATACTTAATGGCACTGAATTGTACATTCAAACATGGTTAAAATAGTAAATTTTAAGTTATGTATATTAAACCACAATTAAATATGTAGCATTATCTGGAAGTATGTACTCTATTTGACTGAAGCATGAAGAAGGGAATAATAAATGGGAGAAGATAAGGCTGCAAAGATTCAGTCATGGTTTGAAAGCTTTGAATGTCAGAGTAGTATATTGTTTATAGTGAATTTATTTGCATTATTTGCATTAAAAGTATTATTTGGTGGATCCCATTTATAATTGCACCCAAAACCATAAGATACCTACAAATAAACCTAACCAAAGAGGCAAAGAATCTGTACTCAGAAAACTATAAAATATTCATGAAAGAAATTGGGGAAGATACAAAGAAATGGAAAAACATACCGTGCTCATAGATTAGAAGAACAAATATTGTGAAAATATCTATGCTATATAAAGCAATCTAGTCATTTAGTGCAATCCCTATAAAAATACCATCAATTTATTTTCAAAGAAATGGAACAAATAATCCTAAAATTTATATGGACCCAGAAAAAACCCTGAATAGCCAGAGGAATGTTGAAAAGACAACCAAAGTTGGAACCATCACTATTCCAGACTTCACGCTCTTTTACAAGTTGTCATCATCAAGACAGTGTGGGTGTTGGCACAAAAACAGATGCATAGATCAATGGAACAGAATAGAAAGCCCAGAAATAGATGCTCAACTCTATGGTCAGCTAATCTTGGACAAAGCAGGAAAGAATGTCCAGTGGGGGTACGGGGAACAGTCTCTTCAACAAATAGTGTTGGGAAAATTGGACAGTCACATGCAGAAGAATGAAACTGGTCCATTTCCTTAGACCACACATGAAAATAGACCCAAAATGGATGAAAGACCTCAGTGTGAGACAGGAATCCTTCAAAATCCTTGAGAACATAAGCAGCAACCTCTTTGTCCTCAGCCACAGCAACTTCTTCATAGAAACATCACCAAAGGCAAGGGAAGCAAGAGCAAAAATGAACTATTGGGACTTCCTCAGGATCAAAAGCTTTTGCAGAGCAAAGGAAACAGTCAACAAAATCAAAAGACAAAGGGCTAATATCCAAAATCTATAAAAAACTTATCAAACTCAACACCTAAAGAACACATAATTCAATCAAGAAATGGCCAGAAGTCATGAACAAACATTTCTGCAAAGAAGACATCCAAGTGGCCAACGAACACAGGAAAAAGCACTCAACCTCACATGGCATCATGGAAATTCAAATCAAAACCACAATGAGATATCACCTCACACCAGTCAGAATGGCTAAAATTAACAAGTCAGGAAACAACTGATGCTGTTGAGGATGCAGAGAAAGGGGAACCCTCCTACACCATTGGTGGGAATGCAAGTTGGTGCAGCCACTCTGTAAACCAGAGTATGAAGGTTCCTCAAAAAGTTGAAAATAGAGCTACCCTATGACCCAGCAATTGTACTACTGGGTATTTACCCTAAAGATACAAATGTAGTGATCTGAAGGGGTACGTGCACCCAAATGTTTATAGCAGCAATGTCCACAATAGTCAAACTATGGAAAGAACCTGGATGTCCATTCACAGACAGATGGATAAAGTAGTTCTGATATATATATATATGCCATAAAAAGTTGAAATCTTGTCATTTGTAATTATGTGGAAGGAACTAGAGGGTATTATGGTAAGCAAAATAAATCAACAGAGAAAGACAATTATCATATGATCTCTCTGATGTAAGGAATTTGAGAGGCAGGGTGGGGGGTTTTGAGGGGAAGGAAGAAAAAAATGAAACAAGATGGAACCAGGGAGGGAGACAAACCATAAGAGACTCTTAATCTCAGGAAACAAACTCAGGGTTGCTGGCGGGTGTGGGGGAGGGACAGGGTGGCTGAGTGATGGACAATGGGGAGGGTGTGTGCTATGGTGAGAGCTGTGAATTGTGTAAACCTGATGGCTCACAGACCTGTACCCCCGAAGCAAATAATACATCATATGTTAATAAAATTTTAAAAAGAAGAAGTGGTATATATATGCAATGGAATATTCTGCCACTATCAAAAAAATGCAATTTTGTCATTTGCAATGAATGACATGGATGGAACTAGAAGGTATTATGTGAAATAAGTCAATCAAAGAAGGACAATTATCATATTATCTCACTGATATGTGGAATTTAAGAAACAAGGCAGAGGATCATAGGGGAAGAGAGGAAAAAATAAAACAAGACAAAACCGGAGATGGAGACAATCTTAGTCTTAGGAAACAAACGTGGTTGCTGGAGGGGAGGGTGGTTGGGGCAGGGGAAAACTGGGTGATGGGCATTTGGGAGGGTATGTGTTGTCATGAGCGCTGGGTTTTATAGAAGATTGATGAATTACAGACCTGTATCCTTGAAACAAACATTTTATGTTAATTAAATGTGTGTGTCTGTGTGTGTGTGTGGTGTATGATTCAGATTGTGCATTTGGAAGATTAATCTGACCACATTGTAAAGCATGTCTTAAATGTTTTACTTTAATAATGAGTATGCCACAATTTATTAGATGTCCTTATGTTTATTTAATTAGTATGATCAAAAGAAGTAGCAACTTGCTATCTCCATATTTGTTAAGCATTTCAGTTTTTATATTCGATCACATATCAAGTCATAAGCACCTATTAACCGCTGTCCATGTTCCTAAGTGTTTTGCCCTAATTTGCAGGAAAATACTTGAACAAATAAGCAAATATAAATAAATAAGAGTCAGAAGGAGGGACGGAGCAAAGTCGAGGGGACAAGGAAGGGAGGGGGTGGAGGAATCAGTGACAAAAAATGACCAACAAAGGAACAGCAGCATATATTCTTACACGGCAGCCCAAAATAAAGTGCTATATAAAAATATAAAATAAGTGGAGGTGAAATAAAGGTATTATATTTTCCCATAATGCCAGCTTCTGTAACCTTCATGCACTGTATAAACTCTAGCAAAGGTATTTCTATTTGTCTTTCACATTTGCCTAAAGTCTCCCCTTAGGTTGATATGAATTCATAAAATGTGTGAAACATCTATTGCTCTATATCTCTTCCCTTTACCACACAAGTATCATTAAATATAAAGCATTCTGGAGCTACAAATTGCAGTCTTTTAACACTATTGTATATGCAAATTCCCAGGTATTTACCAACTCTGCAGCAGTAAACCAACACTAGAATATCACAATTACTTCCATAAAATATTAACAATGAATCTTATTGGGGGGAAAGAATAGCAAGGAAAGATATCAAAAGGCTATTTTATTGTTTCTATGAGTTTTATTATTTTTGTAATTACACTAAACCTGTGAAAACAATTTACAAATTAGCAAGTTTTGATCATAATTTTCACAATAAAATAAGAAATTTTATACAATCAAATTTAATGAAAGGAGTTAAGGAAAAGCAGCAGCATACATGGTAGTTCATAAATGAGAAAAATATTCATCTAGAAGAAAGATCTTCTTGTTTAAGTAATTTAGTCCCCAAACACAAGTAAACATTACTTCCTTTCATCTTTAGCATATAGAAAAATAAGGAGGTTTGTTCTTTCCCATTAGGAGAGAAAAAGGATAGAAATAGGATACAAAAAACTTAGATTCCCCAATTTTCTATATATAATAGCACATTTCAGAGAATCATTTCAGAAAAAAAAATTAGACAAAAATGAAGAAAGTTCAAAGGAAATGTGACTCTGCTAATTCAATCTTGCAAATTTTTTTAACATCTTAATTTTATTTTTTTTCAGTGTTCCAAGATTCATTGTGTATGCACCACACCCAGTGCTCCTTGCAATACGTGCCCTCCTTAATACCCACCACCAGACTCACCCAGCCCGCACTCCTTTCCCCTCCAAAAGCCTCATTTGTTTCTCAGGGCCCACAATTCACTTTTCCTTTCTTTCTCCTAATGTCCTCCATGTTATTCCTTATGTTCCATAACTAAGTGAAACCATATGATAATTGACTCTCTCTGCTTGACTTATGTCACTCAGCATAATCTCCTCGAGTCCCGTCCATGTTGATACAAAAGTTGGAAATTCATCCTCTCTGACGGCCCTGTAATATTCCATTGTATATATGTACCATATTTTCTTTATCTATTTTTAAAAGATTTTTTTTCAGATCTTAATTATTTATTTGAGGGAGAGAGAGAGAGAGCATGAGAATACATAAACAGAGGGAGAAGAAGATTCTCAGCCGAGCAGGGAGCCTGAGGCAGGACTCAATCCCAGAATGCTGGGATCATGACCTGAGTTCAAGGCAGACCCTTAACTGACTTATCCATCTAGAGACCCTCAATCTTGCAAACATTAATGATTTGCATATACTCTATGTATTTATTTCTTGGATAAGACCCCTGGTTAATAGGCACAAGGGACATTTTAAACCTGATAGAATGAACTGTTGTCTCCCAAATGATTCATAGTATAATACATGATATGAAAATAAAGTTTGTTTGTAAATATAGGTATAAATCCCTTTAGTCATGCAGAGACCTGTGATTTGACTTTTATTTTTCAGTGGTTGTTTGAGCTTATAGACCTGGGCACTCATAGCATTGCAAGGGTCTCTTGAATCAGTATCAAGTTTTTTAAAGAAACAATGAAGCAGTCCAGAAATCAAGCTCAGCAAAATACTCATGTACTGTCCTAAGAAATAGTAATTAATATGGCACAAATACAGAGAGTTTAAGGAAAGATTTAATTGAACAAGTATTGAGAAATGATCTTCTGCACAATAAGAACTATATTTCTGAGTATAAAGATATACCACATTATCTCTTAATTTCAAGTTCACAGCTGGTAGGAATGACAAACATGTCACTGGAATGCACTGAAACATTATAACATTGTGATAAAATAGAAGTATTTATTCAAGGTCCATAGGTAGTATGGAGAAAGCATTGACTCTTATAAGTTGAAGGTTATCTCAGGACGAGATAAATTATTGCCTGGTAAATGATTATTTTTTTCTAAAAATGTGATTCACTATGAGAAGAAAATATGGGCTAGTGAAGAGAAAGAATAAGATTGTCAGCAAACACTATGGTTTCCCCCGGGAAATATAACATTGCTGGGATGATTATAGTTTAACATGAGGTACAGGAAATGGCAGGACATATGGAAGGAGAAACTGACCGGGGCCAGCATAGGAAGTTATCTACATGACACATGACGTCTAGGACTTTGTCTTTTAGGCGAAAGGGAGACAATAGAAATATAAAAATCCAAAACGTACAATTAGACTTATGGTTCATTAAATGACTTTGGAGAACCGACAAGGGACCAAATTTCTGAGCTTAGAACAGAGGAAGGAAGCAGAGAGCTACTGCAATGTCCCAGTAGACATATAAGGAAAGTGTGTACCACGCAGTAGAAATAAAAAAGAAAAAGAAGAAAAAAAGACTGAGTATTTGGGAATAAAAATAAAAAATAAATTTTTTGAAAGAAAAAAGAACCTAACTTGGCTTACCTAGACGTATATAAGAGAAAAACAGAAGGATCAACGTCAGTTTCTAAGATTTGAGATGCGAGAGCTAATGCTTTCAACAGCAGTCCAAGATATGTCAGTGGACTGCAAGAGGATACTCTGGATTGCACAGGATTTAGTAAGTTTATATTGGAGCAAAATGAGGTTTAGTTTCACAGGGGCATCAAAAATCCAGTGTCCAATGCGCAGTTAAATAAGAAGTCCAGGATATTCAGGGTGATTAAATTAGGTAGCATGTTAGTTTTGGGCTGTATAAGACATGATTAACCCATCAATCACTAGATCATTACATGCCTGTCGAAGCAAAATTACCAAGTAAATTAAAGGGAGTAGTCGCTCTAAGATAGAGGAAAGGGTGCAACAGCAGGAGACAATATCGACAAGTGTTTCTGACTCTCCGACATTGTTCTATTTCTTGGCTCACATAATAGATCAAACAGGTGTTTTCTTTATAGATGTTCGTTACACTGTGTATTTATGTTTATGCATTTTTTTAGTTTGTGCATTATATTTGTCATGATAAAAACTTTTAAAGATGAAGTTAAAATTATATTCTTTCCTGCTGAGTTATGGCCTGGTGGCCTTTATAATTTAGGAGTTTAGAAAGCCTGGTTTTGTAGGGGCACCTGGGTGGCTCAGTGGGCTAAAGCTTCTGCCTTCAGCTCAAGTCATGGTCTCAGGGTTCTGGCATCAAGCCCCACATCGGGCTCTCCACTCAGCGGGAGCCTGCTTTCTCCTCTCTCTCTCTCTGCCTGCCCTTCTGCCTACTTGTGATCTCTCTCTCTGTTTAATAATAAATAAAATCTTAAAAAAAAAAATAAAAGCCTGGTTTTGTCTTGAGATATGTAAATTTTTATATTGATGTTCATTTTTAGGTATCCATCCATGACATTTTAAAAATATTCTTAGGGTTAATGTGGTTTTACTTATCTTTATCTCAGGAGTTGTCTTGCTAATGTTGTGAACTCTGAAGTTTTTTTTGAAAGTATTGTGTTTTCTATGGTTTCAGGTATTATCAGTTTGTTACTCTTTTCCAATTATATTTGTAAGACCCAAGCTCTTTCTTTTTCTTATTAAAGTGGCATAAATACCATTAAATTGATGAAATAGCTAAGTACAAAAATGAGGGTGAGTCTTTTGTCCTCTGTAATAACCTCCTTTATACTAGATTTCTGATTTGTTGGCCTTTATTGGCAGAAGAAAATACATTCTGTGAACATGTCAGCCAAAGATAGCATTTACAGCTTCTAAATAATTAGGTATTGATTAATTTCACCAGGAATATATGGGCCATTTTTTCAAACATGTCCATTCTTAAAGATCATACAATTTCAACTAAAGAAATCAGAAAACAGAGCCTCAATTCTTAATAGCTAACTCCTACTGCCTATCTTCCACAACTACCTGTGTGAGCTGCAATTATTCTAAGGAGCACAAAGATGACAGTTTCAGTCTTGTTAAACTTCCTAGATCTTCATTATTACAGAGATAGCATTAGGAGAAAGGGGTTGGTAATCTCTTTCTCCAGCCTTTAATTGTATATTACAAATGAATAGGCATTGAGAAATGTCCAACATACAAGTAAGATGTGAGAAGCCACACACAACTAGTAGGAAATAATAGCACACTCCAGATACTGGCACTTTAAAGTGGGTGAGACATTACCCACTTAGGCAGACATTCAAAAGACAGAGTTGACAGTTGTATCTTTGTTTGAGAAATATCCTTTCCATTAGCATGGTGGGTATTAGACAAGAAATTATATTATATTTTCTATCTTTTGGCTATTTCTATATTGAGACATATTGGGAACCATCAACAATAACATTTTGGTGATATATAGAGACATATATATACAGTTATAGAAGCACATATATAGATAAATATACAAATAATGAGAAGTTTAAAATATAGATATGATGCCCTCTTGGTAAAAAAAAATCCCAAATTTTAATGCATCATATAAAGTTCAGCATGGTAGTGACTAAAGTGTTAGCCAAATGTTCAAAGGTTCCTATACCCTGAAAAGATTAAGATAGAACACTTGCTCTCTGCTACAAAACAAACTAAATAAACACAGTGGAAACACTCCCTTAAATTTAAGCAGTAATTAGCCAAAAAGATGAAACTAGTCTCCCAACTCAAGAGATTGTTTTTGTTGCTTTTTTAATATACAAATAATCCTATAATTAATAAGTCAAACAATTTTGAAGTTTATAAAGTTAATGATCACTCCTTCTCCTCCTCCATTTCTTAAAGTGGCTATGAGATATGTCTTGCCACCTTTTTTCACATTAATAGAAAACTATAGATGTTTACCTCCCTGTAGAGTACACAAATACATATATTTACATATAAGTGTATTAGAAAAGATATTTATACATGTATATGCATACATTGTTCTTAAGAAAGATATAATCATCCTTTCAATATTACACTGTAACTTACTTTAAGACAGAGATCTGCCAAAGTGTACAGTATGAGGTGGGGAACTATGAGGCATTAATACTTATCCCAAAGGATTTAATTTAACAGAGCAGGGAAACCTATGAACAAACTTTTATCCATCATAACAAAGAATATCTAAACATTGATCAATATTATTTAGAAAATAATTCGGTGAGGAAAAACAACTACAGTATCGAGATCATGGTATCATCCAAGTTAAACTAAAATTTATGATAGATGCCATTTGTTTTTTATTTTTTGTGTGCTTTTTTAATTTTTTTTTTTTATTTTAATGAGGCCTGAATACTGAGGCAAGCTTACCTGGGATAATTTGCAGGGCAGGATAGTTCTGAATGCCCAGTTACTTTTCTCTACAAAGTAACGGAATTAAATAAATAAATAAATAAATAAATAAAACTTTTGTTAAATATTCCTCTAGGGTTCTGCATACTAATAGCACTAATTTCAACAAAGCTATACAAAGACATACAATTTAGGCTTTGTAGTTTGGTACACAGTATTATCTAGAAAAACAAATTTTTTTAATGTTAAAGAGTTCATTCATTCATTCTTTCACCCATTCAACAAATACTTACAATGTGCTTCCTGTTCCAGGTAATGTTTTCCACCCTCAGGGTTCAGTAGTGACCAAGTCTAGTGGGAGACAGAGACAATAAACAAGATTTTCAAATAAATTACTTGTATTTTATAAGATGATAAGTGGTAAGAGGTAAAACAAAACAGGGTAATGGGAGAGGGAGTTTGTGAGGCAAAACAATTTTAGATAGGCTGGCCAGGAGAGGACTTCCTGAGAAATTTAATTCGGAACAGAAAGAGTTAGTAGTGTAGATATCTTGGGGAAAGTGGAGCTGGGAAGTGAGAAGTTCAAGCTGGGGCGGGGATGGGGGGGATTTCAAATGCTCAAGGCAATAGCTTTGGCTAGTGATTTCCAGGAGTTGTTATCATAACCCAGGGCTAGAAAGTTGTTGAGAATGAAGGATCATCAACCTCTCTATCCCCATGTGACCAGAGGAGTAAGTAATGGTATTATATTGACAAGGATATGAAACTCAAGAGAGAAGACTTGGGAAATTGTTGTTTTGATGTGCCTGAATCAGGTTTGACTCCCATGGCACAAAATTGTACCAGTCGCATATTATCTTATTTTATATTACCCCAGAACCTTAGAGTATATGGCTTCCGGAGGTGGAGGAAAAACAAACAAGTCCTGGTAAGCCTTAACCTCTAACCCTATTCAAATAGGGTTAGAATAACCCTATTCTACATTACAAAAGTCATTTCAACACAAAGGGAGATCCCTGGAGTACTAGAACCCATCAAAGTACCAATGTTTTCTGTTTATCTATGCACAGTAGAACTGTGACTCATTTACTCATAAGGTACCTCCTTAACTGATGACTTAACCTAGAAAGAATTACCGAGTTGGACATTCATTCTTTCCTTCATGGTGATCCAATGACCAGTATCAAAACTGCTGGTCAGACAGACTGGAAGAAAGTATACCAGAGCCACTGCTGGCTCCTAATGTGACTGGATGTGATTCTAGAAAGACAACCTTTAAAGAGTGCTACTGCCACCTGTCAAGCTTCATGATTTGGTGAGTGGAACATGGGTTAGAGTTCGATCCTTTGCTGTACCTTTATGCACAACACAGCCTGTCCCACCATGTGCACATCAACACTGAATATCATGATTCTTTAGGAGGGACAATCTAGAACACAACCTATATTATTTGCCTGGGACATCTCCAAATGGGTAAATTAGTAAGAGGTGCTTATTTGTTTCAGAGATAATATAGTTGGAAATTACTTAATGTTGTTCCCTTACTTTTTCACTTTTACTTTTTTTTTTTTAAGGAAAAATTCATAATATGCTTTTTACCTTTATCTCTGATTAAAATTTTGACATTTTTTATATATGAATGTTCTATATATACAAAAAGGATGTGTTTTACTTGCATTAATAAGTGGTGATTTCTTGTTATCCAATGCCTTAAGAATTCCAAGTATAGGTGTGTGTGTTTAAATTTGGTATACATTCAGGGTATAGAAAAATAATGAAATCCTTAGCTACGGTTTGGAATTAAATATGCTTTGATAAATGCAACCTGCACTACATGATGTGTGGTGTGCATTGCATGATGTGTGGTAAAATAAAACTAAGGTACTATTTATAAATCATTTTATATTGTGTATTACCTGAACATTTTCAAAGTCAAAACCTGGAATATTCTTTATATTTTTTCCTGCATTAAGCTTGCCACTTCCTTTGAAACCTTACCTCATATTTCATAGTTATGAATTAAACAAGGGACCATTTCAATTTCTTTTGAAAAATTTATTATGAGTTTGAAAATGCCTCTTCCTGATATTCTGTTATATTCTGTGAGGGTGGTAGATGCTTAATAAAGTACAAATATAGAAAATAAGTGAAAATAATAAGTCCCAGGTATATTACAAGCTATTTGTTTACACATACTGAAGGTGACATTGAACAGAGCTGTTCGATTGATCCCTAATACTAGAGCACATTCTTTCTGATTTTCGAAGTGGTATATATTCAAACAATGTGAAAGATCCTTTGTTTCCACTTGTGTTTTATCCTAGTTAAATTATTATAAATAAAAGGGCTCTAGGTGCATTTGTAGCAACTGTAAGTGACTGAATAATTTTTATGACTAAATTCCTTAAAACATACAGAATATATTTGGTTTAAGACTGAATTATTGAATTTACTTATCTAGTTATATTGCTTTCTTGAGATTAATTTCCATGCAGAGATAATTAGGTCAAAATTCCCACTAATTTTTGAATTTCCTTTGTTCTCTGTGATTAACTGCTTTAATTGTAATTTCAAAAATAATTACTAATATGTGAATATTTTCTATTATATTCTCCAACATGCACTACATTTGTATTTTTAAAAGATTATATTTTCTTCAGAATCAGTAGCATTTCTCCCTGTTTCTGTCAGCATAGAATTGTTTTAAAACTCAACATCACTAAAAGGAGAGGTTGAAAACAAAGAATAAGAACATGGCAAAGCACAAGATCCAAACCCAGACAAAAGGCATAAACACAGAAGGGCGAGGTAGCAATCCACCAGCAGAACTGTGCATCACGGCAACCACTAGAAACCTCCAGAGGCATCACACACACAACCACACTAGATGGCCACCACCACTACCACATCATTCCTCTCCCTTTGCCTGCATTTCTACATCACTTGCTTAAGAGCAAAAGTCCCAGGTATCCCTAGGCACAGGAAGAGTGATGCTGTTCTGTCAGCGAGCTTGTGGTGGAAGGGGACACCTTTTCCCTTTTGTTTTCCTGGGTTAGAAATAAATAACACCTCCTTTTTCAGCCTGATTTCAGAGCCGATATAAAGATAGACAAAGTGTTTGAGCACATGGAGTTTAAATATTGGTAATCATGGTTTAATAGTGTGGCAACAATGGGGTTTTAAAAGCTCCACTCTAGAATAAGACATATTTGCTCACCTATGAAAGATCAGAGTCACCTGTTACAACATGGCAGAGTGGAAAAAAAAAAAAATGTGTGCTCTTTGCAAGTAGAATTTTTTTTTAATTTATTTTCAGTGTCCCACTTTCATTGTTTATGCTCCACACCCAGTGCTCCATGCAATACGTGCCCTCCATAATATACACCACCAGGCTCACCCAACCTCCCACTCTCTTCCCTTCCAAACCCCTCAGTTTCTTTCTCAGAGTCCAAAGTCTCTCCTGGTTCATCTCTGACATCCAGTTTCCCCCAACTCACTTTTCCTCTCCATCTCCCCATGTCCTCCATGTTATTCCTTATACTCCACAAATAAGTGAAACCATATGATAATTGACTCTCTCTGCTTGACTTTTTTCACTCAGCATAATGTCTTCCAGTCCCATCCATGTGGCTACAAAAGTTGGGTATTCATCCTTTCTGATGGAGGCATAATACTCCATAGTGTATATGGACCACATCTTCCTTATCCATTTGTCCGTTGAAGGGCATCTTGGTTCTTTCCACAGTTTGGTGACTGTGGCCATTAATGCTATAAACATTGGGGTACAGATGGCCCTTCTTTTCACTACATCTGTATCTTTGGGGCTTATGCCTAATAGTGCAATTGCAGGGTCATAGGGAAGCTCTATTTTTGATTTCTTAAGGAATCTCTACACTTTTCCAAAGTGGCTGCACCAACTTGCATTCCCACCAACAGTATAAGAGGGTTCCCCTTTCTCCACATCCTCTCCAGCACATGTTGTTTACTGTCTTGTTAATTTTGGCCATTCTAACTGGTGTAAGGTAGTATCTCAATGTGGTTTAGAAAATTTTTAAAGGGACATTGAGGAAGGGCTAAGTTACACTTTATGCTTAGCAAAATACCTACCATTTATTTTAGACCTCCTAAATCCTTTTTCAGTTATAATTTTTTGCATGTCATTTAAAATCTAATATTTCTCCTTAATAGAACCTACCTATTTAGCCATTTTGTTCATAACTTCTTTTGAACTTTTCCACTCACTTGTGTTCTGCATTATATTACTTTGAAACAATATCTCCACCTACACACATGGTCTTGCTGAATTCAGGACTTAACAAGATTCCTATAAATCATTTAGCTGAACTTTTCACTTTTCTCACTATAAATGCAATTTCATGTATTTATTTGGCAAACTCTTATACAGTCCTAATTTTGTGTCAGACAATATATGTAAACACACTCCAACCTTAACTCATTTCTCCCTCAAAACATTTCTATAAGTTAGATTCCACTATTATTTTCATTTTCAGTTGAAGAACTAGAGAACAGAGGGTTAAGTGATGAGGCACAACAGCAGAATTCAAAAGGATGATCTGAGTCTTGAGTCCAAATTCTCAAATACTTTGCTATACTGTCTAAAATTTGATAAATTTCAATAGAGAAGATAATTGCATTATCTGTTTATCATTTTCCCATTTGTATACAAAGTAATGTTTCTGCTTCAGAAGGAGCGCTAAATTTTGTTAGCTAACATGCACCTAGAATTTCAAAGCATCTATTTTCTTTTCCGTAGTGTATTGAGTTAACTACAAATTTGGGTTTAAATTTGTTTGGCTGCCAGACTAACAATGACTCTTATCTGGCATTTCTCATTCTTATTCCTCTTGCCCCTTGGCCATGACTCATCGATCCAAGTAGACAAAAACTGACCAAATTTGGATCAATGGGATTATCTACTTTGGGAATTTTAAAATTAAAAAGGAGATGCACAGAGAAAGAACTATTTGTTGGAGGTGAATTATTTCACAAGAGAAATGCAGACAGAATGTCCATTAGTTTCCCTGAGTTTCCCTAAACACTGTCTTTCCTTAATCCTATTTCATTCTATATTTAAGAAATTAGGTCTATTACAATAAGTTAAAATGTTCTAAATCTCAATTACTACCGAATTAAAAACTAAAATGCATTACCTTCTTGAAGAAACTACAGAGATTAATGCTAGCATTGAACATTTAGCATATGCAAGTATGGTATCTTTCATTTTATTTAATTTTTCATTTTAACAATAACAAAAACTTCAAGATATTAGAAGTGCTTACTTAAATTTAATCAAGTGGAAAATCTCATAGGGACTTTTTTGTTCCATTTATACTCTCTTTGATGGAGAAAATTTAGAAGTTTCAATATTTGTAATGTACTTATCATCCAAAGGCCTTTTTCTATCATCTGAAGCATAAGAACTAACAGAAACATTTTTTTTTTCTTGGTAAAACAGCAATATCCTTGTCCTTCTATTTAGTGGATAGCTTATCCTCTGTCTCCATCCCACATAGAATTTGATTGTCTCATTGTTAAAAAGGATATAGTAGTCTACTAAATTTATGGCTATTAGCTCAAAGCACCTGGAAAGGAAGTAGTAGCAATTACTTTTTACATGTTTTAATAAGATAGATGTATGGCAGAGAATATTATACAGTAAAATATGTAATATTTTGGAAGCCTGGATATGACCATAATAATAGACACCATGCTGCACCCTGCATCTCCTGCCATTAAGAAGGAAAACTATCAGATGGGCCACTTTAACCTGGGAGGCACACTTTCTATACCTGGCTGTTGTGATCTGTTCTATTTACCAAGTAACACCAAAGCTGCAATATGTTATTGAGATATAAAATAATGAGAGTCTCTAGCTAGTTCAGTTCATGGCACAAATACCTCTGAAAAAGGCCATTATGACGAAGAGAAACCAATGAAATTTGAAGTTTCTGTAGCACATTTTAATAGAATAAGAAGCCTCTGAATTTTTGATGCAGAGCTAGCAGACATGTCAGCCCAGCAAATAATTTTTCTCCCTTTAACAAATTGTATCAGTTTACCACTAGGCTCTAATGAAGACAAAATGACAATTGGTGATCAAGTGACCACACAACCTACTTCACCTCCATAACTAGTCCATCTCATCTATTTAATCTCATAATTACATTTTTCAACAGCTCAACCTCTAGTGTTAAATTTCGCTCTCAGCCTAAGCAGGTCTTGAATGCATAGATAAGTTGCATGAATGATTTCTTTATTGCTGATCTTCCTTCAACCCATAGTATGTCCTTAAAAACAATTTTCTGTGATTATTTGACAGAAGTTAAAAAACCCAGTCCTTATTTTAGACGCTATTGTGAAGTATGGGAAAGTCTTAGGTGGAGAGTTTTAGTTGTATAATCTTTCTCAGGTTTGATCCTGAAAGAAGATAAAAGATGGGAATCCTCCAAGCAGGCAGGATTGGAGCAGGGTACTTTATTCATTTTGGAGAGAAGGATGACCTGATGCCAAGGTTTACACTGATTCGCTGGGAGGAACTAATAGTCTAAGGCAGTCAGGAACTTGGGAAATAAACAAGAACAGGATTTATGAGCAGGCTTCTTAAATTGGACAAATAATTTTTTTTAAACATAAGGTTGAGAAAACTTGCTCTATAGATGGAGTCATCCTCCTTCACCAACTAGATGGTGTTTGCTCAAAAGACTCTAAGGAATGGGACTATGGGGAATTACACTCCACGACGGCAACATAGGAAGACCCTGAACTGACCTCCTCCACAGATACATCAAATTACACTTATTTTTAGAGAAATTTCTTCTGAAGAATAACTGAGGGCCAATTGTACAACTTCTGCCCAATAAAACAGAGAATGACAAGAGAATAGCAAGAGAGATAGAGACATGGTGATGAAGGGAATCCTTATCCCCGATGCTGTCATAGTACTAAGGAACAAGGAGTAGATCTGTCTGTCCTTGGGCCCAGAGATAAAGCAGTGATTTAAAAGCACTATTAGTTAATAGAGAGCCAGCCCTAGAAATCTGCAAGATGGCAGGGGAGCTACTGGAACTCTCTCTGGGTCAGAGAGATTAAAGAAAGATATGGTTTTGCCTCCATTCCACCTTGAAAGTATAGACTAGAGCAGGGTCTGGATACCATAGCTTGGCTTGCCACTTATGCAAGCCCCCGGTCCCTAGCCCACATTAGCCTGTCATCCAGTAAAGTGATCACAAGGAGGGACACACCAGGACACCACTGGTTATCACTCACTATTGTTTCAGTCTCTGTGATAAGGTGACACAAGTACAAAGCACCACAGAATACAACAGACCCATATTACTTTGCTTTCACATATGCTGCTAGGGCATCCCTGGTACAGATCATTCAGATATCTTCCCACAGAGTCTGTTTCAGATCAAGCCACCCTTCCAGAGTGCTCCCTACAAGGAGCAACCCAGAACATCCCCACCCACACCAACTTCAGCTCCAGATCTCTGCATACCTATACATGGGACACCCTGCTGTGCCCCCTGCTTGTGCTCATGTGCGCTCTCTCTGTCAAATCAATAAATAAAATATTAAAAAAGAAAAGAAAAAAAATAATAACTCCAATCTTCCATAACCTAGAGAAGAAAGTAGATATTGAAGTTCAAGAAGTACAAAGAGTTCCAAATAAGATGAACCCATGAAGGTCCACACCATGACGCATAGTCATTAAAATGTCAAAGGTTAAAGATAAAGAGAAGTTTAAAAGCAGCAATAGAGAAACACTAAATTGCATGCAAGGAAAATCCCATAAGGCTATCAGCTGATTTTTCACCAGATATTTTGCAAGCCAGAAGAGAATGCCATGATACATTCAAAGTGCTGAAAGGAAAACATAAAAAACAAAACTCTAAAATTGAGAACATTGTACCCAACAAAGTTATCATTCAGAATTGAAGGCAAGATAGAGTTTTCCAAACAAGCAAAGTTAAAGGAGTTTATTACGACTAAACCAAGTTTATAAGAAACTTTAAAGGAACTTCTTTAAATAGAAAAGAAACAGTAGTAATTAGATGTAAGAAAATTATGAGTAAAAAGATGTAAAATATGACAGCATATACATAAAACATGGAGGAGAATAAAAAGAAAGTGGGTTTTTTTGTTTTGTTGTTACTGTTAATTTTTTTTTTAATTTAAACTTAAGTGACCATCAACCTAGTAGACACCTACACATTTAGGATTTTATATGTTAACCTCATGATAACCACAAACTCATACCTGCACAAAAATAAAGAGAAAGAAAGCTAAAAATAATACTGCAGAGACTCATCATTCATAAAAAAAAAGAAGAAGAAGAAAAAGAAGAAGTGGGGGGGCACCTGGGTGGCTCAGTGGGTTAAAGCCTCTGTGTTCAGCTCAGGTCATGATCTCAGGGTCCTGGGATGGAGCCCCATGTTGGGCTCTCTGCTCAGTGGGGAGCCTGCTTCCTCCTCTCTCTCTCTGCCTGCCTCTCTGCGTACTTGTGATCTCTCTCTGTGTGTCAAATAAATAAATGAAATCTTTAAAAAAAAAAAAGAAGAAGAAGAAGAAGAAAGAAACAGAGAAGAAATACAGAAAAATAAAGTGAATGGATAAAAACAGAAGATCTATCTATATGCTGCCTACAGGAGATTCACCTCTGACCTACAGACACATACAGACCAAAAGTGAAGGGATAGAAAAAGATTTACCATGCAACAGAATTAGGGGGAAAAAAGTTAAAACAGGATAGCAATGCTTATATAGACTTTAAATAGACTTAAAAAGAGTGTAACAAGAGACGAAGAAGGGCCGTACATGATGATAATGGGATCAATCCAACAGAATGATATTAACAATTATAAATTTCTATGCACCCAACACTGGAGCAACTAAACACATAAAGCAAAGTGTAAGGGACATATAAAGAAAATTTGATGTTATTACGATAATAGTAGGGGACTTTAACATCCAACTAATATCAATAGATAGATCATCCTGACAGGAAATCAATGAGGAACCATGTCTTTGAACAACACATTAGACCAGATGGACTTAACAGATATATACAGAACATCCCATTCAAAAACGAAGAGTGAACATTCTTTTCTAGTGGACATGGAACATCCTCCAGATTATATCACATGAGAGGCCACAGAATTAGTCCCAATAAATTCGAGAAGATTGAATTCATAGCATGCATATATTCTGACAACCAAGAAAATGAAACTAGAAATCAGTCATAAGTAAAAGGAAAAAATGCTAACACGGTAAACAATATGATATTAAACAACAAATAGGTAAAAAAAAAAAAAATCAGAGAAGAAATTTCAAAAAAAAAAAAGGAAATAAATGAAAGAGAAAATCCAATAGGCCAAAATCTTGGGGATGTGATGAAAACAGTTCCAAGAGGGAAATATATAGCTATACAGGCTTCCCTCAAGAAAGAAGAAAAGCCTACATAAACAATCTAAATTTACATCTTACAGACTAGAAAAAAAGAACAAAGTCCAAGGTCAATAATAGAGTACTATTAAGAGTAATAAAATCACAGAGGAAATAAATGACATAGAGATTAAAAAATAGTAGAAAAAAAATCAATGAAATCAAGAGCTCGTTCTATGAAATTATAAACAAAATTGATAAATCTTTTGCCAGGCTCAGCTGAGATAGAGAGAGAAAGAGGGAGAAAGAGAGAGAGAACTACTTGCATATATAAAACCAGAAATAAAAGAGGAGACATAAAAACTGATACCATAGAAATACAAAAAATTATAAGAACATGCTTTAACAAATTACATGGCAATAAACTGGACAACCTAGCAGAAATGGATAAATTCCTAGAAGGTGTAGATTTCCACAAATGATCAGAAAGAAACAGAATATTGAAATAGACCAATAACTAATAATGACATTGAAGCTATCATTAAAAAAAACCTGCCAAAAAATAAAAGCCCAGATCCAGGTGGATTCACAGGTGAATTCTACCAAGGATTTAAAGAAGATTTAACACCTATTCTCCTTAAACGCCTACCAAAACAACAAAAACAAGCAAACAAACAAACAAACAAAAAACTGAAGAGAAAGAAAAAGCTTCCAAATGCATTCTGCAAGGCCAGAATTACTCTGAGACCGAAGCCAGACAAGGACACCACAAAGAAAGGAAAATATTGACCAATATTCCCGATGAATACAGATGCAAAAATCCCCTAAAAATATTAGTAAACCACATTCAACAATACATTAAAAATTATTCACCACAGGGCGCCTGGGTGGCTCAGTGGGTTAAGCCGCTGCCTTCGGCTCAGGTCATGATCTCGGGGTCCTGGGATCGAGTCCCACGTCGGGCTCTCTGCTCAGCAGGGAGTCTGCTTCTCTCTCTCTCTCTCTCTCTCTGCCTGCCTCTCTGTCTACTTGTGATCTCTCTGTCTAATAAATAAATAAATAAATCTTAAAAAAAAAATTATTCACCACAAATTAGTGAGATTTATTCCAGGGGTGCAAGGATGGTTTCAATATTTGCAAATCAACATGATACTTACATCAACAAAACAAAGGATAAAAATCACATGATCATCTCAATAGAGATGCACAAAAAGCATTTAACAAAATTCAACATCCATTCGTGACATAAATTCTCAACAAAGTGGGTTTAGAGAAGACATACTGTGCCAATAATAGCTATCTAGGAAATACACACCGGTAACATATACAATGGGGAAAACTGAGAGTTTTTCCTTTAAGACAAGGAATAAGACAAGATGTCCACACCCACCACTTTTATTCAACATAATCCTGGAGGTCTTAGCCACAACAGTCAGACAAGAAAAAGAAATAAGAGTCATTCACTTCATAAGGAAGAAATTAAAGTGTTGCTATCAGCAGATGGGCTGATACAATACATAGAAAACCCTGAAGACCACCCCCCTCCAAATGGTCAGAAGTGACAAGTCAGCAAAGTTGTAGTACACAAAATTCATACTCTCAAATTAGCATCATTTTTATACAGTAATAACAAAGTAGCAGAAAAAAAATTATGAAAAGAATTCCATTTACACTTGCACCAAAAAGAATAAAATACTTAGGAATAAACTTAACAAAGGAGGGGGTAGGAAAGTCCTATACTCTGAAAACCATAATGCATTGATGAAAGACATGGAGAAGGACATAAACAAATGGAAAGATATTCCATGTTCATGAGGTTGAAACATTAATGTTGTTAAAATGTCCATACTACCCAAAGAAATCGACAGATTCAACACACTCCTTATTAGAATACAAACAGCATATTTCACAGAACTAGATCAAATCATCCTAACATTTGTAGGAAACCATAAAAGAACCTAAATAGCCAAAGTAATCTTGAAAAAGAAGAACAAAGATGAAGATACCACAATCCTAGATTTTGAAACAAACTGTACAGCTATAGTAATCAAAACAGATGGCACTGGCACAAAAATAGACACATAGGTCAATAGAACAGAATAGAAAGCCCAGATATAATTCCACTCTCATACAGTCAATCAATATATGACCAAGGAGGCAAAATATACAATGAGAAGAAAATGGTCTCTTCAATAAATGTTGCTGGAAAAACTGGATAGTTACATGCAAAAAAATGAAACTGGACCACTTATAAATACCATATTAAAAAAAAAAACTCAAATCATTCAAATACCTAAATGTGAAATCTGAAACCATAAAAAATTCTAGAAAGAATCTAAGCAATAATTTTTCTAGCGTCCTTCATGGCAACAATTTCCTGATTGTCTCCTAAAACAAGGGTAATAAAAGCAAAACTAAACTGCTGGAACTACATCAAAATGAAAAGCTTTTCCACAGTGAAAGAAATCATAAACAACAACAAAAAAGGCAATCTACTGAATAAGAGAAGATATTTGCAAATGGTATATCTGATACGGGCTTAATATGCAAAAACGTACTGTACTTATGCAAATCAACACCAAAAAAAATTAAAAATGGACAGAGTAGCCAAATAGACATTTTTTCTAAAAAAAAAAAAAAAAGACATGGAAATAATCAAAGACACATGAAAAGGTGCTCAACATCACTAGTTATCAGGGAAATGCAAATCAAAACCACAATGATATATCACCATACATCAATCAGAATGGCCAAAATCAGTAACACAAGAAATAGTAAGTGTTCGCATGGATGTGAAGAAAAGAGAACCCTCATTCACTGTTGGTGGGGCTGTAAATTGGTGTAGCCCCTGTAGAAAACAATATGGAAGTCCCTCTAAAACTTAAAAATAGAAATACCATATGATCAATAATTCCAATACTGGGTATTTATCCAGAGAAAATAAAAACATTAACTTGGAAAGATATATGTACATATATTGCAGCTTTATCTGTGATAGCTAAGATATGGAAGCAAGCTATGTGTCCACTGTCAGACAAATGGGTAAAGAAGATATGGTGTATATTTTTAATCCGATGGAATATTATGCAGCCATCAAAAGGGGGTGAGAATGTGTCATTTCCTACAACATGGATGGACTTAGATAGTATTATGCTAAGTGAAATAAACCAGATTGAGAAAGATAAATACCATATGATTTCATTCATATGTGGATCTAAAAAACAAAACAAATGAATAAAGAAACATACAAAAAGGAGAATGAGACTTATAAATACAGACAATAAACTGATGGTTATCAGAAGGAAGAGGGATTGGAGATGGGCAAAATTGATGTAGAAGAGTGGGAGATACAGGCTTCCAGTTATGGAACGAGTAAGTCACAGGAAAAAAGACAAAAAGACAAAGCATAGGGAATGTAGTCAATAATCATTAGGCAGCATTATCTGATGACAGATGGTAGCTATACTTGTGGACAGCATAAAATAAAAATCTCTAGAAGCTGAATATACAACTAAAATAAATGTAACACTGTATGTCAGCCACACTCAAACCAAAAAGAAAAATTAAGAAAGAATGTGTCCATGATAGCAAAAGCTAAGAGAGTATCAGTGTAGTCAAAGAATTCTTAACACCAGTAATAACAGAGTTGGTTTAAGTTAAATACTTATGTCATGGAGAAGGTAGTGATTTGTCCTCATCTAAGTTATCTCTTACCCATCATGCCTCCAGTTACAACATCTTCCACTTAGTCATCGAAGGACTTTTACTTTCGGCTTCTTAACACATTTCCTCTGAGAAACAAATTTACGGATAGAAAGGACAATGGGGCTGAAGTTTATGGAATTTTCTAGTTTTGACACACATCATTCAGGAATATGATGTTTTAGAGAACAAGAGAATTTTTAACTGGATATCTAGTTAATTAGATTGTTGTTGGGGAGTTCCACATCCCTGATAAACATTCCTAAGTATCAACTACTGTATGATGTTACTTTTTTTTTTAAGATTTTATTTATTTATTTGACAGACAGATCACAAGTAGGCAGAGAGGCAGGCAGAGGTTTGGGGGGACATGCTCCCTGTTGATCAAAGAGCCTGATCCAGGCCTCGATCCCAGGACCCCGGAACCACGACTTGAGCTGAAGGCAGAGGCCCTGACCCACTGAGCTACCCAGGCACCCCTAACATTACTTATTATAAGGAATTAAAAAGTGGAATTTGAAGTGGTATTTTTCCAATGTTTACCTAATGGCCCACTACTGACTAGTTTAATTCTTATCTTCACAAATAAACTATAAGGGGTTTTGTTTGTTTATTTAGAAATAATATTGCCTGACAGACAACTATTATCACAAACAGAAACAATTATGGTTCAAGAATTGGAAGTTAGACTTCCAACTAGAAATGTTCAGCTTCCCTGGCATCTGTAATTGGTAGGACTAGATTATTTCAGGAGAATCCTATAAGCTTTTCTTGTATGAAAATTCTCTCCTCTTCTTCGAAAGAACAAGCCTTGTTGGGGGGTTAAGGATCTGATGTTATCTCTAAAAATTCTTTTATTAAAATCATTTTTTAAAATAGTTTAGATATTCCATATATTCAAAAATATATTTAAAATACCTACTGTGTACTATTCTAGTATAAGACATTTATCAGTGAAAAAAAAAACATGTATATGCCTACCCTTACAAAGTTTACATTCTAGCAGACCATAAGAAAATACAAATGAAGTCACATTCCATTAAAATAAAGAGGGAAGACAGAAAACAATTATATAGAGAGTATGATCTTATTTGAAAGTAGTGAATATGTTCTCTTTAATTAATATTAGAAGAAAATGCATCAATATATCAATAGCATTTAGTATCTAGGTGATAAGTTATGATTAGTTTTAATTTTCTGTTTTATACTTTATTATATTTTCCAAATTATTTCAAGAATGGTATTTTTATTTGTAATTAGGAAAAATCTTTATTTTCAATCTAAAACAATGAGTAAGAAGACCTATAACAAAAAAATTAGATAACAAAATCTACTCAATAAAGTGAAAATTCAACAATAATTCTAATAGTGTAAACCTTGTAACAAACTCCCAGCTGTTTTAATTTTAATATTAGGGGAAGTCTTTAGATAGATTCTACTCAAATTTGCTAAGAAAATGTAATTTTATGACTTTCTGGTATAGTAGATACAGAGATGTATCACATAGATTCCCAACAGAGAAGGACCTGTTGCCCAAGCTATAAAACTCTTGTGGGTTTTGTCTATGCTGCTGAGGTATCAGCGGAAAGCCATGATCTTCTCCATATGGGAAATAAATGTTTATCCATTTTGGCCTACCACAGAAGAATTCTGACAGGCCTGATATGCTCCAAAATTCAATGTTGCTGAGACATTGTCATATTTGTGTCACGGTCTGACTTCTTCTTCCTAACACTGCTTATTTTCCCACTGTGCACCTGATGAGTGTTCCTCTCCCCAAGTATGGAAACTGTCCTGAGAAGGAGTGTGTGTGTGTGTGTGTGTGTGTGTGTGTGTGTGTGTGTGTAGGGAGGCTGGACACAGAGAAACTGGTATTCCTAGCAAGATTGCTGTTTCCTTGTCTCAAAGCTATAGTCAATAGTATCAAAACAGAGTCAGGGGAGCACCCGGGTGGCTCAGTGGGTTAAGACTCTGCCTTCAGCTCAGGTCATGATCTCAGGGTCCTGAGATCGAGCCCCGCATCGGGCTCTCTGCTCAGCGGGGAGTCTGCTTCCCCTCCCCTCACCCCGCCTGCCTCTCTGCCGACTTGTGACCTCTGTTTGTCAAATAAATAAATAAAATATTAATAAAAAAAAAAACAGAGTCAGGTATGGAGCTTCTGACAGGACCACATCCTCTAATGCTTCAATCTACCCTAGGAAGAACTGAAGTGGGGGCTCACATATTACGATGATCTTCATACAATGCTCACACAAACACAGACACACACACACACTCTCTCTCTCTCTCTCAAGGGGACTGGCTCCCACAATGTAGTTTTATGTGGAATATGTTCGCTATCTCGTCCTCAGAGACCATCATTTCCTTATTGTAACAAAATTTATGATTCTATAGAGTCCCTATAACTATTTGAAAATAGACTATGTTTCTGAATTTGTTGATTGGCTATCTTCACACACTACATTATAGGCCCCACCAAGGCAGAGTTCGTCTGTTTAACCAGTGCTACATCCAAACACCTAAACAGTACCTGACACAGAGCAGGTTCTTAACACACTGAATGAACTGATATGCTAACTCATTTCAATTTAATAATGTAAAAAGTCCCTTCAAGTAACTCGACCTCCTATGGTAAATTCTCCAGAGCTTTCTCCTCACTACTCTTGATTACGAATTCTGCCCCTTCAATTTCTGTCTTCCTCCTTCCCACCATCCTCTGGCCCAGACAAATTAGTTTTGAAGCTTTTTACTTTTCCTATGTAATATTCTTCTTTTTCATTGCGATTTCAGAGTTTTGATTAAATCATGCTAGTATACAGTGGCATAAGAGAAGAAAACCAACTATGGGTAAGGAAATGAAAACTAAAAGTAAGGAAATCCTATTATTCTCTGAATATTAGAAACTATATATAGTAGTTGAGTTGACTTTCATTCTTACACAACTGTAAGATACTAAGAACAAACACAGAAGTTCTGTAGACTAGAGCGTACTCAGTGTATCATGTGATCCTCACTGGCCTTTTTCAATCAGAATCAGGAGTAGTGCCACCGTGGATAACATTGAGGGCACAAGGGTATCATTAGGATAAGTTTTACTGCTATTTTATCAGTCATCCAATCATGAAATCTCTCCTCACTATCTCTAAACTGTTTACAAATGTCAGTCTTGTCGCCCAGGGAATGGCTCTTGTTATGAAATATTCACTGTAACTGTCACATTAAACTGCCAATGATAGCAAAATGAAAGTCTGTCTTAATTACTGTCTTGTCTCATTCCTCATTTGCCATGCTCTTTCTAGGAAGGCGAATTACACAGGGGCTCCAACCTCAAACGAGTATGTGAAACATAAGATGATTATTGAGAATTCAGAGAAATACCTAAATTTTTGGAAATCAGTAATATGGGCTAAATTTTTTTAAAAAGTGGATTTAATGAGATCACACTGGTAAGTATTGATTATTAATTTGATACAAATAAACTTAAATGATATCTATTGATACTTAAATAAACAAGAAAAATAAAGCATAAAGGAAATTCAAACTTCTGAGCAAAAATATTTATCAAATAATTTATTTAAGTAGAAGGAATATAAAGTAGGTCAAATTTTATTTCTGGATGTCTACAAATATTAAACAGTAAACAGTATGAAACACAAATATTTTAAACTATGTAAAATGGTTTCCATATAATCAAAGAGTAGACATATGGAAGAGAGGTACATAACATCCAGTCACCTAGAATTATTTCTTCAACAATTATGTCACCAACAATATGAGATAGTTACATGGCCCACTGTCTAGGGGGAGCTCAAGATTAATTTCCTTTGTTCAGATTCATGTTTTACAGGACTTCCCAAACTGTGGTTCAATGTCAAGAACATAAGTGGGTTTCCAGGCTAGAAGAGGTAGCTTGTAGTGACCAAGTTAAAGGCATTATAAATGTTCAGCTCAATAATCTTGGCTCACTTGAAACATTCTCCCTCATGGTACACACTGTTTTTCTTTTCACACATATTTCATTCCTACTTAACGAAACTTTGCCCCATGCTTTGGTGGAGTAAGAATAGATTATTACCTTTTTAACTTTCATATTAAGCTCGATTATGATCAAAATGAGGGCCAGTGAATGGGACATAGCAAATTATCAGAAGCAAGAAATAAAATTCTAGCCAAAAGGAAAAAACAAAACAAAACAACAAAAAACCTCTATTTTTTTAAAAGAAAGTTCCCTAAGTATTTCTACAGAAATAGGAAACTACCAAGAGATGTACTGGGTAGATGGTGCATGTGGTCTCAGGTAAGGGTTAATGTCACATTAGAATGAAGAACATAAGGTTCATTTTGAACAGATGCAAATCGAATTTACAGTAAGGCCTGCTAGTGGGATGACCTGTCATTTTCTCACTGGACTGAAGATAAGGACTTGTAGCTTATAGCTGAGATGTAGCAACAGAAAACCAATAGGTGAAATAAGGCAAGATAAAGTCATAAAAGAAATTGGTTTAGAGAACCTGGGATCTAGTGTATAGTTAGGGGCTGACAGAAGGATGAATATTATGCACTAGTGAAGTCTTAGGAAAATGCATGTATTGACCGGAAAGAAACCTTTGTAGGATAATAGTCTCCTTGGATTTAGACTTCAAAGTACACATAAGCAATTTTTGGTAATGAAAGCTAGTGATTAAACATATTATAAAAGGAGTTATAGATGCAAGAATGAGTAAAAGCAAAATTTACTATTTTTATGTTACCCTTTATAGAAGATTTGTTTGTACTCTAACAGGGAATAGTCAATCTTGTTACTTGGTTGTATAAATGAAATATAGCTTTAATCTCTTTCTTTAATATTGATTTGTAGAGAATATATTCCTCCTTGCCCTTTATATTTTTTAAAAATAGGATTTGGGATATAAAAACCAATAATGTTGTTACTTGTTATAACAATTGTATGAGAAAATTAATTCAAGATTAATAGTGGTATTCAAAGGAGGATGAGGTTGTATAAAAATAATTGTTTATCGATTTATTTTGATTTAACTACATAAAATAGCCATCTTAAATCTTCAGTTCAAATGAATACATTAGTTTTTGTTTTTCCCCAGAGTATGTGGAATTAATATATTTTTGAGTTTAAGAAACTTAAAAAGAAAGATATTTTCTTCCATTTTAAAATATTCTATAATTTCATTGATTTTTCAATGCCATTTGTCATGTTATTATATAATGGCATAAAAATATAAATTTTGGTTGGTCTAAAATTCTTTCTGCACCTAGAGACTACTTATCTATGAGTCAACTGTCAGACATATATGCTTACCTTAACTACTATAAATTTTTGTTTTGGGCATAGTATTCTCTACCATTGTAATTCTGCTTTAGCAAAATATTGCAAATGTCACACATTAAATTTTCTGCCTTCCCAATCTCCACCCAGTCTCAAAATGAGGACATAAAATTTTATTTCATTTTTCTTGCAAGAGGTACATAGATCATTAACCTGGAAGTTCATCACCAAAAAGCATGACTAGTTGGAAAACCTTACCTTGAAAAGTTCAATGGATCCTATATACATACATATTCTCAGTCTTAAAAGGCTCTTGAGTGGGGTGCCTGGGTTGCTCAGGGGGTTAAAAGGCTCTTGAGTGACTCAATACTTTTTTCTCACTAGTCTTTGCCTTTTATTAAGAAAATGATCAGTTTTATTAATAAGCTTATCTTTAATTTTATATTATATCTGGGACTTTCAATGTTAGCTCAGTGAAAACACCAAACCCACAAATAACTCATATTTGGATAATGACTAACATGCATGGGAGTTTATTATGTGCCAGGCACATTTTATGTATTTTACACATATATCTACTCACAGTGATGGTCAAGAGCTTCCTCATTGATCATATATTGCATCCAACTGGAGGTTAAAGCACAATCTCTCTTTGGTCTTAAAACCACTTTTCCTATCCACAACCTATTGATTAAATTACATCCCACTTGGTAACTAAGAATTGGGAAATGATCCAACTCATTTTTCATATGTTAATAAATGAAAATAGATCACAGGAGATCACTTTGGTCCTTAGGTTTGAATATCCTGATGTATAGTGTTTTTGCTTCATTCTATTCATTTGGAGAATGTTATAAGACACAACTGCCTGAGCCTAGATATATGGATAATAGGCAAATGGTTGTTTCATTTGTACGTGATATTTAAAACATGCATATACCACACTCATCACCACCTCTTTCTATTAGTATCAATTAAAATGTGTCAACAATGTGATGAATGGATACAGAAGATGTGAGATATATATATATGTATATATATAATATACCTTTATATATATGTAATATTCTTATATGAATATTACTCAGCCATCAAAAAAATGAAATCTTGCCATTTGCAACAATGTGGTTGGAGCTACAGTGTATTATCCTAAGCAAAATAAGTCAGTCAGAACAAGACAAATACCATTTGATTTCACTCATATGTGGAATTTAAGAAATAAAAAATTTAAAAAGTTAAAAATAAAATAAAAGGTGCAGGTATAAGAAGGGGACAAAAATAAAATAAGATAAGAACAGAGAGGAAGGCAAACCATAAGAGACCCTCAACTACAGAAAACAGACTGAGGGTTGCTGGAGGAGAGCTGAGGGGGAAGGCGGGCTACATGGGTGATGGGCATGAAGGAGGCATTGTTGTGATGAGCACTGGGTGTTGTACGTAAATGGTGAATCACTGAATTCTACTCCTGAAACCAATACTACACTATATGTGAACTAACTTGAATTTAAATAAAATCTTGGGAGGAAAAAAATGTCCATATTAAAATATAATATAAAATAAAATGTGTCCATAATGGAAAATTTACCATTAGTTCTCCCTCAATTAGAAATGAAATAAAGGGAGTGCCTGGGTGGCTCAGTGGGTTGAAGCCTCTGCCTTAGACTCAGGTCATGATCCCAGGTTCCTGGGATCAAGCCCCCCATCAGGCTTTCTGCTCAGTGGGGAGCCTGCTTCCTCCTCTCTCTCTGCCTGCCTCTGCCTACTTATGATCTCTGTCTGTCAAATAAATAAATAAAATCTTTTAAAAAAATGAAATAAAGATCTGATATACTGAAATGTAATAAACATAGTGTAAAATCCTACAGTAACCTCAGAATCTGGAGATGCAGTTTTTAACCTTCATGTTTTCGTTGGCAGTGAGGAACTGGATGAATTATAGTAAATAACAGGGAAACGGATTCCACAGGACTAAAGATAATTGTGGGTTGAATAGGTAAAGCTGTTATTTTATAACTTTCTTAATAAAGTTATATTACATAGTTTTTGCAAATCCATGTGTAAGCATATTCTTACACATTTCAAAATGGTCTGTTTTCACATTTTTAACATCGACATTAGTGCTATGGAAACCACAGAAAAATTTCTATTATTTTCACAACCATTGTATATTGCTTGCCAAAACAAGAAATAGAACACATTGCACTTAATTATAAATTATGATCCTAGCTTCATTGGATAGCAAACATCTACAATGTGAAATATCTATATATTTTCCATTCTAATATTCCATTCAGTAAAGTATATTTACAAGTCCAAAATAAATGAGTTTTTTAAACTTTATGAATGGCAGATAATTCAAAGTGTTCATGATTCAAAAATTCATATGTAAGTGGTTTTAAGACAGGTGGTTAATAGAAAAGTAGCACATATACTTGACTATTCATTTAAGACTAAGTAAGTCCATTTGAAGCATTCTAAGGTTGAGTGACCTTCAATGACTTGTATGTACGGATTATCAAATATCATAGTAGAAGTAACAGACCATGAACAGTGTCTCATTCTTTTCAAGCTAAATAGTGCAGATAATTATAATTATTTTGGGTCTAGGGTCAAAAGAGCATATCTTAGTTTTTCTGGTTTATTGAGGAATCTTTTAAATTAATAAGTAACATATCATTCTTGTCAGTAGGTTATAAAGAAACTAAATGAAGCAAATTCTGGGAGTGACTTTTAGTAGCAAGTTATCTAGAGCATCTTGCCTTTCACTTTTGTCATTTAGTCTCCTTATATAGATTTCGTATTTTGGAACTACAGATCACTCCTTCAACTTACTTTATATTGTACTGTAATGATATATTCCACTGGATTTTTCTCCATTCAATATACTAAGCCATTACTGTTTTGTACAAAGTATTAATGAGAACATTAGAAATATTATAGAAGATAAAACGGTATTTTTTTTCTTTCTGTCAAGGTACACCTACTCTGGTACACTGCTATAAAAAACAAAAAACTAGCAGATGAAGGAAAAAACTTCATTTGAGAAATTAATAAGTAGAGTCTAATATTAAAAATATAGAAAAAAGATACAGATTTTCAAGTAGCCCAACCTCAACTTCTGAAAGCATGGTTATTTACTTTTGTGAAATAATATATTTATTCTTATAAAAATCAATGATATGAGATAAAAAGCGAGAAATTAAAACCAGATGCTAAGTACAAAACCCTTTCATCTACTAAGACTTAAAGCAGGGGGGCACCTGGGTGGCTCAGTTATTAAGCCTTTGGCTCAGGTCATGATCCCAGAGTCCTGGTATCGGGCCCCGCATAAGGCTCTCTGCTTGGTGGGAAGCCTGCTTCTCCCTCTCCCACTCCTCCCGCTTGTGTTCCCTATCTTGCTGTGTCTGTCATTGTCAAATAACAAATAAAATCCTTAAAAAAAGTCTTAAGTCAGATAAATATACCTATAAAGAGAAAGAACTGACAGGGCACGATTATCACCAATCAGAGTGTAATTGGTATACCTTTACTGAAAAGCAATTTGCCAATCTATGCCAAAGGATTTAAACATATTCATAACTTTTTATATAGTAATCTGCTTTGTTGGGTATCTTGATTTATGAAATAATTTAAGACATGAAAGTAATAAAATAATGACAACATCTAAATGCCCAGTACAATGGTGGAGGAATGTCTAGATTAAACTATGATCAATAAATGCAATTGAATATTTTAAAAGACATTGCTTAAAAGAGACATAAGGATTGGAAAATACCTTGACTATAATATTAATTTTAAAAACAGGCACAATAAAAGAGGTATATACAACAATATCAACTGCGCAAAGTGAATGGAAAAACTAAAGAAGATATTAAAACATTAATAATGGTTGCTTTTGAATGGTGGTTAAGAATTGTGTTTTTTATTTCAAATTTTCTGTTATTTCCAAATATTTCACACTGATTACAATATGACTTTTTATTAAAAAGTAAACAACTACATCAAAGCACAAGAGAGTGACAAGAAACGAAATAAACTGGGTATCATTAAAATTAACACCTTCTGTGCTTAAAAAGACCACCATTGAAAAGACAATCCACTAAACTGAGGAAGATTTTTCCAAACCATATATCTGGCAAGGGGCTTGCATCTATAGTATATGAAGAGCGATTACAACTCACAGTGGTCAAGTAGCCCAATTATCTAAATAGACATTTCTCCAAAGAAGATACATGATTAAGACCTAAAAAGATACCCAGCATCATTAGCCAGCAGGAAATGTAATAAAAAAAAATTAAACACCACTTAATACTCATGAGGATAGCTATAATCAGATAGAGACTTAATAAAGTGTTGGTAAGGATGTAAAGAAATTAGAACTTTTATTCACTGTTGCTGGAAATATAAAGTGGTACAGCTACCTTGGAAGATCATCTGGCAGTTCCTTAAAAATATGAACATAATTGCCATTGATTTCACTCCTGAGTCCATACCCAAGGGAATAAAAATGCACAAAAATGGTCATACACAAATGTTTACAGAAGCATTATTCATAACCAAAAACACTGCAAAAATGAGCAAATGACAGATAGATAAATAAATAGATAAATAAAATACAGTATAACCATACAATGCAGTATTATTTGCCAGTAAAAGAAGGGAAGTATTTTTTAAAAGATTTTGTTTACTCACGAGAGAGAGAGAGAGAGAGAGAGACCACAAGCAGGAAGAGTGGTAAGCAGAGGGAAAGAGAGAAACAGGCTCCCCATCAAGCAGGGAGCATGATGTGGGCGTCTATCCCAGGACCCTGGGATCATGACCTGAGCTGAAGGTAAACACTTAAATCAACTGAGCCACCCAAGTGCCCCAGAAATGAAATCTTGACACATACTACAACATGAATGAAACTTGAAAATATTATGCTAAGTGAAAGAAGCCAAGGAACACATACTGAATGATTCCATTTATGTATGAAATGCATAGGATAGGAAAATCTGTAGAGAAAGAAAACAGATTAGTAGTAGCCTAGAGCCAGGGGGAATAAGGAAATTGGAAGACGATGACCAAGGGTGCATGATTCCTTTTTGGGATAATAAAAATGTTCTAGAATTGATTCTAGTAACGGAAACACAATTCTGTGAATATATTAAAACTCACCTAATTGGGCACTTTAAATAAATATTGTATGGTATGTGTATCTCAACAAAACTCATAACAAAACAGTACAATATTAACTATATGAAAGAAATACCTACGGATATAACAGGGCCCACCGAAATATACTCATTTTATAATAAGTTTTAAAACCTAGGAATTAGTTGGCAGTAGATCCTGATGGACCCTTTATATTTGGAGCCCAGAAGTAAGGACCTAAAGGGAGAGGGTAGACAGAGGTTTGTCCACACCAGACACACAATAGGGAGAGTTACAGGAAGGAGGGGAGGTCATATCAGGGGGCTACCATTAGTTACTAACTGCAGTGTTTTAATTTTATGGATTTATGTTATAATATTGATTATCCAATGCAACACATCATCAAGTGCTCTATTTTTTTTCCATTTTATGAGGAAAAGATCTCAATTCTTCTGTCATTCTGATATCATATACTCAAGAAATTGCTAAAGAGTGGAAGGCAGTTGACATGAACAATTTTTCAAAGAACTGATCATGAGTTGAAATTGAGGATAATGCCACCTTAGAAGGACTGATGTGAGAATTCCAAATCATATTGATAGGGAACCAGGGGATAATCTGGGCACAGTTGTAGTAACTGTGGCCCTTCTGTTTTATTAATTACTTACTGGAGAGCACACATTTTGCTAAGCGCTTAACATATATTTCTTATTTTTTATTTCACTAGCCAATGCCTCAGAAGTTCTCTCCAGTTTTACTAACAGAGGGAAACTTAGACACTTACCAAGTTTTCACAGTTAGCAATGACGGAGTTCTTTTTCAACCCCACGTCTTTCTCATAGAAAAATTCCTTGTCAAATATTAAGCTTTCACAGGGAAAAAAAGAGAGGGCTTGACAGAGAACAGAAAAGTAAATAACTGCTTGTATTAGATGCAGTGAAAACTGTATATATGGGGTCAGAAAGTACCAAGAGCTACCTTTTCACTGATCAGCTTCACTAAAGACCCAGTATTTTTCAGTTTATCTAAAGATAAGCCCATGGCCTGGAGCGATCATGACTAAAGTCCCACTCATGGGATATATCTATTTCCCACATAATCCAGAGAAAACAGTTTACCCAGAATTCACTTTGCCAGTGTGAATCTTATTGAATCTTACTGAAGTGAAATTCATCCTTTTTTATTTCTAAGAAAAAATCATTTAGCTAAAATTAAATTAATTTTAATTATTCTATAATCATTACTGCCAGTTTTATCTGATTTGGTCATTACAGATGAGGATAAGATAAGGTTTTACAACAATTGATGCAAATTTCAAACGATAACCCTTTGAGCACTGTCTTCCCTTTATCTTTGAGAAATAGGCATACCAAGATTATTCCTTCACCTTGCACAACATTGTTGCGTGCTAGCAGAAGTATTACTGAAAAAAAATGTATTGAAACCACATCGACATTGCTAGGTCTTCATGAACTTCAGAGAAGTTAGCTTTGCCCATGAACAAATTTGAAGAATGAGATAATTACACCCACTTGAAGGCTTACAATGTAAATTAATTCAGATAGTAATTAGTCAGATTCCTTTAGTTAGAAAGAGCAAGGATTGACATTTTGTAGGGTATGTGCTATGGTGAATGCTGTGAATTGTGTAAGATTGATAAATCACAGACCTGTACCCCTGAAACAAATAATACATTATATGTTAATTTTAAATAAAGAGAAATGAAATAAGCATACATTTTATAGAGTGATAACATTTTCAAAACCTTATTTTGATAGTGTTAACATAGAGCAAAGATAAAATTTCAAAATTTAACTCTTTCAACTAAATATGTATTTTATCAGTAAGTAACTTTTGTTAGGATAATACTTGACTCCCATATTCTTTGAGCAAAAAGTAGCCCTTTCACACAGATGAATGTAAAAGAAAGTAAGGCAGAGGTGTCTGGAAACAAGTGTATGTTTTTCAGATTGTCAGACCATCTGGATTTTTGCAACAATAAATCCTTTCTTTTGCTTATTCTCTTGTGTTTGCCTCTAATTTTCTTTGAAATGTGAATCAAAAATCATTGGTCACATAGCGCTTCTTTATTCACCATATACTTTGATTTTCTTCTCATCTTAAAATGAAAAGAGATTCTATCAATGAATCTGGTGCTTTTTCCCAAACATTGACTAAGTTATTCATTATGAATCAAAAGTGTCACTTGATTTCTTCTACTGTACATATCTAAATGTACAAATGTATTTAATGTTTGAACCCAGAGTTAATTAATTATGCTAAAATTAGTAGAGACTTTTTTTTTTTCAAAATTCTATTTCCACTAACAACTTAAAATACATATATAAGTCTCACTAACATTGTGACATAAACTTTGTCTGGTTTGCTACATTGACCCAATCAGGAGATCAGAATGGATATGCTTCAAATAAATTTTTATTGTTTCCTAAATGAGATCTCAAAACTTCTTACCTCACACTCTCTTAAACTCTCTACAACTACTAAGATATCTATTATATTTTAATAGATATAGGCCATATCAAATAATTATGCTTCTGTCTGTTTTCCTTCAGTCAATTAATATAAATTTAGTTTCTCCCAAGTTGAATATATTATATTAGGTTTTGTGTACTATATGCCCTTTTTTTTCTCAAAAAAATGACCTATTTTTAAAAAGATGACCATTTCAATTTGTATAATACTATTCCTCCTTAAAAACAAACAAACACAGACCTCTTTGTAACACTTGAATGTTAATCAATTTCACATGTTGGACAAAGTGCATTGCATTAGTTATCTATTGCTGTCATAATAACTTACCACAAACTTAGTGATTTAAAACAAGATGGATTTAGCATTATATTTTAACCTTACTTTACTTTTCTGATATTGAATTGTCACAATCCTCCCAGAAAAGTTCTATTTTGGAGAGATATTAGTGATCGGTATGTTGATACATTTTATATCAGTTATTTGAGTCATTCATTGTGTGACATTTTTAACAAGATATAAGAGAGTGAGATATTAGCTTTAATGATATTTGAGAAAAATCTGTGAAAAAGAGGAGAGCAGCTTTCATACTCAGAAGCTAACAAATAGCTATGACTATTTTTGCTGCAAGTTGACCTGGCATTTCCAACTACACCAGGATGTTTTCCTGTTGAACATAAACAATTTCATAAAATGCCACTAGACAAGATTATTCTCTTATATGATGGAGCAAGATAAAAATAAGACCTCTTCATAATTGAATATGAGCACAAACATAAGCAATGCATTGTTCAAACCACAGGAACATTCAAACAACTCCTTTCTTAGCTAAAGCAAATTATTGTTGATTTACGAAGTGTCACTTAAGACTTGCTCAATTCTTACCACTTTCCAGACAAAAAAATAAAAAATAAAATAAAGACCAATAATAACATTACCCTTTATTTGTTAATGCCAGGCAGTGAAAGCAAAACCTTGCTTCCTTGAATCTTGCTCAAAATCTGATAGCATAATCCCAATCTCTATAATATTCTTTTGTTGAGATACCTAATGTGGCATCTTCCCTTGTTGGAAGGAATTAAGAACCCAATACTGTTCTAGTACGGGTGTTTTCATGATGGTAGTGATTGTCAAATACTGATTTCTGCCATTTAATATTATTTACCTACACATAATTTGATGTTTTATAGCTCTATAATGCAGTAAGAATGAATAATAAATTTATGATATGGAGTTCCTTTTGATAAAATATATAGATATACTTCCTCCATTAATTTCATTTATTTTGAGACAGATATGTAGATTGTAGGTAGATAGATGGATGAAAGATGATATATGACAAAAAGAGATAGGTAGGTGGATACATGATAGAGAGATGATAGAAATATTACCTGTGTTAGAAACTATACTACCACCAAAAGTACTGGTTTAGCAATTTTGACTATTTTACTTGATAATATTCAGCATTAGGTCTTGAACATCCCTATAACTAGTTTGTAATATCTACCATGAGAATTTTTATCATTATTCTCTGTACTAGCAGTATCTTATATGCATTTGCATTTTCATATGTCAGGTGACCAATTAAACTTACTTAGCCATACACATGTGTTGACTTTCGATAATGTAATAAATTTACTTGACTGGAAATTTATTCTATTTCACACTAAACTGATCAAAATGACATTGATAAGCTTAGATTAATACCTGGCATTCAAAATGTTCTTCTACATCAGTGAAAGACATTTTTAGTTTTATGAAGGTACTGGGGAGAAAGACAACTTTGTTTTACCTGTGCATGTGCCAAGGACTAAGCCTCTCATCAATCTACCTGTTCTTCTCATAACCATTGAGGTTTATGTCTGGGACTAGAAATGTTGTTGGATCCTTTTTTAAAAGGATTTTAAAAAAAAGGATTTCATTTTTGCCTGATCCAGAATAACAAATGTAATAGTTTTCCTATGTTAACAAATAATAAGAAAAAGTAAATAATGTTAGGATACCCTATTGACTGGGAAGGGAAAACATTAACAATAAGAAATGAGTGAGAAACAATATAGAAACGCTTACGATAATAAGACAGTAGAAAGGACATATTTGGGGCCTATTTGAGCTATTTCCCTTACCTCCATTAAGAATTATGAGCTTTTAGAGGTCAGAGACAATTTTTTTTTTATTCTCCAAATATTATGATGAATTTACTTCAGATAGAGGATGCATGAAACAGATCGAACTGCAAAATATAATGAAAAATGGAAAAAATTCTATTCATGCTAAAAAGCAATTGTCATTTATCCTGTTTGTAGGCTTTTCTGTAAAATTAAGCATTCACTGAATTTATAGCAATTCTTAGTCATAACATCTGCACATTTATGACTACTTTTCCTCTCTGCCCCTTTATCTGTAAATCGCAAATTCTCTAATTGATGAGTTAAGGACTGATACAGTGAGAGGGAGAAGATGATATATATTCCAAACAAAGGATATTGTGACTGAATTTGGAAAGAGCAAACGGGATGATCTTCCCAGTACTGCACTGGATCTGTCACTAATTATGTGACTTTTTACAATTCACTGAAGATCTGTGGATCTAGAATCATCACTTATAAAATGGCAATAAAAAGACGTTCAGGGAACCTGGGTGGCTCAGTGGGTTAAGCAGCTGCCTTCGACTCAGGTCATGATACTGGAGTCCCGGAATCGAGTCCCACATCGGGCTCCCTGCTTGGTGGGAAGTCTGATTCTCCCTTTGACCCCCCCCACCATGTTCTCTCTCTCATTCTATCTCAAGTAAATAAATAAGTATCTTTAAAAAAATATGTTCAGTGCTCAGTGTTGAACACAATGAGGATATATAATAAAATGTTACATAACATTATATGATATAAAAACACACTTAGACAACATATTTTAAAATATTTTTCAATCATACTTTTTCTACTAAATTTTTTACATATTTTGAACTCAAAAACTGTAACTACATAAAATCATAAACTGTAACTACAAATCTGCGTTGCTGTATTTTTCAATACATCCATAAGTAGCTTTTTTAAAATAAAAAATAAATCTACATAGGAGAGACTTTCAAGAAACTGGATAACATATTCTCTTCATTAACAAATAAATCTTACTCCGAGATGAGATGTGAGTTGTTCTTACATTAGCAAAAAAATAAAGATATTTATATTTTTATTAATTTAATAATTCAAATTTGTCATTCTTTCCTCTTGGGAAAAAGAGAAGGGCCCAGTAGACTAGAATTTATATAGGACATAAAAATAGTGTTAGCAATGTAAAATGCAAGATTAATCACTCTTAGAGACCTGAGAATTGAGCAAAGTTAAAATGTGAAAGAAGAACATGTATCATTTCCTAATGTTCTTTGGAGAGAGAATAATCTAGTCCTATTTAACTTTCATTTGATTGAGCATTTAAGAAGGAATATATGAAATGCTAAATTGAAAAAATATTCATACTTTGAACTTGGTTTTTTCATAATACCATAAGAAAAGAATAGATCTCTTATTCCTGAGTAAATGGACAGGGTAATTGAAGTTATAAGAAATAGACGAAGGTTATCTAGAACTAAGTCCTTGGGAAGATACATTTTCACATTAACCAGAACTTTGAATGAATGAGTGAATGAATAAATAAATAAATAAATAAAATATTTAAGTGAATTTTTCCAGTATCCAAGAGTGAAGCCAAAAGGTTCTACTTAGTGAGATAAATACTATGCAGACAGTTCTAAAATTCTTGGTCAACATATATTTGCAGATACATTGAAAGAATAGTACCTGATAATGGAAAATGCAGGTTTTGTTATTGTTTTTCTGAAAAATCCAGCTTCATGAATACTCTCTCTCTCTCTCTCTCTCTCATATATATATATGTGATATATGTTATATATATATATATATATATATATATATACAAATTGGACTTTTTAATTGTAGTTTGTGTCTATATTTTTATATATTATTATACATATATATAATATTACATTAGTTTCAGGTATGCAACTTAGTGATTTGACAAGTTTATACATCTTGCAGTATTCACAAGTCTAGCCAGCATCTGTCTCATATCCCTATGATATCATTAACTGCCTTCCTGTGACTCACTCATTGCATAACTGGAGGCTGTTTCTCCCCCTCCCTTTCACCCTATGCCCCACCTCTGACAAACATCAGTTTGAAATCTGCATTTGCAGTTCTGATTCTGCTTTTTGTTTTTCTATTCATTATTTTTAGATTTCATGCGTGAGTGGGATCATATGATATCTTTCTTTCTCAGTCTGACTTATTTCACTTAGTGTAATACCCTCTAGGTTCATCCATGTTGTCAAAAATGACACAATCATATACATTTTAGTGGCTGTATAATATTTTATAATGTGTATATACCACATTTTTTATCCATTTGTCTACTGATGGACACTGTGGTTGTTTCCATGTCTTGTCTATTTTAAATAATGCTGCAATAAACATAGGGGTGCATATATCTTTTTGAGTTAGTGTTTTCACTTTCCTGGGTAAATACCTAATAATGGAATTATTGGATCATATGGCTTTTCTGTTTTTAACTTTCTGAGGAAACTCCATGTTGTTTTACAAAATGGCTATTCCAAGTTACATTGCTACCAACAGTGCATGAAGGTTCTTTTTTCTCCATATCTTCATCAAAACTTGTTTTTTTTTTTTTTCCTTGATTTATCCATCCATACAGGTATGAGGTAATATCTTACTGTGGGTTTGATGTGCATTTTCCTGACTAGGAGTGATATTGAGCATCTTTTCATGTGTCTGTTGGCCATCTGTATGTCTTCCTTGTAAAAATGTCTGTTCAGATGCTCTGCCCATTTTTTTTTTCCATTTACTTATTTTCAGCATAACAGTATCATTTTTTCACCACACCCAGTGCTCCATGCAATCCCTGCCCTCTATAATACCCACCACCTGGTACCCCAATCTCCCACCCCCCTGCCACTGCAAACCCCTCAGATTATTTTTCAGAGTCCACAGTCTCTCATAATTCACCTCCCCTTCCAATTTACCCCAAATCCCTTCTCTCTAACTCCCCATGTCCTCCATGCTTTTTGTTATGCTCCACAAATAAGTGAAACCATATGATAATTGACTCTCTCTGCTTGACTTATTTCACTCAGCATAATCTCTTCCAGTCCCATCCATGTTGCTGCAAAAGTTGGGTATTCATCCTTTCTGATGGAGGCATAATACTCCATAGTGTATATGGACCACATCTTCCTTATCCATTCATCTGTTGAAGGGCATCTTGGTTCTTTCCACAGTTTGGCGACCGTGGCCATTGCTGCTATAAACATTGGGGTACAGATGGCCCTTCTTTTCATGACCTCTGTATCTTTGGGATAAATACCCAGGAGTGCAATGGCAGGGTCATAGGGAAGTTCTATTTTTAATTTCTTGAGGAATCTCCACACTGTTCTCCAAAGAGGCTGCACCAACTTGCATTCCCATCAACACATGTTATTTCCTGTCTTGCTAATTTTGGCCATTCTAACTGGTGTAAAGTATTATCTCAATGTAGTTTTAATTTGAATCTCCCTGATGGCTAGTGATGATGAATTGTTTGGCTTTTAGGTGTTGAGTTGTGTATTTTTTTTGCTTGTTTGTTTTTTGTTTTTTGTTGGTTTGTTTGTTTGTTTGTTTTTAAGTTTTATTCATTTATATTGGGGCACCTGGGTGGCTCAATGGGTTAAAGCCTCTGCCTTCAGCTCAGGTCATGATGTCAGGGTCCTGGGATCAGGCCCCGCATCAGGCTCTCTGCTTAGTGGGGAGCCTGCTTCCTTCTCTCTCTGCCTGCCTCTCTGGCTACTTGTGATCTCCGTCTGTCAAATAAATAAATAAAATCTTTAAAAAAAGATTTATTCATTTATTTTAAAGAAATAGAGCATGAGCAGAAGGGAGAGAAAATGAGAGGAGGAGCCCCACTGAGCACAGAGTCAGACATGGGGCACAATTCTACCACCCCAAGATTACAACCTGAGCTGAAATCAAGTCAGACACTCAACGGACAGCCACCCAGGTGACCCTACTTGTATAAGTCTTTTTTATATTTGGGATATTCACATTTATTGGATATATTATTTGTAATATCTTCTCCCATTCAGTAGGCTGTCTTTTAATTTTCTTAATGGTTTTCTTTGTGGTATAGAAGCTTTTTATTTCAATATAGTCCCAATAACTATTTTTTTTTTCATTACCTGAGGAGACATAGCTAGAAAAATGTTGCTATAGCTGATGTCAGAGAAAATCTGCCTGTGTTCTTTTCTAGGATTTTTATGGTTTCAGGTCTCACGTTCAGGTCTTTAATCATTTTTGAGTTTATTTTTGTACATGGTGTTGAAAAGTGGTTCCGTTTCATTCTATTTCATGTAGCTGTCCAGTTTTCCCAGACCATTTATTGTAAAGACTATCTTTTCCCCATTGTATATTCTTGTCTCCCTTTATCATAGATGAATTGACCATATAAATGTGTGTTTATTTCTTGGGTCTCTATTCTGTTTCATTGATTTATGTGCTTATTTTTGTGCCAGGACTATGTTGTTTTGATTACTACAGATTTGTTATTAATGATTTCCTCCTTTCTATTTTTCTTTGTTTTCTCTCTATAACTCATACCCTTTGGACATTGATAGAGAATTAATTATTATACCTTTTATTTCTCATTTTCCATATTCTTCTTCCTAGGAGATTTCCTCAATTTATTCTCAAAACGTTCTGAGTTTTTAATTTATATCATTTTAATTATGATTTTGGAAAGCTTACTTTTATGTTTCAGATATTCTTTTACAATAGAAACCTATTCTTGTTCAGGAATGCAGTAAAGTCTCTAAAATATATTAAAGATTTTATATATCTACATAATTTGTGTTTCTTCCAAGAGCCTTTTTGGTTGCTTCCACAGATATATGGTGATACTTTACCATGAGCTCATATTTTAAGGAAAAGACACCAAAAGTGGGTTCAAGTTTCTATGGCCACGAGTAAGACTTATCAAATATGAGGTTTAGCATAGGATGATATGGCTAAGCTTTGTCATTAAAGACATACCAATTTAAATATATACAGGTATCATCCTGAGCTATTCAGATTTCCTAAAAAATGCTTCTACTCTCCTGCCTGAAGGATTTAAGTCTGGTTGATAATGTCCTATAAGCCCGAAGAGGAAGAAGATAGGAATATCAACACTTAGAAAGTAAATTCTCATTAAATTGAATGGCACTTAACTTCCTAAATGAGAAGTCTTATCTTTTATTTTTTCTGTAGTGATTTTTCTAGTTTTCCCATATGGAAATGAAAAGCCACCTGCATTAAGCTATAAAATCTACACTCAGAAATTTAGTAAACAATATCTGCTACAGAAAAGTGTAACAGTTTAGTTCAGAGAAAATTTTAATATATAAACAAACATTGCAGGTATCTATTTCTTTAAAGCAAATCATATTAATAGTGAATGTAGGAGGTTTCCCATTAAAGTCAAAAGACAAAGAGGTCAATTATCATTATTACTCGGTGAGGTCTTGGCCATTACAATAAACCATTAAAAAAAAAAAAAAAAAAGGTTGTCTGTAGGAACACCTGGGTGTCTCTGTCCATTAAGCATCTACCCTAGGCTCAGGTCATGATCTTTGGGTCCTGGGATCCAGCCTTGTGTTGGGGTTCCCATTCAGTGGGGAGTCTACTTCTGTCTGTCTCTTTCTCTCTCTCCCTCTGCCTCCCCCCAGTTCTGTTCCCTCTGTCTCTCAAATAAATAACATTTAAAAAATTGTCAAAAATGTTGCTTGATTGTTAAAACAAAGATAAAGGGAAGCGAAAAGGCAAACAAAATTAATTTATTTTTATATATTGCCAGGGGATAGCAAATCTTACCCTGTGTTGAAGAATTACCAAGAAACACTTGAGAGAAAATAATTTGGATTCAACAGAAAAAAATCTAATTAAGAAATAAATTTTATTACATATAAATAGATATTTGAAAAATAAAGTTCAGTGGAGTTAGAGTAGTTTTTATAGAATATTTAAGAGTTAAAGTTGAGATGCGTAGCAGCTGGTTATATAACAAGTATAAAGGAGGGCATGCCAACTAAGAAAATGAGCAGAAGCAAAACTTCAGAAATAAAGTAAGTATAAAACTGGGAGAAGAAAGCAGATGGACTTCTGTACTAAATAGTATAGAGTATAGCTACTAAATAGGAATAAATTTGCATATATTAAGTATAACAAATTTAAAGAGCAGAGTAGATTAGGCTTCATGTTATTTGTCCTTCAGCATGAAAGTGATGTTTAATCAATATTGATTCATTAGCAACATGAAGAACAGGTAGGGAAGAAGCTGATATTAAGAAATTGGCATTGGGGCTCCTGGATGTCTCAGGCATTAAGCATCTGCCTTCAGCTCAGGTCATGAACCAGGGTCCTGAGATGGAGCCCCGCGTTGGACTCCCAGCTCAGTGGGGAGTCTGCTTCTCCCTATCCCACTCCCCCTGCTTGTGTTCCCTCTCTCACAGTGTCTCTCTCTGTCAAGTAAATAAATAAAAATCTTAAAAAAACTAAAGAAATTGGTATTAAGAGCAAGGTAAGAGAATTTCTGGTTAAAAATGGCTTTTCTAGTTTTGTGTGAAGTCTCAGAATCCATCATCTCAACATTTGCTTATTATATATTTGGAATTCACTGTTTTAAAACTGAACCATTCACTTTGGAACATTTTGCTCATCTACTTTTCTCTGCCTCCTCACTCTTGTTTATGACCCTATTGCTCATTATTTCCATTTTATCTTCATCTAGTAATTCAGATCTGATGCCCTACTTAAAACTTACAAACTAGGCTCTTCTTAATATTCTAGTTTCCCTCCCTAGTAATGCCTTTCCTCTACCACTGTGACTATTTTACTTTTTTTTTAAAATTTTTTTAAAAGATTTTATTTATTGATTTGACAGACGGAGATCACAAGTAGGCAGAGCAGCAGGCAGAGAGGTAGGAGGAAGCAGGCTCCCTGCTGAGCAGAGAGGCTGATGTGGGGCTCAATCCCAGGACCCTGGGATCATGACCTGAGCTGAAGGCAGAGGCTTTAACCCACTGAGCCACCCAGGCGCCCCCTATTTTACTTTTGTTTTACTGCCACCCTTTCAAGACAAACTCTTCTGACTCTACCCTACTCTGGAACTATGGAAATGTTTGAACTGAAGGATTTGGGGGAAAAAAGACATCAGTTCCTTGGTGCCAAGTTCATATAGAAATCATCACAAAAAAGAGCCCATTTATTGAGTATTCAAGTATAAATTATGAAACAATCACTACAATTCTTAATGTTTGTGAGGAGCTATAGAACAAAAGACAATCTTAAAAAATAATTATGTCATAAAAAAGAAAACATTTAATTTACTCAAGAAAAAATATATGAAAACGAGGATATATAATTATATTGCAGAAGGTAACGTCCTAAAATAAATTGACTTTAGTGAAAAAGAAAGGGAAGGTTTAATGGTTTTTGAAAAGCTCCTAAGGCTCGAAATCATAAATCTGGAATACAGATGCCAGATTCCAGATGGTTTATGTAAATGACTACATAGAATGTGCATGGTGCCTGGAGTCTAGGTTTCTGAGCTTTCAAGATGAGTGTAATTTTACAGCATTCTTCATCACCTAAGTGTTTAGTTTTTAAAAGAGCAGCTATTATTTCTCTCTTAGAAACAATGCTTTAAAAATAAAGGCATATGTTTCCATTAGATAGATATATGTTCCCATGACATACAATATATCAAAGTAATAGGCTCATCTTATTTTATTGTATGGATTTGTAGAATCATATGTTCTTCCCATTAAAATATAATGATAGGAATAATATTTTGCATTTTTATGTATTTTCCATGTGACAAGCAGTCTTCTAATTTTAAAAAAATACATTAACTAATTTAATCCTCCCAACAATCTTAAGGAAGTAGGTGCCACTGTTACTCTTTTCCAGAGGAAGAAACTGAGAAACAAAGAGATAAACTTTAAAATCACACAATGAGTATATATTAGAACAGAAATAAACACCATGCAATCTGACTTTAAAGTTTGCATTCTTACCCACTATGCTAGTGTTATGAGTGCAGTGAAAAATGTATGTTGTGTCAACACCTAAGCAAAAGCCTAGCCCAAATTAGGCACTCAGTAAATATGTATTGAATAAATGTAATAAAGCAAAAACATATCATGTTCAATAATTTTGAGTCTTTGTTATTGATGTCATCATTATAGATATTCGTGAATTTAAAAAAATCAAATGTAATGAAATAGCATTAAGTAAAATGGAAATCTATCCAATAAATCTGTGTGCCTTTCCAGAAATAACAACTATAAACAATTTATTTTTTATGAGTTCATTATTTTATAAGTCTAAATACACTTAAGCCTTTCCTTTGCTTTATCACCTTAAAGTATTCATATGTGTGTGTGTGCGTGCGCATATGTGTATATTTGCGTGTGTGTGAATATGTGTGTATATACTTAAATAGGATTGTGTCATATTTCATGAAGTAAGGCTGAGAGCATTGGTAAAGGTCCTGAATATATGAAGGTCTATGCATTTCTTTACTTACTTTCACACTTGGTTGATAACATATTAGTACCATGTTCAAAAGCACTTGCCATAGGGAACTATGAATGTTCAGTGTTGCTCAGAACAAGTTGTTTCAAACACAATTCTTATTCCTCTTTATGTTAGTTTCTCTGGGAGATTTTGAGATATTCTTCATATTATATAATAATCAAAAATTCTATTTGTGTCTATTTTGTTTCCTTTTCATTGTTTCTTCTACTACTCTGAAATTACAATAGTCTTAAAGATGTTGGAACTCCAAAATTTATGCTATATCTTGAAACACGTATCTTTAGTCTTTGCTCATAATTCCTTTGACTTGATCTTTTAGGTCTCCATATTGACAATATTTTTATCATAATACATAGTTATGTTTAGCAAATAATATTTAATTGCCAAAGATCATTTTCTTTAATTCTACCTTTTGCTTTGCATCACTTTTTTACTTTAGCTTAAAATATTCTCTCAAATAATAACAGCAGCAAAGCTTTATTTAAATTTTTTTCCTCTTTACTGAATCATTCATGATTCTTTTTTCGAGATTTGGGTTGGTTCATTTTGTCCTCTTTTGTACTAGTAATCCTTATTCTTTCTTATATATTATTTTTTAATGATGAACTAGTTTTATTAATATAAGGAACCCACTTATCTTTTTCTCTATAGTTCAGCAGGCTTGTTTTCTAAGCACTTTCTCTAAAGTGAAAGATTAATGTCAATTTTTACTCTGGGGAGAGTAAGCAGGAAACCAGTAGGCCGTCTGGGAACCCTTGTAATGTCCAAAGTAAAGAAATCTTTAATTCAGAAATGGATCTGCTTAGTATATTTCCATATTAAACAAGATGCCTTACCCCCCCTTTCCTGCTCCCTTTCTATTGTGAAGATAAAGGATTACCTTAAAGTGTGTTCAAACCATCTAACAAATCTCACATTAAAATAAAATACCTGGGTAGATTATCTACTTATTTTAGAAAGAGAAGTTTAAGTGTCTCACATTAGAGAGAGGAAACTGTTGCTAACAGACTAAATATGATAAGGAAATATGGTATTTTAGCCTGTTCGGGCTGTTATAAAAATATCAGAAGTGGGTAGCTTATAAAGTATAGAGATTTATCTCTCACACTTCTAGAGACTGCAAGTCCAAGATCAGGGTGCCAACATTGTCAGGTGAGGGCTCTATTTCAGGTCAGATACTGTTGGCTTTTGTGTCTTCACATGGTACAAAAAGTTACTTTTATTAAAGAATAATCCCATTCATTATGGTTCCATCCTCAAAATCTAATCATCTCTCAAAGACCCCACCTTTGAATATCATCACTTTGGAGGTCAGCGTTTCAATATATGAATGGGGGAAGGGAGGAACGAACATTCAGACCATATCATAGGGTATCAACAGTCTAGCAGTTTCCAGTGTAGTATTAATGACCCTGATGACTTTCCCATAACTTGTCCCTATATTTTATATTTATTGGCTCTAAACTGGGCTTTTTAGAGCTAAGAACCAATTTGTTCTACAGCTGGTATTTTTTGCTAAGCAAAACTCAGTCAATTTAGTTTTATTTACCTTCTATTGCACAGAAAATCTTCCAGATATCTGGCATGAGGTCGTATTTTTCAGGAATCTTTGTTTTAATTTAAATATAATTTAAGTTATTTCAGCAGGACCTGAGAGGTGGAGTGGGATAGGAGGACAGAAAAGAAGTATTCTTGAACTTTCCTCTTGAGCCAGAATTCCATAGCATATCTCATTTAAATTAAGGTAAAAGTATGCATATAGTCTTAATATGCATCAACACTGAAATTTCCCCCCTTTTCAACACTTTTATTTATTTATTTTTTTAGAATAAGACAATTAGATTCAGAGATGTTGACATGAAATATGAGGCATCATACCTAGAAATTGCACAATATCTGGCATAACTCAGATTATAAACTGTCACATGGTTTTTAATTCACTATAAGACATAGGGGATGAATGACTATATGCATATATATACAATAACAATTATTTTCTAAAATTAAAAACACAAGATAATGTAAAGATACAGTAATGGCTTCAAGCTATGCAATCCACTTCTATAAACTTTAGAGGTCATTGGTACTAAGTCCATGATCAATGCATTCAATAAGGAAGAAAATTTAATTTAGTTATATAAATTAAAGGAAATAAAATAATGGATCTTAACAGCAAGCAATTTGTATCATATTATAACAATTATAAACCAAACACATAGAAAGGGATTAATTCTCAAACATATTTTTATGCTTGAAGTCTCAAATGAAAAGAAAAAGAAAAAATAATAATTAGGATCCTAGGAATATCACCTTTTGGCTGATAATAAATTCTCAGCCTACACACAGAAACAAATCCTATCAACAATATTGGTATTTAAAATATCATTGCTGAAGGTAGTACAAAGAAGGTTGTCTAATATTACCAAAAGTACTCATGAAAAATAGCTTTCAAAATTGTGGTGCATATCCAACTTGGCATGAAATAGATTTCTAGTTGAAAATAATACTCAGAATTAAAGAATAAGTATTTTCCTTATACATATGAAACTTTAAGAACAACTGGAAGAATATTGGTTCCTTTATTTATTCTAAAAAAGTATGTTCATTTTTCCAGAGAACCCTAACAACCTCCATATTTTACAATCTCAACAGTCAAAGTACACAGTATTTTATCTGCTGCAATAAATTATGTTTATAGGTTAAATGGAATACTCACAAGTATTATAACATCATATTCTTTAAACACATCTCTCTTTTTTATTCCTAGATACCAATAAAGCAATTGAGGAAAAAAAAATCAATGGGAAAAGAGGAAATATATGAACTTCATTATTCTTTTCTTTAACTCTAGGGCCCTCAATATGCAATTCTTAAGGAATTTCTAAATATTTTAAATTTAGTGCAGAAGTTTTTTTTAATATTTAATAGAACCAGAGATCTACAAATGTTCATTAAAACAAAATATAACAAAACCTCTGGGGTGGTCACATGGCTAAGTCAGTTAAGCATCCGACTACTGATTTTGGCTCAGAACATGATCTCCAAGTCTTGAGATCAAGCTTTACATCAGGCTCTGCACTCAATGAGGTGTATTCCTGCCCAACCCCCACCCCCAAATCCTCCCCAGATGCCCTATCTCTCTCTATAAAATAAATAAACAAAATCTTTAAACAACAACAACAACAAAACAAAACAAAACAAACAAACAAAAAATACAGGGGCGCCTGGGTGGCTCAGTGGGTTAATCCTCTGCCTTCAGCTCAGGTGATGGTCTCTGGGTCCTGAGATTGAGTCCTGCATCGGGCTCTTTGCTCAGTGGGGAGCCTGCTTCCCCCTTTCTCTCTGCCTGATTCTCTGCCTACTTGTCATCTCACTCTCTATCAAATAAATAAAATAAAATCTTTAAAACAAAACAAAACAAAAAACCCTCAATGTAGGTCTATTATCCAAAATTGGCATAATACTATCTTATGTTTACTACTGTGAATATTTTTTTAAATTTATTTACCCTCAGTTTTTCTATTTCCTTTTCACACTTTCATATCCTGTATATGATCATTTCTAACATTAATTTTACAAATATGTGTTGAGCACCTACAATGTACCAAGTTCTGAACTTGAATGCAGTACAGTGTTTGCTCAAGGAGATCAGAGTTAAATGGAATACTCCATAAAGTGTGGTAGAATGTGTCCATGAATGTTATGTGTGTTTACTTAACTTAGAGGGAGCGAGACAATCAGAATACCTATTAAATCAGTGATATATTGTCTATACCTGAAATCGAAGTTCAAACTTCATGGAAACCTTGGACAGATGGTGCTTCTGGAAGTTGGAAAATGGAATCTCAGCTGTTAACACCTGATTTACTTCCTTGACCCCTTTCTTAGTAATCTAAATTTAGATTTCTATTCTAGTAACTGTTTTTTTCAAAACTAACATGCCCACAATGTTTCTCCCTTTGCCTCAAGTCTTCTGTCTAACCAGCTAATCAGTTCTGTTTTGATCTAATCCCAATTCCTCAGAAAGAGAATCCAGTAAATAAATAGTACCCTTCTTGAGGCATACACTTACGATTGAAGAATCTATTTCCCACCAATTCCTTGGAATCATATTAAGTTATGAAGAATTCATTGCATTAGTTTGGGAGGCAATTTCATACTCACAGAGCCATAGCCCACTTCATATTGTCCAAGGGTCCAAACCACCTATGTAATCCAGCTTTCCTCCACTATCCAAAAGTAGAGTCTCCTATGAAAGCTTTCATAGGCTGAAATGGAATAAAGCAAAGAAGCAATTACCATTAATTTATGTGGGAAAATCTTTGAGCCTTTCCAGGTCCCCAAAATAATGTCCCTTAGGTCTTTCTGATACCTTAAGACACATCTTACTAATGGATGCACAAAACAACAACAACAACAACAACAACAACAAATGAAACAGAGATGAAGCACAGATGCTCACAAGAGTTCAATACCATGGCAGCTTAATGTTGAAATGCTGAGTGTAGTTCCTGGGGAAGGAACCAGGCGGTGCCCCTCTTACTGTTCTAGATGTGAGCTGCCTGTCAAAGTTCACCACAAAACAAATGCGAAGTCTATGGTTTGCTTTTTGTCTGTTTTCATAAAAGTGAAAATCTTTTCAGATTTCTTCCAATTATCAAAAAAGAGACTCTTTCATAAAAGTGAGGTGGTATAACACCAACTTCCAAAAAGCAAAACATACCTGTACTGTTAACCTAATCACTACTTGTGATTACTACTTAGAATCTTCTCTGTTCTCCTCTAATATAAGTATAAATTTCTTTACTTGGTTTAGATGAACCCCTAAAATCTATCACCAGTTCCTGGAAGTGCCCATTGTTCTAGTAAAGTTTTAATTAATAAACTATAGAAGCTTTCTAGTCACTTTCACTTCTTAGCTCCCACCAGTGTTGAGTCATCTTTGCCTGTGATAAATAAGGTCAACAGAAAAATATGCCTACCAATGTAATCAATCTGGGGTAGTTGCCTCTTATACTGCATTAAAAATACCATACTACAGGTATAAATGTATTCTATAAAAACTATACTATGAGAAACTATAGTAAAACAAAAAAAATATTTAATTATTTTTTATTTGGATTTAGGTTCAAGTTATAAGACTGAAGGACAAACTGTTACTAGAGTTGCTTTTATTTTTATCCTTCAAATTGCATTTTTCCCTCTAATATGCATAAAACTGTATTCCTTGGTTAAAATTACTTTTTCTATGGTAAGATTAGATATTGTGAAATAACAATGAAGATAAGAATCCTAATGTAAACATACAAATAGATTTATGCATCATACAAAACCTTAAGTTAATCAGCTCATCAGTGACTTAAACCTATCCAAAGGAGTCCCATGGGCACAAAAATGTCCAGGACAACAGTTTGCACATTTGTAATGTGTAAATTGTTATGGCTTAAATTATTTAGGTAGAAAATAAGAGAGAGTAAGAATAATCATGAAAACTATATTTTATATCTTTACAAAATAATTTTAGTGGAAGCTTCAATTTGTCCTTGAAAAGATTATCACATATCAAATTTCTCAGCTCGATCTCTAACTTGTTGGTATCTCAAAAAATGCTTATGTCTCTGTCAAAGTCTGTTATAACAAGTGGCAATGCTATCTTCATCTAAGGGGATAGCTGATATTGTAATGAACTGAAGTCAAGCTCGAATATCTTAAATCAAATCAAATCAAATATATATAAATAGAATTAAAAATTAAAAAACATATTTTGAAAAGTCTCATTTTGACTTCAGGTTTAAAATGGGGCAATGGTATTTTATATATCTCCTAAAATTCAAATTTAATAATTTTTTAAAATTGTCTTTCAACAATCCAATAGATATAAATAGGTAACATGGAAAATGCTGATCTATTTTAATTTTATGCTTTCTGAGTTTAGTTTTCTTTTCAAAATTACAGATCAAACTTCTTGGAGACTATGATGAAAATGTCCTTCATCACAAGGAAATGCAAATAAGCATGCCCTGTAAAATCCTGCATATAATTGGTGAGGGGGGTTGGGGGGCGTGCTATAGACCATTAGAAGTATATGCAGATCCATGGACACAAGGTTAAACATTCGTGTCCTAGAACTTCATAACTTCAGGGTACAGCTATTGAGCTGCCATGACAATTCTTTCTGATGATTCAACACTCACTCAGCAAAACCATAGGGCTTGCCTTTATATCAGTTAGGGCTCTCAGGGTAGAAAATCTAACTCAGATTTACTTACATTAAAAAAAAAGAAGAAGAGGGAGGAGTCAAGATGGCGGAGAAGTAGCAAGCTGAGACTGCTTCAGCTAGCCGGAGATCAGCTAGATAGCTTATCTAAAGATTGCAAACACCTGAAAATCCATCGGCAGACCGAAGAGAAGAAGAACAGCAATTCTGGAAACAGAAAAACAACCACTTTCTGAAAGGTAGGACCGGCGGAGAAGTGAATCCAAAGCGACGGGAAGAGAGACCCCGGGGGGAGGGGCCGGCTCCCGGCAAGCGGCGGAGCAACCGCGCACAAAATCAGGACTTTTAAAAGTCTGTTCCGCTGAGGGACATCAGTCCAGAGGCTAAACCGGGGCGAAGCCCACGCGGGGTCAGCGTGGCCTCAGGTCCCGCAGGGTCACAGAAGGATCGGGGGTGTCCGAGTGTCGCCGAGCTTGCGGGTATTGGAACGGGAAAGCCGGCTGCAGAGACAGAGCCGACAGTAAGCTCGCAGCTCGGGGTGACCTTGAGCCGGTCGCAGGCTCGGTGAGCTCGGAGCGCGGCCGGAGGTCAGGCAGACAGGAGTAACTGGGCGCTGTTCTCTGAGGGCGCACTGAGGAGTGGGGCCCTGGGCTCTCGGCTCCTCCGGGGCGGAGACCAGGAGGCCGCCATTTGTGTTCCCGTCCTCCGGAACTCTACGGAAAGCGCTCAGGGAACAAAAGCTCCTGAAAGCAAACCCGAGCGGATTACTCACCCCGGCCCCGGGTAAGGGCGGTGTAATTCCGCCTGGGGCAAAGACACTTGAGAATCACTACAACAGGCCCCTCCCCCAGAAGATCAACAAGAAATCCAGCCGAGACCAAGTTCACCTACCAAGGAGTGCGGTTTCAATACCAAGGAGAGCAGCAGAATTCCAGAGGAGGAGAAAGCAAAGCACGGAACTCATGGCTTTTTTCCTGTGATTTTTTTTTAGTCTTGCAGTTAATTTAATTTTTTCTTTTTCATTTTTTTTTTCTTTTTTTCTTTTTCTTCTCGCCTTCGGGTAAATTTTTTTTTTTTAACTGTTACCTTTTTCTTTTTTAACGATTTTTTACTAGTTTATCTAATATATATATTTTTTCTTTTTTACATTTTTCTCAGGTGTTTTCTTTTTTTAAAAAAATTTTTTTTCTTTTCTTTTTTTTTCTTTCTTCCTTTTTGAACCTCTTTTTATCCCCTTTCTCCCCACTCACGATTTTGGATCTCTTCTAATTTAGTTAAAGCATATTTTCCTGGGGTTGTTGCCACCCTTTTAGTATTTTACTTGCCCCTTCATTTACTCTTATCTGGCCAAAATGACAAGACGTAAAAATTCAACGCAAAAAAAAGAACAAGAGGCAGTACCAAAGGCTAGGGACCTAATCAATACAGACATCGGTAATATGTCAGATCTAGAGTTCAGAATGACAATTCTCAAGGTTCTAGACGGGCTCGAAAAAGGCATGGAAGATATTAGAGAAACCCTCTCGAGAGATATAAAAGCCCTTTCTGGAGAAATAAAAGAACTAAAATCTAACCAAGTTGAAATCAAAAAAGCTATTAATGAGGTGCAATCAAAAATGGAGGCTCTAACTGCTAGGATAAATGAGGCAGAAGAAAGAATTAGTGATATAGAAGACCAAATGACAGAGAATAAAGAAGCTGAGCAAAAAAGGGACAAACAGCTACTGGACCACGAGGGGAGAATTCGAGAATTAAGTGACACCATAAGACGAAACAACATTAGAATAATTGGGATTCCAGAAGAAGAAGAAAGAGAGAGGGGAGCAGAAGGTATACTGGAGAGAATTATTGGGGAGAATTTCCCCAATATGGCAAAGGGAACGAGCATCAAAATTCAGGAGGTTCAGAGAACGCCCCTCAAAATCAATAAGAATAGGCCCACACCCCGTCACCTAATAGTAAAATTTACAAGTCTCAGTGACAAAGAGAAAATCCTGAAAGCAGCCCGGGAAAAGAAGTCTGTAACATACAATGGTAAAAATATTAGATTGGCAGCTGACTTATCCACAGAGACCTGGCAGGCCAGAAAGAGCTGGCATGATATTTTTAGAGCACTAAACGAGAAAAACATGCAGCCCAGAATACTATATCCAGCTAGGCTATCATTGAAAATAGAAGGAGAGATTAAAAGCTTCCAGGACAAACAACAACTGAAAGAATTTGCAAATACCAAACCAGCTCTACAGGAAATATTGAAAGGGGTCCTCTAAGCAAAGAGAGAGCCTACAAGTGGTAGATCAGAAAGGAACAGAGACCATATACAATAACAGTCACCTTACAGGCAATACAATGGCACTAAATTCATATCTCTCAATAGTTACCCTAAATGTGAATGGGCTAAATGCCCCTGTCAAAAGACACAGGGTATCAGAATGGATAAAAAAACAAAACCCATCTATATGTTGCCTCCAAGAAACTCATTTTAAGCCCGAAGACACCTCCAGATTTAAAGTGAGGGGGTGGAAAAGAATTTACCATGCTAATGGACATCAGAAGAAAGCAGGAGTGGCAATCCTTCTATCAGATCAATTAGATTTTAAGCCAAAGACTATAATAAGAGATGAGGAAGGACACTATATCATACTCAAAGGGTCTGTCCAACAAGAAGATTTAACAATTTTAAATATCTATGCCCCCAACGTGGGAGCAGCCAACTATATAAACCAATTAATAACAAAATCAAAGAAACACATCAACAACAATACAATAATAGTAGGGGACTTTAACACTCCCCTCACTGAAATGGACAGGTCATCCAAGCAAAAGATCAGCAAGGAAATAAAGGCCTTAAACGACACACTGGACCAGATGGACATCACAGATATATTCAGAACATTTCATCCCAAAGCAACAGAATACACATTCTTCTCTAGTGCACATGGAACATTCTCTAGAATAGATCACATCCTCGGTCCTAAATCAGGACTCAACCGGTATCAAAAGATTGGGATCATTCCCTGCATATTTTCAGACCACAATGCTCTAAAGCTAGAACTCAACCACAAAAGGAAGTTTGGAAAGAACCCAAATACATGGAGACTAAACAGTATCCTTCTAAAGAATGAATGGGTCAACCGGGAAATTAAAGAAGAATTGAAAAAAATCATGGAAACAAATGATAATGAAAATACAACGGTTCAAAATCTGTGGGACACAATAAAGGCAGTCCTGAGAGGAAAATATATAGCGGTACAAGCCTTTCTCAAGAAACAAGAAAGGTCTCAGGTACACAACCTAACCCTACACCTAAAGGAGCTGGAGAAAGAACAAGAAAGGAACCCTAAGCCCAGCAGGAGAAGAGAAATCATAAAGATCAGAGCAGAAATCAATGAAATAGAAACCAAAAAAACAATAGAAAAAATCAACGAAAGTAGGAGCTGGTTCTTTGAAAGAATTAATAAAATTGATAAACCCCTGGCCCGACTTATCAAAAAGAAAAGAGAAAGGACCCAAATAAATAAAATCATGAATGAAAGAGGAGAGATCACAACTAACACCAAAGAAATACAAACTATTATAAGAACATACTATGAGCAACTCTACGGCAATAAATTTGACAATCTGGAAGAAATGGATGCATTCCTAGAAACATATAAACTACCACAACTGAACCAGGAAGAAATAGAAAGCCTGAACAGACCCATAACCAGTAAGGAGATTGAAACAGTCATTAAAAATCTCCAAACAAACAAAAGCCCAGGGCCAGATGGCTTCCCGGGGGAATTCTACCAAACATTTAAAGAAGAACTAATTCCTATTCTCCTGAAACTGTTCCAAAAAATAGAAATGGAAGGAAAACGTCCAAACTCATTTTATGAGGCCAGCATCACCTTGATCCCAAAACCAGACAAGGATCCCACCAAAAAAGAGAGCTATAGACCGATATCCTTGATGAACACAGATGCGAAAATACTCAACAAAATACTAGCCAATAGGATTCAACAGTACATTAAAAAGATTATTCACCACGACCAAGTGGGATTTATTCCAGGGCTGCAAGGTTGGTTCAACATCCGCAAATCAGTCAATGTGATACAACACATCAATAAAAGAAAGAACAAGAACCATATGATACTCTCAATAGATGCTGAAAAAGCATTTGACAAAGTACAGCATCCCTTCCTGATCAAAACTCTTCAAAGTGTAGGGATAGAGGGCACATACCTCAATATCATCAAAGCCATCTATGAAAAACCCACCGCAAATATCATTCTCAATGGAGAAAAACTGAAAGCTTTTCCACTAAGGTCAGGAACACGGCAGGGATGTCCATTATCACCACTGCTATTCAACATAGTACTAGAGGTCCTAGCCTCAGCAATCAGACAACAAAAGGAAATTAAAGGCATCCAAATTGGCAAAGAAGAAGTCAAATTATCACTCTTCGCAGATGATATGATACTATATGTGGAAAACCCAAAAGACTCCACTCCAAAACTGCTAGAACTTATACAGGAATTCAGTAAAGTGTCAGGATATAAAATCAATGCACAGAAATCAGTTGCATTTCTCTACACCAACAGCAAGACAGAAGAAAGAGATATTAAGGAGTCAATCCCATTTACAATTGCATCCAAAACCATAAGATACCTAGGAATAAACCTAACCAAAGAGACACAGAATCTATACTCAGAAAACTATAAAGTACTCATGAAAGAAATTGAGGAAGACACAAAGAAATGGAAAAATGTTCCATGCTCCTGGATTGGAAGAATAAATATTGTGAAAATGTCTATGCTACCTAAAGCAATCTACACATTTAATGCAATTCCTATCAAAGTACCATCCATCTTTTTCAAAGAAATGGAACAAATAATGCTAAAATTTATATGGAACCAGAAAAGACCTCGAATAGCCAAAGGGATATTGAAAAAAAAAGCCAACGTTGGTGGCATCACAATTCCGGACTTCAAGCTCTATTACAAAGCTGTCATCATCAAGACAGCATGGTACTGGCACAAAAACAGACACATAGATCAATGGAATAGAGTAGAGAGCCCAGAAATAGACCCTCAAATCTATGGTCAACTCATCTTCGACAAAGCAGGAAAGAATGTCCAATGGAAAAAAGACAGCCTCTTCAATAAATGGTGCTGGGAAAATTGGACAGCCACATGCAGAAAAATGAAATTGGACCATTTCCTTACACCACACACAAAAATAGACTCAAAATGGATGAAGGACCTCAATGTGCGAAAGGAATCCATCAAAATCCTTGAGGAGAACACAGGCAGCAACCTCTTCGACCTCTGCCGCAGCAACATCTTCCTAGGAACAACGCAAAAGGCAAGGGAAGCAAGGGAAAAAATGAACTATTGGGATTTCATCAAGATCAAAAGCTTTTGCACAGCAAAGGAAACAGTTAACAAAATCAAAAGACAACTGACAGAATGGGAGAAGATATTTGCAAACGACATATCAGATAAAGGACTAGTGTCCAGAATCTATAAAGAACTTAGCAAACTCAACACCCAAAGAACAAATAATCCAATCAAGAAATGGGCAGAGGACATGAACAGACATTTCTGCAAAGAAGACATCCAGATGGCCAACAGACACATGAAAAAGTGCTCCATATCACTCGGCATCAGGGAAATACAAATCAAAACCACAATGAGATATCACCTCACACCAGTCAGAATGGCTAAAATCAACAAGTCAGGAAATGACAGATGCTGGCGAGGATGTGGAGAAAGGGGAACCCTCCTACACTGTTGGTGGGAATGCAAGCTGGTGCAGCCACTCTGGAAAACAGCATGGAGGTTCCTCAGAATGTTGAAAATTGAACTGCCCTATGACCCAGCAATTGCACTATTGGGTATTTACCCTAAAGATACAAATGTAGTGATCCAAAGGGGCACATGCACCCGAATGTTTATAGCAGCAATGTCCACAATAGCCAAACTATGGAAAGAACCTAGATGTCCATCCACAGATGAATGGATCAAGAAGATGTGGTATATATACACAATGGAATACTATGCAGCCATCAAAAGAAATGAAATCTTGCCATTTGCGACAACATGGATGGAACTAGAGCGTATCATGCTTAGCGAAATAAGTCAAGCAGAGAAAGACAACTATCATATGATCTCCCTGATATGAGGAAGTGGTGATGCAACATGGAGGCTTAAGTGGGTAGGAGAAAAATCAATGAAACAAGATGGGATTGGGAGGGAGACAAACCATAAGTGACTCTTAATCTCACAAAACAAACTGAGGGCTGCTGGGGGGAGGGGGTTTGGGAGAAGGGGGTGGGATTATGGACATTGGGGAGGGTATGTGCTTTGGTGAGTGCTGTGAAGTGTGTAAACCTGGTGATTCACAGACCTGTACCCCTGGGGATAAAAATATATGTTTATAAAAAAAAAAAAAAAAAAAAAAGAAAGGACAAATACCCAACTTTTGTAGCAGCATGAACGGGACTGGAAGAGATTATTATGCTGAGTGAAATAAGTCAAGCAGAGAGAGTCAATTATCATATGGTTTCACTTATTTGTGGAGCATAACAAATAGCATGGAGGACATGGGGAGTTAGAGAGGAGAAGGGAGTTGGGGGAAATTGGAAGGGGAGGTGAACCATGAGAGACTATGGACTCTGAAAAACAATCTGAGGATTTTGAAGGGGTGGGGGGTGGGAGTTTGGGGTACTAGGTGGTGGGTATTATAAAGGGCACGAATTGCATGGAGCACTGGGTGTGGTGAAAAATAATGAATACTGTTATGCTGAAAATAAAAAATAAATTAAAAAAAAAAAAAAAAAAAAAAAAAAAAAGAAGAAGAAGAACAAAGTAATATAACCAGAAAGTCCAAGCATAAGGTACACTTTAGGCACAATCAGATGCGAGACCTCTAAATTAACTGACTGAGCTACCCAGGTGTCCCCCAGATCTCTCACAATATTGTGGCAGTTTTTTGTTTTGTTTTGTTTTCTCTCCATACAAGATCTCCTTTCTGTTTCCTTTTAGATAGAACTCCATTTTTACACAAACTCTCCAATTGTCATAAAAGGTAGGTTGGGTAGCTCCATATTTTATGTACCCTTGGGTTACATTTTAATTCTAGAGGGAAAGGGTGAAGTTATTTTCCCCCAAATCATAGCAACATCCTTTTGCATCCCATTGGCTCTGATTATGTAAAAAAAAAATATATATATATATATATATATATATATATATATATATATATATATATAATATATATAATATATTGCGATTACAGCTTGGTTTTGGAAGTTTGTGCATTCATCCTTGCTCCTGCGTATGCTCAAGATTAGGGACAGAACCAATTCCATGAGAAATACTTGAGAGAAGGACATTAACATTCACATGTAAATTGGTCTATAATTTTTGGAGGAAAAAAAATGAATGGATGTGAAAAGTAAAAAATAAACAAATATTTACTCTGTGGCATATCTAGGCGTAGGCGATAAGAATAGGTAAAATTCCAGACCTCAAAGAGGTCTCTAATCTATGTATTAAGCTACCCATTGATCAAAAGTAATATAAAAATCAACTAACCAACCAAATAAAAACCTAAGTAACAGGCCAGCAGATTTTTATATCAATGCATAATTTCTGAAACTATGTAAATGGTAGATACCACCTTCCAGTTTAAAATTTCTCTAAATTTTATCTCTAATGAGTGCCAAATCTTCATTATAAAACTAATTTAGACATGTTTAAATATAAAACTCCTCCAATCAGCATAAACTAGTTGAATAAGTCTTACCTTTTTAAGTAGATATTCGTACTAATGTTTTATAACCACATTGTATTTTTTAGCCAAGATTATTCTAGAATTAAATTTACTTGAGAGCTTTTCTATGTATCCCTTACCTAACTACCCAAATCATTGTTTGCTCCTTCACAGATTCTGCTAAAATAAATTCAATATTATTATAATCCTACAGCTTGCCTATGAGACTTCCAACCCACCTTTCAAACACCAACTCACAATATTCATTAACTTTTTAAATTTTGCATCTCTCTTCAGAAACTCTAAACATTCCTACTTTTGTGCTTTTCTTTACCCTAAAAACTAATTTTGTTGATGCATACCACTTCTAGATTTTACTGATAGGAGTCTCAAATAGCTGTGGCGCATGTAGTTCATGTTCTTAAATCCCTAATTCCATCTATTCTGGAAAAGCTTTGCCTTTCTGAGAGCTTCAAGCCCTGAGCCCTTTTATTTCCTCATCTACGCCAACATTTCTTCCCCCTCATTCAGTTGCCACTATGTGTTTTGGTGCTAGAGGAACCTATGCTTAAACCACAATTCCTCTCGACCACTTGCTTCATAGCCCTCATCTCTATAATGCATCTCTATAACAGTTATATTTGCTCAACCACAGCATCATTCTCATATTTATAAGAAGTACTGTCTCTGAACATAAATGCAAATAATAGCACTTTAGTCAATGTCAGTTTTCTTCCCCTCACCACCTCTACTTGTATCAACTTCACCCTCTGCATCAATTTTTTGCCACTCACCTTTATACTTCATTTGTATAAAAGTATAAAGCCTCTTTATTTGTAGATACTCACTCACCTTCTACTAGTAATGTAAATCTTGAGTTTTTACTTTTTAAAGAGTTCAAATTGCCTTTGTTTTATTTTGTTTTCTGAAACAACTGTCATTCACTTTTCCAGACAGACCCCATGCTCCGTAATTTGTTTCAACACTTGATGAGCAAAACATGAAAAAAGTATGGAATAATATTAGTGCAGTTCCATAAACAGGCTATTGGTGACACATAATAGTTTTTTAAAAACAGCCCAATATGATATTTTTAAAAACTGCACATGTTAAGCTGTGTTGTCAATCTATTGCATGACTTTCTTCTTGCATATGTAGTACTGAATGCAAAAACAATCAACAAACCTGAGGCTAGGAGTCGTTGTCCTAGACTATAAGACACGTATATTCTCAGGAAACCTAGTCTACGGAGAGGTAAGCAGGCCCTGGCCATGTTAAAAAAAAAAAGGGAGGAGTAGTAGAGCAGCAACCTGTCCTGGTCAGGAATCCTTAGGAGTCCTTGTGCCTATGGAAGACTCGTAGCTTGTTTATCTGTTATTTCTCACAACCATTCTATGCACAAATTCAATAAACAGTACGCCTTAATTTTTGTTTAGTGCTGATTGGTTAATCATGAAATAGACAAGGGGATGTCAGGCCCCATTTGTTCTGCTGATGCCCAAGTATTATTAACCCAGAGGGTCTTACAGATCATCAATCTTCTATAATTCATAGTACATCCTGAGAGTTGGATCAAATACCAGACGGCATACTGGATCAAATATCAGATAGCTGGGGAAGCCTTATTGTGTATTAATTTTCAGCTTATAATATAATAAAGTCCAGAAAAGCTTGTAGCTTTTAATTTAGAGTAGCATACTCCTTAGGAACCAAGCCCTTTAAGATTAAGGAGTCAACCTGTTGTGATGAGCACCGGGTATTGTATGGAAGTGTTGAGTCGCTAAATTCTATACCTGAAAGTTGTACTATACTAACTGGAAATTAAATAAAAACTAAAAATAAATAAATAAATAAACAAGCCCTTCATTCATTACACAACACAATCTTATTGAGCACCTACATATGCTAAGCATTGTTCTAAGATAATGATCAGATTCTACCAAGAGTACTTGCTACCCCTACAATTGTAGTTTCACTCTGTTCCTGTTCTCTCTCTCTCTCTCTCTCTCTTTCCTGCATCTTACTAAGAAAGTTGCTACCTCGAGGGAGCAAGAATGTCATCCAATCCACCATATCCTGAGATTAATAATCATAATCATAATAAATGTGAATCTTTATAAATAAAAAAATAAATAATAATAAACATGAATCTGAGATATTGATTAACTCTGGCTGTTCCCTTGTGTTATGACCTAATTTTGGTATTGATTTTATTTTCTCATAGTTCTAAATAACCACTTTACCCAAAAATCTATTATGCATATCAACAGTCTATTATGCATATCTTACAGTCTGATGATGTTGGAATTTCTCCTAATGATTTGTCTTGTGGTTATAAAACCTAGTCCTTTAATAGGGCTATGAAACAATTCGTGTTTATTAGGTATGAGGGGCTCCTGGGTGGCTCAGTGGGTTAAAGCCGCTGCCTTCGGCTCAGGTCATGATCTCAGGGTCCTGGGATCGAGCCCCGCGTCGGGCTCTTGGCTCAGCAGGGAGCCTGCTTCCCTCTCTCTCTCTCTGCCTCTCTGCCTACTTGTGATCTCTGTCTGTCAAATAAATAAATAAATAAATAAATAATCTTATATTAGGTATGAAATGACATGTTTGAAAGTGTGTGTGTACGTGCATATATGCATACATATCAGTAAATTTCATTCAGGGAAGTTGTAGGAATAAATTTTTCTCCCTCTATATGTTAAATTTAGATATTTCAAAAATATCAACCAGCTAGCATAATAGTGGTTGCATAAGCTTTGTTCAGAAACAATGTTTCTGTCCTTACAAACCTATATATCTTAAAACAAACCATTTAATTTCTAAAAATTGTTTCCCATTTCTAAAACATTTTTTCTTGGAATTTTAAGATGTATGCTTCTTACAGCTTTTGGTGGTTGTTGGCAATTTTTGCTATGACTTGGCTTGAGGCAGCATAACTCCAATTTCTGTGTCCAGGTTCACATGACATTCTCCTGTGTGCCGCTGTTTCTGTGTTCAAATTTCCTTCTTCCTATAATTACCACAGTCACCTTGAATTTAGGGCCTATTCTAAAGTGTGACTTATCTTAATGTTATTAAACAGTTGCAAAGAACTTCTTTCTTTTTTTTTTAAAGATTTTATTTCTTTATTTGAGGGAAGGAGAGAGCGAGAATGCATGAGAGCATAGGTGAGGTGAGGGGCAGAGGGAGAAGCAGCCTCTCTGCTGATCAGGAAGCCCAATGTGGGCCTCATTCTAGGGACTCCGGCATCATGACCTGAGCTGAAGGCAAATGTTTAACTTACTGAGCCACTCATGCGCCCCAAAGACTTTATTTCTAAGTAGCGTTATATTCACATATTTGGAATAGACATGAATTTGTGGAAGATATAGTTCAATTCATATAAGTTAATATGACAAAGACCTACCATTGTGACTAAACAGAGGAGATACTAAATTAATCTGTGTATTTCTGCATCTCTTCACCAACTCCTGCCATAGGATGAATGGAAAAAATCCTACTTCTCTCCAATATTCTTTTGGTTTAAAACACAGTTTCCTATGAAAACAAGAGAATTAATATATTGTTACTAACAATTCTTAGCCTTGACTCCAAATGTTCTTTTTTAAAAAAAATCCGATTTAATTAACATATGTCGTAACATTGGTTTTATAGGTAGAGTCCAGTGATTCATCAGTTGAATATAACAACCGGTGCTCACAACTACAAGTGACCTCCTTACTGTCCGTCACCCAACCACCACATCCCTCTACCAACCTCCTCTCCAGCAATCAGTCTGTTTCCCTTAGCTAAGAGTCCTTTACGATTTGCCTCCCTGTCTGTTTTCATCTTATTTTATTTTTCCTTCCTTCCCCTATGTTCATCTGTTTTGTCTCTCAAACTCCACATACAAATGAAATTATATGGTATTTTTCTTTCTCTGACTGACTCACTTCGCTTAGCATAACACCCTCTAGCTCCATCCATGTCACTACAAATGGCAAGATTTCATTCTTTTTGATGGATGAAAAATATTCCATTTATGCATAAACCACATCTTATTTACCCATGTATCTTTTGATGGACATCTGGGTTCTTTCCCTATTTTGGCTATTGTGGACATTAAATACAAATGTTCTTATCAATATTTTTTTCAGGAATTTCTTCACAAAATGAGGATCAACAAACATGTGTGCACTGGTCATCTGAGGAATTTAGAGAGGCTACAAAGCTAGCAGTGGATGCAAAACTGGAATGAAAACACCAAATGCTTCCTTGCTTTCTGATTTTGTATACAGTTGTTATTTGGAAAAATGCTGAAAGTATGTGTTCCCTATTTCCTTAATTTCTTTTTTTAAAGATTTTATTTATTTATTTGTCAAAGAGCACACAAGCAGGGGAGCAACAGACAGAGGGAGAAGCAAGTTCCCTGCTGAGCAGGGAGCCTGATGCAGGACTCAATCCCAGGACCCTGGGATCATGACATGAGCCAAAGACAGGTGCTTAACCAACTGAGCTACCCAGGCACCCCTATTTCTCTGATTTCTTTTAGACACTCCCAGAAGGTTTTTAGAATAGCTCTAATATTTATGTAAATCTTATGATCATTAATTTAAATATTTAAAATCTACAATACATGCATAATACGTAATACAAAAATAATACACAATACATAAATAATACCAAATTTGAATGAAAGATAAATTTAATTTACATCACAAAAAATGACAATAATTATTCATTGTTTTTAATTGATTTATTTACTCAATTTAAGGTGAACTGTTTGTTATTGAATTCAACTTAAAACATTGAACACTGGGGCGACTGGGTGGCTCAGTGGGTTAAGCCTCCGCCTTCAGTTCAGGTCATGATCTCAGGGTCCTGGGATCGAGCCCCGCATCGGTCTCTCTGCTTGGCAGGGAGCCTGCTTCCCTTCCTCTCTCTCTGTGCCTGCCTCTCTGCCTACTTGTGATCTCTGTCTGTCAAATAAAAAAACAAAAACAAAAACAAAAAAACAAAAAACATCGAACACTTACTTACCACTTACTACTTCTAGTTTCAGCTCAGATATGTGAACTTTCAAGAACAGAAGGCAAAATCAGGCAGAGATCTGGAATTGTTCAGACCATATATAAGCATACACAATAATTGATAGTGACAAAAACAATTATAGGTGTGTGTGTATACAAAATCATGAGCTAAATTGTCCACCTCTATTTCATATGTATGTTGACACTCAGTGTCTCTTATGAACTTCATGAGGTAACTCCAATACCTCAAAATGTGACTGTATTCAGAGATAGGGCCTTCAGAGAGGTGACTAAGTTAAAATAAGACTGTTGGGATAGATGATAATCCATCTGATTGGCATCCTTTTTTTGTAAGATTTTATGTATTTGACAAGGAGGTCACAACTAGGCAGAGAGGCAGGCAGAGAGAGAGGGGGAAGCGGGCTCCCTGTTGAGCAGAGAGCCCAGTGGAGGGCTTGGTCCCAGGACCTGAGACTATGACCTGAGCTGAAGGCAGAGGCTTTAACCCACTGAACCACCCAGATGCCTTCTGATTGATATTCCTATAAGAAGAGGAACTTTAAACACGTAGAACACCAGGAATGTGTGCACACAGAGAACATATCATGTAAGAACACAGCAAGAAGACAGCCACATGCCATCTGACATAGAGGAACTCAGAGGATATACCACCTGTATCATTTTAGGATTACACATAGGCTATATACAGTGAATTAGTAAACCTTTTAATAATTTATTTTTACCTCTGATTTTTTGGTAGGGAGGGATGTATGAGTAGGGATCACATCACAAGAATTCCATAAGTAGGGGCGCCTGGGTGGCTCAGTTGGTTAAGCCTCTGCCTTCAGCTCAGGTCATGATCCCAGGGTCCTGGGATGGAGCCCCGCAATGGGTTCTCTGCTCAGCAGGGATCCTGCTTCCCCCTCTCTCTCTGCCTGCCTCTCTGCTTACTTGTGATCTCTGTTTGTCAAATAAATAAATAAAATCTTAAAAAAAAAAAAAAAAAAGAATTCCATAAGTAGCATTTCAAGAGGAATGTAGCTGCTCAATGACACTGTCAGGGACTAACTTAATAAGCCTTCAAACATTCTTGAAGTATCCAAAGAGACGTAGATAAATATTTAGAGTGATTCTAAACTTCTTAATGGTAGCTATGAGAAAACATAAAGAAATTGATAATAACTTTTTAAAATGTCCTTTTCTCATGAGTAAAGGAATAAACTCTAACATTCTAAGCTTGTGGTGTCAATTCTTAGACACTCTGAGATGGGACCCAAGCATCCCGGCTTTCTGGCCTTTACAACCTTGTAATTGCCTCCATTTTCTTGAGTGTAGGTTGGGCTTATTGACTCACAGCAAATAGAATGCCACTGAGGTGATTAAATATCACTTCTGAAATAAGATTGGAAAAAGGCTGGCTTTTTTTTTTCAATTTTATTATGGATTTACTTTTTTTTCATTTATTTATTTTCATCATAACAGTATCATTATTTTTGCACCACACCCAGTGCTCCATGCAATCCGTGCCTCTATAATACCCACCACCTGGTACCCCAACCTCCCACCCCCCACCACTTCAAACCCCTCAGTTTGTTTCTCAGAGTCCATAGTCTCTCATGATTCACCTCCCCTTCCAATTTACCCCAACCCCCTTTTCCTCTCTAACTCCCCATGTCCTCCATGCTATTTGTTATGCTCCACAAATAAGTGAAACCATATGATAATTGACTCTCGCTGCTTGACTTATTTCACTCAGCATAATCTCTTCCAGTCCTAGAAATTTTTTCTCACTCACTCTGAGTTAAGCCAGTAGCCATGTTGTCAGCGTCCCTTTGGAGATAATTACATGACTAGGAAAAACTATTGAGAAACCGAGGGCTTTATACCAACAATCGAGGAGGTGAATTCCTTCAAGAGTCATATATTAAGTCTGGAAGTGGACCCTCTCTCAGATGAGCCTTCAGAGGAGAATGCAGTGCAGGCTAAATTTCTGATAATCACATGAGAAACTTTGGCCATAGGCACCCAGCTAAGCTATGACCCAATTCCTGACCTACAGAAACTATCACAGTCCTCATGGGTGCAAAATGGCTATTCCTTTTTCATATATAACAACCAAGATCCAGACAGGAAGAAGGAGAAAGGAAAGTATACAAAGTATGGAGATCTACTGAAACTTCCTTTATTCTTAGATGAAAAAAAGGATGTATGGATACTGAAGAGCAACTGAGGATAACTACACATCATCCTTATAATATTCCTAGAAGGAATTTTTGTTTTAAATTGACATATTGCACGGAGCACTGGGTGTTATAAGCAAACAATGAGTCATGGAACACTATATCAAAAACTAATGATGTACTGTACAGTAACATAATAAAAAAATTGACATTATTGACATATTAATTAAAATTCAGAATCTGATTAAGGTTGAAAAATTTTTTTTTTAAAGATTTTATTTATTTATTTGACAGAGAGAGATCACAAGTAGGCAGAGAGGCAGGCAGAGAGAGAGGAGGAAGCAGGCTCCTTGCTGAGCAGAGAGCCCGATGCAGGACTCAATCCCAGGACCCTGAGATCATGACCTGAGCCGAAGGCAGCGGCTTAACCCACTGAGCCACCCAGGCGCCCAAGGTTGAAAATATTCTTAAAAATGTGTGATCTCTGGACCAGTAAAATAGATGAATTATTAAATGGTAAGATTTAATACAATTTTGATTCAAAAGAAGACTAAAAGTTTATTTAATAATTAAATATATAATTGATTTCCTTTATTTAATTAAAGTGCTTTGAATTCAGAGCTTTGTAAATTAATTTATTTTTTTTTGTATATTAAAAAGACATTAAAAAATAAATCATGGGGCACCTGGGTGGCTCAGTCAGTTAAGCATCTGCCTTTCGCTCAGGTCATGATGAGATAGAGTCCTGCATCTGACTCCCTGCTCAGGGATTCTGCTTGTCCCTCTCCTTCTGCCCATCCCCCCTGCTCGTGCTCACCTCTCTCACTCTCTTTCTCTTTCTCTCTCTCGAATAAATAAAATCTTAAAATAATCAATCAATCAATCATGCACTAGGCACATCTAAATTTAAATACATTGTAAATGACCATGGCAACAGTTTCTGCAATGTGATAAACTATATATTGATAACAAAATGCTGAATATAAAGTCTACTTGCAAAATTAAAACACCTAGGTGGAAGATAAAATAAATTAAGAGTTTTTTGAAATTATGTTGATAATCAAAATAAAATAAGGTATAAAATATAAAATTTTATGCTAAGATATATTTAAGTTTTCAAAAAAGTACCAAATATTACTGTAGAATTTGTCATGTATCTGAATAAATCAATAATTTATTGACAAATAAGAAAAATGAGAATATTTTCAAATAATTATCTCAAGAAAATATATCTTCATAATAAGAAGTTGTTTTGGGGCTTTAAAGAGTGAAAAAAATCATCCGATTTAATTTTTTTCAAAATTAAATTAAGTACATATTATAGTAATTTCGTAAAGCTACAATAAAACACAACAGCTATTATAAAATAATTGTGCAGAAAAAGAAAATGTCAAATAATATTGTATTTATTACATATAGAAGGAATAATCATAAACTTTCAGCAAATAATCTGTAGCAATATATTAAAATAATTATGTTCCATGTCAAAAAGGATTACTTCAAGAATCACAAAACCATCATAGTTTGGGAAATGTCATAATAAAAGAAGACATACATGGAAAAAATTGAGTGTTATATGCCACAGTTATATTTGATGACATCCTATATCCATTCTTGAGTTTTAAGTTGTGCCATTATAGGATGAATTGTTCAAAATTTTTGTTTCAAATAAAAATAAGCATAATGGTTAATGATGAAACATTGGAAAATTCTCATTATAAGCATTATAAATGATACAATAAAGTATAATTTTATTTAATAGATTGATGTGTTATTAAATTCAGTTAATAAAATTTCATAGATTTACTTTACCTGCAGGACTGGAAATGTTCTAAAGTGAACTTTTGGGCTTTATTTTAATAAGAATAAAAATGTAACATGCATTATCAATACATGTCCTTGCCATTAGTGATGAATATTTTTTATAGATTTCTGAGAAAAAATAAGTACAACAAAGATAAGATAAGGTCTGGAAAAATGTAAGAAATTTTGATTTGGTATTACTCTATGCCCTTCTTCTAAAGGAACATGATCATACTTTATCTTCACAAGCTCTACGCCATTCTCAGGAGCTTAACTGATTTCCCATCTGTCTGCTTTATATTTACCAAATTATCAAAACATTTGTTCTTGGTCCATTTTCTTAGAACGCTAACAAGAATTTGCTCAAGTAATTCAGTATATCTAGTAACTTTGTCTCCCCAGCCATAGATTTTTTAGTTTTCACAATGACTGTCAATCTGTACATTCAAGTTTAAGATGAAGTAAAGACAGACAGAAAGAAGGAAGGAAAAGAAAGAAAGAAAAAAAGGGAAGGAGGGAGGAAGGAGAAAAAGAGAAAAGGAGGAAAGAAAGAAGAAAGAAAGAAAAAGAAAGAAAGAAAGAAAGAAAGAAAGAAAGAAAGAAAGAAAGGAAGGAAGGAAGGAAGAAAGAAAGGAAGAAAGGAAGGAGAAAGAGGAAGGAAGGAAGTGATGGATGGAAAGGAAGGAAAAAGGAAGAAAAGAAGAGAGTAGGCTTTTGGTGACCAAAATTCATTTTCAATACAAATTTGATATTCCTAATATTTTCTGGAACATTGCAAAATTAGAAAGAACAGAACACAGATCCCAGAGTAATAGCTTAGAAAAAGAAAAAAAAAAAAAGTCATTTCTGTGTAAGAGTAAGCATAGAGGCATACCTGGGTAGCTCAGCTGGTTGTCTCTGACTTAAGATCAGATCTTCAGGTTATGATCTCGGGGTCCTGGGACTGAGTTCCACATCAGGCTCTACACTCAGCAGGGAGTCTGTTTATTCCTATTCCTCTCCCTCTGCCCACCCCCCAACTTGTGTTATCTTTCTTTCAAATAAATAAATAATTCTTTAAAAATACACAATTTAACCTTGAGAAGATCTTCTGGATCTCAACCTGGGTAAAAAGTTCTCAGACTTGACACAAAAGAATTATCCACACAAATATATATATATATATATATATATTTTGGTTCTCTTCAAAATTTTAAAAATTTGCTCTGAAAAATATCCTACGAATGATAAAATGACAACTTACCCACTTAAAGAAAATATTTGCAAATCACATATCTAATGAAGGATTCATACCAAAAATATAGAAAGAACTCTTAAAACTCAACAATAAAATGAAAAAGAAATTCCAACTAGAAGTGGGCAAAAAACATGAATAAACATTTCACAGAAGATACACAGGTGGAAAAATCACATGAAAAGGTACTTAACATCAAATTAAAATCATGATATCATTTCAATCCTGTCAAAAATGGCTAAAATAAAAATTTAGGAACACCAAATTCTACAAAGATATAAAGAAACTGAATTACTCATACATACATTGCTGGCAGAAATGTAAAATGGTGAGGCCACTCTGGAAACAATTTGGAAGTTTCTTATGAAACTAAACATGCAACTACCATACAATAAAGCAAAATGTACTCTTGCATATTTTTTTGGAAAATGATAAAAATGTGTTTTTTGCAAATGCAGGTATGAATGCATAGGAGCCGTGTTCATAATAGTCAAAAATCAGAAATAACACAGATGCCCTTCAAAGATAAATGATTAAACAAGCTATAGTACAGCTATATCATGTGATGCTGCTCACTAAAACTGAGTTCATTATTGATGAACACTATAAACCTGATAAATTTCTAGGGAACAATGTAGACTGAAAAAAAAATCCTAAATGTTCACATGCTACATGATTGCAGTTATATAACATTTTGAAATAACACACTTATAGAAATAGAAAACATATTAGTGGTTGCCAGAGGTCAGGGACAAGAATTGAGGAAGAAATGGGAATGGCTTTTTTGTTTGTTTGTTTGTTTGTTTGTTTGTTTTGGTTTGGTTTTGGTTTTGGTTTTGATTTTGTTTTGTTTTGTTTTGTTTTTTTGAATAGCTTTTAAAGGACAATAAAAAGTACCCTTGCAATGATGGGTTTTCTAATGTCTAAACTATATCAATGTCAACATCCTTGTTGTAACACTATCATACTACAGTTTTGCAAGATGTTATCACTGGGGGAACTGAGTAAGGGTATATAGGGTGTCTCTTCTTATAGCTAAACCTGTATCCACAATTTTCTCAAAATACTTTCCAATTCTGATTTTAAAAAGTGTTGAATAAAAAATCAATCTCTTTTAGTATACCAAATAAGGCATTTAACTAGATTAAATAAATTTAAGTAATTCAATTTAAAATTGGGATTTCCTTTCAAAGTTAAACCACAGGCTTTTCAAAGAGAAATTAGCAGCACATTTTTTATACTTCATTTAAAACTGACACCATTGTCTGAGAAAATAATTTCTATCTTAACACATATTGCAATTTATCAAAAAAATTTAACTTGTCCATCTCCTCTGATGGGCTGTTTTCAGTAAGACTATATTCTGTATCCTAAATATCTAGAACAGTGACTAACATTTAGAAAAATCACAATGAAATTATAATGAATGATTGAACAAATTATAGGTTGTCAACCCAGTATTGCAACCAGCAGTAAGAGATTAAATTGATGAATTCATTAGGGGTTGAACAAAAAAACAATCAACTAACTGAATATTCTATCCCCCTCCCCTCCATTCTGATCCTTATTTGTTTAATATGTTCATTAGTTAATTCCTCCTTTTGTCTGCACAGTTGGGACATTTTAGAAGATTCACTTCATCTCATGCTAATTTGAAGGGCAAATCCATATAGATAACTCAGGATAGAATACGACTTTGGGCTCTAAAGGGACCATGCTACATTTAGAAAACAAAACAAACAAACAAACAAAAAGACCCCTGACTCCAAAAAAAAAAAAAAGACCCCTGACTTAAAACTGATCTAGTCAGCATAACAGCTGAGCTACTTGCAGTTAAAGAAACTTTCTATAACCGTCCATGGTTAAGGTTAGAGGAATAGTTCCCAAGGATGTGATCTTCTCTAAATAGATAAAATTATAGCCATTCCATATTAAAATTTCAACATTCATCCTAATTCTGTTAAGGGAATATGTGTGTCACCTGTATATAATACTATTTTTTGTTTAAATAAGCACCTTTCTTTATCCCAAAATATCAGAAAAAATAAGGTTCATGTCGGACCTAATTTAGTGCCTAACTTTAACAAGGTTTAGTATGATCTCAATGTGAAAGGATGGTAGGTAGACCTCCTGATGTAATGCACATGCACACACAAACAGAACTGATCATTAAGCATTTTGATTTCCTGGAATTTCAAACATTATTTTATTTTTTATTATTATAAACTTTAATTTCAACTTCAAAAAAAAAGAGGTCTAAGCATTTTCATAACTAATTACTACAGAATCAGAGCAATATTCTATAAGATATATATATATATATATATACATTCATACATATACATATTACAGTATTATTTCACTTAAATGTAAACATCTGAAATTCTTTGTGCTATTTTTAAAAATTTGTCAGTAAATATTTTAAATTCAAGTATAGTAAAAAGAAATTGTGAAAGGTTCTGAAATAGAACAAAAAATTACTAAGTATCTTCAAAGGAAAATTATGCATTGTTTACAGCACAGCCTTTAAGGTTATATGATTCTATGTGGTTTTGCCTTTGTATCATTTTTTTTCAAATTACTTACACCCTGTAGATAACTTAAAGCAATAAAAATAATTCCTATTTATAGTTATAAAAATATATGTTGTCTAATAAACGCTTGATTCCCCTCCACCCTACCCTTGAAAAAATCTAGTAATTACATCTACATGTAAATTTCTGGCCTATATATGTCCTAGTTTTTAAATTTTCCTTTGAATAGTTGCAACATCTTACTGGTTCATTAATCAACAAATATGTGATATATGTTTATTTCATATTTATATATAGGTCATAATGTTTTACCTAATTTTAGAGGTTTTATTTTAACAAATATAGATTAAATTTTATTACATATGTAGCTAAAGTATAATGATTACTAACTATATTAGACTTGATTTCTGATCCTATATTCAGCCATAGGTTTGGGAAGTATAATTAAAACATAATTATCACTGCATAACCACCAGAATAGCTAAAAACAAACAAAACAAACTGATGATAGCAATGTAGAAAGATGTGGGTAAGTTAGAGTTCTCATAAATTCTTTGCAGGAATGTAAAAACAACACCCCATTTTAGAAAGGTGTTTTGCTATAAAAATAAACAAATATCTACCTAGTGACCTGGCAATATTATGTTTAATAATTTAGTCAAGGTAAATGAAAACATATAAAAAGATAAGATTGTTCCCAGCAGTTTTATTCATGATAGCAAAAAACTGAAATACCCTAGATGTCCATCAATAGGGGATCGCATAAATTGTAGCAACTCTGGGATTCCACTCAGCAATAAAAAAGAATAATCTGCTTATGCAACAAAATACAAGTCTAACATTATTATGTTGAATCAAAGAAGCCAGGCACAAAAGAGTACAAACTGTATGATTCTGGTTACATAAAGTTCTAGATTGGAACTGACCATAATGTATCATTCAATCTGGCCTGATATTTTTCCAAAAGAAGTGCCTCAGTCTCCAACTTCTGGATTGAGAATATTATTCCACAGGGTGGAAAAATATGTATTTCATTTGCTTAGGTGTGACTTATGTGAGTCATCTAAAATAAATTTAGATATGCTTACATTTGATGTTCATAAATAGTCTTTTCTTTTTCCAGAAAATAATCTTGGAATCTCCTGTAACTGAAAAGATTCCTATACATATAAATAGAATTTTGAAGGTTAAACTTGCACTGTGACTTTTAAATTGGTGGTGGAAAAAAAAAATACTAGGCAAATCTTTCTTTTGTATCCAGGATTCTCTTGGATTTAAAATGTTTAAATATTGAACTAGAACATCAGAAAGTGCCTTTCCTTACTTTTGAAATGAGTACTGGTTTGAAGAAGTACAATAACATCAGTTTTTAAGTTTCTCTGGCCTTAAAGATAGTAGCATCCCATGCACACATTTGAAACTTGGGCCTCTGTCATAATAATCTCTGAAATAAATCCCTACAAAATAAAAGTCCTTTTCCCAAACTAGGAAGAGCCACAAACTAAAACCTCCCAAAAAATAAGAGCCAAGGATCTGATGGAGTCCCTGGGAAATTCTACCTAACATTCAAAGAAGAAATAATACCTTATCTCCTGCAACTGGTTCAAAAATGGAAACAGAAGGAAAATTTCCAGACTCTTTCTATGAAGCCAGCATTACCCTGATCCCCAAACCAGGCAAAATCCCCACCAAAAAGGAGAATTTCAGACCAATATCCTTGATGAATATGGATGCTAAGACTCTCAACAAGATCTTAGCTAATAGGATCCAACAGTACATTAAAAAGATTGTCCACCATGACCAGGTGGGATTTATGCCTGGGATGCAAGGGTGGTTCAACATTCACAAATCAATGTGATAGAACAAATCAATAAGAGAAGAGAGAAGAACTGCATGGCCCCCTTAATTGATGCAGAAAAAGCATTTGACAAGATACAGCATGCATTCCTGATTAAAACACTTTAAAGTATAGGGATAGAAAGAACATTCCTCAACTTCATAAAATCTATCTATGAAAAACCCGCAGCGAATATCATTCTCAATGGGGAAAAGCTGACAGCCTTCCCTTTGATCAGGAACACAACAAAGATGCCCACTCTTGCCACTCTTGTTCAACAGAGTACTAGAAGTTTTACCAACAGCAGTCAGACAAAAAAAAAAAAAAAAAAAAGAAAGAAAAGAAAAGAAAAAAAAGGTATTCAAATTGGCAAAGAAGAAGTCAAACTCTCTCTCTTCACAGATGACATGATGTTTTATATGGAAAACCCAAAGACTCCTCCCCCAAACTACTAGAACTCATACAGCAATTCAGTAATGTGGCAGGATACAAAATCAATGTACAGAAATCAGTTGCTTTCTTATACATGAACAATGAAAAAATAGAAACTGAAATTAGAGAATTGATTTCATTTACTATAGCACCAAGAACCACTAGGTACCTGGAATAAACTTAACCAAAGACGTAAAGGATTTGTAGTCAAAGAGCTACAGAACACTCATGAAAGAAATTAAAGAAGACACAAAAAGATGGAAGAGTATTACATGCTCATGGACCGGAAGAATAAACATTGTTAAAATGTCTATACTGCCTAAAGCAATCTATACTTTCAATGTCATCCCGATCAAAATTCCACTGTCATTTTTTCAAAGAGTTGGAACAAATAGTCTTAAAATTTGTATGGAACAATACTGAGGAGTGCAATTGCAGGGTCATAGGGAAGTTCTATTTTTAACAAGAAGAGACCCCGAATTACTAAGGAAATGTTGAAAAAGAAAAACAAAACTAGGGGCATCATGTTACCTGATTTTAAGCTTTAATACAAAGCTGTGATCACCAAGACAGCATGGTACTTGCACAAAACCTAGAGGAGAACATAGGCAGTAAACTCTTTGACATCAGCCACAACAACTTTTTCAAGACATGTCTCCAAAGGCAAATGAAACAAAAGTAAAAATGAACTTTCGGGACTTCATCAAGATCAAAAGCTTCTGCACAGCAAAGGAACCAGTCAATAAAACAAAGAGGCAACCCATGGAATGGGAGAAGATATTCACAAATGACACTACAGACAAAGGGCTGACGTCCAAGATCTATAAGGAACTCCTCAAACTCAACACACACAAAACAGATAATCAAATTTAAAAAAAAAAATGGGCAGAAGACAGGAACAGACACTTCTCCAATGAAGACATACAAATGGCTAACAGACACATTAAAAAATGTTCATCATCATTAGCCATCAAGGAGATTCAAATCAAAACCACATTGATAAACCACCTTACACCAGTTAGAATAGCCAAAATCAACAAGTCAGTAAACAACAAGTGCTGAAGAGAATGTTGGTGGGAAAGCAAGTTGGTGCAGCCACTTTGGAAAAAAGTGTGAAGATTCCTTAAGAAATTAAAAATAGAACTTCCCTATGACCCTGCAATTGCACTGCTGGGTATTTATCCCAAAAATACAGAAGTAGTGAAAAGAAGGGCCACCTGTACCCCAATGTTCATAGCAGCAATGACCACAGTTGCCAAACTGTGGAAAGAACCAAGATGCCTTTCAATGGATGAATGGATAAAGAAGATATGGTCCATATGCACAATGGAGTATTATGCCTCCATCAGAAAAGATGAATATGCAACTGCTGTATCACATGGATGGGACTGGAAGAGATTATGCTGGTGAAATAAGTCAAGCAGAGAGAGTCAATTATCATATGGTTTCACTTATTTGTGGAGTATAAGGAATAGCATGGAGGACATTGGCAGATGGAGAAGAGAAGTGAATTGATTGGAGGGGGAGACAAACCATGAAAGACTGTGGATTCTGAGAAATAAACTGAGGGATGTGGAGGGGAAGGGACTGAGAGGTAGGGTGAGCCCTGTGTTGGGAATTATGGAGGGCACATATTGCATGGAGTGGGATGTGGTACATAAACAATGAATTCTGGAGAACTGAAAAAAATAATTTAAAATTTTTAAAAAGGAGAATTACAGACCAATATTCCTGATGAATATAGATGCAAAAATTCTCACTCAAATACTAGCCAGTAGGATCCAACAGCCCATTAAAACAATAATTCACCACGACCAAGTGAGATTTATTCCTGGGATGCAAAATTGGTTCAACATCCACAAATTGATCAATGTGAATCAACACATTAATAAAAGAAAGGACATGATCCATATGATACTCTCAATACATGCAGAAAAATCATATACAAAGCACAGCATCCTTTCTTGATTAACACTCTTCACAGTGTTGGGATAGAGGGACATATCTCAATATTGTAAAAGTTATCTATGAAAAAAACAGAGCAAATATCTTTCTCATGGGGAAAAACTGAGAGTTTTTCCCTAACGTCAGGAACATAGCAGGGATGTCCACTATCATGACTGCTATTCAACATAGTACTAGAAGTCCTACCCTCAACAATAAGAAAATAAAAAGAAATAAAGGGCATCAGAATTGGCAAAGTAGAAGTTAAACCCTCACTCTTTGCCGATGATATGATACTTTATGTGGAAAACCCAATAGACTCCACAGCAAAACTGCTAGAACTCATACAGGAATTCAGTAAAGTGTCAGGACATAAAAATTAATGCACAGAAATCAGTTGAATTTCTATATACCAACAAGGCAAAAGAAAAAGAAATTACAGAGTTAATCTCATTTATACTTGCACCTAAAAACATAGGATACCTAGGAATAAATCTAACCAAAGAGGCAAAGAATTTGTACTTAAAAAAACTATAGAATACTCATGAAAGAAATTGAGGAAGACACAAATAAATGGAAAAACATCCCATGTTCACAGCTTGCAAGAATAAATGCTGTGAAAATTTCTATCCTACCTAGAGCAATCTACATTTAATGAAATTCCTATCAAAATACCATCAACTTTTTTCAAAGAAATGGAAGAAATAATCCTAAGATTTGTGTGGAACCAGAAAAGACCCTGAATTGTCAGAGGAATGTTGGAAAAACAAAATCAAAGCTGGTGGTATCACAGTTCTGGACTTCAACCTCTATTACAAAGCTGTAATCATCAAGACAGTATGGTACTGGCACAAAAACAGCCACATAGATCAATGGAGCAGAATAGAGAACCCAGAAACGGACCCTCAACTCTAAGGTCAATTAATCTTCAACAAAGCAAGAAGGAATGTCCAATGCAAAAAAAGACAAGTCTCTTCAAAAACTGGTGTTGGGAAGATTGCACAGCCACATGCAGAAGAATGAGACTGGACCATTTCCTTACACCACACATGAAAGTAGACACAAAATGGATAAAAGACCTCAATGTGAGACAGGAACCATCAAAATCCTTGAGGAAAACACAGGCAGCAACCTCTTTGACCTCAGCCACAGCAATTTCTTCATAGAAACATCACCAAAAGCAAGGGAAGCAAGGGCAAAAATGAACTATTGGAATTTCATCAAGATCAAAAGCTTTTGCACAGCAAATAAAACAGTTAACAAAATCAAAGACAACTGACAGGATGGGAAAAGATATTTTCAAATGATATATCAGATAAAGGGCTCATATCTAAAATCTATAAAAAACTTATCAAACTCAACACCCAAAGAACACATAATCCAATCAAGAAATGGGCAGAAGACATGAACAGATATTTCTGCAAAGAAGACATCCAGATGGCCAACAGACACATGAAAAAGTGCTCCGGGTACTTGGCATCAGGGAAATCCAAATCAAAATCTCAATGAGGTATCACCTCACACCAGTCAGAAAGGCTAAAATTAACGAGTCAGGAAATGACAGATGTTGGCGAGGATGTGGAGAAACGGGAACTATTGGTGGCAATTCAAGCTGGTATGGCCACTCTGGAAAACAGTATGGAGGTTCCTCAAAAAGTTGAAAATATGACCCAGCAATTATACTACTGGGTATTTACACCAAAGATATAAATGTAGTGATCTGAAAGGTCACATGCACCCCAATGTTCCTAACAGCATTGTTCGCAATGACCAAACTATGGAAAGAGCCTAGATGTTCATCCACAGATAAACAGATAAAGAAGTTGTGGTGTATATATACAATGGAATATTATAGAGCCATCAAAAAATGAAATCTACCATCTCACCATTTGCAACGATGCAGATAGAACTAGAGGGTATTATGCTAAGCAAAATGAGTCAATACAGAAAGACAATTATTAAATGATCTCACAGATGTGAGGAATTTGAGAAACAAGAGGGAGGATCATAGGGGAAGGGAGGGAAAAATGAAACAAGACAAAACCAGAAATTGAGACAAACCATAAGACACTCTTAATCTCAGGAAACAAACTGAGGGTTACTGGAGTGGAGGAGGGTGAGAGGAATGGGTTGGTGGAGTGATGGACATTGGGGAGGGTATGTGCTATGGTGAGTGCTGCGAATTATGTAAGATTGATGAATCATAGACCTTTACCCCTGAAACAAATAATATATAACATGTTAATTAAAAATTAAAAAAGAAAAAGTTTACATGTGATTTAATCCTGTGGTACAAAGGTTGTTTAATACTCACAAATCAATCAACATGACCCTTCACATCAATAAAGAAAAGATAAAAACAAATGAACATTTCAATAGATGAATAAAAAGCATTTGACAAAGGACAGTATCCATTCATCATAAAAACCCTCAACAAAGTAGGTTTAGGGAGAACATTCTTCAAAATATAAAGGCCCTATATTAGAATCCCACAGCTAACATATGCAAGGGTCAATAACTGAGAGGTTTCCCTCTAAGATCAGGAATAGAACATGGATGTCCACTCTCACCACTTTTATTTAACATATTAGAAATCCTAGTCATAGCAATCAGATAAGAAAAAAAAATAAAAAGCATCCAAATTAGTAAGAAGGAAAATTTTCACTATTTGCCTATGACATGACACTATTTATAGAAAACCCTAGAGGCTTCACAAAACAACAACAACAAAACAAAACAAAACAAAAACCCAGAAAGGCATTTCATTTCTATATATAAGCAATGAAGCAACAGCAGGAGAAGTTAAGAAAATAATCTCAATTACCATTGCACCAAAACCAAACAAAAACAAACAAACAAAAAGCCTAGAAAGGAGGTGAAAGTCCTGGACTCTGAAAACCACAAAACACTGATAATAGAAATTGAAGATGACACAAACAAATGTAAAGATATTCTATGCTTACGGATTGGAAGAACAGATATTGTTAAAATGTCCATACTACCCAAACCAATCCACAGATATAGTGCAATCCTATCAAAATACCAACAGAAATTTTCACAGCACTAGAACAATTGGTATGGAACCACAAATGACCCCAAATAGCCAAAACAATCTTGAAAAAGAACAAAATTGGAGTTTTCACAATCCCAGATATTATGATATACTACAAAGTTTTAGTAATGGAAAGCACTATGGTGCTGGCACCCAAACTGATATGTAGATCAATAGGAAAGAATAGAAAATGCACAAACAAACTCATGATTATATGGTCAATTAATTTCCAACAAAGGAAGAAAGAATATGCAAAGGGAAAACCAATTCTCTCCAACAGATGGTGTTGGGAAAACTGGAAAGCTACATGTAAAATAATGAAACTGGGCCACTTTCTTATCCCAGTCAGAAAAATAAACTCAAAAAGTGTGATGTGAAACCATAAAAGTTCTAGAAAAGAGCTCACGTAGTAATTTCTCTGGCTTGAGCCATAGCAACATTTTTTCTAGATAAATCTCCTCAGGCAAGGGAAACAAAAGCAAAAATAAAGTATTGGGATTACATCAAAATGAAAAGCTTCTGCACAGCAAAGGAAACAATCAAAGCTAAAATACAACCTATGGAATGAGAGAAGATACCTGCAAATGACATATCTGCTAAAGGGTTAGTATCCAAACTATGTAAGGAAGTGATACAACTCAACACCAGAAAGAAAAAAAATATCAAATTTAAAAATGGGCAAAAGCAACAAACAGACATTTCTCTGAAGAAGAAATATAGATGGTCAACAGACACATGAAAAGATGCTCAACAGCGTTCATCATCAGGGAACTTCAAATCAAACCCAAAATATCACTTCACTTCTGTCAGAATGGCTCAAATAAAAAATATAAGAAAAAATAGGTGTTGACAAAGATGTGAAGAAAAAGGAACTCTCATACACCTTTGGTGGGAAAGCAAGTCAGTTAAAGTGAGGTGTATATATATACAATGGGATATTTATTACTCAGCCATTAAAAAAAAAGAAAGAAAGAAACTTTGTCATTTGCAATAACTTGGATGGATGTAAAAGGTATAATTCTACATGAAATAAGTCAGAGATAGAAAAATACCATATGATTTCACTTATATTTAGGATTTAAGAAGCAAAGAAACAAAGGAAAAAGAGATAAACACAATAACAATAACAACACAAAAGACTCCTAAAATAGAAAACAAACGCGTGGTTACCAGCAGGAAGGTGAGTGTGGGAATGACTGAAACAGGTGAGGGTAATTAAGAGGATACCATCATGAGGACAGAGTAATGTATAAAATTGTTGAATCATCATATTTTACACCTGGAACTAATATCACACTGTATCTTAATTATTCTGGAATTAAAATTAAAAATAAATAAATGAAAGTAAATGGGAAAATACAAACATAAAAAGGCTTATCACACAACTTATTTCTAAACTCAAAACTTTTGAAATACAAAACAAAAATCATTATCCCCAAAAGTTAGTTTATTAAAACAAACTGATTTTTGTTTGTCGATAACTCTTTTATTAACTCAGGTTTTTTTTTAATTGTTGGCTATTTCAATGCCATATCAGAATTTTCGTTTTTTGACATGTTTACTTCTCTAAGTATTACATAGTTATTTATTGAAATAAGTGCTCCAACTATAGGAAATTTCTCTAAGTCACAATAATTTATATGGTTGCTGCTGTGGAAATAGCAACCACTTCAGGCTATTTACACTAAGACATGCACTGAAAGTCAAAATATTAATAGATAAAATATGGAGGTTGAGAGAAGGGAGACTCCAGAAGACTTAATAAGAAACATTAATAAATAAAAGAATAGTAAAAAAGAATGATTTTTAGAGTTTCTCATGAATTATTTAATTCCTATAATTACTCTCTGTGAAAGTATTTATATCATCATTTTGATGAAGAAAATTATAAGACAGAGTAACTGTATTTTGGAGGATAACTCTGAGGATAAAATCTTAATGAAATGAGTTAATATACCCCCAAAAGTATTCACATATCTTTCAGGGACTCACATACTCTATATATCTCTTTTTTTTTTCTCTATTCTTTGTTCATTATTGCATATTCTGCCACTAATAAATTATGGTAGAAAAAAATGGGAGGTTGGAGGAACTGGGAAAGAACAGGAGATAAATATATTAGAAAGCATAGTTATCAAGTTGGACAGTTTTGTTAATCAATTAACTTTCAAACTATTCTGTATTCTGATAATAAGATTTGCAAAGTATTTATTTAACAGTGCAATAGGCTTTCACATTACTACTTCTAACTGTACTTTTATTCTAGTCTTAATTTTATTTATAATCACTTTTTCCAAGTGTTTTTATCATATTATTTGTAGTACATAACTTATGACTTATTTATACATTCACTTGATTTATAGAATGATCAGCTAAATTAATAATTAAACAATAGCATCCCAAATATAATAATGTAATTAGTGTATGCTAAATCAACCTTTTTTGATTATACATCTAATTTAAGGCAATGTATTAGTACTATTAATAGTTACTATGAATAACCTTTAAATGAAATCATGTACTAAAAAGATCAACACACATTACAACAGAGACTAAATCAGTTCACAAGATGAGTAATTTACGTATGCTAAACCTTAAACCATAGAATGGATCAGTTGTATGTACCTGGAAAAGAATATGAATACTTATTTCTGATACTTGTTTAAACCACATGAATGCATCTGGCTAATGCTCCACTAAAAATAATCTGCAAGAAATACTCTATGCCATTTGTATAAAAAGAATGATTAAATTTTAACTTTTTGCTTTATTGTTTATGTTGAATTATCCACAGTAGTTTGAATGTATAGTAAAAGTTGTTTCTGGGGCCCCTGGGTGGCTCAAGTGGGTTAAAGCCTCTGCCTTTGGTTCGGGGACATGATCCCAGGGTTCTAGGATCAAGTCCTGCATCGGGGTGGGGGGGTCCCTGCTCAGTGGGGAGCCTGCTTTCCCCCTTCTCTCTCTCTGCCTGCCTCTCTGCCTACTTCTGATGTCTGTCAAATAAGTAAATAAAATCTAAAAAAATTTTTTTTTAAGTTGTTTCTGGCTTCATAGATTGAAAGTGGTCAAAAGCGTATCCTAAAGTCTCCTAGGTATTTACTGCAATGGCAATGCAGAACACAACTATAAGTAAAATGAGTTTAAACTTCCAAACTGTTATGGGTATTAAAAAAAAAAGAAAGAAAGAAGAAAGGAAGAAAGAAAGAAAGAAAGAAAGAAAGAAAGAAAGAAAGAAAGAAAGAAAGAAAGAAAGAAAGAAAGAAAGAAAACTGGGGCACCTGGGTGGCTCAGTGGGTTAAGCCGCTGCCTTCGGCTCAGGTCATGATCTCAGGGTCCTGGGATCGAGTCCCGCATCGGGCTCTCTGCTCAGCAGGGAGCTTGCTTCCTCCTCTCTCTCTCTGCCTGCCTCTCTGCCTACTTGTGATCTCTCTCTGTCAAATAAATAAATAAAATCTTTAAAAAAATTCTTAAAGATTTAAAATGTAAACTCAAGATTAATATGAATTTATCTTCTGCTTCTAGTACAGATTTTCTAAAACAATATGTATTAGAAAAACAGAGAATTTTATTTCCTTTTACTATAGAGTTTAAATGGAATGTGACAGAAAAACAAACAATCAAATGAGTAAATTTAATCTTACTCTAACAAAGGACATGTATTCTCACGCCATATCATCTTTCAAATGGTACTTTTATTCTGAAGGAAACATGAAAGAGGAGATTTCAGAATAACAGTTTTAGAAAAAAGTCCTTTTTCTCTCTCCAATACCATTTTTATTTTATTTAATCCAGTTGTATTGCATAATGATATTTACATTAAATCAAGTTGCTATGGAAATAATGGTGAGATCAGATATTTATATGACATGACTTATTCACCCTTAATTTAATAGGACACATTTGAATTTAAATGTAAGATATCCTAAGGAAATTTATCACTACTTTTTGTGGTTAGATTTCTATATATGGCCTTTTTACTTGATGACAATAATAAATCAACATCCTAGGAAGGCTAATTTAAGAATCATTCTTGATATCCATAGTCCATGATTAAGGAAGCACTTGTCTATGTACTTATATTTGACTGCTTTGCACATCATGCTAAAAATCACAGAGTGTAACAAAATGATATGTTCTTTATATTTATAAAGTTTATAATCTAGTAGGGAAAAATAAATGTATAGAAAAAATATAACAGCTAGAAATGAAAGAGTTAAACTAATAAAATAGATTATAAGATATGGGGGGCACTAAAGTTCCATTTGTGAGTCGATAGCTTGGAAAAGCTTAAAACATTCATTTTTTTTTAAATATGAAACTGAGAATGCCAAACAATAAATGATATTCAATACTATGTTTGGGTTTCTGAAAATATTTGAAATAAATAGTGGTTGAAACAATAGAATTCTATACAACATCTAAGAACTATGAGTATTTTTAAAATATTATACAATCAATATGGTTAGGATATAGAAACATTCTACAAACCATTTCAATCAACTTCAGATTTTAGATGGGAAAACAAAAATCCAGAAAGCTATTACTTGCCCAAGATGACCAAGTTAGTTAATACCAACCATGAGAATACAAATCAATCCCTGATTTTAAGACCAGCCTTCTTCCTACAAATATACTATATCTTCCTAAAATAGATTATGAGGATCTAGTATAAAACCTCAAATTTGGAAGCTACATAGACTACAATATAGATTTGAAAAAAACACTTTTCCATGCACTAGGAAACCAAAAAATCAATTTGATTTGCTTTATTGTGATATTGCAGTGATCTGAAATGGAACCTGCAATATCACTGACATATGCTTGTATTGACCTAAGCACTATTTCTGTGTTCCTAATTCCTATAGAGTAAAAATTGGTGATTAATGTGTTTTCAAAACCAGATGGAGATCTTATATTTAAAAAAAGAAATAAAGAAAAAATAAAGATTTTAAGCACATAGCTGTGTATTAACTGAGTAGGACCTAATTCTAAGTGTTTTGCCTACATTACATAAATATCTGTAAATCAGGGAAAATGTGATCAGAAGTAATAAATTCTCTAAGAAAGAATCCATACACACACACACACTGAAACAGCTTTTAAAATTTGGGAATCTGAGAAGGTATTGTTTACTTCTAACAAATTATATATGTACATATGTTGTTGTTGTTGTTGTTTTCGAATTAATCTTCTAGGTCATTACATCTCCACTACTTAAAAACAAAACAAAACAAAACAATACAAGCATATGTCAGCGATATTGCAGGTTCCATTTCAGATCACTGCAATATCACAATAAGCAAGTCAAATGGATTTTTTGGTTTCCTAGTGCATGGAAAAGTAAAGTATACTAAAAATAATGCATGTATCTTAATTTAAAAATACTTTTTAAAAATTTATTTTTTTTTCAGCGTAACAGTATTCATTATTTTTGCACCACACCCAGTGCTCCATGCAATCCGTGCTCTCTATAATACCCACCACCTGGTACCCCAACCTCCCACCCTCCCGCCCCTTCAAAACTCTCAGATTGTTTTTCAGAGTCCATCGTCTCTCATGGTTCACCTCCCCTTCCAATTTACCCCAACCCCCTTCTCTCTAACTCCCCATGTCCTCCATGCTATTTGTTATGCTCCACAAATAAGTGAAACCATATGATAATTGACTCTCTCTGCTTGACTTATTTCACTCAGCATAATCTCTTCCAGTCCCGTCCATGTTGCTACAAAAGTTGGGTATTCGTCCTTTCTGATGGAGGCATCATACTCCATAGTCAACTTACAAGTTGTCTACCTGGTGCAAGAGGCCTACCTTTTGGCCCATCTCTGCTTTCAACATGCTTTTCTCATTAAGTTTAATCATTTTTAGCTATGTAAAAGATAAACAATTCTTCTTTCCCTTGAACACTTAAAGGCCATTGTAAGGCTATTAACTGGCCTCATTTCGATATTGTTCTGTCTTAGAAAATGGTTAAGCCTGAAGAAAGGAAGGAAATGAGGGAAGGACCACACAAAACAGAGCAAAGAGAAAACCCCAAACATCTATTTATTAAGTTTGCCCTCTTATATGCGCATAGTTCATGGCACCCAAAACAATTAAAATAGTACATCTCAGATCACCATGACAATAATAATAAAGCTTAAAATATTGTAAGTGTAAGGACCTACTTAGCAAGAGGCTTTCATTAAAGTTAAACTGTCCCTGCTCCCCTTTCCCCAGGGGATTCACTTAAAAACAAGTCCCGGAAACCAGCTCCAGGTAACAAAGCCCAGATACAAAGGTGGGTCAGGCCGGTGGAGACATCCAATCTGTGGGGGGCACATGCTGTCTCCCTGGTTACCAAGGAGCATGGGCCCTGCCCTTTGGGAGCCTTTTGGGCACCAATCCCAACCAAGGTGATAGGCTGGGTCAAATGTCTAGTAGGGTAAATTGTAACTCAATTGGTCACCTAGCATCACTGTGGCATTTCCTGTCTGTGTTACAATCTCATTGGTCACCTGTGTGTGGCTAGGCCTGACCACATGGCCTTTGCCCTTAAAAGCTGAACTGTGAAACAGAAAAGGGTCGCCCTCTCTTGTTGCTTGGCGTGAAATAAAGCTTTGCTTGACCTTCGCTTTGTATCAGTGTCGCTCCTTTAATCACGGACCCATTATTGGGGCATAACAGTAAGGATTACCAAAATGTAAAACAGACACAAAGTGAGAAAATGCTGTTGGAAAATGACACTGATAAATTTGATACAGGGTTGCTAAAAAATTCCAATATGCAAAAAGCTTGGTATCAGTGAAGCACAATAAAGGAAAATGCGGCAAAAAGAGGAGGTCAGTATTCCAAATATCAGTAAGGAAGACAGTGAGTGAAAAAGTTGTACTTCAAAGCAGATGGATTTTAAATACACATTCCCTAATTGAATAATTAGTTTCAAGGTTAATAATTCTTTCAACATCATATCTAAGATTCTATAGTGTTTCATTATTTAAGTTCTTAAATGTAATCGAATGCACTTTACTTATCACTTAAATATATGGTGAGATATATATATATATATTTATGTATATATATATACTTTTCTTCCTGTGTTTCAGCCCCTTTTATAGCAAATTTCTGCATGATTACATTCTTAATATTTTTTTGACCTCTACCTTTTAATTAACACCTTAATGTAGTACCTGACAGAATTCTGTTGGGGATGAGTGTGCTAAGGCTTTTCCCACCTCAGGGCTATAGTTATGCTTATTTCCTTTGTTGGGGAATGAATTCCAAAATCTCAATTCTTGCTTCACTCAGGAGTTTGCTTTAATTGTTGCAAATCTATGTTTCTTTCCTTCAACTTTATCTAAAACATTACCTGCCTCTGGTTTGTGTCCTTCTATCTCCTAAACTTATTCAACCTTTCTTCAGAAAGAGTATATATTTATTAGTTTATTACCTTACTGTTGGTTTATATTTATCAGAACAGAAGCTCCACAAAAGCTAGGAATTTATTTTGTTTATTTTTTTATCCTTAGTGCCTAGAAAAGTACATGAAACAGAGTAGAAAGTCAATTGATATTTGTGAAATTAAAAAAAATATGATTTTTGCTAAATTCCTTGGTTATTAGTGACCTAAAGAATGATTAGGTGAATATGGACTATATTTGCTACACACTAAACTTTGAATCACATGTTTGAAGTAAGCCAGCCAATGTGCTCTGCACTATTTAATTCCCAAATTCTATGAATTTTTTATACATGAGGAAAATAAGATTCAGAGACATTAGACCACCTGCTGAGATAATATAACCAGTAAATGGAAGAATCTGAATTGAATTCTGATTATCTAATTTGGAATAGTATACTTTTCTTGCTAGATATTTCATGTAATTAAAGGCATCAGTATGCTTTTCTTTTTCCATTTCTGGACCTAAGTGAAGTGAAGTGTTCAATTCTGGATGCCCATAATGGTTATAGAATTATGATGAAGGATATAAGAGGAACTATCCCACTTTTAAGACTTATATCTCTCAGAGAAACAACAAATTACATAAAGGATGAAAAAATGATCTATCAATGTTATGCCCCAATAATGGGTCTGTGATTAAAGGAGCGAGACTGATACAAAGTGAAGGTCAAGCAAAGCTTTATTTGATGCCAAGCATCAAGAATCAAACTGACTGGCCAGGGCCATGCCTCTTACAGAGAGGGCAACCTTTCTCTGTTTCACAGACTAGCTTTTAAGGGCAAAGGCCATGCGGTTGGGCCTGGCCATGCACAGGTAGCCAATGAGATTGTACCACACAGAGAAAGCTTCACAGTCATCCTAGGTGACCAACTGAATTACAATTTACCCTAGTAGACATTTGACCCAGCCTATTACCTTGGTCAGAATTGGTGCCCAAAAGGGGCCAAAGGGCGGGGCCCATACTCCTTGGCAACCAGGGAGACAGTATGCATCCCCCACTGATTGAATGTCTCCACCTGGCCTGACCCACCCTTGTATCTGGGCTTTGTTACCTGGTGCTGGTTTCCGGGACTTGTTTTTAAGTAAGTCCCCTAGGGAAAGGGGAGCAGGGACAGTTTAAGGGTTAAACAACAAGGTTATTGTTAAACTCAATGGAAGCCTCTGGCTAAAATATAAAAATGTTAAATAGGTCCTTACAATCAACAGTCACAGAAATGCAAAATTCCAGGCTTAATTATTACTCTAGATACTCCAAAATCTAATGTGGAGACATTTTTATAGAGATAATCTGCTGCAAAATATTTCAGCCCCCAAACTCTTTCCTGAGGTTTTTTTGAACAACAATTTTCTAAAGCTAAAGTATGAGAAAGGGCGATTGTAAATTAGAAAGTCTATAAAATGCCCTTATCAAAGTGTTCTATTTTGGAAATCTCTCCATATTCAAGCTATTGCACTCTGGCCTTTTAATTAAAAGATCAAGAAAAAAACTTAAATGAGCAAGATGACAAATTGGTGTTAAAATGCATTCCTGAATTCACTCATAAGATTTGTGTCCATTCCCTAAAACACTTGCTAAGCTTTTTAATGTCATTGATTTTACCAAGTGGAGAGCAACACTTACTGTCAGAACACAGCAGGGATGGCAAGTGAAATAACAATTTTATCAAACAGCACTTACAGCAACGAAACCAATGTGCTTGGACACCTTGGGTGTGTATCTTACAAGACAAACAAAGGTGATGGATGTTAGTTTGTTCCTTGTCCACTCTAGGTGAGAATGTAATGGTACATGCAGGTAACAGACACTTCCATCTGTTTTCCTAATGCACCTGAAATTTCTCTGTTTTCTTTCATATACCTTTGTCAAATAAAGAATTTAGCAAAATGACTGAAGTGATGATTTTAAAAGATATAAATTTTACTCTTTTACTTAATCCTTCCTTATTTTAAGTCAATTCTACATAATGAGAAAAAATGTCTAAATAATTAATGAAAGGAATTGGCACTTTATTCTTGGTAAAGTCTCCTTCATTTTAAATTAGAACCATTATAAAATACTTCAGTATATTACTTTTCTTTTGATTCTATTTAACATCGAATCATCACTTTATTACTTGATTTGTTATTCAAAATTCTCCTACCTGATTTTCACAACTCCAATTTTTTTTTTTTTGGTCCTCCAATTTATGCAATGCATGTGGCCAAATTAATAACCTTAAAACACGGTTCTAATCCTGTCATGATTCTCTTAATAATCCTTCAATGACTGGCATATCTTAATAAAACTCCAATTCCATAGCTTGGCATTCATTCATAAGCCTATTTGGTCTCAAACCACCTTATTGGGGCGCCTGGGTGGCTCAGTGGGTTAAGCCTCTGCCTTCAGCTCAGGTCATGCTCCCAGGGTCCTGGGATCGAGTCCCGCATTGGGCACTCTGCTCAGCGGGGAGCCTGCTTCCTCCTCTCTCTCTGCCTGTCTCTCTGCCTACTTGTGATCTCTGTCAAGTAAATAAATAAAATCTTAAAAAAAAAAAAAAAAGCACACCTTCTCAATGATAACTGGTACTTCTCTCCTGCCTATATTCACTCCCTTATCAGACCGGACCCCTCAACATTTTAAGACTACCTTCGCATTTTTTTTAATCCCACAAGGCCTTATTTCATTATAGAATTAAACTATTACAGACACTTTGCATATAGTTAGATTCATCATCTTTAACTCCAGAATAAGCCAAGCCATAAAAGTTTAAGTTAGGGTCAATTAGCAAAATGATAGTGTAACCTCTCTGAGAGGGATAAGATTATCCAAAGAGAGTATATCTAAAGAAGAAAAGTGCTAAGATTTATGGAAGACACTAAAGGTTATTGGAGCAAAATAAGAAACTCAAGAAAGAGTTCAAGAATGAATTAGTTGGGGGGAAATTTCAAGAAAGAAAGAAAGCAAAACAAACAAAACAAAACAAAAGTTCAACAGAGTAGGCCACCCATTAGGCAATAAAGTTTAGATGTATACCAAGGTAAAGAAAAACGAAGTGTGTATTAGATTTGTCCATGAAGAGATTATCAGTGTCTTTTTTAGAGGAATTTCTGTAGAGTGATGTTATCAAGGCATAGTGCAATGAGAAAAAAGTGACTGGTCCTGGGGGTGTTGAAGACCAGAAATTTGAAGCCTTTCAAGGATCTCAGCTGAAGAGGGGAAGATATAGCCTGGTATCTAAAAGCAGATGGGAAGATTGTTACTTATTCATTTACTCCCTGAGTGCAGGGGACTTAAATATATTTATACTTTTATAAGAAAAGAAAGAGATGAAGATATTGGGGAGAAAAAGAAAATATATTTATATATACTTATATATACTTTATATATATAATATATATAATAACCCAATATGTTTTTAAAAGTCTGTGTGAATAAATATGTAAATATATATAAATATGCAATTATATGTATATATTTTTATGTGTACCTATATATGCATGTGTATGTTGAGATATGCAAATCTACCTTTTACTCTGTAAATGTATAGAACAGTCTAGGAAGATGCATGACAAATTGTTAAGATTTGTAATCTATGGAGCTGGAGACTGGGGAAATTCTCCTGGGATCTTTATACATTCTCCCTTTTTCCTTGTTTCTTACCATTGTAGTAAAAATAAATTACATTTTGGCAAGAATAAAATAAGAATTTTTGGATTAAGGGAGAAGACAAACACTTTGGATTTTAAAAAAATATACAGATATCTGGGCTTCAGTCTGGGAAGTTGTTTAGTGAAGTGGGTTGCAAGGCCAGGGGAAGAGAGAGAGAAAGTGCTCTTCTAGACAAATGGACATAGACCCCAAAAGAATAATTTGAATCTAATAGCTATGTAGCTATTTGGATTAGATTTGGATTAATAGAGTAAAATCACTTATTTTTTAAATTATAGCTAACCTTAATGACCTAGGGTGAAATGAGTCATAAAGATAAACATCATTCATTGATTGAATGAATGAGTGAATGAATGAAAGATGGTACAAGTAATGATTTCTTGGGTTTAGTGTCCTGCTGTTAGACACCACATTTCTATTGGTGTTAGTGGCTATGAATATGTAGTGGGGAAGAAAGATCTATTAGAATAATCCTAAAGCAGAACACATGTGACATTTTAGAGAATACAGTAGTAACACTAAGGTTGGCCTAAAATGAGTCTTTTAACATTGGAATAAAGAATTGCTCTTGGGTATTGAGCGACATGCACAAATTGTATCTCAAGATCCTAGTCTATTAGTTCTGAAAAGTGTGTAAGTGTGTGTGTGTGGAATGGGGTAAGGTACATGCTGCAGTGTGAACCAGAATTAAATGAAGTGAAGTTTTCCAGAGAAATTCTAATGTTTAATATTATAGTTGAGATGGCAGATAACATCTAGCAATTGTTAACACTGCCTTTAGGGACTTCATATTGTTCTTCTTTAAGAAAGTAAATGTCTTCAAATACCTTATAATAGACACATTCATATTTACTTTCCTTTTCTTAGAGCAATATTCTAGCCATGTAACGATAAGTCAGGGCCCATAAGAGTTTTTTCATTTCTATTACTTATCTACTTTCAAATGATCTAACTAGTATTATATGTTAAAAAGAATATGTAACAGTCAGACTGCCTAAGATTTTAATTTCCTTATTTAATATTATTGGTATATATCTTTCCTCATCTTTATTATCCATTGCTGTCTCTTGATAGACCTACTTATTTCATTTTACCTTTCCCACATAAGCCAGGCTGCCTTTACATTTGAGATACAGCATCAATATAATGCTCATATCCTTAGAAAGTCTTTGCGATTTTAACTATGATTATCTTACAAGAAGTTATTTGAAAAAAATTCAGTATTTAAGAGTAAAGAAAAACTTTCATAATATGTTAAACTTCCTTAATGTGTAGGAAAGAATAATATGTAAAAGATACAAATATAAATAGTAAAAACAGAAACTAGTGAAAATTGTAAGCAAAGTCATATTTTGAGTTAATAAAGAGCAAGAGAATTTCTTTATTCAATGTTAACAAAAAAGAGCAAAGAAAATGTCAGCCCCGTGGATCTCTGGATGAATGCCGTGCATTGAACATATTGCTAAGCTTGGTAATTCTGCTACCCTAACATACTAATTAATAGTAATTATCTGCCTGTATGTAGTTCGTAAGTGTCTTGAAAATGATGATATTAAGTGCCTGGATGTCATTAGCCCCTTTCAATATATTTATTGCACATTTTATAGCTAGCCAAAAGTGGTAAGGAAATGTTTTTAAATATTTTTAAATTTCCAAAGATTTCAGCGATACTAATATATTTAACTAAGATTCTTCATATCACATTCGACCCAAATATTGGAATTTTTCTCACAGCTCATTAAAATAGTAGGTGATCAACAGAGAATAGACCACGTTATCAATTTTATCCACATTCATGGTAAATGATATACACATATATAATTAAGTAACCAGCTTTACTTTCACCAATTCAGATTACTTGTTCCTTTTATTAAAAACAACACGGAAACTATATTTCTACAGTGATTTAACAAACAAATAATTTATTTATTTTTTATTTACCAAATTACCGTCTGGAATTATGATTCCTACATGGATCTGTCCTCTCTGAGTCTCTCTTTCTAAAGGACACCTGACCTCACCTCGGCATTTTTAAATCTTGGCTAAAGAAAGAAAAAAGTCCCCCTGAAACATAAAAGCCATTTTACAGGCAGCAGGAGCTTAGATATTATTGAAGGTCATACTGTCACTGAAATGAGCTTCTCCTTCCTTTTAAAAATGACAATCAATGACTTGAATACAGCTTTTTTGCTTTGTTTTGTTTTGTTTTGTTTTTAACTAGAAAGAAAGAAATCACCTGCATTTCTAAGTTCTAACTCCTGCTATTCTAATTCGATTGATAGAGGAGAATTAAGACTTTTTTTTCTTATCTAATTCAGCCTCCAATCTGTTTTCCTTTTAATAAACCTAGACTAGAAATATGTATGCATTTGTGTGTCTGTGTGTTTGTATGTGTATTCATTTACGTTGAAGAGAAAGAAAAATTATTCTCTAAAAATCATTCACCTAAGGTCTTCTGGATGGACAAAGAATAAAATTTACATGAGACAGATTAAGAGGAGAGAAAAAGTTTTATTATGTGTACATGGAGACCCAATAAATAATAAAATTGAGACACAAAGAAATTATCGAGGCAGGCAGTTTTTATACACTGTTAAAAAAAAAAAGATAACAAATCTGTGAGGAACTTACAGGACAAAACAAACAAGGACTCACCATAAACTAAATTTGGGAGCTTCAATTAGTAAAAAATTCTAAACAGAATTTGAGCTGGGATAATAAATTAGTAAAAAGCAATGAGGGCTGTTTACACAAGCCTTCTGGACTTTCCATTTCCCATCTCTAGTGGTGAGCATGTCTTTCTACCTCCAGGTATAGGAAGGGTAACTTTCACATGGGAGGTTTACTTCCTCCTTTCAGTGGGACAGAGGAGGGTCTGAGTGTCCCTCCTGCTCAGGTTCTCTCTTAATAATCAATATACCAAAGCAGCACATTTTGGGCCAGGCTGTCCTTGGCCCCTATGATGTTATTCTTAGAGAATGGTTCAAACTCATTGGAAGTGCTTCCTGTCATGTTGTTGATGAGTGTATTCAGATAATGGATGGCAGGGCTTAATGAGAGCATTTTCGACATAATAGCAACCCCAGCTGTCACTGCTTTCGGGCAAGAGTCCTGCAGGGCTCGAAACCTAGTGATTGGTTGGTACTACAAGGGAGATTTGATTTAGGAGAGATCAATAGAACTATTCTCTTCCACAAATTTTATTATTATCCTTCCACCAGCTGAGCTGAAACATAAGATCTGATTGATTCACTACATTACTGTGTACTCAAACATAGGTCACTAGACAGTTTGTAATGTATACAAAGGGTGCGAACCTTAATTGTCTTAACCATCTAAGTAATTTCCATATCTCTTATTCAGGCTTTCTTTAGATTCAGGATTTGTGTTATGCCATTTGCGTTATGATTCCTTTATGGTTTAATTCACATAAGATAGAAGTAGTAAATAGTAACCATTCTCAGCATTTTAATTTTACCACTAGTCACACTTTTGAAAAATAATTGTATAGTGTTGAATATTGTGAAAACAAGAGATATGTGAATAACTCTTTTTCAAGTTGAGAGATTCTCCTCTATTCTTAGTTTACTGAATTTTAAATCTTCTTTGTATATTTTGAAATACAGCCTTTTATCAGATGTGTCTTTCGCAAATATTTTCTCTCAACCTGTGCTTGGCCTCTCATTTTCTTTACATTGTTTTTTACAGGGCAGAAGTTTTAAATTTTAATGAAGTCCAGCTCATTATTTATTTCTTTCATGGATCATGCCTTTGGTGTATCTAAAAAGTCATCGCCACACCCAATGTCTTCTAGTTTTCTCACATGTTATCTTCTAGGACTTTAATACTACTGAGTTTTACTCTGATCCACTTTGAGCTACTTGCAGATTTCAGTTCCTGATTCACTGTTCCCACCTCAGACTACTACTGTCATCAGTTTTAGCCACGTCAGTATTCTCCTAAATGACGCTATCATGAAATGATAGAGGGTAGTGGTTCCCCCTTTGCAAAGATCTTTTCTTCACACATGTCTCTTATGTCCATTCCCTATTGTAATATGAAATATTTTGATGTTACTAATAACTATGACATCACTGGAATCCCAATTTCAAGCATTTCAAGCCACATTTTCTTTCCAGTCAATACCATCCATACCTCCACTAGCAAGAATATCTTGGCCTCATCAGAACCCATAGTCCATTAACTGCTTTTTCAATGTCCTTAAAGACTGTTCAGTTGTTTTATATATAACCTAAAATACTACTCCTTTCTTTGTTTTAAGTAGTTGGCTAAAAGAAACTTTTTATCAATTCTAACCTTACTTCCCCAACTTATTTACATTAGCCCCTGAATGTGAACAGAGAAGACCAAAGCTATGCTGACTGGCCTATTATTTCCTCATTAAAAAATGAAAAAAAAAAAGAATCCTTCCTCTCACAGCTTAAACTAGGACCCTATTTATCTACATCTTACATGAAACATTCCTAGAAGAGTCATCTGTAGTCACTGTCCTAGTTTCTTACATTCCTTTTTGAATTTCCAAACAGGTTTTTGCAACAACCCTAGTCTCCCCTCCCCAGCACAGGTAGACACCACCCCCTACCACCGCTGTGCTAAGACATCTCTGACACTCCCATGACTTAAGGGGCACTAAATCCAATGGTAAAGTTTCAGCACCCCCTTTCAGAATAAAATCCTTACAAAAGCCTAAAACTGGCTTCCTTGATCTGCTCACTGTATACTTTCTAATTTCATTTTCTTTTCCCCCTACTATTGGCTTCACACATCTGCTTCAGCAAGCATTTTTACTGATCGTCACATCCATCAAGCACGCTGTCATACCGGCACTGCTGTTCTTCTTCCTCTTCCCCTAGAGTGGTGGCGTAATACACTTTTCAATAAATCACGTCATACGAATGAACAAAAATCTCTTATGTAGCCATATATACCGTCTTTTCATCTATATTAAGATATTTGTAACCTATATATAAAGTCTTCATAAAGATTACCTCATAGTTTATTTTTTAAAATCTCTATTATTATTTCATAATGCTTCAAGACATCTTGATTTGATTCGGGCACAAGGTATGAGTCAGTGCCAAGTCATTGATTTGAATTTCCAATTGTTCCAATACTACTTACTGAAGAGGTACTTTTTTAAGTGTTATTCATTTCCATCTTTGTTAGCTAGTAATCCTACTATGTATGGTTCTCCTTTTGAATACTTTACTTCACATTTCTCAATAATGGTACTATTGCCATTTTGGACTGGAAAATTCTTCATACGCAGGGAAAATCGTGTGTAAATTTTAGAATGCTTACCAACACCTCTGACCTCTACCTACTATATACTTACTTCTCATACTCCCTTTTCCTCAGACATTCAAGGTATTTCCACGTATTGCAAAATGTCTTCTAGGGGATCAAAATTGTCCCCAGTAGGGAACCTCTCTTCCTCTTGTTTATTTTTTAACCTTGGCCAAATCCATTATATCATAATGACTATCACTTCATAATAAATTTTATAACTAGCATAGCCAGGACTCTCAAGAATATAAAAAATAACTTTTTATATTGACATCGTGCCCCCTCAGTGAGCTAGCCTGACTTATCAATAAAGACATTGGCTTGAAATAACTTTTTTTTATTTTCTATATACATCATCATATTGCCCCCAATTGAGTTTATTCTTTACTCTTCAATTTTTTCTTTGCCAGACCATACTGGCTAGACACTATAGTGCAGTATAAAATAAAAATGGTGATAATTTCTCATTCTTGAGCTCAATGGGAAACTCTTCCAAACTTTAAGCATTACGTTATTGCCAACCTCTTCATTAAGTCAAAGAAGTGTAACTATAATCATAGCATACTAATAATTATTATAAGTTGATATATTTAAGATATTTTTTCTTTAACCATTGAGGTAATCATATGATTTTCTCCTTTAGGTTATTAATTTGGTTAAGGACAATGACTTTTAATTAAGGAAGAAAAATTTACATTAAAAGAATTGTTATTAAGTGTATGATTTGATAAATATTAATTCAGGTATATACCACTGAAACTAATGGCTTAATGAAGGTCCAGCATATTTGCATTACCTAAGAAAGTTTTTAATTTTTGTCAACCACCAACTCTCTCTCTCTCTCTCAGACAACCATTCTTCTGATTTATGTAACCATAGATTAATTTAGCCTATACTTGCATGTCAGATGGAATTTTACAATACATTCTCTTTTGTGTCTGGCTTCTTTCACTAAACACTATGTTTTTGAGATTATCTATCATGTTGTATATGTCAATAGTTTTATATATTTTACTGCTCAGTAAAATTCTATTTTATAAATATACCACAATTTGTTAACCTTTTTCATCTATTGATGGATATTTGGCATGTTTCAGTTTGGGACAATATAATTAAGGTCACTATGAACATTCAGGTACAAGTCTTTTCATGGAAGCATCCTCTTTTGTTTGTTTGTTTTTCCCCTTGGCAAGTACCTGTGAGTAGAAATGCTGGGTCATGCAATGCATATTACCTGTATTAAAAACTAAAAATGTTTCCTTAGTGACAGGATCACTTTACTGTCCCTCTAACAATATGAGAGTTGCAGCCCCTCTACATTCTTGCCAACAATTATTGATGTCACTTTTTAATCTTAGACATTCTAGAGTGTATAAAGTCATACTTTTTGTTAATTTTAATTTGTATTCTTCTGAAAAGTAATAATGTTGAACACCTTCTACAGTTTATTAGCCATTTACATATTTTCTTTTGGGAACAGTCCAAGTTTTCAGTCTTTTAAAAAACTGAATGTTTTTCTTTATGAAAGATTTGTAGCTGCATTTCATATACTCTAAAGTCAAGACGTTTTATAATCATATGTATGATGACAATTTTCTCTCAACCTGGGATCTTTTCTTTTCTTTTCTTTTTAAGTAGGCTCTACATCTAGAATGAACCCCAGCATGGGGCCTGAACTCACGACCCTAAGATCAAGACCTGAGTTGAGACCAAGAGTTGGACTCAATGGACTGAGCCATGTATACCTGGTCTTTCATCTTTTTTTTTTTTTTTAAGATTTTTATTTATTTAATTGACAGAGATCAGAAGTAGGCAGAGAGGCAGACATAGAGAGGTGGGGGAGGTAGGCTCCCCGCTGAGCAGAGAGCCCGCTGTGGGGCTCAATCCCAGGACCCTGAGATCATGACCTGAGCTAAAGGCAGAGGCTTTAACCGGCTAAGCCACCCAGGTGCCCTATGGTCTTTCATCTTTTAATGGTGTAAATTTATAATAAGTTTTTTTTTAATTTTGTTGAAGTACAAATAATCCATATTTCCTTTTATGTTTAATAATTTATGTGTTCTCTCAACAAATATTTTATAAATCTTAAATTTTAAATATACTGTCTTAGTTTTTGTACCTTTAGTTTTTATATTTAGGTCTATGATGTATCTCTAATTCATTTTTCACAAATTTACTGAGGAATAATATACAAATATAATAGTATATATTTAAAGTATACACTGTGATGATTTGAGATATATACACATACACATACAATGTGGGATGATTACTAAGATCAAGATAATTAACACATCTATCAACTCACATAATTTACTCTGTGCGTGTGTGTGTGTGTATGATGAGAATGCTTTAGATCTACTTTTCAGCAACTTTCAAGTATACACTACTATTAACCATAGTCACCATGCTGTCCATTAGATCCTCAGAACTTAGTCTTCTTATGACTGAAAATTTGTACCTATATCTTTGATCTCCTTCTATTTCCCTGCACCCAGTCCCTGACAATCACCATTTTATTCAATTTCTATGAAATCATTTTTTTTTTTCAAAAAAGTTTGTTTCCACATGTAAGTGATACCATGCAGTGTTTCTTTGTCTGACTTACTTCACTTAGCATAATGCCCTCCAAATTCATTCTTCTTTTTTTTTTTTTCCTAGTTTGAAAATGTCTAGACATCCAGTCTACTCCAATTCTCTCAGAATTTCTTAGCTAAGATACCCTTGTACCCACCCTCAAATGAGGCAAATTCCCTCCCAGCTTTTGCTGATAGTCTCAATCATCTATCAGAGATTTCCAAATATATCAACTAGAAACCTATGGATTATCCAGGCTTTAATTCAACAAAAAATATATGCACAACACAGTTGATGTTTTTTCATATATTTAGATTCATAGAAAGGTCATATATTTAGACTTATAGAAAGACCGTGTCAATTTTACTTTTTTTTTTTAACATGGTTTACCCTGTTTTACAGGGCAATTCACTGTGACATCACTACCTATGATATCACTACCACCATCTTCCCAGAGTTTCCATTGTCATTCTTGAATAATATTTTTTCAAATATCAAAATTACTGGTTGGCAATTATTTCCTTGCAGTCTTTTGAAGATATGATTCTATTGTCTTCCAGTTTCTACCATTTCTGTTTACAACTACCAATTGTTTGAGTATAATCTGTCTTTTTTGTCTAGTTATTTTTATAATGTTCTATTTGTCTTTAATTTTTAGCGACTTTACTAAACTGTATCTAGTTCTGAATTTTTGTTATCATTCTTCAGTTTGTCAAGCTTCTTGAATCTGAGACTTGATGTCTATAATGGTTAATTTTATGTGTCAACATGAATGGGTCATGGGATGCCCAAATATTTGGCCAAACATTATTTTGGATGTGTCTGTGAATGTGTTTCTCAATGAGATGGATACCTGAATCAACAGGCTGAGTAAAGCAGATTGCCCTCCTAATGCGGGCGTTATCCAATTAATCAACAACCTACATAGAACTAAAACCCTGAGTAAGAAAGAACTCCTCCTGTCTGACTATGAGTAGCTGAGACACCAGCAGTTCTTTTGCTTCTCAGACCTTCAGTCAAACCAGAACTCTACATCTGCTCTCTCGCATCTCCAGCTTGCTTACTTCTCAGTCTCCATAATCATTTGAAACAATTCCTTTTCTATCATCTATCTATCTATCTATCTATCATCTATCTATCATCTATCATCTGTCACCTATCTATCATTTATTTCCTCTTGGTTCTGCTTCCCTGGAGAACTCCACTAACATATCTTTCACCAGTTTAGAAATGTTCTCGGTATTATTTGCTCATTTTTTTTTTTTCAACATTCAATTTATTTATTTATTTATTTGAGAAAGAAAGGGACAGCAAGAGAGAGAGACAGAAAGAGAGAGGGAGAACACAAGCAGCGGGAACAACAGAGGGAGATGGAGAAGTTGGCTCTCCACCAAGCAGGGAGCCTGATGCAGGGCTGAATCTCAGGACCCCTGGGATCATGACCTGAGCCAAGGGCAGATGCTCCATGACTAAGCAACCCAGGCTCCCCTGCTCAATTTTTTTAATGCGTTTTCTCACATTTTTCCTTCTAGGATCCCATTAATACATTCATTACACCTTGTCATTATATTCTCTGTTTGTATGCTTCTTTATTTTTATTTCTATGTCTTCTAATGTTTAATTCTGGGTAACTTCTGACCTCTTACTTTTCTCTATCTTTTTAATTGTATATAATTTATTTTAAATCTTTCTTGACTTCACAATCTTGTTTGTCAGATAACCAAATTTAGAATTTCACTTGTTCACTCTATTTCTTTTCACTTGTTCCTTTTACATTTCTACTGTTTATATTTCAATTCAAGCTTTTATTTGCTTATGTATATTAAGCATATTTTAAATATTTTAAATACTCTAATTGATAATTTTAACATATGGCTCCTCAAAGGACCTGTTGCAATAGCTTCCCCCCCACCCCAGTTTTATTCCATATTCTCTTACCTTTATATGAGCTTGAATTTCTTTTCTTTTTTTTTTTTTTTTTTGCCAGGCATTCTATTTGTAATAAGTGTAGAAATAATTTCAGACTAATAATGATCTTATTTTCCTCTTCAAAAGTAAAACATAATTTCAGGGACCTGAAAGTAACCACAGGTACTTTTTCTGCTTCCGGATATTCAGATTATGAGGGGGAGTCATTTTGCTCATATTCTGACAGGGAAAACATCCAATTATTGTTGCTGTACTTGATGAGGCAGCCAAAAAGCTAAGATCTTTATCACAGACTCTCAAGCTATCTGTTCTGAAAATGTTTCCCAAAATTCAAGGTAAGTTCCAAACTATCTAGCTCATAATTCCATAATAAAGAAGTCATTTAATATTTGGGGGAAATTTGAAGCATACAGATAGGATTCCTTTATGAATGAAAAGGTCAGAAATATAACTGATCATTCTTAGGTAACAGAGCTGAGTGAAAAAAATAGATTTAAATATATTTATATCTGAATTTAAAATGTATACTCTTTTTATTTACTTCTATATAAATCACAGGAGATGCCTACAAAGTTGCAGACGCACTTCTAAATGCTTTAGGAATGTTAATTCTTTTAATCTCTTTAACAACACAATAAGATAAAATAGCATCTTATATATCTCCGCTTACAGATGAGGAAACAAGAGCATAGGTAACTATGTTACCCATGATAGGTAGCAGAACTCAGATTTTAATACAGGTAGGCTTGTACAGCATCCATGCTTTTAATCACTTTTCCCATAGGAGAGAATATCTCCATTAAAATAGAAGTTAAGAATATGAAGGTCAGAACTTATAATATCATAAATTAGTTTTATAATCTCTTTTCATACATCAATAATTTAATAAGTATACATTAAAAATTTACTTTATGCATGATGCCATAATACTAATTTATCTTTATTTGGAAAATTGTGTGGGAGTGTGTGTGTGCGTATGTGTGCATTGGAGGTAGTAAAAACATAGTTCAAATGAAATTATATATCACAGAAACTATGTTGCAAATAAAATATAGATTTATTAACCTTATATTAGGTATACAAGGCACATGCTAAATACTTGTACCATAGACTGTCATGAACAGCATGTTTTCTTCCCTGAGACAATTTGTACTACAGTTTGGAAAACACAGCAGAAGCACATTAAATGTTAAATAAATATAAAAAAATGTTCATTGTGTATCACAATATAGTATATTTTTGGTGATTTTCTACAGATGTTATAATTTCAAAATGATAGAGACCAGTTAATAACAATAGAATAAGAATGATAATGAGAAAAATATTCACAATGGTGATAATAGTGCTATTCTTTGTGCATTTAATAATTTACAGAACATTTTTCTTCCAAAAATAGGAAGATTTATATATCTTGTGGTAGTTGGTGGCAAAATTTATGCAGGAAAGTACATTGTTGTAGCATATAGTAGTGTTTGAATAAACTTCCACTGAAAAACTGAAAGAAAGGGACTGACTGAAGATGTAAAAGTAAGAAAGGAGAAAGAATATGTGGATGTCTATGAGCACTGTATCTATTGCAGTTGTATATAACAGTAGATTATTTTCACTTTTCTTCACTTGATTCAGTGAATATGTATGGGGTGTCCACAGGCCCAGGCAGCTATGTTCATGCATATATTTTACTTTATTCATTTGCCATAGAAATTGACCAAAATACACTTAATATGAAGTTTTACTACATATTAACTCAGAATGCGGCATATAAGGTTCTCTCTCTCCTGAACCTTACCAATTTTCCTACCAAGTTTTCTTCATGTTTTTTTAATTAAAGATATAAATTTTAACACAGTAATTGACCAAGATAGGGGTATGTGCTTTTAAAATATTTTTCTATTCAATTTATTAAAGAAAATTCAGGAGTTCTGTAGGTAGTCTTCTACAAACATATTTCATGGTATATACCTTGAATTAAAAATATTTTTAAGTTACCAAAATATTATCTATGGCAAAGTAATAGTATTTCAGATATCAAACTGTATATTCTTAGAGACTTGAAGAATTTTTGAAGGAAAGGTAACCCTAAAGATCGTCAGATCCAGCCCTTATTTTATCTAAGTGATGGAAAGCCAGGTAGAATAAATGTTTTATTGATTTATCACAGGCACTTAACATTTAGAAAGAAATTATCTTATTTTAATAAGAATTCTTTCCTCCAAAACCCCCCAAACCAAAAAACAAACAATAAAAAAAAGGCTTTCTTCATTTTATGTATCATTACTTTTAGAAGTGTTATGTTGAAATATTTGCTATGCCTTTATCATATTTAAATTTCAGCAACCACTTTAAGTTAAGATATGAATCTGGGTGGTAATATACTTTAAAGTGAATTAATAAACTCCCATGTAGCAGGAACTCTCTGAGTGCTATGCCCTCCCATTTGAGACAGTCATTGTAAACCAGTTGACTTAGGATAGCAATGACTTGCATATAACATTTATTTAACAAGCTCATATATAAATTTTACCTATGCTTTTCTTTTCTAAGCACCTTAGAAATAATAATTTATATAATTTTCATAATATCCTCTGAGTATTTGTACAGTTAGCATTTTGTAGATGGGAATGCAAAGACACAGAAACGATAAAGAACTTGCCCAAGTTCCTGCACTAGTAATTGAAGGAATCAAAAATTGGTCTGTGAATAAGCCACTACTTTAAGCTTTGCTTCCGAGTGTTTAACTTAACTTTTAAACTTCTCTGACCCTTCTTTCGCAATCTCATCCCACTCCTTTTTACAAAGATTTTATTAAAAACCCACAGGGTAGAAAGTTTCCACAGAAAATATAATTTTCTAAGACAAAAGCCGTTGTTTTGCCAAGTCATCAAAAACTGGCTGGCTGACACCCAGGAAAATTGAACTTGTTAGTATGCAAACATTAACAGAGTACAGGAGGTTCTTTGAGGGAGATGGTAGCAAATACTGTGTGCATTTTAAAGCATTATATGAGAATTAGATGTCTCTGGGATATAATCCTTGTTTCGGGCTCATCTTCCTCAGAATCCTCTTTTGTGTCATGCCCCATAAAGGAACATTGGAGTGGAACATTCAAGGACAAATATGATGCATATAAATGTTTTTTTTTTAGAAACTAGAAGTATAACTCCCCCCAAAATTCCACTTAAGGCTGTCAAAGTAATTTTGTTATTTCACTGCTTATGATGGTACTATAAAGACAAATGACTCAATCTTAAATTTTGGTTTTGGATGTATTGAATGAATAACTCAAAGAAACGGGCTCATAAGTGCCTGACAACAGACACAGAAAGAGTTTTCCTGAAGAGAAACTCTCCTCGTACATGCTGGTGGAGATTTGGAGGTCCCCAGAACACAAATAGATCTGGCTGATGAGTGTGTTCTGCACACCTCCTTCTTGACCCCTTTCTTTGTCCCTTTTCATCTTTGTTTAGGCACAGAAAGAGCTCTGTTGAATAACACATGGGCTTTATTCTGGTGAGACAATGATACAAATACAACAGGGTTTTTTTCTTCCAGGTACTTCCTTCTGAAGAATTAAACTTAGTCTTAAAAAAACAAAAGGCAAAATCACTCACCTTCTTTGGAGGTAACCAGGTAAGATGGTCTTTGGGGACTGGCCTCCTTGGAAGAGAACTCTGAGGAAGAGGGGTTGAGGTACGATAGGAGATTCAAAAACAAAACAAAACAAAAACAGATAAAAGCCAAGGATTACAAAATATTCTACATAGCTATCTGAACCTATAAGTGCTAAAGTACTCAGTAGGAGGAGTACAGAAATGTTATCTCTAGGCTACAAACTTTCTGGCTGATTTTTGAAGGGCTACTGATTAGATTCTTTTTTTTTTTTTTTTAAAGTACAGTATCTGTGTAACCCCCTAGATATACCATAAAAAAACAAAACTTAACAGCGCTCTTGCCCCATTACTAGAAATAATATTGTTATAGAAGCAATATTTGAAAAGGACACATTATTTGATATTTTGGAATGCAGACACCATTAGTTCATTAATATTTGTGCATTACACCTGCCAAGTTTAGAGACTTTCATATTAATTATCTTCCTTTAACATAAAAATAAAAAAAAAGTAGTAAAACGCAGATTACAAAGCCAGCAAAGAAAACATTGCCCCCATTTTATAGGTAAGTTCTGAAGATGAGTTACTCAGAGATGTTAGCTCAAATATCTATTGTTTTTGATGGAAAAGCAATCACTGGATGGGATGGAAAATGGAATGGCTCTCACACTTTTCGGGTCAAGTAGATGTTTAGTCTGTCACTAAAAAAAAATGTTCTTGCGAAATACAAGTTTTTAGGGCGGAAATATCACTAGAAAAAAAAAAAGCAGCCTTGATAGCAACACTAACTTAGATAATAATTCCATAGGACACAAAGTACCCCAGCAACAATATTTTTACCTTTAAGGCTGTTGCTGGTGTCAGAATTCTAGAAGCACCTCTCCAAATAACAATGCATAACATAGATGTTGATCATGAGTTATATATAAAATTCAATTCTTATTCTTTCACACTATAATTATTTATTATATATACAAAAAAGTAAAATATTTCTTTGATCATTCAGAATTACATAATTAAACAGAATTAGAAAGCATAAATTATATTCTCCAAAACCATCCCATTAAAGAAAATATTAAGGTATATCTTATTCTGATGGAGACACCTAAAATATTTTCATGCAGATTTACACTGGTATTATCATAAAATGTGTGTATGTGTGTGTGTGTGTGTGCGTGTGCAGACACATATGTGCACCTGTATATGTAGTGTGGTAGCAGGGATAAATATAAATTTATGTATTATATATAAATCCATTAATAACAACTTGTAGTCTGAATTTTTTAATAATAGTACATTAAACAATAATACCAATCAATTTTTGGAGAAATTAATTAATCAGTGTTATTCACATGGTTAATAATATGTTCTATTTTGGAAAAAAGTATACTTTCTGTTAATTATGTAAAGAAAATGATACAATAATTTCCTTTTCAGAAAGGAAAGGTTAGTAAGTGACTCAGCCAGAAGAATCTTTACATATATAGATAAAAAATACAGTGTGGAAATTTTAGGGTTAAGCATTGCATTGTCACAAAAGCCTTAGAAACAAGGTAAAAATGTCAGTTCCAAACTGCATTTCATATTACATTGGAAAATATAATTAATTGGGCATATGCAGTGCAAGTAGAACTGTTGATAAGCACATTCTTAAAAGGTATGTAGAGTGATGTAGAAGTTAATTTAATTAGCAGTTTAAAGTCTGACAATTTCTACCCCAAAATTTTGGCCTGTCAAAAGTTAACAATCATCTTTCTTAATCTAGCAAACTCAATATGACACTGAACAATTTTGAATGACACTAACTTTTTCTGTATAAATTATATGAAGCATGCCATTTGATTTTTTTATGTAAAATATGAAGGCATCCAAAGACAAAAATGATGCATAATATGGAAAGATATCACAAAAATAAAAATATTATTGGTAAAATAAAAACTTTAGAGAAATGTCACTAACTTTATTTTTATAGATTCTTTCAATATCCTTACCCAAGGAGTAAATTTTATATTTCTGTAGGTTGACAAGATTTTTAAGACAAGTAAAAAAATCAAGAAGTATCTATTGAGTGTCTTCCATATTTTCTAAACAAAAGATCTGTGAGAAGTGAAAAAGCCTTTTCAATTCCTGGCACTAACATATTCATATTTTTTCACTTCTCTTTTTTAGCTATACATGGGCTTTCCTACCCCTCACCCACCTGCAGAAATACCCTAGAATCCAGCTTCATCACAAAAATCACACTCATGCAACCACCAATTATATCAAGAAACAGAAATTTTCCAGCATACTAGACTTCTATTTATGACTTCTCAAATATGTTCCCTATTCTGATTTTTACTATTAAAAAGTAGTTTTCCTGTTTCCAACTTCATATAAAAAGTATCATACTATATGCATTGTTTGTATCTGGATACTTTTGATGACATTGTGAGATTAATTCATGCTATTAGAAATTAATAAGTTTGTTCATTTTCATTTCTCTGTTATTCCATTGTATAAAAGCACCATAATTATTTATCCACTTTAATATTTGTGGGCATTTGGGTGTGGGGGTTATTAAGGATATTGTTACCATGAGTATATTTGTACATTCTTTGGTGAACATATGTACATTTTGGAGGAGGTTTAAATCTAAGGGTGAAATGATTGATTCATTTATCAAGGTTACTAATCTTTTTGTCTGATATATCTAATCTGCTACTAAGTAAATTCAGGATACTTCCATCTCAGTCATTGTAGTTTTTCAGCTCTACTAGTTTGATTTTGGTCTTTAAAAAGAATGTCTTCCATGTATTATATTTTATATATAATATATTATATTTATATTATATTTTTGAAAAGAAGGTATAGAACTATTAAAATGCATTTAACATTCTTTTCTAATTCTAATATCCATATCAGCTCTGAAATCTTTTGGACTGATTTTTCTTTAGGTCACATTTCCTCCTTTGCATGCCTGGTAATCTTTGGATATCAGACATTGTGAATTACACTTTGGGGGGATTTTTTATTATTATTTTTTTACTATTATTCTTGAGTTTTAGTCTGGACACAGTTAAGTCTCTGGAATATTTTGATAAATTTTGGTCTTGCTTTTAAAATGTGTTAGGTGGAACCAGAAAAATTTTCAGTCTATGGTTTGTTACTCTACACAATAAAGGAATACACATTTGAGTACTTTATGCAGTGTCCTCATTGAACTATTAGGTTTTCTGGTCTGTGCAGTGGAAACAGGCACCATTCTTACCCTTGTGTGACAATGATTACTGTTCCTTCTAATTCTTTCAGATGGTTCTTTTCCTACTCCCAGGAAGTCTCCTTATACAAATACATTTACCAATCCTCTGTTTAATTGTTAAATTCTCAGAAGCAGGGAAGGAGTGATATTCTGCATATATCCTTGGGTGTCTCTTTGTGCAGCTCTCTATTTGATTCACATTTGGATAAAAATATAATTATAGGGGTTCCTGGGTGGTTCAGTGGGTTAAAGCCTTTGCCTTCTGCTCAGGTCATGATTCCAGGGTCCTGGGATGGAACCCCACATCAGGCTCCCTGCTCAAGTAGGGAGCCTGCTTCCCCCTCTCTCTCTGCCTACTTGTGATCTCTGTCTGTCAAATAAGTAAATAAAATCTTTAAAAAAATACATAATTATACAAAACAAACACTTTTGAGAAGTGTGCCTTCAGAATATTGCATTGTATGTATATAGCACAATTCATTTATAGTTTTACAGTATAAAAACCTAATCTTACATGTAAAGGATCTGGATAAAGAACAGCAAACAAAGCCTAAATCCAACAGGAGAAAAGAAATATTAAAGATTAGAGCCCAAAAAAAATTAGAACAGATCAATGAAACTATGAGTTGTTTTTTTTTAAAAAATAAGAGTGATAAAACCCTAGCCAGACTTATCAAAAAGAAAAGAGAAAGACCTCAAATAAATAAAATCATAAATGAAAGAGATCACAACCAACACCCCAGAAATACAAATAATTATAAGAACATATTATGAGCCAATATACACCAGCAAATAAGGCAATCTGGAAGAAATGGATGCATTCCTAGAGAAGTGTAAACTAAAAAAACTGAACCAGGAAGAAATAGAAAACCTGAGCAGACTCATAACCAGCATGGATATTGAAGCAATAATCAAAACTTTTCCAATGAACAAGAACCCAGAGCCATATGGTTTCCCAGGGGAATTCTACCAAACATTTAAAGAAAAATTAATACTTTTTCTTTTGAAGCTGTTTCAAAAAATAGAAATGAAAGCAAGACTTCCAACCCCATTGTATGAGGCTAGCATTACCTTGATCCCAAAACCAGAAGAACCAAAAGGGAGAATTACAGACCAATATCCCTGATGAACATGGATGTAAAAATTCTCACCAAGATACTAGCCAATAGAATCCAGCAGTACGTTGAAAGGATTATTCATCACAATCAAGTGGGATTTATTTCTGGGCTACATGGGTAGTTCAACATCCACAAATCAGTCAATGTGATGCAACATATTAATAGTAGAAAGGACAAGAACCATAAGATCCTCTCAATTAATGGAAAAATAGCATTTGACAAAATATAGCATCCTTTCTTGATTAAAACCCTTCACAGTGTAGGGAAAGAGAGACCATATCTCAATATCATAAAAGCCAGCTATGAAAAACTCACAGTGAATATCATTCTCAATGGCAAAAACTGAGAGCTTTTCCCCTAAGGTCAGGAACCTAACAGGGATGTCTACGGTTACCACTGTTATTCAACATAGTACTAGACATCCTAGCCTCAGAGATCAGACAACAAAAAGAAATAAAAGTCATTCAAATTGGCAAGAAGAAGTCAAACTCTCACTCTTTGTATATGACATAATACTCTATGTGGAAAACCTATAAGATTCTACCCCCAAATTGCTAGAGCTTACAGGAATTCAGCAAAGTGACAGGATATAAAATCCATACACAGAAATCAGTTGCATTTCTATACACTAACAATAAGACAAAATAGAAATTAAGGAGTCAATCCCATTTACAATTGCATCAAAACCACAAGATGCCTAGGAATAAACCTAATCAAAGAGGCAAAGATTCTGTACCCAGAAAGCTATAGAACACTCAGGAAAGAAATTGAGGCAGACACAAAGGGATGGAGAAGCATTCCATTCTCATGGTTTGAAAGAACAAATGTTGCTAAAATGACTGTTCTACCTAAAGCAATCTACATATTTATGCCTACCCCTATTAAAATACCATCAACAATTTTCACAGAGCTGGAACAACAATCATAAAATTTATATGGAACCAGAAGAGAACCCAAATAGCCAGAGGAATGTTGAAAAGGAAAAACAAACCTGGTGGCATCACAGTCTGGACTTCAAGCTCTATTACAATGTTATAATCATCGGGTGCCTGGATGGCCCAGTGGGTTAAGCCTCTGCCTTCAGCTCAGGCCATGATCTTAGGGTGCTGGGATCAAACTCCACATTGGGCTTTCCACTCAGCATGGAGTCCACTTTCCCCTCTCTCTCTGTCTGCCTCTCTGCCTACTTAGGATCGATCTTTCTCTCTCTCTCTCTCTCTTTCTGTCAAATAAATAAATAAAGTTTTTTAAAAAAAGCTGTCATCATCAAGAGAGTATGGTACTGGCACAAAAACACACAGATCAATGGAACAAACCAGGCACTCAGAAATGGACTCTCAACTTATGGTCAACTAATCTTTGACAAAACAGGAAAGAATGTCCAATGGAAAAAAGGCAGACTCTTCAACAAATGTGCTGGGAAAATTGGACAGCTACATGCAGAAGAATGAAAGTGGACCACTTTCTTACACCATACACAAAAATAAACTCAAAATGGGTGAAAGACCTAAATGTGAGACAGGAATCCATCAAAATTCTAGAGAACACAGGCAGCAACCTCTTTGACCGCCTCTGCAATTTCTTCCTAGACACATCTCCAGATGCAAGAGAAACAAAAGCAAAAATGAAGTATTGGGATTTCATCTAGATAAAAGCTTTTGCACATCAAAAGAAGCAGTCAACAAAACTAAAAAGCAGCCTGCAGAATGGGAGATGATATTTGCCAATGTCTTATCAGATAAAGGGCTGGAATTCAAAATCTATATTAAAAAAAATATCTTATCAAACTCAACACCCCCCCCCCAAAAAAACAAAAAAATCCACTCCAGAAATGGGCAGAAGACATGAATAGACATATCTCCAAAAAAAGACATACAAATGACCAAAGACACAGGAAAAATTGCTCAACCTCACTGAACATCAGGGAAATTCAAATAAAAATTACAGTGAGATACCACCTCACGACCAGTTAGAATGCTAAAATTAACGACTCAGAAAACAACAGATGTTGGCAAGGATGTGGAGAAAGGGAAACCCTCTTACACTGTTGTGGGAGTGCAACCTGGTACAGCCACTCTGGAAAACAGTATGGAGGTTCCTCAAAAAGTTAAAAATAGAACTACCCTATGACTCAGTAATTTCACTACTGGGTATTTATCCAAAGGAGAGAAACACAGTGATTTGAAGGGGCACACATACCTCAAAGTTTATAGAACCAATGTCCACAATAGCCAAACTATGGACGAGCCCAGATGTCCTCTGACGGATGAATGGACAAAGAAGAGGTGGCGTGTATATACTATGAAATATTACTTGGCCATCAAAAATAATGAAATCTTGCCATTTGCAATGACATGGAGGGAACTAGATGGTATTATGCAACCAAAATAAGTTAGTTAAAGAGAAATACCATATGATTTCACTCATATGTGGGATTAAAGAACACAGATGAACATAGGGGAAAGGAAGGAACAATAAAATAAGATGAAAATTGAGAGGGAGATAAACCATAAGAGACAATGAACTGTAGGGAGGAAACTGAGGGTTTCTGGAGGGAAGGTGGGTTGGGAGAAGAGATAATTGGGTGATGGGCATTAAGGAGGGCACTTGATGTAATGATCACTGGATGTTATATGTGAGTGATGAATCCCTAAGTTACCTCTGAAACAAATTAAAAGAAAGAAGGAGGAAGAGGAGGAAGAGGAGGAGGAGTGAGAGGAGCAACAACAGCAGCAGCCGCCGCCAAAGCAGGAAAACTTCTGTTCAGTAACCAATGCTTTACTGATCTATCTTATTTGAAAAGATTTAGATATCCTATGAATTCAATCAAAGTTTATCACTTAATTTAGCACAATTTTAAAATTCCAGTTTGCTAAAGATTTTGAAAGCCATGGGCCCTTTTATGTATTTAACCTACTTGTTTTTATCAATCACCCATGAAAACGTTATGAGACAGAAACAGTAATTATTTTCAGTTATGTTTTTGCTGATACAATGCAACAGAAATAATGCAATCTCCTTTGACCTTTACTAAACTTTCATAGAATAAAAGTTTTAAACTAATGCTGAAAAAAAGATACAAAATGAATAAAAAAGATAAACAATTAAACCCTTCAATACAGAAACACACAGGTGGTTTGCAGAGGGAAGGTGATGAGTGAAGTAAATGAAGGGGATTTAGGGGTACAAACGTTCAGTTACAAAAATAAGTCACGGCCGTGAAAAGTACAATATAAAAAATGTAGTCAATAAAACGCTAAAATTTTGTTTGGTGATAGATAATCATTACGCTTATCAGAGTGAGCACTGAATAATGTAGAGAATTGTTGAACCATTATATTGTAGACCTGAAACTAATAAAACACTGCATGTTAATTATACTTCAATAAAAAGCCACAATGAACTGATAAAAAACAAAAAGTTAAACAAACAAGAATAAGGATTTATATCAAAACCTATGCTATAGTTAAGGATTAGAATTATAATTTGACATACCTTGTTTTATATTTCCTTATCAATGTGTCCTACATGATATCAGAAAAGAAGGCAACATTTACAGGATGAAAGTTTACATAGTTTATACAGTTTATAATAGTAAAAACATGTAAAAATCTAGAAATCCAACAGTTGGAGACTTCTTGAATGGATCATTATATATATATATATATAAACATTTAAAAGGTCAATAATAATAATAATAATAATAATAAATTTTAAAAAATAAAAAAATAAAAGGTCAATAATAATGTAATCATTGAAAAGTGTTTTTTTTAATTTTTTTTATTTAGATCTTATTTATTCATTTGACAGACAAAACCAGTGCTTTTTAAATCTAAATTTAGTAACAAGAAACAATTATCACATTATATCAATAGGTAGGCAAAAAAGATGCCAAATGTTCATACTACTAATCCATTGTAAACAAAACTGCATGAAGGTTTACATATGTATTAGTATTTATCTAGTGTGTATGTAAAGAATAATATCTGGAAAAATGCTCACTACATAATTAGCATATTAATAGCTTACAAAGATAATGGTATTTTTATATTATTCCTTATATATTTTTGTATTATTGAATCTTTATGAGAAATATAAATCATTTTATTATCAGAGAAAACAATAAAATTACTTTAATGAAATAAAATAAATCTCAAAGTTGTTTTCAGTAGACATAAAATTAGTAGACATAAAATGTTATTAGTACATTTATATTTTCAAATATATTTTGTTTACTTTGTACATGCTTTGTAATTGGTTATTATTCATAATATTTGGGACAATTAATAATTATCTTCTTTGATTAATAATTTTAATACTTAAAAAGATGTGCTAATGAAGAAATTCAGGTATATTTTATCTTTTATTTTCCAAGTAAAATATTTTTACTACTCTTAATTTTTTTTTATATGTATGATACTCTGGATTTTGTTCAAGGCACATGCTAGCTGTGTGAGAAAATACCAGGATAAAAAGGCCTGTGTGACTATATACCAGACTTTCCTGTAAAAGTAAGGAATAATATGAAATCAAAATGCATATAAGCCAAAACATTCTGTCATTTTTATTTTCCATATCCTTATTTAATTCATTTATATGATTCAAATTTTTCAAAAAAAGATTGAATATAATCTCCCTCCAATTCCTAGTATTCAGCCTTCTAGTAATGATTCTCTTAGGAAGCTCTATCATATGCACACATATACAAGTAGTGCAGACACACACACACACACACACGTGTGTACCCATATAATCTTTTCCCTTATTTTTTATGTCTTGTTTATTCTGTATCTTGCTTCTTTTCATAAAAACATATTATTCAGAATTTTTTATCTTGGCATATAAAATTATCTATTGAAAATATTTCTATTTAGCTTTATCTTTTTGGTGGCTATTTAGATTATTTCCACTAACTTGCTATTACAGTGTGATAATGAACAATCATGAGTACATATATTTGTATTATACTCATCTCTATTTTACACAAAAATTCAGTGTCTTTGGAGCAGATATTTTAGTTGAAATTTACAACACGCTGACCCACCCTAGGGTGTCTACCTCAATAAAAATTGTTTCACTGATGTTATAAAATTATGATTGGTTCTCAACAAAACATATCTTTGCAACATTCCCCCAACAGGTACATTACCTGGAAGAACATGAGGGGTATTTTGTTAGATAATACAATACTTTTCATGTTTTTCAATGTAATCATTATCCAGTTTATCAGATTTCACTCAAAGCTTGGACATTTAAATTAGTAATTTTTATTTTTGTGCAGAGGTTAGGCTCATCTTGTGAATTATCTGTCAAATATCTAGAAGATTCCCTTAAAACAAATCAATGTATTTTTTTGTCCTCTAGATTCATTCTTGAGGCTATTTTTTTTTTTTACTCTTATCCTTTTCTTTCCCTATTATTAGACTTGAGCCAGTCTGAAATGTAATCCAACTATAAATGCAACTTGGCTGGACTAAAAAGTTTTGTTTTTTTTTTTTTTTTGGTATTAAAAAGTCTCAGTGACAATAACGCATTATTGGTGAGATACTGGAAGCAAAAGCAGTGGGATATAGCAGTAGGTTTAGCTTTATGCATGTTTCCCCAACCTCTTTGAATAAAGACTGCACATTTGTATACTGATGACAGAATTAATAGGATGTATTTTGTTTTAGAAAAACATTTAAAACATCTTATATAGAGTATAAACGCACCAAAATGGAGATATTTTTCTACTTCTTGACTCATGATGATAATCAGCACATCTTTGCAAATATGTGCTCAGTTCTAGAGATGTTCTTGAATGACAAGTACACATTATCCCCTAGCTCTTTGGGCAAAAGCATTATTTCAACATTAACATGACAGTATTTGTCATCCATGAAAATATACTTAGGTTTGGAAATAAGAATTTTATGTTCTGCAAGGAATTTATGTACTGAAATTTAACCACACAAAACACCTTTTAAAGAATTGTTAGAATGGTTTAGTCATGGCTGTCTTCTGTTGAGAAAAAAATACAGTATAAATTGAATTCTACCATGATAATTGAAGGGCTATACTTTGTATTTGAGGTAGCCACCTAAAAAATTGCCCAAATCGTATTTAGGTGAAAAAGAGGGACATTAACCAAATACCTTTAGAAATGATACTAAAATTTATGCCCTTACATAGTTTTCTATCTAACTCAGATATCTATGGCATTCATAATTTAAAATTATTTAAATCTTTTTTAAGTCTCTTTTCTTCATTCAAATTATTTTACTCTTTCATCAGTGGATTATGCAATGTGATACTATATTATAAATCTTTGAGAAGGGATGATTCATGAGCCATTAAAAAAATCCAGTGTAAATTAAAGTCCCAACCTTATATCCCTTGTCTTCGAATTGACCTCCTTCCAAAATAAAGATTGCTCAGACATTTTTTGTAACATCATGAACAGTTAACCAACTTTATCAGTGTTGAGAGAGATTAGCTAAAACTAATTCTCTGCAGGTCCTAGAAATAATTATGACATTTAAAGAATGACATTAACAAGTCCAAATGATTGTGTTTTTTTGTTTTTGTTTTGTTTTTTAATTGATGAGGCTGTTGTATTCTAGGCTACATTTACCCTTATCCCATATATTCTGTATTATGAAACGGTTGTAGTTTAAGAGGGTCTCTGAAAAATAAACATACAAATAACAAAAAATAATAATAATTGTTCTACTAGTTTCTAGTAGCACCTGCTAAATATGACACTGAAAATCACAGCAATCTCTTTGGCTAGATTTAGGAATGACCCCATGGCATTTGCATATGCACTGCACTGTCATGCAATAAGTAGCATGGCGATACTGCCCGGAGTTGCCAATGCTAGTTTTACATCTCTGCTTGCCACAGACCTTGAGTTCCCAACCCTAGCCTTCAGTCTTATCCCCCCTCAGCAGAAATAGGAATTTCTGCCTTATATTAACAAGTAATTGGGATATTTCCCTCTTCCCATTCAATTGTCTTTTTAGACATCACATCCCAGGTCACAACACGCTTGCTCGCCCACTCCTGCCTGGACGTAGCCTCCAGCATTAGCCCCTGCCATTTGACCTTCACTGGCTTAACTTTTGATCTTGACCTGAGTCCATCACTTCTGGCTTCCAAAGTTTCCTCTTTTCCTGGTTTCCTTAGTATCACTGACTGATATTCAATTGTCTTTGCATGTTCTTCTTGCATTAATTATTATAAAATAAGAGTATTACTTGATATTTATGCTAGGGGCTAGGGTCTCTTTTCCTTTACACTGTAAAGTGGGATCATGTAAGCCAACAGGGGTTTATGGTTTTACTTATTAGCTACGTGCTGTGAACTCACACATCTTCATCTCCATACTGATCCCAAAAGGCTACCTACTTTTTCTCTTCTCTTAGGGGTTTCATAATTATTATTATTATTTTTAAAGATTTTATTTATTTATTTGACAGAGAGAGATCACAAGTAGGCAGAGAGGCAGGCAGAGAGAGAGAGGAGGAAGCAGGCTCCCTGCTGAGCAGAGAACCCGATGCGGGACTCGATTCCAGGACCCTGAGATTATGACCTGAGCCGAAGGCAGCGGCTTAACCCACTGAGCCACCCAGGCGCCCCTTCTCTTAGAGGTTTCAGAGAAATCTCATGTTCAACATGTTCAAAATGAACCAAAATACTTAAAACTATGTAATTTATTTCAAGCTTTATCGATTTGTCCAAGTCAGAAACCTGGGAATTAAGGCTTATTCTTCTTCGCTTATTTTGAACACTCATCAATAATTCCTATCTCTTTAATAATCCACTTTTCTATATGTTCATGCTATCTCTTGTCATTTACCTCCTGATTTTTTAAATTTTTTTTATAAACATATATTTTTATCCCCAGGGGTACAGGTCTGTGAACCATCAGGTTTGCACACTTCACAGCACTCACCATAGCACATACCCTCCCCAATGTCCATAACCCCACCCCCCTCTCCAGACCTCCCTACCCCCAGCAACCCTCAGTTTGTTTTGTGAGATTAAGAGTCACTTATGGTTTGTCTCCCTCCCAATCCCATCTTGTTTCATTTATTCTTCTCCTACCCCCTTAATCCCCCATGTTGCATCCTGATCTTTGTTTTTTTTTTATATATAATTTTTTATTTTTTATAAACATATAGTTTTATCCCCAGGGGTACAGGTCTGTGAATCACCAGGTTTACACACTTCACAGCACTCACCAAAGCACATACCCTCCCCAATGTCCATAATCCCACCCCCTTCTCCCAAACCCCCTCCCCCCAGCAACCCTCAGTTTGTTTTGTGAGATTAAGAGTCACTTATGGCTTGTCTCCCTCCCAATCCCATCTTGTTTCATTGATTCTTCTCCTACCCTCTTAACCCCCCATGTTGCATCACCACTTCCTCATATCAGGGAGATCATATAATAGTTGTCTGTCTCTGCTTGACTTATTTCGCTAAGCATGATACGCTCTAGTTCCATCCACGTCATTGCAAATGGCAAGATTTCATTTCTTTTGATGGCTGCATAGTATTCTATTGTGTATATATACCACATCTTCTTGATCCATTCATCTGTTGATGGACATCTAGGTTCTTTCCATAGTTTGGCTATTGTGGACATTGCTGCTATAAACATTCGAGTACACGTGCCCCTTTGGATCACTACGTTTGTATCTTTAGGGTAAATACCCAATAGTGCAATTGCTGGGTCATAGGGCAGTTATATTTTCAACATTTTGAGGAACCTCCATGCTGTTTTCCAGAGTGGCTGCACCAGCTTGCATTCCCACCAACAGTGTAGGAGGGTTCCCCTTTCTCCACATCCTCGCCAGCTTCTGTCATTTCCTGACTTGTTGATTTTAGCCATTCTGACTAGTGTGAGGTGATATCTCATTGTGGTTTTGATTTGTATTTCAGTGATGCCGAGTGATATGGAGCACTTTTTCATGTATCTGTTGGCCATCTGGATGTCTTCTTTGCAGAAATGTCTGTTCATGTCCTCTGCCCATTTCTTGATTGGATTCTTTGTTCTTTGGGTGTTGAGTTTGCTAAGTTCTTTATAGATTCTGGACACTAGTCCTTTATCTGATATGTCGTTTGCAAATATCTTCTCCCATTCTGTCAGTTGTCTTTTGATTTTGTTAACTGTTTCCTTTGCTGTGCAAAAGCTTTTGATATTGATGAAATCCCAATAGTTCATTTTTGCCCTTGCTTCCCTTGACTTTGGCATTGTTCCTAGGAAGATGTTGCTGCGGCTGAGGTCAAAGAGGTTGCTGCCTGTGGTCTCCTCAAGGATTTTGATGGATTCCTTTCGCACATTGTGGTCCCTCATCCATTCTGAGTCTATTTTTGTGTGTGGTGTAAGGAAATGGTCCAATTTCATTTTTCTGCATGTGGCTGTCCAATTTTCCCAGCACCATTTATTGAAGAGGCTGTCTTTTTTCCATTGGACATTCTTTCCTGCTTTGTCGAAGATGAGTTGACCATAGAATTGAGGGTCTATTTCTGGGCTCTCTATTCTGTTACATTGATCTATGGGTCTGTTTTTGTGCCAGTACCATGCTGTCTTGATGATGACAGCTTTGTAATAGAGCTTGAAGTCCGGAATTGTGATGCCACCAACGTTGGCTTTCTTTTAAATATCCCTTTGGATATTCGAGGTCTTTTCTGGTTCCATATAAATTTTAGAATTATTTGTTCCATTTCTTTGAAAAAGATGGATGGTACTTTGATAGGAATTGCATTAAATGTGTGGATTGCTTTAGGTAGCATAGACATTTTCACAATATTTATTCTTCCAATCCAGGAGCATGGAACATTTTTCCATTTCTTTGTGTCTTCCTCAATTTCTTTCATGAGTACTTTATAGTTTTCTGAGTATGGATTCTGTGTCTCTTTGGTTAGATTTATTCCCAGGTATCTTATGGTTTTGGGTGCAATTGTAAATGGGATTTACTCCTTAATTTCCGTTTCTTCTGTCTTGCTGTTGGTGTAGAGAAATGCAACTGATTTCTGTGCATTGATTTTATATCCTGACACTTTACTGAATTCCTGTATAAGTTCTAGCAGTTTTGGAGTGGAGTCTTTTGGGTTTTCTACATATAGTATCATATCATCTGCGAAGAGTGATAATTTGACTTCTTCTTTGCTGATTTGGATGCCTTTAATTTCCTTTTGTTGTCTGATTGCTGAGGCTAGGACCTCTAGTACTATGTTGAATAGCAGTGGTGATAATGGACATCCCTGCCGTGTTCCTGACCTTAGCGGAAAAGCTTTCAGTTTTTCTCCATTGAGAATGATATTTGCGGTGGGTTTTTCATAGATGGCTTTGATGATATTGAGGTATGTGCCCTCTATCCCTACATTTTGAAGAGTTTTGATCAGGAAGGGATGCTGTACTTTGTCAAATGCTTTTTCAGCATCTATTGAGAGTATCATATGGTTCTTGTTCTTTCTTTTATTGATGTGTTGTATCACATTGACTGATTTGCGGATGTTGAACCCACCTTGCAGCCCTGGAATAAATCCCACTTGGTTGTGGTGAATAATCTTTTTAATGTACTGTTGAATCCTATTGGCTAGTATTTTGTTGAGTATTTTCGCATATGTGTTCATCAAGGATATCGGTCTATAGCTCTCTTTTTTGGTGGGATCCTTGTCTGGTTTTGGAATCAAGGTGATGCTGGCCTCATAAAATGAGTTTGGAAGTTTTCCTTCCATTTCTATTTTTTGGAACAGTTTCAGGAGAATAGAAATTAGTTCTTCTTTAAATGTTTGGTAGAATTCCCCCGGGAAGCCGTCTGGCCCTGGGCTTTTGTTTGTTTGGAGATTTTTAATGACTGTTTCAATCTCCTTACTGGTTATGGTCTGTTCATGCTTTCTATTTCTTCCTGGTTCAGTTGTGGTAGTTTATATGTTTCTAGGAATACATCCATTTCTTCCAGATTGTCAAATTTATTGCCGTAGAGTTGCTCATAGTATGTTCTTATAATAGTTTGTATTTCTTTGGTGTAATTTTCTTTTCTTTTTCTTTTCTTTTCTTTTTTTTTAAACAAGATATAATTGACTGGTTTTAGAATCAGGGTGTTGCTGGCATCATAAAATGAGTTTAGGAATGTTCTCTCTCCCATTTTATAGAACAGTTGGTATTAATTTTCCTTTGAAATTTTTATAGAATTCACACACGAAGCCATCTGGTCCTCAGCTTTTCTTTGTTGCAAGATTTTTTAATTACTAATTGATTATTTCAGTTATTGGAGTAGTTGCACACAGCTTGCAGGAATCAGGATGTCTAATAAGGACCTTGTCTCCCAAATATCAGAGACCTTTGTTCTGATCAATAATTGCTGCTTCTGATCATGAAGACATAGGCACAGAGGTGGGAAGCCATTGCTGCAAGCATCTTGTTGACTGAAGCATCTTCCAGTGAACTTAAAGGGCCAAACTCCTATCTTCTCCATTTATTTTTCTCTTTCTTCCTTTTGGGTGCAAGACATTTAACAGCAGGACATCTAAAAGCAACTACATATATAGGAAAAATGTTATAATTATCATGAACATGTAAATTCAGAAAATACCTGAGAAGGCCTTAAAGTATATACCACAGGCTTATCTCTGACATAGAAACAATGTGTAAATAAACAAATTAACAAACAAAACCTGCAAACCTTGATAAAAGAGAGAACCTGATTTTGGAATTATTATATTTTAAAATTCAAATGTTCAGTTTCAACAAACAAATCACAAGACATACAAAAAAATAAGAAAGTGGTGCCCATATAAGAAAAAAAATAATAGAAAAAGAAACTGAGAAATGCCAGATAAAATAATTATCTATTCACATATTTAAAAATACTCAAAAAACTGAAAGGAGACACAGAAGCAGGAACAATGTATGACTAAAATGAAAATAACATAAAGAGATTCAATACACAAAAGGGAACCCAAAAAATATTTTGGAGCTGAAATATATGCTATTGAAATTAAAAATTCACTAGAGGAATTCAAAGTTAGATTTGGACAAGCAGAAGAAAGAATTAGTGAATTCAAAGATAGGACAATTGAAATTATGAAGCCTGAAAAATAAGAAAAAAAACTGAAGGAATGTGAACAGAGCCTAAGGGACTCTTATAATACCATAAAATGGGCCAATAACGTGTATTGTGGGAGTCCCAAAGGAAATGAGAGAGAAAGGGACAGAAAGACTAGCTGAAGAAAGAGGGGCTCCAAGCGTCCCAAATTTGAGAAAAGACATAAATATAAACATTGAAACACCTCAATGGAACCTAAGCAAATTAAACTCAATGAAACCCATACCAACACACATTATAATCCAACCATGAAAAGGCAATAACTAACAAATAATTTTAAAAGAAAGAAGGATCTCTTCCCATACAAGAGATCCTACATAAGAGATTATCATATTTCTCATCAAAAACTCTGAATGTCAGAAGGCAATGGTTTGATATATTTAAAGAGCTGAAGGGGGAAAAAAATACTGTCAACCAAAAACCCTCTATTTGATAAACTGCCCTTCAAATATTAAGGATAAATTAAGATATTCTCAGATAAACAAGTACTCAGATGAACACTAGATCTGTCATGCAAGAAACGTTGAAGGGAGTCCTTCAAGTTGAAATGAAAGGGTAATAAATAGTAACTTAAAATTTTGAGAAGATGTAAAGATCTGTGATGAAAGTGAGCAATTTAAAAAAAAAACTAGGATTTTAATTTTGGTTTACAACTCAAATTTTTTTCCTCTTTGCTTTTAGGAAAAAAAAAACATAAAAACAATTATTACTCTGTTTTTTGACATAAAATATCGAAAGATGAAATTTTGTGATATCAATAAGTAAATGGAGGTGGGAATGGAGCTCTATTGAATCAGACTGTTTAAGTTGTTGAAGTAAGGCTGGAATAAATTCAAATGAGTGTGTTTTAACTTTAGGATAGTAACTGTAATCCCTAAGTAACCACAAGGAAAGTAGCTATAGAATATGTGCAAAGGTAATGAGAAGAAAATGAAAACATTCTGCTAAAAATACTCCATTGAACAAAAAGTAAGACAGTAATACAGGAAGTAAGACAAAAAAAATCTATAAAGCATATAGAGTAGAGGTAGTAAGTTATAAATCATCCCTCTTTATCAGTAATTATTATATTATATATAAGTAATAACTACACAAATGGTTTAAATTCTCCAATCAAAAGTTTGAGATTGGGGGCGCCTGGGTGGCTCAGTGGGTTAAGCCGCTGCCTTCGGCTCAGGTCATGATCTTAGGGTCCTGGGATCGAGTCCCGCATCGTGCTCTCTGCTCAGTGGGGAGCCTGCTTCCTCCTCTCTCTCTCTCTCTGCCTGCCTCTCTGCCTACTTGTGATCTGTCTCTGTCAAATAAATAAAATCTTTAAAAAAAAAAAAAGTTTGAGATTGGAAGAATGGATTTTAATATGTAACACAACTATCTGCTCTCTATAAGATACTCACTTCAGATGCAAGGATACAAAAAGGTTAAAAATGAAAGGGAGAAAAAAGATATTCAGTGCAAATGGTAACCAAAAGAAAGCAGGACACATTATAGCAATATCAGGAAAAATAGACTTTAAATTTAAAAATTACAAGAGACAAGGAAGTAGATTATATACTATATATTAATTATTATTACATAATAGTTATTATATATTATATATTAAAAGTTTCAATACAGCAAAAAGATATAACAATTATAAACATTTATGTACCTAATAATAGACTTTCAAAATATATGAAGAAAAAAGGGACAGGACTGAAGGGAGAAGTAGACAATTCAAAAATAATAATGATAACAGACTTTAATACACTACTCTCAATAATGGATAGAAAACCAGACATAAGTAAAGAAATAGAGGACTTGAAAAATATAATAAACAAACTAGATCTAATATATACAGAACTCTCTGCCCAAAAACAGAATACTCAGTCTTCTCAAGGGCACATAGGTCATTCTCTAGGATATATGTAAAGAGATGGGAACTTGTATACTGCTGATGGGAATGGGAATCCAAATGGTATAGTCACTGTGAAAAATAACATTGCAGTTATTTGAAAAATTAAAAATAAAATTACTGCATTATCCAGAAATTTCATTTCCGACTATATATCTAAGAAGTCAAAGTGGATAAAACTGCTGATATATTACCTACATAAAAGAAGTGCCACACTTTGTACTATTAGGCATGGCATTATATATTTTTTTAAACTGTTACCTACTCACGGAAAAAAAAAAAAAAAGAAACATTTTCAGGTAAGAATGTCCTTGTTAAAGCAATAAAGATATTAATTTTATTGAGTATTGACTAGTGAGGACGCATCTTTTGTGACCAAATGAGAAGTATGCATAAAGCACTCCCACAGAATACCAAAGAACAATTATTTGAATTGTGTGATGAATTATCAGCTGTTTAACTTTGGGATATACATTTTAGTTTACTATACTGTTTCCTTGTCAGTAAGTGGGGGATAAATTAGTATCTTTTTATAGATTTAATAGAATTTTCATGAAAATTATGATGAAGGAATGTATGTAAAGAAGAAAGCAGAAAATAACACATCGGCTCAACCAGCATAGAAAGCAATAATGGCTATTATGTGTTGCATGTTAATAAATGCCTCATGGCATTCTAAATAACTATACCTATCGTCTCATTTTGTAATTGTAGAAATTCCTATAGATATAGATACTGTCATCAGTCCTATTTAAAAGAGGTTAATGCTGCAACCCAGAACAGCTTTTGCTCGAGGCATTCTTAATTCCCAATTTCATTCATGGAAACTCCAAGTTTTACTATTTCCCAGCATTATTATTCAAAATCTGTTTTTGTGTGTTTGTTTATGTTTTGAATTCTGTGTCATTCTAGGTGAGTATCAGCATTTTGTCAATTAAATCTACAAGTCGACTTATTTTCAGTGTTTTAAAATTTTTTCAAGTGGGTTGATACTACTGAAGTAAGATTTTTCACAATTTAGCTGCATTGACCCCGAAGTTAGTAATACTGGCACTCAGGTTCAATGCATGAAATAATATCCTATGTTTCCCGGTGCTTTCACCAGTTCAGTGTCATACTGAATAGGAAAGTTGGGGGGGGGACAGTTCTTCAGTGATTCCTACCCTAATTCCAAGTTAACCTAGAAGATATATAAATCATTCTAACATTTTTTTTTTACTTATTACACCTAATAACTGGAAAACATATTTAATTAAACATATTTTTTGTTCAATTTAAACTTCTCTCTTTCCTCTTGGTCCTTTTTCTTTATAAATGTGAGGTTCTGACAGCCCCTCTACTCCTCTATTCCTCTTAGAAAAAGATTGTTACTTTTAAAAAATTTTATTTCTCCTTAACACAAATGTATCACTGATGAAGTCATTTCTGCACAACCTCTTTTGACATCATCAACTAACTTTCTACTTATTTAGTTCTATAACTCCATGCTATCATCTGTTTTTCTCTCCAGATTGGACACATCCACATATTTTTTCCTCATTCATCTCTTACTTATTGGTCCACAAGTATGGCTGATTGCTATACACATTTAGAAGTAAAAGGAAGTATAATGCGTCTTCTGAGAGTCATATGTTTTACTTTGCCTTTCCCTTATCTTTATCAGTGATAATGATAAAACCTTTTTATCAAGTATGACACATAATAAATGCTTAAGAAATGTAAACTATGGGGGCGCTGGGGTGGCTCAGTGGGTTAAAGCCTCTGCCCTCGGCTAGGGTCATGATCTCAGGGTCCTGGGATCGAGCCCCGCATCTGGGCTCTCTGCTCAGCAGGGAGCCTGCTTCCCTCTCTCTCTCTGCCTGCCTCTCTGCCTATTGTGATCTCTGTCTGTCAAATAAATAAAAATCTTTAAAAATTTTTTTTAAAAATTTAAAAGAAGAAATGTAAACTATGACCACTAATATGTTTTTTTTAATTAACAATCCATCTATTACTATATAGCAAACCATCCTCAAAATGAGGGGTATAAAGGAAAAGTACTTTATTATGCCATGCAGATTCTGAGTCCGAAATTTGAACATAGCAGGGTGACTGATTTCTGCTTCATAATATCTGGGGACTCAACTAAGAAGATTTGAGCATCTTGGTAATGCTTCAGAGAGCTGGGGAATGGAATCCGCTACAGTCTTCTTCATTCACAGCTGATACATGAGCTAGGATGACTAGAAAGCAAAACTCAGCATACCAACTAGAGCACTGATCTGTAACCTCTCTGTCTATCTGTGGCATTTTAATGGTAGGGTAGTGAATTGCAAGAGGGAAATCCCAAAGGAATTGTCCAAAGAGCAAAGGTTTCAAGACTGCTGTTAGAAAATATAAAGATTTATATGAATTGAACTTGGAAGTCAAATGATATCACTTCACCTTGCACTGTTAACACTAATCTATCATGGCAGTGTTTCTCAAGCAACCAATTAGAAAGTCTGTTAATATACACACTGCTGGACCCACCTCTGCTCTACCAAGTCTACTCAGATTCAAGGGGAGTGTATATATATAGACTTCAACACTTGATGGGAGGAGGGTCAGGGAATCTGAGACCTTGTTTGAAATTTGCCTCAAGTAAATTTAATAATTATAATCATAATTAAATATTAACAATAACATCTAACATTTCACATTGGATTCCAGTAAAAAATGTGGAGTCACTTATTTCCATTTTTCTATGTAGTGCAGTAACTGGGCTTAGGTGATCTAATATAACCAAACCCCTTCAATCTTTAAAATATAACTTTTTGATTTGAAAGGAAAATTTTAGAGGACAGAGTTATCAAAAATTCCAAATGCTATACATGCAATATGTTTTCTAAAAACTCGGGTCACAATTGGATTCATAATCTGCCTAACAAATACATACACATTTACATTGATAAACACACACACACACACACACACACACACACACACACACACACATACCCCCTTGTTCTTTTTCTAGGATTTAGGGAAACTATTAGTCTCCCTATGCTTGTCCAAAAAGTAGACTATTTAGGATACCTGAGAATCAGGCCATTTCATATTTCTGTTTTACTTTAGCTTTTCCACAACTATGCCTCCCCCCACAACATATATACACAGGAATGGGTGTACAATCAAACACTATTTTGAAGAGTTAATAACTTTCAAAATGTTTTTTAGAACAAAATATTCTAGATTTTTAAAGAACAACACTATTGAATTTAGGTAAGTTAAATGCCCCCAAAATCAATTTTCTTTTGATGGTCAGCTCTTAACCATAGCTTGAAATACCTGAAATTAGTAAAAGGTAAACTACCCTTAATATTTCATGTGATGGCCAAATTAAAGCAGAACACAGCAACCTTCTTTTTTTCCTCATTTATGACAAAAGCAATAGGTAATCACAAATGTTGACAATTCAAATACTGCTTGAGATGGTTTAAATTTCCACTTACAAATAAATAATTTGTGTCAAATAAGAGAATTGTTTTTGCCTAATAAACTTACTCTAAAAGCGAGGTTTCAATGCCTAAGTTGGATTGATTTTTATCTTAATGCCATATTTGAAAAAAATATTTTAGCTTTAACAACATTTTTCTACTTGAAAATGATAAAATAGAAATTCCAATAATATATATTCACATTATCATGAAACAATGAAAATATTTGCTTAGGTTTTAAGTTAATTCCCAAAGATTTATTCCTGATAATTCATGTATGAACTCAGCTAAGTTTTCCATGCATATAAAAGCTGAAATTCAGAAGTGTAATATCCAATGGCTCAGGCTTTATGAAAATAGGACCAATGTCCATACAAATATTTTCAGAGATAAATTGCTCATTTAAAATTTTTTAAAAAAATGTTAAGTGCCATTCTCTCCTCAGAGGTACTCCCAGTTTTTTTTAATCATAAAGACCTACCAGAATGTTTTAGAAAGGGCTATATGTAAAAGCCAAAACATTGTTCTCTAAAGTAAGAGTCCATAAAATCAAAGCTAACTTTAGTTGTATATGTATTATATATGTATTATATACAACTAAAGTTAGCTTTGATTTTATGTCCAGCTAATGTTAACTAATGTTAACTAAAAGCTAACTAATGTTAGCTTTTTTTTTTTTGATTTTCAATACCTTTATTAAGAAATATCAAAAGTTCATTACAGTTCCATACACAGTTTTACAAAGTTCAAGGGAAGGGGAATGGAGGGGGCCATCATATGCATGTTTGAACGTTATGGCAGCTTGCCAAAACGGTAACCCTACAACTTCTGTCATCTTGTTTAACAGTGGACCCCAGCCAGGCCTTTTCCCATTTCTACTAGGCCACAACATAATACCTTAAGCTACTTGAAAGAGTTTTAAGGTGTTATAAATACTTCTTAAATATTTGCCCTTTTATTGTCATGATTGTTCCCTGAAGAAGCTGAGCCATTTACACTAGCACAACACCTGAGTCCCACTTACCGCTGCGTGTCTTATATTATCACCAAGCCTGCCTTGGGGGCTGGACAGCACTGCAAGTTACATGTTACCGTATCACACTTGGGAGAGAACCCACAACGTTGTCACATTTTTTATTTAGCATTTAACAGAAAAAAGGGGGGGAGGGGAATCACTCAATGTGGAAACAAAACACCACAGCCATTCAGTGGAATTATGAGAAATGGGATACGTCTGCCAATTCCACTAAGCTCCTCTCAAGCAGTCGACGGCATGACCAGGAACAACTGGATGCAGGTACACCAACACAGAACACAGCAAGGGATCTTCTTGGGGATGGTACACCACAATCTCTTATGTCAGGGACATTAAATCTGCATGGACGTTTCCACAACATTGATGCATTTGTTAGGTATGTAGTCATCTGCCCTAAGACTTGCATATATAGAATTAAGGGAAAAAACAGTTCATATGCAAATTGCTATTGTTTGAGGAAATATGTATCTATTTTAACTTACAAATATGTGATTATATTTGTATTATGTTCTTTGTTGTTCAATTTTGATTTCTCTGTTTTAATTTTCATTAGATTTAATACGACAGTAGTTCTGGAACCTTCCAATGGAGGGACTGTTTGTATAGATTGCAGAGCCCTGCCTCTAGAGTTTTCTTTCTTTCTTTCTTTTATTATTAACATAAAATGTATTATTTGCCCCAGGCGTACAGGTCTGTGGATCATCAGGTTTACACATTTCACAGCAGTCGCCATAGCACATACCTTCCCTAATGCCCATAACCCGGCCACCCTATCCTTACTCCCCCACCCCACAGCAACCCTCAGTTTGTTTCTTGAGGTTAAGTGTCTCTTATGGCTTGTCTCCATCCCTGGTCCCATCTTGTCTCATTTTTTTCCGTCCCTATCAGCCACAACCCCAACTGCCTCTCGGTTCTTCACATCAAAGAGATCATGTGATAATTGTCTTTCTCTGATTGACATTTCATACAGCATAATACTCTCTCGTTTCATCCACATTGTTCCAAATGGAAAGATTTCATTTCTTTTGATGACTGCCTAGAATTCCATTGTAAATATATACCACATCTTCTTTCTCCATTCATCTGTTGATGGACATCTAGGTTCTCTCCATACTTTGGCTACTATGGACATTGCTGCTATAAACATTGAGGTGCACGTGCCCCTTCAGATCTCTACCTTTTTTTTATTTAGCATAAATATCAGTACTGTGATTCCTGGGTCTTAGGGTAGCTCTATTTTCAACTTTTTGAGGAAACTCCATACTGTTTTCCAGACTGGCTGCACCAGCTTGCATTCCTACCAACAGTGTAGGAGGATTCCCCGTTCTCCACATCCTTGAGAGCATTTTTCATTTCCTGACTTGTTAATTTTAGCCATTCTGACTGGTGTGAGATGCTATATCACTGTAGTTTTCATGTGTATTTTCCAGATTCTGAGTGATGTTGAGCACTTTTTCATGTGTCTGTTGGCCACCTGGATATTCTTTGCAGAATTGTCTGTTCATGTCCTCTGCCCATTTCTTGATTGGATTATTTGTTCTCTGGGTATTGAGTTTGATAAGTTCTTTATAGATTTTGGATACTAGCCCTTTATCTGATATGTCATTTGCAAATATCTTTTCCCATCTTGTCAGATGTCTTTTGGTTTTGTTGATTACTTCCTTTGCTGTGCAAAAGCCTCTGATCTTTATGAAGTCCCAATAGTTCATTTGTGCCCTTGCTTCCCTTGCCTTTGGTGATGCTTCTAGGAACAATTTGTTGTGGCTGAGGTCAAAGAGGTTGCTGACTGTGTTTTCCTCAAGGATTTTTTTTTTAAAGATTTTATTTATTTATTTGACAGAAAGAGCACAAGTAGCAGAGAGGCAGGCAGAGAGGAAGGAAGCAGGCTCCCCGCTGAGCAGAGAGCCTGATGTGGGGCTCGATCCCAGGACCCCGGGATCATGACCGGAGCTGAAGGCAGACGCTTAACTGACTGAGCCACCCAGGTGCCCCTCCTCAAGGATTTTGATGGATTCCTTTTTCACGTTGAGGCCTTTCATCCATTTTGAGTCTATTTTTGTGGGTGTGAAAGGAAAGGGTCCAGTTTCATTCTTCTGCTTGTGGCTGTCCAATGTTCCCAACACCATTTATTGAAGAGACTGTCTTTTTTCCATTCTTTCCTGCTTTGATGAAGATTAATTGACCACAGAGTTGAGGGTCTATTTCTGGGCCCTCTTTTCTGTTCCATTGGTCTATGTGTCTGTTTTTTGTGCCAGTACCACACTGTCTTGATGATTACAGGTTTGTAGTAGAACTTGAAGTCTGCAATTTGATGCTGCCAACTTTGGTTTTCTTTTTCATCATTTTTCTGGCTATTTGGGATCTTTGCTGGTTCCACACAAATTTTAGGATTATTTGTTCCATTTCACTGAAAAAAGTTGATGGTATTTTGATAAAGATTGCATTAAATGTTTAGATAGCTCTAGGTAGCTTAGACATTTTCACAATATTTGTTCTTCTAATCCACAAGAATGGAATATTTTTTTCCATTTCTTTGTGTCTTCCTGAACTTCTTCATGAGTACTCTGTATTTTTCTGAGTACAGATTCTTTGCTTCTTTGGTTAGACTTATTCCTGGATATCTTGTGGTTTGGGGTGCAATTGTAAATGGGATCAACTCCTTAAATTTTCTTTCTTCTGTCTTGCTGTTGGTGTATAGAAATGCAACTGATTTATGTGCATTGATTTTATATCCTGACACTTTACTGAATTCCTGCGTGGGTTCTAGCAATTTTGGAGTGAAGTCTTTTGGGATTTCCACATAAAGCAGCATATCCTCTGCAAAGAGTGAGAGCTTGACTTCTTCTTTGTTGATTTGGATGCCTTTAATTTCTCTTTGTTGTCTGATTGCTGAGACTAGGACTTCTAACCTTATGTTGAATAGCAATGGTGATAGTGGACATCCTGGTGTATTCCTGACCTTAGGGTAAAAGCTCTCAGTTTTTCCCCAATGAGAATGATATTTACTGTGTTTTTCTCAAAGATGGCTTTTATGATATTGAGGTATGTACCCACTATCCCTAAAGTTTGATGAGTTTTGATCAAGAAAGGATGCTGTACTTTGTGAAATGTTTTTTTTTTTTTTTTCAGCAGCAATTAAGAGCATCGTAAGTTCTTATTCTTTCTTTTATAAATGTATTGCATCACATTGATTGATTTGCAAATGTTGAGCCCACCTTCCAGCTCAGGAATAAATCCTACTTGGTCGTGATGAATAACCCTTTTAATGGAGTCTTGGATCCTATTGGCTAGTGTTTAGATGAGAATTTTTGCATCCATATTCATCAGGGATATTGGTCTGTAATTTTCCTTTTTGAAGGGGTCTTTGGTTTTGAGATTCAGGTAATGCTGGCCTCATGAAATGAATTTGGAAGTTTTTCTTCCATTTATATTTTTTGGAACAGTTTCAGGAGAATACATATTAATTCTTCTCTAAATATTTGGTCGAATTCCCCTGGGAAGCTGCCCAGCCTTTGGCTCTAACTTTTTTGGGAGATTTTTGATGACTGCTTCAATCTCCTTACTGGTTATGGGTCTGTTCAGGTTTTCTGTTTCTTCCTGGTTCAATTGTGGTAGTTTGTATGTCTCTAGGAATCCATCCATTATTTCCACATTGTCAAATTTGCTGTTAATAGTTATAATGTGTTCTTATAATGGCTTGTGTTTCTTTGGTATTGCTTGTAATCTCTCCTCTTTCATTTATGATTTTATTAATTGGGTCCTTTCTCATTTCTTTCTGATATGTCTGAACAGGGGTTTATCAATCTTATTAATTCTTTCAAACAACTAGCTCCTGGTTTCGTTGATCTATCCTGCTGTTCTTTTGGTTTCTATTTCATTGGTTTCTGCTCTAATCTTCATTATTTCTCTTCTTCTGCTGGGTTTAGGCTTTCTTTGTTGTTCTTTCTCCAGCTCCTTTAGGCATAGGGTTAGGTTGTGTACTTGACACCTTTCTTTTTTCTTGAGAAAGGCTTGTATTGTTATGTACTTTCCTCTCAGGACCACCTTTTTTATGTCCCAAAGATTTTGAACAGTTTTGCTTTCATTATCATTTGTTTCCATGAATTTTTCAATTCTCCTTTAATTTTCTGGTTGACCCATTCATTCTTTAGTAGGATGCTTTTTAGTCTCCATGTATTTGAGTTTTTTCCAACTTTCCCCTTGTGATTGAGTTCTAGTTTCAGAGTACTATGGTCTAAAAATATTCAAGGAATGATCCCAATCTTTTAGTACCATTTGAAACCTGATTTGTGATCCAGGATGTGATCTATCCTGGAGAATGAATGTTTCAAGTGCACTAGAAAAGAATGTGTATTCTGTTGCTTTGGGATGGAATATTCTGAATACGTCTCTGATGTCCATCTGGTCCAGTGTGTCATTTAAAGCCTTTATTTCCTTGTTGATCTTTTGCTTAGATGATCTGTCCATTTCAGTGAAGGGGGTGTTAATGTTCCCTACTATCACTGTATTAATGTTGATCTGTTTCTTTTGTTTTGTTATTAACTGGTTTATATAATTGGCTGCTCCCATGTTAGGGGCATAGACATTTAAAATTGTTAGGTCTTCTTGTTGGACAGCTTCTTTAAGTATGATAGAGTGTCCTTCCTCATCTCTTGTTATAGTCTTTGGCTTAAAATCTAATTTATATGATATAAGGATTGCCACCCCAGCTTTATTTTGATGTCCATTAGCATGGTAAATGATTTTCCATCCCCTCACTTTAAATCTGGAGGTTTCTTTTGGTTTTAAATGAGTTTCTTATAGACAGCATATCAACGAGTCTTGTGTTTTTTGTTGTTTTTGTTTTTGGCTTTTTGTTTGTTCGTTTGTTTTCCCATTCTAATACTTTGTGTCTTTTGTTTGGGACATGTAGCCCATTTACATTCAGGGTAACTATTGAAAGATACGAATTTAGTGCCATTGCCAGTAAGGTGGCTGTTACTGTATATTGTCTCTGTTCCTTTCTGGTCTGTTAGTTTTAAGCTCTCTCTTGCTTAGAGGACACCTTTCAATATTTCCTATAGGGCTGGTTTGGTGTTTGTAAATTTTTTAGGTTTTGTTTGTCCTGGAAGCTTTTTATCTTTCCTTTTATTTTCAATGACAGCCTAGCTGGATATAGTATTCTTGGCTACATATTTCTCTTGTTTAGTGCTCTAAATATATCATGCCAGTCATTTCTGGCCTGCCAGATCTCTGTGGATAGGTCTGCTGCCAATCTAATATTTCTACCATTGTATGTTACAGACCTCTTGTCCCAGGCTACTTTCAGGATTTTCTCTTTGTCACTAAGACTTGTAAGTTTTATTATTAGATGATAGAGTGTGGACCTATTTTTATTGATCTTGAGGGAGATTTTCTGTGCCTCCTGGATTTTGATGCTTGTTCCCTTTGCTATATTAAGGAAATTCTCTAATATAATTTGCTCTACTCTACCTACTCCCTTGCTTTCTTCCTCTTCTAGGATCCCAATTATTCTGATATTCTTTTATCTTATGTTATCACTTATCTCTTGAATTCTCCCCTTGGTGTCCAGTAATTGTTTGTCTCCCTTTTGCTCAACTTCCTTATTCTTTGTCATTTGGTCTTCTGTATCACGAATTCTCTCTTCCGCCTCATTTATCCCAGCAGTAAGAGCCTCCAATTTTTTTTGCACCCCATTAATAGCTTTTTAAATTTCAACTTGGTTAGATTTTAATTCTTTTATTTCTTCAAAACGGGATTTTATTTCTCCAGAAAGGGGTTCTCTAATATCTTCTATACTTTTTTTGAGCCAGCTAGCACCTTGATAATCATTATTCTGAACTCTAGTTCTGCCATATTACTAATGTCTGTATTGATTAGGTCCCTAGCCATTGGTACTGCCTCTTGGGTTTTGTTTGTTTTTTTGTGGCTAGTTTTTCCACCTTGTCATTTTATCCATATAAGAAAAGATGAATGAGAGTACAAAATACTAAAAGTGTGGCAAAGAGCCCAGGAGAGACCCAAAACTGTTGGGGGGAGAAGAAAGGGGGAAAAATAAAAAATAAATGTTTTTTTTTTTTTAAAGATTTTATTTATTTATTTGAGAGAGAGACAGGGAGAGAGAGCATGAGTGAGGAGAAGGGCAGAGAGAGAGAAGCAGACTCCCCGTGGAGCTGGAAGCCCGATGCGGGACTCAATCCCGGGACTGCGAGATCATGACCTGAGCCGAAGGCAGTCGTCCAACCAATGGAGCCACCCAGGCGTCCCAAAAAATAATGTTTTATACTGGTGAATAGAACAGAGCCACCTGCTTGATGTTGGGTGTATCCTGGTCTCCTAGAAAAAACAACATTCCCAATTTTTTTTTAATTTTTAATTTTTTATAAACTATATAATATATTTTTATCCCCTGGGGTACAGGTATGTGAATTGCAAGGTTTACACACTTCACAGCACTCACCATAGAACATCCCCAAATTTTTAAGAAATAAAAACTTATGTAGGAAGGACTAAAGAATCATAAGGGGAAAGCCATGCATTCTAAGTGCTACATTCCCCTAGCTCTGGATTTCCACAGTTCTCAATGATTTAGAACTTAGTCTTGGCTGGATGTTCTTGCTGATCTTCTTGGGGAGGGGCCTCTTGCAGTGATTCTCAAATATCTTTGCCCAAGGCTGAATTGCACCACCCTTGGCAGGGGTCAGTTTAAGTAATCTGCCCAGGTTTGCTCTTGGTATCTTTTGTTCCCTGAATGCTTTCCATACAGCTTTGGAGAATGAAAATGAGGATGGCAGCCTCCTAATTTCCAGCCCATAGGAGTCAAGAGCTCAGGATCCCACTCCTCATTGCTCCCTCAGAGAAAAGCAGTCAATCACACCTGTCTCCCTGGTGTCCAGCTGCACTTATGGTCACCTGGCCTGTAATTGAGTGTTTCTATCTCTGACGCACAGCCCCATTTGGAGTCTCCACACCCTCCTGTGCCACTCCTCCAGAAGAGGAAGAAGGAGAGTCTCTCCAGATCTGCCATTTGTGGGTTCGCTGCTCAAAGAGCAGCAGCCCAACTGTGCCTTGGATCATGGTTTAAGGTAGCCCTGAGCTAAGAGTGCACTGCTCAGCTCTGACTCTGTATCCAGCTTCCTTGCTCCAACACCTGGGAGCTCTGCCACACTCAGAAACCCCTGGTCTTTCTGTGACCCAACGGATCCTGAGACCACACTGTCCACACAAGGGTTCCATCCCCCACTTATCTTCTGGATCAACGTCCCTCAGTGGAGAAGACTTCTAAAAGTTCTGATTTTGTGCTCTGCTGCTCTCTCACTTACCAGGAGCTTACCCCTCTCCCTGGGGTCTAAGCTCCTGTGACTTTGAATTCACTTCTCTGCATGTCCTACCTTCAGGAAAGTGGTCGATTTTCTGTTCCTAGAATTGCTGTACTTCTCTTCTATCTCCTGTTAAGTTTGTAGGTGTTCAGAATGATTTGTTAACTATCTAGGTGAACTCCTGGGACCTGATGATATTTCAGTCTCCTACTCCTCAGCCATCTTGCTTCCTTCTCCAAGAATTTCTGATTCAGTCTGATTGAGGCAAGGTCCAAGAATCTGTATTTCTGTATTTTTCTGTAAATAATGTATTGTATTATTGTATTACATTGTATATTGTATTATAAGATACTCTGTAAATAATGTAAGGTATTTTTATTTTTATTTATTTTTTTTAAGATTTTATTTATTTATTTGACAGAGAGAGATCACAAGTAGGCAGAGAGGCAGGCAGAGAGAGAGGAGGAAGCAGGCTTCCTGCTGAGCAGAGAGCCTGATGCGGGACTCGATCCTAGGACCCTAAGATCATGACCTGAGCCGAAGGCAGCAGCTTAACCCACTGAGCCATCCAGGTGCCCCTGTAATGTATTTTTATTTATGTATTATATGTAATGTATTATTTATTATAATAATGTAATACATTATATAATATATTGTATTATAATATATAGCCTGTAAATAATGTAATGTATTATTTCTGTAGGAATCTGTATTCAGTAAAAGAAATTTGCTGACATTGTTGCTGATGAAGGTCCTGGAATTAAACATTGAGAAGATTTGAACAATGGTATGCCTTTTATTGATTGGTCTGGTATTTTCAGATGTTCTTGATTCTTCAAGTCGATATATTTCAGCAGTTTTGGAAAATTCTTTGTTATCATATTATCAAACGTTTCTTCTGCCCTATGCTCTTACCTCTACTTTTGGGACTCTAGATGTGTGGTGAAAATTTCTCATGATCTGTCTCTTCTGCTCTTTTTTTCTATTTTTTATTTGTACATTTTAGTTTACATATTTTCTATCGATCTATCTTCCATTTAATAATCTTGTGATATGATAGTTCAGATCTTTCCTTAAGCTTGTCTTTTACTTCATAATTTTCAATGTTATTATTTTCCTATTTAAAGAAAATCACCAATTTTTAAAATTTTAATTATGCACTAACATTTTCAATCTCTTCAATTTGGTCATTATTTTTTATGTTGGAACTTAAATTGGGATATCAGTTATTTCTAGTCCTCTTTATCTAACTTCAGTACTTTTATCTCACTGTCTATGGCTATTGCACATGTGTGAATATATGCTTTTCTTTTTTTGTCTTCAGTCAGATCTTTTGATGTGCTTCCACCAAAAGAAAGAGTAAGACAGAGCATCACTTCTGTGGCAATCCTGCCAAATATGCACAATCTATTATGAAGAATTATGAGAGTAAGACAGAGCATCACTTCTGTGGCAATCCTGCCAAATATGCACAATCTATTATGTAGAATTATGAGAAAACTTTAAACTAAAGAATATTGTGGGCAGTCAACAAATTAAACAGCTTCTAGGGCCACCTGGGAGGCTCAGTCAGTTAGGTGTCTGCCTTCAGCTCAGGTCATGATCCTGGAATCCTGGATCAAGTTCTACATTTGGCTCCCTGCTCAGTGGGCATCTGCTTTGCCCTGTCCTCTCCCCCTGCTCACTTCTGTTTCTCTCTCACTAACTCTCTCAAATAAATAAATAAAATCTTTAAAAAAAAAAAAAACTTCTACCATCACATTGAAGGAACTAAACTGTTTCATATAAATGAGATAAAGAAACACAATAATGAAAAGCAGTGAATTACTTATGTAAATTTGAGTCATTATAGCATATTCTCTAGTAACACTTGTTAAGATTTGATTGAGATTTCACTTAATCTACAAATACATCTTAAGAAATTTTTGACATTTAGCATATTGAGATACCTCATTAGAAAATATAGAATACATACCTAGACATATGATTTTGTGCTTGTTCTCTGGTTTTTCTTAATTCTTTTCTCCATATATTTCCCTTATATCATTTTTATTTCAAATATTTTATATTTTTTGTTTATGAATGGAATTCACTTATATTAATTAAATATTACTATGTATATATAAAAGCTATTGATTTACTTTTTTAAAATTCAAAACGGTCACACTTTGCCTTTTGTTTAAAAACAAATTCACAGGAAAATAAGTAAAATCATTAATCATTTTTTTATCTTAATCTTTAAACTCAAATAAGTAATTATTGCCATACATTTTACAGTGTGGCAAATTAGAAACACTGCAAAATGTCTAAATTCATAAATATTATACAATATTAATGGAGCTTAAATTATTTTCATGTGTATAAATAGGAAGATATTATTGAAAACAGAATATTAATGATAGAAAAGTTACTCCTAAAATGATTTTCTTCTTTATATCAATATCTGTGTTATATAAAAGTTCTTAATTTTGTAGAACAAATACATGAAGTGTTATTATTTTTCCTCTAATCACTACTTTCACCCTTTTCTGTTCTAAGCAATATTCTGAGCAGTTTCTTAAACCTGTGGTTACATCTGATTATTAAAACAGAAATCACTTATTTTAAACTGTTCTCATATTTCTGAAAGAGCTTCAAAATCCCTCTTGCAAAGAAGGCTGAAATTATGTCAGTGCCCTATTAGGGTGTGTTGGGGTGGGGAGAGGGAGGATAAACAAGAAAGAGGATATGGCTGGCAATAGGATATCTCTTCTGTTATTTTCAAGGCTTACATTATGCCCTTCAATGTAAGAGGGCAGAAACAGGAAGAGGAAAAAGGAACAAGGATCTTTCTTTTTCATCAGTCTGACTTATCTAGAGGTAGTATCTACTGTGACAGTTTGCAGAGCTGTGAGATACAAGGTCTCTTCAAGATGATTTAACAGGTTTGTTGAAGTAGTGCTCAGCTTCAACCTCTACCCTTATATTACAAGGATCTTCTTATACACCAGCAGCCAACTCTGCCATTCTAGGTAGAATATTTCTTTGTTTGATAGATATCCTCACGGGTCCTGTCCCCTCTTATGCTTCTAACCTCATTTTCTAATCTCATTCTTCTTCAGTAAAAGCCATAAGGGCCAATGATCACTTAGCACCATCTAATAATTTCAGAGAAGTAAGGTGTGGTTGTTCTTCATTATTCTTTATTCTAGACATACTATTTACAATCCTTTCTCACTATGTTGCTATTGCTATTAACTATACTACCAACCATGCTATTTTCATAAAGCTTTAAATGGTGATTTCGTCCATGCAAACACGTATTTTAGAGGATATTAACCTTGCTCTTCCAGTATCTCTTACAGAAGAATCACTTAGTAAGAATGGCAGAATAAGAACTTCTATAAATTACTCAACCATAAAAGCATTGAGAACAGTGGCAAATATTCTAAAACTCAACTTTTTATACAACTCTGAATCTTAACTAAGACTTGCAACAATTCAAGGAGGGATTATATAAGAAATTGGCTGAACCTTGGTTTTTAAAAGAAAGTGAGACTTGTGATATTTTTCTTGTTCCATTTCCATCTCCCTCTCCTTAGCTGTCTGGTACCCTTGGAACCAGCAACCTCACAATCATGGTAAGTATGAAAACCAGCAACCTAAGGACCACAAGAGGGCAAAAAAATTGGCTCAAAGCTCCTGTCAAGGTCCTATCCTCAGAGACTTGTCACTATTTGATCTGTTTAGCAGCTTCCTTAAAAGCCTCATTCACCAGGCTTTTCTTTACTTAACCTAACTCTGAGTTCACAGAGAGAGAACCATTCCCCACAGCACATTTATGAAAAAGAAAGTAGCTGTTTACATTGCAGCTATATCAGTGGAGGAAACAAGAGGCTCACCAAAAATCTTAAGAAGAAAATATTGGAAGTGAGATGTCCGTGTTGGGCTTCAGAAACCTCTTGACATGTTTTTGGGAATCTAGAACATTATATACATAGACAGGTAAAGGTGCTAACTCAGGAAAATCATGAGAAATGTCTCATCATTTGCCGCCTGCTTACTCTGAGAACCTAGGAAAGCAGGGAGTAAAGGCTACAAACTGCCAGATCACTGAAGACGTGCCACGTACACACAGAACTCAACAGAGGATAGGGCAATGTATTAAAGGAAACCTCTGTCCAATCAACAACTGACCTTTGACCTAACTGAGCAGGAACTTCAGTGGTCACATATGATAAAAAATATAGATTTTATAAAAGTAGTCCAAGAAAGTCACAAAATAAACAAACAGCAATAACAACAATAACCAGCAACAACAAACCAAAGAATGGACTGATTTTAATAGTTCCCATGTTATGTTATTTTAAATCTCTAGATTTCAATGAAAACAGTTATAACATGATAAATGACATAATAAATAATACATAAAATAGCATAATAAATAATACATAAAATAACATATTAAAAACATATAAAGGAACAGTAATAAATAGCTCATGCACAGAAAAAAATGATAAAGCAGTCAACAGAAGCTATCCATGACAAAGTAAAAATGTCACTTATTAGACAAAGGTCTGAAATCAGCTAGCTTAAATATATTCCAACTAAAATAAATTATGTCTAATAAACTAATGGCAAGTGTGAAAATAATATCTCATCAAATGCACAATGCAAAAAAAAGAAATAGATAAATTAATAAACTGCTCAAATAGGAATTCTGGCATCAATAAGAACAATAACTGAAAAAAGAAATTCACTAGAAGAGCTCAACAACAGATCTGACAGTATGATCAACTAGTAAATTCAAAGATTGCTTAAGATTTTTCCAGTCTGAAGAAAAAAAGTAAAAAAGAACAGGTAAAAATAAATAGATCATCAGAGATCTGAGGTAAACCATCAAACTTACCAATAGATGCATAATGGAGGGTCCAGAGGAGAGAAGAGAAGAAAAATAGGCATGAAAAATATTTTAAGAACTTTTGTGTAAAACCATCCCAAATTTGGGGCACCTATGTGTCAGTGGGTTAAGCCTCTGCCTTCCACTTGGGTCATGATCTCAAAGTCCTGGGATCGAGCCTCACATCGGGCTCCCTGTTCAGCAGGAAGCCGGCTTCCCCCCCTCTCTCTGCCTGCCTCTCTGCCTACTTGTGATCTCTCTCTCTCTCTCTCTCTGTCAAATAAATAAATAAAATTATCTTTTTAAATCCCAAATTTGATTTTTAAAAATTTATCTATACATCTAGGGAGCTTAATGAATTCCAGGTAGAAGAAATTCAGAGATCCCTGCCAAGAAACTTCATAATCAAGCCACTGAAAGATATAAACAAACAGAAAATTTCAAAAGCAAAAAAAATTATTGTAGTACAAAAGATTCCTTAATAAGATTTATAGCTGACTTCTTTTCAGAAATCATAAGGCCAGAAAACAGTGTAGTGACACATCCAAAGTGCTGAAAGAAAAATACTATCAGTTAAGAATTCTATATCCAAGGGATGCCTGAGAGGCTCAGTTGGCTAAGCATCTACCTTTGGCTGGGGTCGTGATCCCAGGATCTTGGGATCCAGCCCCCGTTGGGCTCCTTGCTCAGCAGGGAATCCACTTCTCCCTCAGCTTGCCACTACTCTTGCTCCTTTTCCCTCTCTTTCTCTCAAGTAAATAAATTAAATCTTTAAAAAAAATTACATATCCAGAAAAACTATCTTCAAACATGAGGAGAAATTAAGAGATTCCCAAATAAAGAAAAATGGAGATATTTTGTCACTAGTGAGTAACCATACAAAAAAACAGGGCTGGGAGAGCCCTTTGAGACGAAATGAAAAGACCGTAGACAGCAGCACCTCAAGATTTTTGAAGAGACAAAAAAAAAAAAAACCTACTGGTAAATGTATGTAACTACATAGTGAGTATAAAAGACTTCACTCGTATGTTTTGCGACTCCTGTTCTCCTATCTGACTTGAAAGACAGTTTTAAAAATTATAAAGCTATATTGATGGGTTTATAATAAAGTTATAATGTGTATTAAAATAATATCATCAAGATGTAATTGGTAAAGAATGAGGGTGTACCAGTAAAAAGTTTTTATAAACCACGGAAATTTAACTAGTGTTAATATAAAACTAAAAGTTTTAAGGTGAGTAACCCAAGAGCAACCATTAAGAAAATTAATTAAAAATATATAGTATAAAAGGGACACATGGGCGGCTCAATCAGTTAAGCATCTGACTCTTGATTTCAGCTTAGGCCATGATCTCGGGGTCATGGGATAGAGCCCCAAGTCAGGACCTGTGCTCAGCCAGGACTCTGCTGGATATTCCTTCTCTCTCTTTCTCCTTCTCTCTCTCTCTCTCTCCCTCTGCCCCTCCCCAAGCTCATGTGCATGGGCACGCTCTCTCTTTCTAAAATAAATAAATAAATTATCATACACACACACACACACACACACATAAATTTTGGAATACCAAAGAAGCTGCTCTTATTAAGGCTCAGGAGAAACTAGTTAATCAGAATCTAGCCTATTGAGGTATATCAGAAGTTAACTGGCATGGGCGTAGGGAAATTAATCAATTAATTATTTAATTATTTGATTATTAATTAATAATTAATAACTCCAGCCCCCTTTAGCTATTCTGTCCTACCTAAGCAGAGGGGGTTGAGGGGTGGGTGAGAAACACCTGTGAAGTTTCCAAGCCACCAGCCTAGGTTCTTTAAAACACTGAGATCTGACTATGGATCTATAGAATGTTTCCTATCACCCTACACCTCACATCAAATTACTAAAGACTTATTTATAACAGTTCTTTTTACTTGGTACATCATGTCTTACTATCAAGAAAAATAACTACAAAGTATATCAAAAGGCAAAAACAAAGAAACAGACAAAAAAAAAAAAAAACAAAGAAGAGCAGAATATCCAAAGATTGTGAGACAACTAAAAAAGGTATACTATAACATATATTTTTGTTATATCATATTTTATAACATAAGTAAAAAAGAGAATAGAGAAGAAATATTTAACATAATAATGACTGAGAATTTCCCCAAATTAATATCAGACACCAAGCTGCAGTCTTGGGGACCTCAGAGAATACCAAGCATCATAAATGCAAAAATAATGACACCTAGCCATATTATTTTCAAATTACAGAAAATAAAAAACAAACAAAATTTCTGAAAGAAGCCAGATGAAAATAATACCAAGGAACAAAGATAAAAATTATATCTACTTCTCCTTAGAAACCATGCAAGCAAGGAGTGGAATGACGTATATCAAATGTTGAAAGGAAAAAAAAAAAACTAGATTTTTGTATATGGAATTATTTTCAGAAGTGAAGGAGAAATAAAGACTTTATCAAATAAAAATTGAAAGAATTTATTGCCAGTAGACCTACCTTTCAAGAGACGTTTTAAAGATTTCTTTAGAGACAAGGAAAATAATTCCAGAAACTAGTTTTTACATTAGGGAAAAAATAAAAGGGTATTGAAAAGGAGTAAGTAAAGATAAAACAAAAACTTTAATTTTTCTTATTCTTAATTGCCCTTACTGAAAACAGTTTGTTCAAAATAAAAGCAACACTATATCCAATATGTATGTTTATGTATGTACCCTATGTGTGTGCATGTATATTTATATGTTTAGGTATATTTATATATGAAAAAGTGAATGACAGCAATGATACAAGGGACATGGGGAAAGAATTAGGATTATATTGTGTTTATAGTGTTCTTATACCCATGAGCAGTAGCAGTAGCAGTAGATTAGTGCTTAGATTAGTTTAAATGTATAGTGCAAACTCTAAAGCAACCACCAAAGAAAGTAAAAAAATAAATAAATAAAAATAAAAAAGAAAAGTATAAGTGACTTACTAGGAAAGAAGAGAAAATGGAATCATATAAAGAGTCAACTAAAACCAGAAATTCAGGAAAAGATTGGAAGACAAAAATAAGAACATAGAACAGAGAGAAAACAGTAATAAATGTGTTGTATATTAATCCAGCTCTATCAATAATCACATTAAATCCCAAAGGTTTAAATGCATCAATTAAAAGAGATTGTCAGGGTGGATAAAAAACACAACCTGACTATGTATGTCTATAAGAAACCCATTTTACATATAAAGAAAGAAGAAGACTAAAAATAAATAGAAGGAGAAAAATATGCCATCCTACCATTAATCAAATGAAAAGAATAGCTATATTATTTCTAATAAAGTAGTAGACATCAAATACTTAGGTATAAGTCTAATAAAATATGTAGAAGATTTATGTGTGGAAAACTATAAAGGTCTGAATTAAATAAAAAAAACTGAAATGAAAATATTCATGGATGGAAAAAATATTGTCAAGATGTCAGTTCTTCCCAGCTTGATCTACAGATTCAGTGCAATCCAATTAAAATTCCAGCAAGTAGGGTTTTTTTTAGATATTAACAAACAGATTTTGAAGTTTATATGAAGAAAGAAAACCTCAGAATATCCCACTCAATATTTAAGAAGAACAGCAAAGCTGGGAGATTGACACTACCTGACTTTGTGTCTTACTATAAAGCTACAATTATGAAGACAATTATTGTCGTATTGGTAAAAGAATAGCCAATTAGATAAATAGAATGGCAAAGGAAGCCTCAAAATAGACCCCTTTAAATACAGTAAACTAATCTTTGACAAAAAAGTAAAGGCTGTACAATTGAACAAAGATATTCTCTTCAGTAAATGGTGCTGGAAGAACTGGATATCCTATTAATATTAATATTAATAAATAATTCAGGCACAGATCTTACACACTTCACACAAAATAACTCAAAATGCATCATGGACTTAAATGTAAAAAATAAATTCATACAACTTTGGAAGATAACACAGGAGAAAACCAAGATGTCTTGGGTATTGTAATGTCTTTTCAAATACAGCACCACAATGCAATCTGTGTAATAAAGAGTGATGAGCTGGACTTCAGTAACACTGAAAATACCGACTCTGCAAAAGACAATGTCAAGAGAATGAGAAGATAAGCCACTGACTGGGACAAAATATTTGCAAAGACACATCTGATAAAGCATCTTTATCCAGAATATTAAAAATCTCTTAAAATTTAATAATAAGAAAACAGTCCAGTTAATAATGAGTCAAAGTCCTTAGCAAGCACTTGACCAAAGACAACAAATAAACATAAAAAAATGCTCCATATGATATGTCACATTAGAAAAAAATGAGCTCCCATTCCATATCTACTAGAAAGGCCTAAATTCAGAACACCTGCAATAACAAATGCCGAGGAGAAGCTGGAGCAACAGAGCTCACTCATTCCTCCTGGAAACAAACACAACATGATAAACTGGTTTTGAAAGCCATTGCGTGATTTCCCACAAAACTAGCCGTACTTTGACTCTTTGATCCAGCAATTGTCCCCTTGATATTATCCACCTTAAGACTTGCACACTTGCTTCTTGAAGGCTGATTTACATTTGCTAAGACTGGGGCCCAGTAAGATGTCCTGCAAGAGGTGAATGAGAAAACAAGCAGGGGTGCATCCAGACAACGGAGTATTGTTCAGCACGAGGGAGCGAGGGAGGGAGGGAAGACTATCAAGCCATGATAAGGTAAGAAAACTTCAAATTACCAAGGGAGAGAAGCAATTGCTTTCCTTTCCAATTGTTAAAGGAAAGAAGCCAACCTGAGAAGGCTACATACTATATGATTCCACCTATAGAGCCTTCCGGAAGAGACGAAGCTATGAAGTCAGAAACGAGTTGACAGGAGTTGGGGTGTGGGGAGGGATGAAGAGGTGGAGCACAGAGGATCTTTAGGGCAGTGAAAATATTCTGTGTGGAACTCCAATGGTGGATACATGTCATTATGTATTAGTCGAAACCCACAGGACGTCCACCACCAAAGGTGAACCGTAATGTGTTATATGGACTTTGGTGTCAAGGCAGGTTTATCAATGGTAACATATGTAATGCTCTGTTTGGGGTGTTAATAATGGGACTCATTATGCATGTATGGGGCAGGGGATAGATGGTAAGTCTCTGGACCTTCTTCTTAACGTTTCTATTAACCTAAATCTGTTTTTAAGAATTTTAAATCTGGGGTGCCTGGTGGCTCAGTCAGTTAACTGTCTACCTGTGGCTCAGGTTGTGATCCCAGGGTTCTGGGATTAAGCCCACATCCGACTCTCTGCTCAGGCGGGAACCTGCTTCTCCATCTCCCTCTGCCTGCTGCTCCCTCTGCTTGTGCTTCCCCACTCCCTTTGTCAAATGAATAAATAAAATCTTTAAAAACTTTAAATTTAAAAATTTAGTGGTTCTGAAAATTGTTATGATTAAAGTAAAATTTTTGGTTTTATACCTGCAACATTGCTATCATTTTTATTTTTATTTTTTCCTCCTTTTCCTTTTTCTCAATTAAATAATTTTTTAAATTATTTCTTTTTGTTTTCACAACATCAGCTGTTTAACTCTATCTTCTGTTATAATTATTTCAGTGGTTATCCTAGGACATTGCTGAACCGAGTGGTTCAAATGTGATCTAGCAAACCCTGAACATAGCTGTTTTAAAACTAAGTTATGCCTTAGTTTTCTGGGCCAAATTAAACTGATATATTGAAGAAATTTAAATTGGAATAAGGTCTTATAATATTTGACTTTTAATAGAGATAAGAGTCTAGATTAGCTATGACTTACAACTATATATATATATATATGACTTGCAACTATAAATATATATATATTATAGTCAGCCTTTTAATTCAATTTGCAATAAAATCTTGAGAATGTTTCATTGTTCATGTTAAGATTTCTATTTTCACATTGTCACACCAGAAGGGGTTAATGTTCACATATTCATAGGATCCTATCCTTCTATGTCATCCCTCTTTTCTAAGTATTTTGTGAAACACCAGATCTGAATTTTACACATTTCTATATACATTTATCTCTATGTTAAAATTTTAAAGACTACATAATAAAAAAATCTCTTCTGATTAAAAAATTAAAATCTTTAAAACGTGCAAATTTGTGCACATTTTTAATCTACTTTCTTTTATATTATTCCCAGTGTCTTTAAAATAATTCCCTTTTTACCCCCTCTCTCTGAAAGTAATCCTGATTGTAGTCATTTTGGAAAGAATACCAATGTATATCTAGGTTTTTGGTAACTAGGGAGTAAATGGAGGATTTGTCTGTTCTTTAATTATAGCATAGTAGCAATTACAGTGAGTTCAATTCACTTTCCAGGAAACTTAAGCAAAGGTTAATTTTAATGAGAATCTAAATCTTGCCTAATTTTTCAAATTCCCTTCTTCAACTTATGTGTCTCTGTTTAAACTCCTAAGGAAATATTGCCTTTTAAGTACTCTAGAATACCTTTAAGACTGTTTCTTTAGAAAGCTGCCTACATTCTAATTTTATGGCTAATTTATTTCTCATATAAACTTCAAGGTTTAGAATATAAGGATCCATTTTCTCCTGATTTGTGTGTTTACTCCTATTAATGATAATAGAAGTCTTAATTTGTACTCTGTGATTATATGCACTTGGTCCTGAACTCATTAACAAGTATTTGTAACATGAATTACACACAAACAAAGATATAATGAGCACAGTGTTTCCAAATTGTTCAATTTTTTGCAGCTCAAACTTGAGGTTGAATAAAATGAAACTGTTTAATTCCAAATTATAATAATGTTCAATGTTGTGCTGGTCAAATTATCTTAATTTGTTCTCTAAAATCAGATTTGAAGTACTATCATATAAAAAAAATGTGCATTAAAGCATTTAAAATTCTATCAAATGTAGGATGTGACAATATGGAGGGGTAATTCTACTTTTCAAATTGTGTGCACGTAGCTAAAAACATTTTACAAGTATCTATTATATCATTAACGGTATAATTAAAATTACTTAAAATATATTTTAATCATACATATCTCAGCAAGCAGATTCCTAAACAAATATATTTGGTTCATCCAATTTAGGGCACGATTAAGTGATGACTAAAATGTTTTCTTTGTAATGTGATGCAAAACCACATACATTTCCAGATCCTTATTAGAGTTTAGTATCTAAAATTTGAAAAAACAAATAGTTTTTATTCCTGATGCATTTCCATTTATCTTCCTATTACATTTATAAAGTGATCATATAATAGTGGGTATATATATATGTAATGTATTTAAATATATTTATGCAGTTTATGTCTGTTACATATACACATGTTTATGCATACTATTATATGTACTATTTGTATATTACATACACATATGTGTGTGTATAATACACACACACATATATAGCTATACACACACAGACATACACATTGGTTTTCATATTTCTTTAAAGTATCTTGGGGAGGGAATGTGTTGTAATGAGTACTGGGGATCATATAAGGCTAATGGATCACACACCCATACCCCTGAAACAAATAATGTATTATAACATATTATATGTATTATAATAATGAAATAAATAATGTATTATATATTACATTATATGTTATCATGTATATATTTATATAATGCATTATATATTAATTATATACTAATTAATTTAATTTAATTTAAAAGTAAATAAAGTAACTATACTAAAAATAAATTTGGATAATGGTCATTGGGAAAATTTGAATGGAGCCTACCTTATTCAATACTTTTAATACTGTTTCTCAAAAATGAAATTATAACATTAAAAAGTTTTAATAATTTCATAGATTTTAACTGATTGAATGTATCTACTGTCTTTTAACTTGCCACCTCTAAATTAAAGAAAATCTACCTAATGGAAGATTACTTTAATGTGACTAAATAATTAAATCAACATTCCTTAAAATTTTAATAAAAAATTCTGACTTTTTTCAACTTTATTGAGGTATAACCAGCAAATAAAATTGTAATATATTTAAAGTGTACATTCTGGTGCTCGCTTCGGCAGCACATATACTAAAGTGTACATTCTGGTAATTTGATATTTGTACACATGTGAAAAATTTCCTCTATTGAGTTAATTAATACATCAATCACCTCACATACTTTTTTTTTAATGACAACCCTGAAGTTCTACTCTGTAAGCAAATTTAAATTACATAAGATGATCAACTATAGTCACCATGTTATATTCTAGATCCTCAGATTTTACTCATCTTATAATTAAAAGTTTACACCTTTGTACCAATCTGTCCCCATTTCCCCTCTCCACAGACCCTAGGCAACTACTGTGTACTCTCTAATACTATAAATTTGACTTTTTTAAAAAGACAAGTAGAGGGGCACCTGGGTGGCTCAGTGGGTTAAGCCGCTGCCTTCGGCTCAGGTCATGATCTCAGGGTTCTAGGATCGAGTCCTGCATTGGGCTCTCTGCTTGGCGGGGAGCCTGCTTCCTCCTCTCTCTCTCTCTGACTGCCTCTATGCCTACTTGTGATCTCTCTCTGTCAAATAGATAAATAAAATCTAAAAAAAAAAAAAAAAAAGACAAGTAGCTTCCACATGTAAGTGATACTATGTAATATGTATCTTTCTCTGCCTACCTTATCTCACTCAGCATCAGACCCTTCAGGTTTACCAATGTTGTCATAAGTGGTTGGATTCCTTTCTTTTTTAAGGCTATAATATATTTCCGTTTGTGTGTATGTATTTGTCTGTGTGTCTGTTTGTGTATATCATATTTCTTTATCCATTTATCTATCAATTCAACTAATCTACGACAAAGAAAGCAAGAATATACAATGGGGAAAAGATGGCCTCTTCAACAAATTGTACTGGACAGCTATATGCAAAATAATGAAACTGGACCACATTCCTACACCTTTCATAAAACAAGCTCAAAATGGATTAAAGATCTAAACATGGGACCAGAAGCCCTGTAACTCCTAGAAAACATAAGCAGTAATTTCTTTGACATCAGTCATAGAAATATTTTTCTACATATGTCTCCTTAGACAAGGAAAACACAAGCAAAAATAAACTATTAGGGGGAGTAGGAGCAAGATGGTAAATGAGTAGACCACCTAAATTTCATTGGGTGCCAGGAATTCAGCTAGATAGTTATCAAACCACTCTGAACATCTATAAACTCAGCAGGAGATCGAAGAAAATAGCGGAAATTCTATGAACAGAAAAGTGACCATTTTCTGGAAGGTAGGACATGTGGAGCAGTGAACCCAAGGCAATAGACCATGGGAGGAGGGGCCAGGTCCCGGCAAGTGATAGAGCAGCAGAGCACAAAATAGGAACTTTTAGAAGTCTGCTCCACTGAGGGACATCACTCCAGAGGCTAAGTGGGGAGTGGAGCTGGAGCCCTTGCTAGGACAGTGTGGTCTCAGGTGCTTGGGGTCACAAAAAGACTGGAGGTGCCTGAGTGTGCCATACCTCCCAGGTATCAAAGCAGGGAAGCTGCTGCAAAGATAGAGCTGAGGAGTGAGCTCTCGGCTTGGGGTTACCATAAGCCATGATCCCAAGCACAGTTGGGTCACTGCTATTTGAGCAGGGACTCCCTTAAGTGTGAGATCCAGGGAGACACCCTCCTTCCTCCACTGGAAAATGTGGCACAGGACCACAATGTAGAAATATGCTGGGTTTGGAGATCCAAATGGGGAAGAATGCCAGAGATAGAAACACTTGGTCACAGGCTGTGTGAGCTCAGAGAGACCAGGGAGACAGGTGTGATTGACAGCTTTTCTCTCAGGATGCACTAAGAGGGGAGCTCTGAGCTCTCAGCTCCTCCCGGACAAGAGATTGTGAGGCCTCCATCTTCATTAACATCCTCCAAAGCTGTAGAGAGCACTTTCAGGAAACAAAAGCTACTGAGAGCAAAACTGAGAAGATTACTTAGCCAGGCCCCTGGCAAGGGTGGTGCAATTCTGCCTCGACAAAAACATTCGAGATTCACTGTAACAAGCACCTCCCCAGAAGATCAGCAAGAATATCCAGCCAAGACCAAGCTCACAGATCAATGAGAACTGCAAAACTCCAGAGCTAGGAGAATACAACACATAGAATTCATGTTTTGTTTTCTCATGATTATTCAGTCATTCAAAGTTAAATTTTTTTAATTTTATTTCTTTCTAATTCTATTTAAAAAAAGAATTTGCCTCTTTCCTATTTTAGCTTATTTTAACAATACTTTTTAAAAAATCCTTTTTAAATTTTTATCTTTACATTCATATTCCATCTCTTCATCATGTTTATCATTATTTTTGTGTATATATAAGTTTTCCTTTATTTAAAATTTTGGAAGGCAGTTTCTTCTAACAGATCAAAATACACACAAAAACAAGTGTGTAGCTCTTTTCTAGTCACCAGTCTAATCATATAAAATGTGTGTGTGTGTGTGTGTGTGCGTGCGTGTGTGTGTATTTATTTATTTATTTATTTGCCCCCCCACACTTCTGTTCCCCCCAGTTTCAGGTCTCTTCTGATTTGGTTAGTGTACATTTTTCTGGGGTTGTTGCTAACCTTTTAATATTTTGTTCTCTCATTCATCTATTCTCTGGATAAAATGATGAGGTGGGAAAACTAACCTCAACAAAAAAGAACAAGAGGCAGTACGGATGGCTAGGGACCTAATCAATATAGACATTAGTAAGATGTCAGAACTAAAGTTCAGAATGATGATTATAAAGATGCTAGCCAGATTTGAAAAAAGCATAGAAAATACTAGAAAATCCCTGTCTGGAGAAATAAAATCCCTTTCTGGAGAAATGAGAACTAAAATCTTAACCAAGTTGAAAGAAAAAAAGCTATTAATGAGGTACAATAAAAAATGGAAGCTCTTACTGCTAAGATAAATGAGGAAGAAGAGAGAATTAGTGATATATAGAAGACCACGTGATGGAGAATAAAGAAGCTGAAGAAAAGAGAGATAAACAACTACTGGATCACAAGGGGAGAATGTGAGAGATAAGTTATACCATAAAATGAAAGAATATTAGAATAATTGGGATCCCAGAAGAAGAGAGGACAGAATGTATATTGGAGCAAATTATAGCAATCCTATAATTTCCCTTCCCTAATTTGGGGAAGCAAACTAGCATCAAAATCCAGGAGACACAGAAATCCCCCTCAAAATCAGTAAAAATAGGTCCACACTCCATCATCTAATAGTAAACTTACAAGTCTCAGAGACAATGAGAAAATCCTGAAAGCAACTCAGGACAAGAGCTCCATAACATACAATGGTAGAGATATTAGATTGGCAGCAGACCTGTCAACAGAGACCTGGCAGACCAGAAAGGACTGGCATGTTACATTCAGAGCAGTAAACGAGAAAAATATGCAGTGAAGAATACTATATCCAGCTAGGCTGTCATTGAAAATAGAAGGAGAGATAAAAAGTTTCCAGGACAAAAACAAAAACAAACAAACAAAACCCTAAAGGAATTTGCAAACACCAAACCAGCCCTATAAGAAATATTGGAAGGGGTCCTCAAAACAAAGAGAGAACCTAAAAGTAACAGACCAGAAAGGAACAGAGACAATATACAGTAACAGACACTTTACAGGCAATACGATGGCACTAAATTCATATATTTTAATACTTACTCTGAATGTAAAAGGGTTAAATGTCTCAATCAAAAGACACAGGGTATTATATTAATAAAACAAACAAACAAACAAAAACCCAAGACTCATCAATATTCTGTCTGCAATAAACTCATTTTAGATCCAAAGACACCCCCAGATTTAAAAGATTTAAAGTGAGGGGGTGGAAAACCATGCTAACGGGCATCAAAAGAAAGCTGGAGTGGCAATCCTTGTATCACAGAAATTAGATTTTAACCCAAAGACTATAATAAGAGATGAGGAAGGACACTCTATCATACTTAAAGGATCTGTCCAACAAGAAGACCTAACAATTTTAAATGTCTATGCCCCTAACATGGGAGCAGCCAATTATATAAACCAGTTAATAACAAACCAAAAGAAACAGATCAACAATAATACAGTGACAGTTGGGAACATTAACACCCCTCACTGAAATGGACAGATCATCTAAGCAAAAGATCAACAAGGAAATAAAGGCTTTAAATGACACACTGGACCAGATGGACATCAGAGACGTATTCAGAATATTCCATCCCAAAGCAACAGAATACACATTCTTTTCTAGTGCACTCGAAACATTCTCCAGGATAGATCACATCCTGGATCACAAATCAGGTTTCAAATGGTACTAAAAGATTGGGATCATTCCTTGCATATTTTTAGACCATAGTACTCTGAAACTAGAACTCAATCACAAGGGGAAAGTTGGAAAAAACTCAAATACATGGAGACTAAAAAGCATCCTACTAAAGAATGAATGGGTCAACCAGAAAATTAAAGGAGAATTAAAAAATTTATGGAAACAAATGAAAATGAAAACAAAACTGTTCAAAATCTTTGGGACATAAAAAGGTGGTCCTGAGAGGAGAGTACATGACAATACAAGCCTTTCTCAAGAAACAAAAAAGGTCTCATAGGCAAGGCAAAGGTCTCAAGAAAGGCATAGTTAACCCTATGACTAAAGGAACCAGAGAAAGAACAGCAAAGAAAAATTAATTTAATAAATTTATTAGGTATTAATTACATTAATGAAACAAAGAACAAGAACCATATAATACTCTTAATACATACAGATAAAGCATTTGCAAAACAGAACATCCTTTCTTCATCAAAACTCTTCACAGTGTAGGGTTAGAGAGTACTTACCTCAATATCATAAAAGCCATCTATGAAAAACCCACAGTAAATATCATTCTCATTGGGGAAAAATTGAGAGCTTTTCCCACACCAGGGATGTCCACTATCACCACTGCTATTCAACATAGGGTTAGAAGTCCTAGTCTCAGCAATCAGACAACAAAGAGAAATTAAAGGCATAAAATCAGCAAAGAAGAAGTCAAGCCCTCACTCTTTGCAGAGGATATGCTACTTTATGTGAAAATCCCAAAGACTCCACTCCAAAACTACTAGAACTCATGCAGGAATTCAGTAAAGTGTCAGGATATAAAATCAATGCACATAAATCAGTAATATTTCTGTACACCAAGAGTAAAACAGAAGAAAGAGAATTTAAGGAGTTGATCTCATTTGCCCCTGCACCCAAAACCATAAGATACCCAGGAGTAAGTCTAACCCAAAAGGCAAAGAATCTGTATATACAGTACTCATGAGGAAGTTGAGGAAGACACAAAGAAATGGAAAAACATTCCATTCTCGTGGATTAGAAGGTATCATGCTAAGTGAAATAAGTCAATCAGAAAAAGACCATTAACATATGATCTCATTGATATGAGGTATTTGAGAAACAAGACAGAGAATCATAGGGGAGTGGAGGGGATAATGAAATAAGATGAAACCAGAGAGGGAGACAAACCCCAAGACACTTAATCTCAGGAAACAAACTGAGGGTTGCTGGAGAAGAGGGTGGTTGGAGGGATGGGGTGGCTGGGTGATGGACATTGAGGAGGGTATGTGCTAAATTGAGTGCTATGAATTGTGTAAGACTGACAAATCACAGACCTATATCCCTGAAACAAATGATACATTATGTTAATTTTAAAAATTAAAAATTAAAAAAATGAGTTATTAGTACTACACTGAAATAAAAAGAGCTTACACAGCAAAGAAAACCATCACAAAACAAAAAGGCAATCTACTAGATTGTAGAAAACATTTTCAAGTATTATATTTGATAAGGGTTTAATATCCTAAATATATAAAGAACTTATACAACTTGACACCAATAAAACCCACAAATAATCCAATTTTAAAAATGGGTCAAATAACTGAATAGACATCTTTTGGATAGAAGACATGCAGATGGCTAAGGAACACATGAAAAGATGCCCAACGTCATCATCAGGGAAATGCCAATCAAAACCATAATAAGATTTCATCTTATGTCTATGAGAATGGCTAAAATCAAAAACCAAGAAACAGCCAGTGTTGAAGAGAATGCAGAGAAAAAGGAATGCTGGTGGATTGTGAGTTGGAATGCAAGCTGCTGTAGCCACTGTGAGAACAGTATGGAGGCCCCTCATTGAGTATTTTTATGGCTATTATTTTGAACTCTTTATTGGGTAGATCACTTATCTCCATTTCATTAAGACCAATAACCAAAAATTTATCTTGTTTTGTTTAGAACATATTCCAGTGTTTCCTCGTGTTCTTTGACTATGTCTTGGTTTCTTTGCATTAGGTAAAAGAGTTACCTCTCCCAGCCTCAATAGACTGGTTTTACAGAAGAGATCAAACTCATCAACCAGCGTGTCCTAAGGTGGTTGGCCCTGAAATCTTTGTGATTTTTCAAGTTATTGTGTGTGTTCTTAGTGGCTCCAAGCAATTGGTATGCCAAGATCTGCCTGTGTCCCAAAGGTATGGGAAATGCTCATACGCCTGTTGAGGCTCCTAGAGGATTACTAATGGCCTATTCCTTCAGCTTCCCAGTCAGGTACACTGGAAGCTTTCAGGCAGCAGCTGGAATGGTCAGGACATAGGTATGGATTCTGCTTTTATGTAGGAGAAACCAGGAGCTGGGTGCACTTGTCTTCATTCTGTGTTGAGTCAGAGAGGATAGTCACTGGGAGTCCTTGTGTGCCTAAACAGAAATGCCTCTTTGTTTTGTGTGGACCAGGAGTTCTCATAATAAATGCCAAGGCCTCTCAGCTCTCAGGGCTAAGTGATTTGGGAGCTAGTTCTCTGGGTAGTAGCCTTAAAAGTTGGGATACTAGATACACAGTCTAAACCTTCTCTCCTCAGGGAGAAGCTGGGAATTGGTTCCCTCCAATGGATGTAAGCACTGTGCCAGGAATATGGTGGTTTATGGGAAGATTATGTCTCAGCCTTTCTGACTCAATTCACTGTGGATCTTTCACCACTTACCAAGATGGAGGACTCACCCAGCTGGTTTCTGGATTTGTCTCAGGGGGAATTCTCTGTATACAGATGTATATTTGGTGCATCCATGGGAGAAAGGAAATTCAGGAGGCTCCTATGTCACTCTTTTAGTGGCATTTCTCCTAACTTCTTGGTTATGGACTTGCATTCTCTACCATGGTATAGCTGCTGCTCTCATGACAATTTTCAGAAAATTCTAACATTAGTTCACCTGTCAAAAGAGGGATAAACAGTATCTCCACTCACGGTTTTTGTGATATTAGGGAACTATATGCAAATGATTGGCAAATAGTATTTATTATTATTTTAAAGTTCTTATTAAATATTATCAGTCACTGTAAGAATACTGAATAGTACAGGGAAAAAGTCTACAAAACTGCTAATCACATAACCCAAAGATAAAATTAATAAGCTTTTGTAAAAGTATGCCAATTATCCATCCACATAGTAGTTATTACTAGCTATCCAGGTTTATATAAATATAGACAGCTGGGTAGACCAAATAAATAAATATTTATATTTATACTATATTCACTATCTTTTGGAACATTATGTTACTTAACAGTTATTATATGCCTTCCAATATATCTGTTAATAAATATATTACTTTATATTCATCATTTTATAAACATTATCTTTCAGACTCATTTTTAATATAAAAGATTTAGAGCTAAACAGTAGCAACACATCTAATATCACAACCAAAATGCTTGTTTTAAGTATAGAGTAAGGCTTATCTTAATATTTTTTGTGAAATTTGGAAACCACCTACTATGAAATACTAGAGGAACTAAAAAAATATATTATTTATATTTGATTTACTTTCTTCTTTACCAGTTTGGTGAATTGAAAGCTTAAATAATTAAATTTCAGCTTTTCTTTTTATTTTTTGAGGTAGTTATTTAAAGCTCTAAATTTCCTCCTAAGCACAATTAGCTATAGTCTATAAAATTTTATATTGCAATGGTATGAATATTTATGTCTTCCCCAAATTCATTTGTTGCAATCCTAACCCCCAACATGCTGCCTTTGGGAGGTGATTAGGACAGGATAGCCCTTAAGAATAGATTGCTGTTATAAAAGAGGGTCCAGAGAGTTCCCTTGCCCTTTCTGCCATATGAAGTTTCAGTAAGAAGATGACTATCTACAAACCAGAATTGTCCTCACCACACTCCAAATCTGCCAGTACCATAACCTTGGACTTCCCAGTCTTTAGAAATGTGAGAGATAAATTTCTGTTATTTAGAAGCCATTCAGTTTATGGGACTTTTGTGGTAGCAGCCTGAACAAACTAACATGGATACATTTTTTTTTAAGATTTTATTTATTTGTTTGACAGAGAGAGACAATGAGAGAGGGCACACGAGCAGGGGGAGTGGGAGATGGAGAAGCAGGCTTCCTGCTGAGTAGGAAGCCCGATGTGGGGCTCGATCCCAGGACCCTGAGATCACGGCCCGAGCTGAAGGCAGACACTTAATGACTGAGCCACCCGAGCACCCCTAACATGGATACATTTTAATTTTTGTTAGACCTTATATACATATTCTAATATAATTACTGTGATTTCACCATTGAAACCTAGGTAACCTAGAATAACATGTTTGTTTTTTTTTAACACCCAAATTTTCAAGGAACAAGAAATATAGTTTGTTTTTAAAATTTAATTTTATAATCTTGAAAATAAAGTGTTTATTACATTTACATTTTGGATATTCATGAATATAGTTGGTATTATATCTGCAACATTGCTATCATTTTTTTTTTATGTTTAAAGACATTATGAGATGTTTTTATTAGCCAGGACCTAAGGTATATGTGCGATGCTTTTTTTTTTTTTTTAATTGTGAAAATTTTTTTTAATTAATTTTTTATTTTTTATAAACATATATTTTTATCCCCAGGGGTATCATTTTTATGTTTTCCTTCTTCTGGACTAAATAAAAATTTTAAATGATTTCTTTTTATTTTTACAGTATCAACTGTTTAATGATATCTTCTGTTATAATTATTTCAGTGGTTGTCCTAGAGATCATAATTGCATCTTTGGTTTATTTAAACAACACTTCCATTTAATGCTTTTACCATTTCTGAAATAACATAAAAATTTTACAATGGCTTAACCCATTGAAACTGTTCTACATTTTTTGCCACCATCATCATATATATTTGCCAATATTATAAATCCCTTAAGATATTACTATTATTGTTCTTTTTAAAGAATTTATTTATTTGAGAGAGAGAGCATAAGTGAGAGGGGGGCAGGGAAAGAGGGGCAGAGGGAGAGGGAGAATAGAACCCCCAACTGAGCAGAAAGCATGAAGCAATGGGGGGGGGGGCTTGTCCCAGGACCCTGGGATCATGACATGAGCTGAAGGTAGATGCTTAACTGACTCAGCCACCCAGAAGCCCCTATTATTATTCTTTCAAATAATCAATTTTCATTTATATCCATAAAATATTTTACTCTTTCTGGTATTCCTCACCCTTTCCCATAAGTTTTCATGTTTAATCTTCTCTTGGATAATTTTTTTTCTGCCTAAAATCTTCCTTTATTTGTAGTGCATATCTGCTGAAAATATGTATTTTCCAATTTTTTCTTTTGTCTGAAAATATCTTTGTTTCACTTTTGTTTTGGGAAGACTATGTTCATTGGCTATGAAATTCTAGATTGACAGTTTTGCCTTAAACTCTAAATATATCTTTCCATTGTCATCTAGCGTCATACTTTCTTTGTAATATCATCTACCATGTTTAATTCTTTTCCTTTGAAGAAAATATTTTTTATCTTTACTATGTTTAGATTTTTTTTTTTTTTTGGTCTCTTATTTCCAGAACTCTTGTTATTTTGGTTTTCTTGCTATTTATCTTTCTTGAGGTTTTTTTTTTTTTTTTAATGTTATTGTTTATCTTTAGGCTATATTTCACTATTGGATAAGAGTTTCCTTCTCAAGCTTTTATACTAAGGTTATGCTCATATTATAAAACAGTTAAGAGAATATTGCCTCTCATTTTAAACTCATTTAAAGCAGAGTTTCTGAAAGTGTATTTTTTTAATTCCTTCGTTTGTCTGTTTGTTTGTTTGCTATAATTTACAAACAAGGCATCCGTCCTTAAAATTTTGGAAGAATTTTAACTTCAGATTCAATATTTTAATAGATATAGTGCAATTCAGACATCCTTTTTATCTTTGTGCCTGCTTTGATTAGTTTCTCTTTCTATATTTTTAATCCTATTTTTCTACATGTTCTATTATTCTTAGAATAAAGTCACTTATAATCTTCTTTTATTTTTTAATTTTTATTACTTTTCTAATATTTAGGGTCTAGAGTGATGTCTCATTTACACTGCAAAGTTAGCACTTATTATTTTATTATATTCTATCATATATTTCAAAGAACCAACTTTTATTTCTGTTTACCCAGTCTTTGGTTTTTGTATTTGTTAATGTTTTATCAGCTTCTTTTATAAATTTACTATTTCCTCCTACTTTGATATTAGTTTTGTTACAGTTTTCTTACATTCTTGAATTTGCCTTTTATATAAGTGATTTTTAAATCTCATTCCTGTCTTATGTATTTACAGTTATAAAATTTACTTCTAGCTAAGAAAGATTAACAGAGTCGATATTTATTCTTATTTAAACAACTCAAAACTCAGATAAAAATACAAAATAACAGTTCTACATAATTGGGCATCAGGTGATAATTCTGAAAAATCAAAAAAATAAATAACGAGATTAGCTTTATTCTCTATTTTCCTGTTCCTTTTCTCTTTCCCTCTATCTTCTAAATTTTCTAGTTGTTTTCTAGCATTATGGTTACTTTGAAACAAGCAATTCTACCATTGTTATCATCAGAAAAGCAGAACCCTTGGACCAAATGTGATACTGAGTTCTAGGAGAACAGAAACCAGCACAAATACATTTATGAAGAAGCTACAGTAGAAATGTCCACAGCTAAGTCTTAGATAACAAAGACTACAATTAAGTATGAACATATCTTTAGAACAGAATTTTTGAGGGGTTCCAATCTACAGCCAGCCTGTTAGAAAGTAAAAAGTACTATTTTTACTCAGACTAAAACTGGAGGAATATTCTAAGGAATTTGAGACCTGCCTGCATGGGTGCAGGATGCCAACTGTAGGGAGTTGAAGTCTGTCCTTTAAAAAGATATGTCTAAGTCCTAACCCCCAGTACCTATGAATGTGACTTTATTTGTAAATTGAATCTTTGCAAATGTAATTAAATTAAGCATCTTAAGGTGAGATCATCTTGGATTTAAGTTGGGCTCTAAATTTGATGACTATTATCCTTATAAGAAAAAAAAGGAGATTTGCAATATAGTCACAGGTGAGTAAGGGCAGAGGCAAAGACTGGAATTATGCTACCTTAACCAAGTAATCCATGGAGCCACCAGTAGCTGGATAAGACAAGGAAAGGTTAATCTCTAAAGGCTTTGGAGGAAGCATGGCCTTGCTGACACCTTGATTTTAGACTTTCACCCTAGAACCATAAGAGAATAAATGTCTGTCATTTAAAGCAATCAAATTTGTAGTAATTAGTTATGGCAGGCTTGTGAAACTAAGACACTGTAGGTGGGACCATGAGCTTCAATGTAGCTACCAGCTTCTCTTGGCAATTTCTAAAATGATCCATCCTGTCTGCCTGTTCTTTCTATCTGTACCCTAAAGTTAACATTGCCACCTAATGCAATACACCAAAATAGTCCAACTCTTAATTCAGCTTTAAAGAGACAATAAAGAATCTATTGAGACTTTTATATTTAATATCCATCTCTTAAGAGTCCCAGGATAATAGAAGAGAGAAAATGTAGGTACACAAATAGAAAAAAAAATCAAGCTGAAGAAAGACACAAGTCATCAGATTGAGAGGCAATAATATGGACTACTTGGGCACCTGGGTGGCTCCGTCAGTTTCTGCCTTTGGGTCCGGTCGTAATCCCAGGGTTCTGGGATCGAGCTGAATGTCAGGCTCCCTGCTCAGTGGAGAGCCTGCTTCTTCCCGTCCCTCTAGCCCTCTGCCTCCCCCTGCTTGTGCTCACATAAGCGCTCTCTGTCTCTCTCTCTCTCTCTCGTTTACTCTCTCTGAAATAAATAAATCAAATCTTTAAAAAAATAGTATGGACTACTACTATTAAAATAATGATAACCATATTTACCTCATAAAACTTCAGAAGAGGAAGAAAATATGAGATCATGCATAATCTTTAGTGTTATCATTAGCAAGCCTGACTAATAAAAACGGAAATGGAATCATGCATTTGAAAATCTGAGACAAAACAATTTTCAAATGAGAGAACGTCTACCATTAACAAAACTATTGTTCAAAAGGAAAAAAAATATTTTTAGATATATCTGACCCCCCAAAATTATTTTTGTCCAATTCATTATTTTTATAAAAATACTTGAGAATCCCATCTAGCAAAATGAAGGATGTAGAGAGATACAAGAAAGAAAACCAAGGGATCTTCAGAAGTTCAAAAGGAAAATAAATATGTATAATAAAATAATGTTTTTATCATGGGAGGCACAAATATACCGAGAAACCAATTGAACCAAGTTAGGATACTTAACAATTGTTGTGATTAAATAATGGCCGTAGACGTCAGTCATCTGGAATCTCTTTCACAAGGAAAAAAAAATAGTTTGTTAAAAATGTAGGGAAAATAATTTTCTTAGGAAAAACATGACTCTGGTAGTATAGATTTTGAATGAGCTTAATGGAATGTTAAGAGATTAAAATCCATTTGACCTGGATGTTTGAAATATTTTCTTTCAATTGTATTTTCTTCATAGATGCAGTTATAGTATTTGTTTCTTTTGTGAATGCATTTATAAAAGGATAAAATGGTGAAATATACTTACTAGATTTCAAGTATTTCAAATTAACAAGTAGATAACATAAAGACCTAACAGCAGATACAGAAAGGAGTTTAGAGAGGACTGTGAGGATACTAATACATATCTGAAAATAATAGGTCAGTGATAATGTCTGAAGCAGACAACAAATGTGGATTCCTCAGAACTGATCTTTTCAGTTCATGTCCACAAAGTTTATGGTGTAACTGTGTAGATATTTTGAATAAATTTGAGACTATCTCTTTTTAACTAAACAACTACCACTTATGAATGCGTGCAAAGGGAATACACACACACACACACGACTATATACTATATATATTACTAGAAACTATACATACATATATAGAGATACATGCATATATATAATTACATTTATAAATACATCCTTTAAAGCATAGCTCTGTCTTCATATCTGTCATTTGGAACCTACTCATTAAATTTCATCAACTAAGATACAGAACTTAAGCATAACTCTTACGACTTTAGTCTTACAGACTCCACTCAATCCCAAAATTACTAGGTCCACACTTTTCTCCCACTCTGTCAGTGCAATTGTTTCATACATTTGTAACATAGTTAATTCCTTTCTTACATTCTCCATTCCATCCTGAGGTCCTGGACTCCTAGGTTATTTTTAAAATTTGTTTCCGTTAGGTATCACTTTTTATTGTGAATTTCTATGGATTTGGGCAAATACATAGTGTCAAATATTTGCCATTACAGTATAATACAGTGTTTTCATTGCCCTGGAAAAGTTTCTATGCTCAATCTATTCAACCCTCTACCTCACAGTGAAACTTTGGCAACCACTGATCTGTTTATCCTCTCCATGGTTTCCCTCTTTTCAGAATGCAATATAATTGGAATTATATAGTCCAAGTAAACATATTTCTCAATTACTCCATCCTAGTCCCATCTCTTATGACTGGGTGGTTCTTCATTTAATTTATGCATATGCTATAATCACTGAATACATTGATGCTATTGGTACTCTAAATAGTTATCTTTTAGACCAATTAAGACTGAAAAATAAAAGATTGTATTTTACCTTATTTATTTCTTCTCCAACACATTCTTTTTTATACAGATTCTAATTTCTTACTACGTTTCTTCTGTCTGAAAACTTTTTTTTAAATTTCTTGCAGGACGTGTCCTCAGGCAATGAACTGCCTTAACTTTTGTTTGTCTGGGACAATATCTATTCTTTTACCTCTTCAAAGAATAATTCCACTGGATATAAAATTTTAGATTAATTTTTTTTAATACTTAAATATTTTATTCTGCTATGTCTTCTCTTAGATCGTTTATAATAAGGTCACTGTGATTCTTATCCTTGTTCCTTTACAGGTTAATTTTTTTTCTTGTTTCTTTCAAGATTTTCTCCTTTTCTTTTTTGATTTTACAGTTTGAATTTGATATGCCTACGTCTGAAAGTTTTTGTTTGTTTGTTTTTGTTGTTGTTGTTATTATTAAGATTAATCACGTTTCCTCTTCAGTTTTGAACACAGGGAAAGTAACCCATGGGCTGGGTTCTCGTCAGAGTGGGTGGATTGTGTGGTTGCCAAGGAAAGCAGACCAGGCTCCACTGGAGTCCTCTAGACCTACTCTGCTGCTTCACATTGTAGTGGGGCGGGGGATGGTTAACTGAGGACCTGCTATAGGGGCAGCAGGTAGGGAGCAGTCACAGAGAAAGGCGTAAAGGGCCTGAGTCAGCCCACCACACTTTAAAACAAAGCCCCAACTCATGGGGTCACCAACCCACAAACCACGTGGCTGGGGGCCGACGCAGCCAGAAGAGACACAACTAGGAGCCGTGTTTGCCAGACAGGTTGAGTGTGGTACTGACAGCAGGGCCAAAAGGGGTCTGACCCATGACTTTTCCAGATACCTCATCAGGAGGGCAGCACAGGGTCCCATGAAGCCCCAGTGCCCTTAGAGGGTCCCAGCATCTGGACAGTCTAAATAGAGACCAGATCACTAGCAGGGGTCCAGGGGCCCAGAATGCCTCTCCATTTTCCAGTACAGAGAGGTTGCTTCTCCTGAAGTCCTATTACCCACAGACCCCTCAGGAGACAGGAAAACTGGGAGCCCTGATTGAGGCAGAGAGCCTCCTAGTTCCTTGAAATAGCAAGGGTCTGCCTCTCACTATCTTCACAGGCCCTGAGTAAATAGTTTATCGCAGGGAATAAAGCTATCTGTTGAAAACTAAGTTTTCTATATGTTAAATATTAGCTTAAAGGATATTCTATATAACATAACCGTGGGTTGTTTTCTTCATAGAAAGGAAGGCAAAACTATGTCTGAGCACTAAACCACTTTTGATAATAGTCCTAAGGATACATATAAACTGTTATTGCCTTTAGCAAATGCAGCACAAATGCAGGGATGCTTGTACACAGTGTGAAAGCAGGTGCCAACGCTTTCACAATAGTTCATCAACCATCTGGAACCCCCAAAGATTTATTTCCCTAGAAACTTTACTGAATAAAGTTTATTAGGCCTAGTAAACTTGCCTGTCTCTAGAGTGCTTTCATAAGGTCCTTGAAAAATTCTTTGACTGCATTTTAAATCTCTATTTGAAGAATGAAGAAAATAAGCGAGTTAAATATGAAAATGAATCAACCTGCTTTGAGGGCACAGGAGCCTATTAAGAACAAAACTTGAGCCACCAATGACCAAACGGATTAAAAGCGTAATTGTCAGCCAGGAAATAATTATTCTGTGATTGCAATGTTTTAAGGGCCCTTTAATGATTAAGAACTGAATCAAAGACAAAAAAAAAAAAAATCAGTCCACTCACAATATATAAAGTTTCTATAACCCATTAGTGAAAGATTTGTGTACATACACAATGGCTTAGAAATTATAACCAATTCAGAGTATGAAGAGAAAAATGTTAAAAATGTTAGATCTGGTTGGAAATTAACTTTAATTCTTCTGGCTCCATTTGGAAATATGATCAAATGTGCAAAAAAGAAAAATAAGTGAAGTCTATTTGACTGAATTTTATCTTCAACACAAAGCAGATGTTTTAAGTTGGATATTTTCTGGCTTTTTTTTTTTTTTTTCCTGTGACAAATGAATGAGAATAGCTCTTGTGGGAAATCCATTTCCAAAATGCATTCATTAGGGCTTTATCCAAGTGCAAGGAAAGAAGATGAAGTGACAAGTCAATTTCAATATAGGTTTGAAAAGATTTTTTCCACCTTGAGTAATTATAAGACTAATTTCAAATGTTCAATCCATTACTACACTTAGAACACCTGTGGTTACATGTTAAATTAAAAAAAATATTTTTAGGAGTACAACATTCGAGGACCTAAATTTGAATTGAGGAACGTAAGAATATTCATGCTCAAAGTCAAAACCTGATATATTATCAAGAAAAAAAAATAGAACACATTTACATGTCACTTTGGTAGGTAAACTGCTTCAAGTTCACTATTCTCAACAAAAACTAGGTACATTGCATTTAGAAACTTGTTTAACTCCATCAGCCTTTTCTGCATATATGTAAATAGAATTATTAATACTTAGCTGGTTTAGCTGATGTGACGAGTAGATGAAGTGAAGTGGAAGCAGAGCCTTAGCACCTCTCTAAAAATAGATGCTCAGTAAATACCACGCCTCCTCTTACTCCTTTGGGAATTTAAAAATTTAATGACAAGATTTTGTTCCCATCAATCACTGAACAGTATAGCCATGTCCCATTCTCAAACGAAATATTTCTACCTGGATAATTCTTAAAAGCTGTAATTCCTCTGAGCACAAAATCCTGTCTTTTCCTTCTGTGTCATTTATTACCATTGAAATTGTCCTTTGGTTGTTGGTTTGTTCCATCTCACTTTGCAAAACAGTGTTAAACATCAATTAGTAAGTGTCAGGCACTAGGCAGGCATCGGCAAACATAAAAGAAAATGGAAGGAACTCGGGGACTGAATTAGATGAGCTCACAGTTCATTTAAACATAAGCAAATTATTGCGTGTCAGCTGTACCCAAATAAAAAATATCATAAGCAAGTTAAATAACTTCTAAGGAGATTATAATATAAAATGTGTTCAATTATATTTTTTATCTCCCTGCTTTTATACCCACAGATACACCTGGTGGTCCACACACAAAGCCAACTGATTTCCCAGAACCTCAAATTATTCATGTCTTCCTTTCCAAAACAGCCTTTGGCTCACTGAATCATCTCACTTCCTCACCTCTTTCTAGTCATATAATTTCCCCCAGATTATTTTATTCTTTATATCCACCCACTTTACATTCAATCTGAGTAGAAACTTCAATCCCCTCATCCTTCTGGATGAGCCTTATTGTTCAAGATGATGGTATCTATACCGTGCAGTAGATGGGGTTAATTTACCTCCTAGGCACTATATGGCCATAAAGTAGGGAATGGATATAACATATCTGGCATACAGTCAGATTTGGCATTTTTATCATTAATGTTAGTATTCATACTAATCTAAGTATTTAAATCATAAGGGCAACAAAATTATTCTGAAATATATATATATATATATATATATTAATTTAAAAAAGAGTAAGATTACATTTTCCTTTTATATTAAATGTTTACTGCTCACCTGTTCGTCTACTTTTTTCTTATTTCTCAGTAAATCATCACACATATGACCACATATGTGATCTAGTTACTCAACATTTTAACACTATTGTATATTTTCCAGAAGGACAATTTCTAGAAATAAAATGTAGAGTTGCAGGAATGCTAATGTTCTAGGGGGTTGGCATTTCTCCCAGAAGTGCTACAAATAAACACCTGAATACTTTCTCCTTCAGAACCAGTAGGTTTAAATAGAATTCTGTTTAGGTTTTTGAATTGTGACATATGTTAATCCCAATGAGAGTCTCTGCGTGAAAGGAATGTTAGCAGAATTTCAACATGGTACTATCAGGTTAACTTGCCACTTTGCAATAAATATGCTCTAAATATTCTGACCTTTGGGGGTTTAAACCTATAGGAAAGAATTCAACAAACTATAGTTTGATGCCCTGAGAGCAACCAATATGTATTAAGGGGTCAATAACATCTAACATATTTTTATAATTCAGGTTCAGATATCATATTATATATAATATTATTATTATATAAAAATTTTTATTAAAACATTTTAATTTCCCAGTATTCTTTTTATTTGCAAGTTGTATCAAATAATAAAATCTATTTGCAAATTATTGTAGTTTAAGATGAATTTGAAATTTGACTAATGCTCAGGGAATTTTTCTGTATCTTTATCAAGTGTTGACAATTAGTTTTTATATTTGTTAAATACATTTTAAATATAGAGAATGAAAGAAAACTTTTTTCCAATAAAATTTCATCTCTTAGGGTTTCAGTATTTAACAGTCATGCCCCTACTTTAATGTACAGAACCAGAATTAATAAGAAGGACTAAAAATCTGTCCTTAACTAATGCATAGGACAGAGATGACTTATGTCCAGTGCTTCAGTCCTTAGACTAAGGTTGTACCTTTAAGCAAAAGGAGCAGGGGAGGAAGTAGGGAGAAATAAAGATGAAAGAAGAAAGGCAGTGAAGGAAAAAGTGAACGGAGAGAAGAAAGACAAAACCTGAGAGAAAACCTGGTTCACTGGGGTGCATTCCCTTTCCCTGGCCACAGTTTTAAATAAGTGAACAGACACAATCATAAAAACTGATCTCTTAAAACGGTTCCCAGGACACTGTTTTGGGCATTACCACCATTTTTTCATTCTAATAAGGGAGCTCTTAGAATGAGTTATTGTGGAGGAGAAGTGCTTACTAAACATGTACGTTGAGTTCCTTCCCTCTCTGGGGTTCACAGGAGTGTGGGTCAGAAGCCCTTCTTTTTTAGACCAGACGAGGTGATAATTTAAATGAGATCCTTTCAATATCACTATTATAACCTGTACAAAATATCAGATAAAGGGCTAGTGTCCAAAATCTATAAAGAACTTAGCAAACTCAACACCCAAAGAACAAATAATCCAATCAAGAAATGGGCAGAGGACATGAACAGACATTTCTGCAAAGAAGACATCCAGATGGCCAACAGACACATGAAAAAGTGCTCCACATCACTCAGCATCAGGGAAATACAAATCAAAACCACAATGAGATATCACCTCACACCAGTCAGAATGGCTAAAATTAACAAGTCTGGAAATGACAGATGCTGGTGAGGATGTAGAGAAAGGGGAACCCTGTGCAACCACTCTGGAAAACAGCATGGAGGTTCCTCAAAATGTTGAAAATAGAACTACCCTATGACCCAGAAATTGCACTACTGGGTATTTACCCTAAGGATACAAATGTAGTGATCCAAAGGGGCACGTGCACCCGAATGTTTATAGCAGCAATGTCCACAATAGCCAAACTATGGAAAGAACCTAGATGTCCATCACCAGATGAATGGATCAAGAAGACGTGGTATATATACACAATAGAATACTATGCAGCCATCAAAAGAAATGAAATCTTGCCATTTGCAATGACGTGGATGGAACTAGAGCGTATCATGCTTAGCGAAATAAGTCAAGCAGAGACAGACAACTATCATATGATCTCCCTGATATGAGGAAGTGGTGATGCAACATGGGGGGTTAAGAGGGTAGGAAAAGAATCAATGAAACAAGATGGGATTGGGAGGGAGACAAGCCATAAGTGACTCTTAATCTCACAAAACAAACTGAGGGTTGCTGGGGGGAGGGGGGTTAGGAGAAGGGGGTGGGGTTATGGACATTGGGGAGTATATGTGTTTTGGTGAGTGCTGTGAAGTGTGTAAACCTGGCGATTCTTATCCCCTGGGGATAAGAATATATTATATGTTTATAAAAAATAAAGAAATAGAAAAATAAAAATAAATTTAAAAAATAACAATAAGAAATCATTTGTGCAACTTGTGTGCTTTCCATTTTATGGTGGGGAGGGAGAAATATGTGTACACATTGAAGGAAAGAAATAAATATAGATATTAAAATAAATAAATGAATAAATGTAAGTAAAAGTTCACCCTGGTTCCTTTTTGCAAAATGGATTAGCCTTCATGAGATGTATTTTTAGGACAAGCATTACTAGTGCTACCAGCATGGTGCTAGGATAACCTATTCTTGAGTTTTTGTTACTGCTCGGGAAGATTATCATAAGTCAAAGATGGCAGAAGACACTGTTCCAAAATGTGACATTCAACCTTTCAATAACACTAAGAGCCAGCTACAAATATTGTCTCCACTTAAACGTAAAGAAACTGAAGCAAAGAATAATTTGGAAAGTATCTTTAGGCTAATGATTATGAAGTCAATGTGGATAAAGTATTTTTTTGGAAAAACATAACCAGATGAAGGAAAAGATCTCAATTTCCAAGAAATTTATTATTAATATTGTTATTATTATAAGTCACAGCTTCTTGCTGTGATATTTTTATAAGAAGCAATAGACTCTTCATATCTTTCAGCTGTTATCTGCAAGGTTTTTTTTTTTACTAGCTCATTGAAATAATCCTTGTGATAAAAGCAATTCAGGCAAAGTGAACCTACAAGGGAAACTGAACTTATTTAACTGAATTTATAAATTTTTTCTTAAGTGCAACAGAATTTGTTCATCTAAGTCATGATGGATTCACTGGCTTTACATGTAGAAAACAAAAGTGTGCCCTCAACTGACGTCACAATGCAAGGTAAAGTCTGCATACCTACCCATATATACAGAACTCTATTCTTAAATTATATCCACACATGTGCTTACGTTTCCGTTCCAAGTATCGCCAACGTAGTTCACATTCAAAGTTCCACTCTGCGTTTAGTACCCAGGTAGTAAAATATGTGAGCCAAACCCCATCCTGCTCAGTTATGCAGGAGGGAATCTGCTTTAGAAAAATTGCCCAACAGCCAGCCTCTGCGTCACACTCACCAGGCATTACTGGGTCACCCAGAGACTTGTCGTGCTCCTGGAAAGATGAGTCCTCCCTTTGCCTCCGCCTGGCCCTCGCAGACTGAGAAGATGATCCTGGGGAAGGCTACCATCCCACTTCGATGCCCTGCCTGGACACTGCAAAGTGGTTTTTGAAAAATTGTGACCCAGAAACCTACTAGAGGAAAGAAAACAATATGAATAGCGAAATCATAGAAGAGAAAATTAAAAGTTGTAATTATTATCACACGCACATTTTTCTTATATTTACTTTCATTTTCCTCACTGATTATTCCCCTTAACCTTTGCAATTTAGTTCCTTTTTTCAGTATGATACCTGAAATGTTGTATTGAAGGTCACTGAAGACCCTCTGAATATTAAGTCTAACCTTTCGTAGATTTCTTGCTCTTTCTTAAATTTAACCTTATGACTACATGTCTGTAACTTTTTCTCTCTGGACATTTATTACACAATGTTATCCTATTTGTAGTAAATTGTCCTTTTTGTTTTGTTTTGTTTTTTGTTTCCTCTACCCTCTCACTCAGGAATCTGATTGATTTTTTACCAATTTTACCAATCTCTGTCTATACTAATTGATTCGATACCATTATCTCTCGGAACTCTGAAAGGTCAGTCACGAATTGAAATTCCAGCTGGCTTCTGGTGTCAGTATGTAAATACGCTGGCCATTTTACTCTTAACAAATGGGAAAAAAAGGCGGAAGTGATTCCATATATTGTGTGTGTAGTGTAAGTAGCTGGTGAATTTGCATAATGGATATGTTGAGTTCCTTGGACTCTTCTTGCAACTCATCTATGAATTCAAAATGGCATCAATATAAAAATTTACTAAAACAAGCAGATATCAATTGAGTGAGCAGCACATTCTCCTACATATCAGTAAGTGGCTTTTCATACTTCTTATAATCTGGATTTAAGATTACACTTGTTAAGAGCCCAGGGTCTAACACTAGATTCTTTCAAATCCTGGTTATTCCATTTCCAACTAATATGACTTTTGACTATGAGCTAAACCTCTCTGAATTGTATTCTTTCTGCACGATAGGGGGAACGTTTATTTATTTTTTAGGGTTATTGTGATGATTAGGAGAAATAACCTACATAAAGTGTCAGTAGTAAAAATAGAAACATCAGCTTAAACAGTTACTAATGTTGCTATTTTTCCTTATACTTTCACAGCTGAATAGTTGGTAAACTTGGGAATCCTGTCTCTACAATGCCATATTCCTTTGTTTCATCTGTTCACATTACATGGCTTTATTTTGTGATTATTATTGCAAAAATTTTTATTACCCCCTTCCTCTAAATCACGTTATTTTTAGCTGCTAGATGAACAGGCATATACTAAATCCAAATTGTGCATTTTCCTCTGATGATGAGCCTTTATCATGACCCCCATTACTCCCCAAATTACGTCAAGGCCCTCAGTGGGACACACCAAGTCTTTCAAAATATAGCCCGAGTACACCTTCGCTACTCTATCATCTTCCATTCCCCATGACTATCTAATGGTACACCAGGCTGCTCCACATTCCACACGGATGGCTCGCATTCTCCTGCTTCTGCCTCTTTGCCATGCTGTGCCAAACCCAGCTTTTGTCTCCACTCCTCTCCCGACCTAGGGGTCGACTGTCCAGATCCTTCCTACAGATGTTAAATAAGGACACATTAAGGCAACTGCTGTGCAAGAAAAACTCCAAAATGTCAGTGGTTTAACACGATTGTTTATTCTTGTTCATGGTAAGCTCTAAATAGGTGCCCCAGCTTGGAAGGCAGCTCTCCTGTCCCAGGTAATCCAGAGACCCAGTCTCTTTCAGTCCTGCAGTTCTGCCATTTTTAATTCGTGGCGTTCGGGGTTGCCGTGCTCATCTGCATCAAGTCCGTGGAGAGGAAAGGAACGTGGAGGGGTTTAAGGGCCAGACCTGGAGTTGTACGTTACCATTTTTTTCTCTCATTACATTGTCAACAACTCAGTTATATGGTTACAATTGATTTCAATGAAGTCTGACAGTATAACGTGGTTGTGTGCATAGAAAGATGAAGAAACAAGTCTTAGTAAATACTCTCTGCCACACTTAATTCTGGGTGTGCTTCAAATAGTCTCCCTTCCCTGAAGTTCTTACACCTCCAAGCAGATGTCATGTGTGATACACAATCCATAGGTGCGAGCATAGCAATGAGTTTTCATTTCTAAATTTGAAATTAGCTGTTACAGGATATTACTAATGAAAACGTTCTATTAATTTGTTGTAAAGGAGATTGTACAACAAGAGGATTTTATGGATTATTTTTTCTTTATGGATTTTTTTGTAGAACAGAATCTGTATTCATACCAGATGGCAACAGGATGGGTTAATCAATCTCTTAAAGTCCCTTATGACCTTCTAATTCTAATGATTTAAATGCTTTTGAAAAGGTATTTCCAAGTGTCATTTTATTTTTTATTGCAACAAATGTACACAACTTGTGTCAGGTTTTTAAGCTTTCCAAATGTCAATGCAAATGGCGTTTCCATAGAGTAGATGTTTTTAACCAATGTTCACATTATTTTGCCGAATTTAAGGGAATTAAATAAAGTTGAAGAACATACGAACTCTCACTGTATCATATATCATGGAGAAGTGAACCCTCTTGCGATTTTATAATCAAAATCTTATTGCCCAGATTTTGAAATTATGTTATGAAACCCATCTGTATTGCAAACTTATTCAGAAAATATAGGATATAATGGGGTTTACGAGACAACGGTGCACTCGGTGCCTTTACTAGCTCCGCAGATAGCTTTCTCCAGATGTTGCCAGGCAACAGCAGCTCATATAAAGAGATTCCTTGTTCATAAACTAAACCTCGTTGGTAATACAGTAAGACTCGGGATTTTTACCACTTGAACAGGCAGAATTACAAGTAAAATGACTTTAGTCATAATCTCAAAGGAAAGAATCAATGCATAGATTTTTATTTTTTAAAAATGATAGTTACCTTGGTAGAGAGATCTGTAATCAAAATGATAGCCATCACATTGATCATATATGCATGTGTCTGTATCAAGGGACAAAATGGGAGATTTCAGGAAGAATTTTTTAAATTATATAAATGACACATTATATGAATAGGAAATTAATAGGAGATAAATTGATGAAGTGACCCTAACAAAAAATGATCAGACTTGCAGTCACGATTTAGGAGTAGGAATGCATGTTCTGACAGAATTTTGCAGTTGGCCAGAGTACAGGCATGTGAACCACGGAGTGCAGATAAATGAAATGCAGCATAAAATATAGAGGAAACGGACATCACTTCCTCCTAGGTAGGCAGTGGCAGCCATGAGTATAATATGTGATATGTTATGGGGGATATTTTACAAAATACCACATAAAGAAATAATAATTTTTAAATGATCTCTGGTAAGAATTAAAACAAAAAGCTTTTTCTTATTCTTTGTCTCCCTCTCCCTACGTGTGTCTATACGCAGGTCAGCATGAAAATTTGTTCCCAGGGAAACTCTGACTAGTTTATTTGGTGTATTTCTAGTTATAAGAAAATACTGCATGCCTTTGTTAGATAAAGAACCTCAGAAGGAAATATGTCAGTTGAGAGGAGAAAATTGGCATGTTCTTAAGTGTAGGCCAGGAAAATACAAATATAACACGTTGAATAAGATTCTAAGAGCAGAGAAAAAAATTAAAATATTTATCATATTATCATATTATCACATTGTATTTTTTTAATTTTTTGATATGTTTAAATACTTTACACATATTTTATTATTTAGATGCCAGTTCGTTCATATCCTGCCTTTCATCTTTTCCTTTGCATACAATTCCAAAGGCAGCTGTCTTCACCCCATGTGCACCTATAAACTTATTCCTCTCAATTATAGTTAATTCTCCATTATCCAGCTTGGCAGGGAACTGTTTTATTCACGTTATTTAAATTTTCTGGTTCTAATCTACATCATACAAAGACTACTAATTTTCAAATTGCAAGACTATAGAAATTATTTTACTATTAAAATGGTACTAAGTTAAATTACTTCTTTTCATATGTATTCAATTTTGTGGCTTTACCTAATTTAATCATCATTTATTAAAACCTTCAAATATATATGCAATGATTTAGCATGTTTAAAGTTAATGTATTTTTCCTCAAAAAATATAGTGCATTGATTTTATATGATAAAACTCAAAATAGAGTTTTGCAAAAATTGCAAGTATGAAAAGTACATGCTCTCAATGTAGAAAAAGACCCATTCTCCAAAGAGATTTGCCACAATGACACTCTTTACATTCCTGAAGAATCAAATCATGCTATCAGTCTTTCATGCCGAAGGTTCCATAATATTGTATAGTTTTATAATTCTTGGTTTTGTTTCCACCTATTCATAAATATGTTTTCTGAACAATGAGTAAGTAGATTTTTTTTTTAAATCTTACAGAGGTATGTGTGTTAACCTTTCAAGCTTCAAAACAGGTGTGTTATTTCACTGGGGAGCCTAACTGCAAAACTAAACTCTCGACATTTATATGTCTATGATGATGGTTGTTAACGGTTTAATGCTTGAACCCCTATAATCCACAGTATCACGTAGTGAAGTGTTTATTATGATCCTCATTTGGTAACTGAATGGGAAAACTTATATTACAAAGATTATGGGATGAATGATTTGTGGATATTCAATCTGTTTGAGACTTCCACTTCCGCTATGAAGGAGTAGGTAGTATTTGACAAACCTTCTGATGAGAAATGTAAAAAAAATCACATAAATTACAGAGAGGGGGAGAGAAAGGAAGAGACAGAGATTGAGATATACGAAGAAAAGCAGGGCTTGAGGCTCCAAGATCCCAGAAAGAGTATGCACGCGTTTCGTATTGCTGTTGTAAGAAATAGTACGGATGCAGTCACTTAAAACAACATAAATTTGTTTTCTTCCTGTGCTGGAGACAAGCCTCATGTGGCTAAAATCAAGGTTTGGCCAAGCTGCCTCCCTTCTGGGAGCTCTAGAGAAAAATCCCTTTCCCCGACTTTTCCAGCTTGCAGAAGCCACCCACGTTCCTGAGACAGAGCTCTCTGTCAGCAAGGACGTCCCTCCTCACGTCCCCTTCTCTGACTCTGACACTCCTGCCTTTCTTCCTTTGAGAACACTGGTGGTTACGCTGATCCCACCCAGATGGTCTAAAATAACCTCCCCATCCCACAATCCTTAATTTAATGCATATTTGCAAGTCTCTTTTGCCAAATGAGGAGACATATTTACAGATTTCGGGAAGTAGGAAATGACCATCTTTGGGTAGACATTATTTTTATTTGCTGTCTGTATATTTTCTTTGGTGTGGTGGTCTTTTCAGATCTCTTGCCTATAATTTGGTTGGGTAATTTGATTTCTTACTATTGAATAAATGTGTATTATTTTGGCTGTGAATCTGTGGAAACTTTTATGCAACAATAGAAAACTAATATGAAAACATAAGCGGAGAGTGCGATACTCTCCAGTGTGTTGTGTAAAAAAAAATAAAATGCACTTGAATGGAGCAAGACCTGGTGCAAATCAAGGATGACACCAGAAAGTTACCTCTTAGAAGTTAGAGCAAACCAGAAGTAGACCAGCCTTTACCAGATCAGGATTATGACTGAATAAATTATCTGACTACAATAAAAAAATTAAATCCCTCTGGAAGAAAATAACATTATGAGAATCTCAAGAATTCTAGAATTATAATATTCAATATCCATCTTTCAGTTAAGAAGAATGTGGAGAATTAGCCCAATCTAATCAATATTTACACTTTGATGTGTATCTTTTAACAATTTTTCATAGGCTCATTTAATCATAAGCAAATTTATATACAAAGTGTATAAGATTCACTCCTCTATGTTTAAAAGCAGCATATATAATAACTTTTTTTTTTTAAACACAGGTGAGTTATGAGTCATGTTCATAGGGATGTAGTAATCTAAGGTTACATCGAACATTTTTAAGCCATCATGTTGGGAGCTGCCCAGTGAAGACATCAGAGTGGCAAGGAACTGAGGGTAAGCTCCAGCCAAAAGCTAGTAGGGAATTGAGATCCTTAGTCCAAAGGCTTAAAGAAACTGAATCCTGCGAGCAGCCACACTAGTGAGCTTGGAAGCAGATTTTGCCCCAGTGAAGCCTGAGATATCTCAGCCTGGCTGACACCTGGTGGAAGATTCTCAGCTCTAAGTGTCAATGGTGCTGTACCCAGATTCCTGGCCCACAAAAACTGTGGGATAATAGATATCACTGTTTTAAACCACTAAGTTTAGAAGTAAGTCTTACTCTATGATAGTAACTAATATACAAATAAGGGAGGAAACATGTCATTTTGTTTTTAAATAAAACATGGATCATTCTAGCCTCCTCCACTTAATTATCTATAAACTCCCACTCAAAGAATGAAACCTGATTTCTACCATCTGCCATCCATTACTTCATTGTTCATCTTCAGTGTACACATATAAGAGTATCAGAATCTTTAACCCATACTTCTATCAGATGCAACCTTGTCGATTACATTATAATGCTTAGGTGCATTTTTCTTGGGTCTTTTATTTTACAAACTCCATCCATTTTCAAAGCTACTTTGATCAGCAACGCCCCCCGCCATTTTCTTTAGTGAGATCGTTTCATACATTTGTGATACGGTCAGTCTGCCTTGGTATATTCTGCATTCCATTCTTGGACTCACCCAACTCTCTACATGATTGTTTTAAATGTGTGCATGCATCAGCTTTGCTCTTCGTTCTGTCGAGTTCAATGATTCCTGACAAGTGTGTCACATACGGTGGAGGACTGTTTCGCCATCTTACATATGTCCTGTTTCACCTGTCAACCCTCCCTCCCATTCCAATGAACATCTGACAGTGACTGGTATTTTGATAATCTGTATTAATTTTGTGTTTTAAGCATGTCCTATTATTGGGCTCATTGATCATTTTTCACTCATATTTCACTTAGCACTACGTATTTAGGCTCATCTACATCTTTCTGTAGCTTAATCATTTCTTTTTATCACTGAATAAAATTCTATTATGTGGATGAATCACAATATGTTTATCCATTCACCTATTGAAAGACATCTTTGGGGGCACCTGGATGGCTCAGTCGGCTAAGAGTCTGCCTTCAGCTCATGTTATGATCTCAGGGTCCTGGGATCGAGCCCCGCATGTCTGGTTCCTTGCTCAATGGGGAGTCAGCTTCTCCCTCTTCCTCTTCCCCTTCTCATGCTCTCTCTCTCTCAAATAAATAAGTAAAATCTTAAAAAGAAAGACATCTTGGTCACTTTCAGTTTTTCGTCATTATTAATAAATCTGCCATAAATATTTCTGTGCAGGTATTTGCATGGACTTAAGTTTTCAAATCAGATGGGTAAATACCAAAAAGTGGGATTCTGAATTACATGGTAAGATTACCTTTACCATTGTACAAAACTGCCAAACTACCTTCCAGAGTGACCATAAAATTTTGCAAGCCCACCAGCAATGAATGAATGTTCCTATTGTGCTACATCCTTGCCAGCATTTTGTAATATCGCGTTTGGGATTATAGCCATTCTGATAGGTGTGTGGTCATATCTCATGGTTTTAACTACTATTTCCTAGTGATGCACTGTATTCAGCACACTTTCATATGTTTATTTGCCATTTGTGTGTCTTCCTGGCTGAAGTGTCTGTTTTTTTTATACAACTTTTAATTTGAGCTGTCAGTGTCATTATACTTGTTTGAAGGGTTCTTTTTATATTTGGTGACTCCAGTCCTTTCTCAGTTACGGGTTTTGAAACATTCTTTACTGTCCATGGCTTGTCTTCCTTTCTTTCATCAGGATCTTTCAAAGAATAGATTTAAGTTTAATAAAGTCCAACATATCAACTATTTCTTTCATCAGTCATGTTTTTAGCCCTGTACCTAAAAGATTATAAACAAAATCATGGGAAATTCTTATATGTTTCTTTCAGATGTTTTATAATTTTGCATTTTATATTTAAGTCTATCTTCCATTTCAGTTAATTTTGGTGAAAGATGCAATTGTGTTTCTAGGCTTTTTTTTTTTTTGTATGTGTACATTTAATGGTTTCAACACTATTTATTGAAAACACCATCTTTTCACCATTATATTTGCTCCTTTGTTAAAAAAAATTGATTATCTTTATGTAGGTCTATTTCTGAGCTATTATATTCCTTTGATCTATGTGTCTATATTTTTGCCAGTAACATTCTCTCTGGATTAGGCGGCTGCATAGTGAGACTTCAAATTGCATAGGGAGTCTTCCAATTTTATTCTCCTTCTTCAGTAATGTGTTGGTTATTCTGGGTCTTTTTTCCTCCCATAAACTTTAGAAACAGTTTGTTGAGAACAAATCACTTGCTAGCATTTTGGTTGGGACTGTGTAATATCTATAAATAAAGTTTAAAAAAGTTTACCTCTTAACAGTGTTGAATCTTCTATTTATTCAAATGTTTGTTGTTCCCTTGCATCAGAATTTTAAGTTTCTCACATATACACATTATTTTTTAGATTCCAGTCTTTGTGTGAGTGCCGTCATACATGGTCTGTATATGTATAGATTTCAAATTCCAGTTCTTCTTTCATATTTTGGGGCCCCTTCCACTGTATTTATTTTTATTTTATTCATTCATTTATTTGAGAGAGAGAAATGCAGGGTGTGATTTCATGACCCTGAGATCGTGACTTAAGCCAAAACCAAGAGCTGAACGCTTATCTAACTGAGCCACCCAGGTGTCCCTTCCACTGTGTTAAAAGTCAACAGTGTCACAATTTCAAATTTCTCTCCACTCCCTAACCTCTGCTTTCATCATCATATCTCATTTCTCAGACTGACTGTCCTACTTCTTTCTTATATGGTCCTTTGTGATTGTATTGGGCCCAGACATATAATCCAGGATAATTTTTTTATTTTAAAAACCTTAATTTAATTACCTCTTCAATGTCTTTTTTTTTTTTTTTCTTTTAAGGTAGTATAATAGATACCAGGAACTAGGACATAGACATCACTTAGCAACTATTATTCTATCAAATCTTGCTTCCTCTGACTTTGCTGTATTGCCTTATTAGTTCTAGGAGCTCTTTTGTCAATTCTTTATGACCTTGTACATAGACTTCATGTTATGCAGGAAAACTACAGGTGTTGGATAGAAAAGGAACAGGTTCATGCATATAAGGGCATTTGATATTTGACAAATATCAATAAATGTAAGCAAAAGGTGGACTTCTTGATAATGATGATGGGGCATTAGGTACCTATGAGTTTTCTATAGCTGCTATAATAAATTACCACAAACTTACAGCTTAAGTCAGAAGGGGTTGGTAGGGCCACACTCCTTCTGAAGGATTAGAAGGTGATCCTTGCTTTTTTCTCCAGGGTCTGTTGGCTCCAGGTGTTCTTTGCCTACAGCAGCACAAACCCAGCCTCCATCTGTCTTCGCATGGCCTTCCCCTTTGTGACTTCTCCTTTCTCTTCTCTTAAAGTGACACTCATTAAATTTAAGAATCAGGTTCATTCAGAATATTCTCATCTCAACATCCATATCTTAATTACATGCGCAAAGACCCTTTCTTTCCTAAGGTCACATTCATAGGTTTCAGGGATTAAAACTTGCATATATATTTGGGATTGGGGTAGCACAATTCAACCTTTTATACTACATATGTAGAAATAAAATAATCCCTTATCTCACACCATGTTCCAAGTGGATTAATTAAGCAAGTACAAAAAGTTTAAACCTTTTAGATTATAAGAGAATATATTTAAAACATCAGGGTAGGGTTTCTTAAACAATATTCAAAGGGTATAAAAATAAGAAATAATAAAGTATTAACAGATCTGAGTATATTTAAATTAATATTAATATTCATTAAAGGGCAATATAAAATGGTGAAAAGCTAGCCTTTTTATCCATAATATATTGAGAAATAAAACACATCATTAGGAAAAATTTGAGCCACTAAAAAATTAATACACAAAATTTATAATGGACTTCTGAAAGAGAAACATGTACAAGTAGACCATATACATGAGAATAAAGACACATTTGTCCAAAACCTATGGGATACAGCAAAGGCAGTCCTAAGGGAGAAGTACATAGCCATCCAAATCTCCCTCAAAAAAATTGAAAAATCCAGAATATACCAGCTTTCTTTACACATTAAAGAACTAGAGAATCAACAACAAATTAAGCCAACCCCACACACAAGAAAGGAATTAATCAAGATTAGAGCAGAGATCAAAAAGATAGAAACTAGAGATACAGTAGAATACATCAACAAAACCATAAGCTGGTTTTTTGAAAGAATCAGTAAGATCAATAAGCCATTGGCCAAAATAATCAGAAAAGACAGAGGACCCAAATTAATATAATTATAAGTGAAAAGGGAGAGATCACAACTAACACCAAGGAAGTAGAAACAATCATCAGAAATTATTATCAACAGTTATATGCCAATAAGTTAAGGAACCTAGATGAAATGTTTGCATTCCTGGAAACCTATAAACTTCCAAAACTGAATCAGGCAGAAATTGACAATCTGAATAGATCAATATCTAGTAACAAGATTGAAGCAGTGACCAAAATACTCCAAAAAACAAGAGCCGAGGACCTGACAGATTCCCCGGAGAATTCTACCAAACTTTCAAAGAAGAAATAAAACCTATTCTCCTGATGCTGTTTCAAAAAACAGAAAGAGAAAGAAAACTTCCAGACTCTTTTTAAGAAGCCAGCATTACCCTGATCCCCAAACGAGGCAAAGACCCCATCAGAAAGGAGAATTTCAGACCAATATTGCTGATGAATATGGATGCCAAGATTCTCAACAAGATCCTAGCTGATAGGATCCAACAGTACATTAAAAAGATTATCTACCATGACCAGGTGGGATTTATCCATGGGATGCAAGTGTGGTTCAACATTCACAAACCAATCAATGTGATAGAACAAATCAAAAAAAGAAGAAAAAAGAACCACATGGTCCTCTTAATTGGAGAAAAAACATTTGACAAAATACAGCATCCATTACTGATTAAAATGAGTGAAAGTATAGGGACAGAGGGAACATTCCTCAACTTCTTAAAATCTATCTATGAAAAACCCACAGTGAATATCAGTCTCAGTGGGGAAAAGCTAACAAGTCTTCCCTTTGAGATCAGGAACACAACAAAGGATGCCCACTCTCGCGACTGTTGTTCAACATATCACTGGAAGTTCTAGAACAGCAGTCAGACAACAAATCTCTTCACAGATGACATGATACTTTATATGGAAAACCCAAAAGACTCCACCCCCAAACTACTAGAACTCATACAGCAATTCAGTAATGTGGCAGAAATCAGTTGCTTTCTTATACACTAACAATGAAAATATAGAAATGGAAATTAGAGAATTAATTCTCTTTAATATAACACCAAGAACCATAAGATATCTGAGAATAAACCTAACCAAACAGGTAAAGGATTTGTACATGAGGAACTATAAAACACTCATGAAAGAAATTGAAGAAGACAGAAAAAGATGAGAGCATTCCATGCTCATGGATAGGAAGAATAAACATTGTTAAAATGTCTATACTGCCTAGAGCAATCTATACTTTCAATGTCATCCTGATCAAAATTACATTAGCATTTTTTCAAAGAGCTAGAACAAATAATCCTAAAATTTTTATGGAACCAGAAGAGACCCTGAATTGCTAAGGAAATGTAGAAAAAGAAAAACAAAACTGGGGGCATCACGTTGCCTGATTCCAAGCTTTACTACAAAGCTGTGATCACCAAGGGACACATAGACCAGTGGAACAGAGTAGAAAGCCCAGATATGGGACCCTCAACTCTATGGTCAAGTAATCTTTGACAAAGCAGGAAAAAATATATAGTGGAAAATAGTCTTTTCAACACATGGTGCTGGGAAAATTGGACAGTTATATGTAAAAGAATGAAACTTGACCATTTTTTACACCATACCCCAAAATGAACTCAAAATGGATCAAAGACCTCAACATGAGACAGGAATCTAACAAAATCCTAGAGGAGAACATAGGCAGTAACCTCTTTGACATCAGCCACAGCAACTTCTTTCAAGACCCGTATCCAAAGGTAAAGGAAACAAAAGTGAAAATGAACTTTTAGGACTTGATCAAGATCAAAAGCTTCTGCACAGCAAAGAAAATAGTCAATAAAACATAGAGCAACCCATGGAATGGGAGATGATATTTGCAAATGACAATACAGACAAAGGGCTGATATCCAAGATCTATAAAGAACTCCTCAAACTCAACACACACAACACAAATAATCACATTAAACAAACAAACCAACAACAACAACAACAAACGGGCAGAAGACATGAACAGACACTTCTCCAAAGAAGACATACAAATGGCTAACAGATGAAAAAATGTTCATCATCATTAGCCATCAGGGAGATTCAAATCAAAACCACATTGAGATACCAACTTACACCAGTTAGAATGGCCAAAATTAACAAGACAGTAAACACGTGTTGGAGGGGATGTGTAGAAAGGGGAAGCCTCTTACACTGTTGGTGGGAATGCGAGTTGGTGCAGCCACTTTGGAAAATGGTGTGTAGATTCCTTAAGAAATTAAAAACAGAAGACAAACCATAAGTGACTCTTAATCTTACAAAACAAACTGAGGGTTGCTGGGGGGAGGGGGGTTGGGCGAAGGGGGGGTGGGGTTATGGACATTGGGGAGGGTATGTGCTTTGGTGAGTGCTGTGAAGTGTGTAAACCTGGCGATTCACAGATCTGTACCCCTGGGGATAAAAATACATGTTTATAAAAAATAAAAAATTTAAAAAATTAAAAAAAAGAAAAAGAAATAAATTAAAAACAGAGCTACCCTATGACCCTGCAATTGCACTCCTGGGTATTTACCCCAAAGACACAGATGTAGTGAACAGAAGGGCCACCTGTCCCCAATGCTCATAGCAGCAGTGGTCACAGTCACCAAACTGTGGAAAGAATCAAGATGCCCTTCAACTGACGAATGAATAAAGAAGATATGGTCCATATATACAATGGAGTATTATGTCTCCATCAGAAAGGATGAATACCCAAGTTTTATCTCAACATGGACGGGACTGGAAGAGATTATGCTGAGTGAAATAAGTCAAGCAGAGAGAGTCAATTATCATATGGTTTCACTTACTTGTAGAGCATAAGGAATAACATGGAGGACATCGGGAGATGGAGCAGAGAAGTAAGATAGGGGATAGGGGAGGAGGGAGACTGTGGCCTCTGAGAAACAAACTGAGAGATTTGGAGAGGAGAAGTGTGGGGGGATGGGTGAGCCTAGTGGTGGGTATTACGGAGGGCAAGTACCGCATGGAGCACTGGGTGTGTTGGCTAAACAATGAATTCTGGAACACTGAAAAGAAATAAAATAAAGTAGAAAAAATTAAATAAAAGATTTAAAAATGTTCAAATTGATTAGTAACAAGCAAGGTACAAATTAATACCACAATTCAGTATCATTGTACATTCATTATATTTGCAAAATAAAAATTCTGAAAATGTCAAATATTAGAATTCAGGATAATGTAAATAAATTCTCTCAAGTATTGTTAGTAGGCGTGGAAATTCTACAATCTCTTTGGAGAATATTTTGGCATCACCTACAAATATAATGGGGTATCTTTATATTTACTTATATTTTCCTTTTCATATTTCATAGTGGTAAAAATTGCCATAGGAAAGAAACCTAAAAGAGAAGTGAACTGATGACAGTAAAGATTCACCCTGGTAGGGGGGAAGAAAGATGGCTCTGTTTCTATACATTAAACTGAAAGATGTTTCAAAACCCAAGGGCAGCCCATTGTGAAAATAGTATTTATACATATATTTAAACACAATATTTAGTTTGTAGGTTAACTACAGGTGTGATACATATAATATCTTATAAGAACATATAAATAAAATTTTATAACAAAGATTATATACATTTATTACTAAATTTTGCCTATTAGCCTCCCCAAGTTCTTTTTCTACTTCTATATCTACTATTAGCTTAGATTATTCAAAACAATGGAAAGAATGTGTGTTTTTCTGTTCTTTAGGCTGAAGGTAAGAGAAAAAACTAACTTCATATTCAGTAAGACAAGATTAAATCCTTTACATCATATCAGAGTAAATATAATGTCGATACAAAGTCATTGGATCATGAACAAAATTAAAAGAACTGGTAATGTAACTATGAACAGAAACTAGACTAAACACATACTTACAATCAGTGTGCAAAAGGTAAAGTTCAAAATTTAAAGAAAGAATTGTATCATATGAGATAATAAGAATTTTTCATAATTTATTATGTGGAATAATTAATAAATATTAAATATTAAATGGAATATGCAAGAGTATAGAAAATGAAAGAGGGAGGTTAAAGATAAAATTAAATAGATCAATAAGTATCATTAATAAATTAACTAAAACCAGGAAGAAATAGAATAAGTATCATCAAGAAGCAAGTTATTTTTAAAGAAAAATGATTTAGATAATCATAATCAATATGCTGGTTTAAGATAGAGGTGAAAGCAATTATAAAGATACTTAAAATGTGTGATAAAAAGCCATATAGTGTATGAAAATCTGATGTATGTATGAATTTAAGAATAATAAAAAGCAATAAAACCCAGAAGATTGGAAATATATAAATTTAATTCTAGTACTTTTTCTAGCTGAAAAAAAAATAGGTATTTCAGAAATGTTTGATTTAGAAAATTCTCCAGTTAGTTATATAATTTTGTTAATCTTTTGGACTTAAAAGACATAATTCTTCAATCATCATGACAAAAAAAGTCAATGACTTAATAGGGAAAAAGGAAACATGACCTCAAACTTATCAAAAGTATTATTGATGCTGGGTGCTTGGGTTCAGTCAAGTGGCTGACTCTTGGTTTGAGTTCAGGTCATGCTCAGAGCTTGAGATTCTCTCCCTGCTCCCCCTCCCTTCCCTAGCTTGCACTCTCTCTCTCAGAAAAAATAAATAAATAAAATGCTAAAAAAAGAAAGCATTATTAATGCTAGAAGACAGTGGAACAGTCTTCAAAGTTCATAGAAAAATCCTGACCTAAATGTTGAGTTTGTTGGCAAATATGAAGGCAACAGACAGACATTTCCAAACATGAAAGAACTAGTTTGATAAAAGCTCTTGACCTGATGACATATTTTTAAATACACATTTTTAAATCTACATATTATCTGATGATGAAAAGTAAAGGAATGAGAAATGGAAAAGTGAGCAACTGGCCAACAGTGACTACTAAATCATTTTAAACATAATATGGATAGTGAACATCTATTAGAATTAGAGAAATAAAATACATATATTAGAAACTTATACAATATATAAATAATTACCCAAAGAACAAATGAGCAAAGAATTAAAGATAACATTATAGGAGAAAAAGAGAGGGTCTTAAAAGCCCTTAGATTTCATTGCAGAGAGATGCCTAACTCTCCTTCGCAATACTTACTCTAGTGTCATCTTTATTTTCTCTCTTTATATTTTTCTCTTTCTCTCCATGCATCCTACAATGCTTCCTACAATGAATGCATCCTATATAGAGAAAGATTTCTGGAAATGTGCTTATCTAATACTGGTAATGATCATGTATGAAAGGCAGTCTTTGTATTTTTGTTTAAATATACTCTTCTAACTTTTTTGAAAACTTGGTTATTTAAGTGTATATTTTAAAAAACCGAGGGGTCTCCTGGTTGGCTCAGTTGGTTAAACGTTCAACTCTTGATTTCAGCTCAAATCGTAATCTCAAGGGCCCGAGTTTGAGCCTTACATCAAGTTCCCCACTGGAAGGGGGACCTGCCTAAGGTTCTCCATCTCCCTCTCCATCTGCCCCTCCCCCAAGGCACACCTTCTCTCTCTCTCTCTCTCTCTAAAAAAAAGAAAAGCAAACAAACAAACAAACAAAAAAAAAACACAAAGACTAAAGACGAAAAATAGTAGAACTATATTGAAATGGCTAAGTCCATTTGGTGGAGAAATGATTATTTTCCTTGATTCCTGAAGCTCCTGAATAATGATGATGACGATGATAATGATGTAATGTGAAAGAAAAGACTTAGCAGTAGTGTGTTCTCCCTTCTTTAAACTGTTCTCTGCAAATGTCTGGTGATTTTATTAAAATCCATAGTCCGTGTCCCATGTAGGATCCATACAGTTTAAGAGGAATTCAAAAATAACTTTATTCAGTGACAATAAGATAGCCCAGTGAAACTATCGTTTGGAGCTGGTATGTCTTTTCGTAAGCCTGACAGTGGACTACATAGGTCACTGCTCTATCTAAACACAAAGATGAGTTTTACCTCTCATGTGCTTTATGCAGCACCATTGAATAATCTTCTTTTATGGGCGTTTATATATTTACTCCCTTTATAATTTTCTCAGGAATCAGTTTTGTTTTTATTTTATGCCACAAAAATGGTTAAATATTTATCTAAGTTACTTTTAATTCTTATGAACACATCAATTTGGGAAATTGGAAAATTGAATTCAGAGTGAGGAAAAAATACTCTAATTTCATTAATTGATTAAATGCTGAGGGTTTTTGTTTGTTTTTTGTTTTGTTTTGTTTTCCTGCAAGTCAAGGCACTATGCAGGGAACACAATACCAGGAATGGGATATCCCTAAGTATATAAAATTCATTGTGAATTAGAACTTCAGAAAGATTAAAATAGTGATTTAAATAGTGAACACTGACATTCTGAGCTACTTCATTCTTTTTTAATCCAGATTCTTAACAGCCTGTAGCAGCATTTCAGAAGCACTACAATTTCTGCCAATAACCTTTCACCAAAAAATAATTTCAGTCAGCATTATCACTCAATGTAACCAACAGAAACCAGAAATCCACTTCAAATGTCCTTCAAATAGCTAGAAGATGAATTCAAGGGGATATGAAATGTAAAACTCAGAAGATGAGGCCTGACTTTGATACTCACTTGGTCTGATAAAGTAATTTTGTCTCCATCTAGATCTCATTGTATAAGGAAAAGGAGGGGAAAGGAAGCTGTAATGTGTCACCTTATCAAAATAAGGCACCTGTCATTTCTGGAATTCTGCTTAAACTATGATAGATGTTCTTATCAACAAAATCTCTTTCCTTCCTAGAAAACAGGACTTTGAAAGGTAAAATAGTACAAGTGAGCTACATTTTCTTGCTAGAGATGCTATGAACAATGGAAACAAGAGCCTTGATTAAAAATGGCCAAAACTTTAGAGGGAAAGATACAAACCACCCACAGTGGACAGAGCAAGGGGGCATTATCCTTTAATGTGAGAGTTACACTGGTTTATCACTATTTTTCCCCCATATGTTATCCTTAACACTATTCACTATTTTCTCTGTTTTATACACTTGGTCCATGCAATGGACTATAATTTGTAATACGGAATACGTATTTGGCGGCACAGAGCTTCTAAAATGCTGGGTGTTTCCAAAGTGGTAAGAGCATTAACGATGTCATTTGTTATTTTAATGAGGTGAGTTTTGGAAAACACCTACGGATGCAGCTGGTCGCCAAGCTTACCTCCGTGTTCAGAGAGCTGCAACTTCAGCTCAGCAACCCCTGATTGTCAGGGAAGGGGGAGGGGCTGCAGATTAAATTTCATCACCAATGGCCCCTGATTGCATCAATCATGCCTTTGCAATGAAGCCTTCCTAAAAACCGAGAAAGTCGGTTCTGGGCTGGTGAATAAAGGGAGGTACTGGGACAGTGGCACTCCGGGAGAGGGCATGGAAGGTCCCTGCCCTGTCCTCATATCCTTCTCCACGCCTGTCTCCCTCTGACTACTCCTGAGTTATACTCTTTTATAATACACTGGAGCACTAGCAGTTGAAATGTTTCTCAGTTCTGAGAGCCACTCCAGCAAACTTCCTCCCCGAAAGGAGAGGGCTGTGGGAATCTGGTTTACAGCTACGTGGTCAGACGTGCAGGTAACAACCTGGACTTGCAGCCGGTCTCTGATGTGTTGGAGCAGTGTCTTCTGGTAGGACGAGCCCTCGGCCTGCGGAGTCGGTGCTGTCTCTAGGAAGACGCTGTCATAATTGACTCAATGCTCATTGCATCCTGCTGCTTCCAGAATTGCTTGGTGTTGTGTGGGAAACCCCTACAACGTACACATGGAATTAGATCCAGGAACCCAAAGAGTCAACTTTTCCTGCTTTCATAGAATTTGGAGTGTTTATTTTTTTTATAGAAAAATATGTTAAGTAAGTTATAAAATTATTTCATCTGGTGGAGCTGGAAAGACATGGAGGAATTTTTGTTAAGCCACAGGTAAGCATACTGGGAGATCTGTTTTATTCTGTTTTGTTTTGTTTCCTCTATAGCTACATGGTTTCTGGTATCATCCTCCTCACCAAATTGTCAGTTAATTAGGGATCCGCCTCTTCAACCACATTCTTTTTCTTTTCTTTCTTTCTCTTTCTTTCTTTCTTTTGCCTTTTTAATTTTTATTTTAATTCCAGTCCATGACATTCTTTTGTAGTAATGACCAAAGTACAGACAAATGATTCATAATTTGTCAATCATAATTGTTAACCTTCTGGCCTCTATCATATTTGAAGGTTCATATACATGCCAGGCCAAATATAAACCTCCTCTGATTTCTTCAAAATTGTAACCTAGATTGGGGGCAAGGGAAGTTGGAAAGTAATATGAGCCCATAGCTGTTAGCTGATCGTGCCTAAATAAGTAGAAGACAGATTTCAGTTGCTTCCAACTGCATGCCTACATGAATACATGTATAAAGAAAATCTGCGGGAAGATGCCTAACTTTGGTGACCAGGTGAACAATGGCAGGCATTGAAACAAGTAAATATTCTTGGGAAAGCAAAACACTGGGTCAACATTTCTTTTTTTTCTTTCTGTTTTACATAAAATGACCATGTAAAAAGAGTAAATATACAGGTACTAGCTTCAAAGATATAAAATATTTAACAATTCAGATACTATATACATCATCTTTTCCATATGAAAAAATACATTATTTGAAATGTATTTCCATTTATTTCAAAGTATATAATATTAAAATCTGTTTTTTTACGTGGTTTCATGATTAATTAGTAATATGGAATAGGGTAGTGTAGATTCACCTAGTGTTTTTTGTTTTTTTTTAATATTTTATTTATTTTTTTGACAGAGAGAGACAGTGAGAGAGAGAACACAAGCAGGGGGAATGAGAGAGGGAGAAGCAGGCTTCCCACTGAGCAAGGAGCCCAATTCAGGGCTCGATCCCAGGACCTTGGGATCATGACCTGAGCTGAAGGCAGATATTTAACAACTGAGCCACCCAGGTGTCCCTCACCCAGCGTTCTTAATAAAAGCTGAAACAGTGGGCACTGATACATGGAAACTTAGCAAAAATGGTAATATAATAGAGTACATTTATATACTAAGTACATAGAATGCATTTACACATTTGGAATTTTAATGTGATTTAAATTCTAGTATTAAAATACCTTCTCACTTCAGCTAAAGCCTTTAAACTATATATATATATATATATATATATATATATATCACATGATATGGCACAAAAAACATATATAAAAACAATTTTCCATCAAACCTCATAATTTTATGCTATGCAGATTATGATAAATCACCTTCCTTTTCAATAACAAAACTAGGTATGTAAGTTACAGCTTGAGTATTATGTCATTAGCGTTTTAGAAAGACAGAAGCATACACGATCAGATCCATTTCTGCTGTAGCTGGCGTAATTAGATTGTTCTTTCTTTCCTTCTTCTCTCTCCTCTCTTTAGCTCTCTTGCTCCTGTTCCTGCTCCTTCCTCGACCTCCTCTTTCCTGTTCTTCTTCTTTCTTCTTCTTCTTCCTGCTCTCTCCCTCTTGCTCTCAAACGGAATGTATCATCTGTTTCAGTTTGTATTTAAATTACAGTTAGTCAACATACAATGTATCTTAGATTCAACTCTGCCCTGTAACACCCCGTTCTCACCACAAGTGCCCTCCTGAATCCCCATTACCTATTTGACTCATACCCCTGCCCACTTCCCCTCTGGTAACCAACAGTTTGGGAATTTCTAAATTTTCAATTTCTTTTTTTCCTCACATAGAGAATGTTCTCTCTTTGCTACTCCATTAGTTTCCCTAGAATATTAGTCAAATAATTATCTTTAGAGAGATCTGGTTATAATATTTGTGAATTTTTATTTGTTTTTATAACAGAACAAAGAGAGAAGCAGGATCCCCACTGAGCAGGGAGCCCCCCGTGGGGCACCATCCCAGGACCCTGGGATCTTGACCTGAGCTGAAGGCAGATGCTTAATTCACTGAGCCACCCAGGAGCCCCAGCTAAAAAGATTTCTTTTGTGTGTGTGGCTATAAAATTGGTCAGCAATAATCTAAATAATGTGTAAATATAAATTCATAAATATGCTTCTAGTAAAAATAATGTTAAATAAAAGCTTTACACAACTCATTTATCATATCGACACAATTACATATTACGAGATGCTAGAGCCTCATGGTTATGAACCTGGTGTCTCCGGCTGAGTTTGCTGGATTCAAATCTCACCTTCTGAGTTTACTAGTGATGCCTATAAGAATCAATTTTCTTTCTTTAAAATCAACATTAATAAAAGCATTCAATTCACACATCATTATTATAAACATATTAAAATGTGTTTCTCTTTTTCCTTTTGTTTCTTTTTTCCCTTTAAAGGAGTATTGAAAATGTCGCATAACATTTTTATGCATATTTCTGCCTTGCAAAGTACAGAAGATTCTAACAGGCCCTTGAAAGTTCGAAGAAACAATTTTGTCAAATCTCGTTTGTACCCTGGCTCTGGGAAAGAATGACATTGTCAATTCTATGGACAGTTTGTTAAGCCACTTTCTGTGCTAGAATAAAACACAGCTGGTGTTGGGGGTGCCTGGGTGGCTCAGTCTATTAAGTGTCTGCCTTCAATTTGGCTCAGGTCATGATCCCAGGGTCCTGGGATTGAGCCCCACATTGGGCTCCCTGCTCAGCGGGAAGCCTGCTTCTTCTTCTGCCCCTTCCCCTGCTTGGGTTCCCTCCCCCTCTCTCTCTCTCTCTCTGTCAAATAAATAAATAAATAAAATATATTTTTTTTAAGAAAGCTGGTGTTTGTATTTAATGAGATGGTTTGTTTTTTTTTTCAAAGCCCAAGAGCCATAACTTTTAAAATATATTTCAAGGGTACCTGGGTGGCTCAGTTGGTCGAGCGACTGCCTACAGCTCAGGTCATGATCCCGGACCTCCAGGATCGAGTCCCACATCGGGCTCCCACCTCCCCGGGGAGTCTGCTTCTCCCTCTGACCTTCTCCTCTCTCCTGCTCTCTCTCACTCATTCTCCTTCAAATAAATAAATAAAATCTTAAAAAAATAAAATAAAATAAAATATATTTCAAGACTTCTTGGGGTACAAATAGAAGGGATGAATGAGAGTGAGGGAAAATTTTCTTTATTTCTATTGTTGACATTTTAAGTATTCTGCAGGTGGTAACTTTTAGAATATGACATTCTGATGTTCACTTAGCTATTTGAAATGTCAATTAGGAAATAGGAAGTTGTAACAAATCATGTTATTTAACTTCAATTTGAATCCTCACTCTCTCAACTGATAGCGTATTAGACTAGAAAATCCCTTAAAATATAAAGAGGGAAATACTTTTTATTCTAGTCAGGTCTTCATATTCCCAACTTGTCAGTCTTTGGGAAGTGGAATTATTTGTAAAAATGTCAACCAAGTTAGGAAGAGAAAAAAAAAAAAGACTAAGGAAAATTAAATTTAGGGTATATGACAATTAGGATGAATAGTCCTAGAAGAATCACTTTAAATATTACTTCTTGCAAAGTAATTGTGTATGTAAAACATTGTTTCTCCAACAAAAGATTAAATCTGTACCTAGCTGTAATTTAGATTTTTTCTAAAATGTAAAATCAGTGACCACCAATCAAGACTAATATCAGAAATAAAAAGGTTTAGAGTGGTGTTAGTAGTGAATACAAGGATGCCTTTAAAAAATTACAATTTATGCAAAAAAGTGGAAAAAATCAGATAACTCTGCTGAAATTTCACTAGACTCCCCGTTTTCCCTTACTCTGGCACTAATGTATAATCTACTCCACATACTTAATTTCAGGACATACTTAAGAAACTGAAAGCCATCTTCTGAACCAACAATGAGTCTTAGATCGGCATATGGCATTTAATTGTTGGAAATAAGTCTACTTCATATGAGTAAAATGTGGTTTCTGCCATTTATCTGTAGAGGAGATACCACAAATATAGATTTTTTTAAGTGTATTTTCAGAAAAACTTGTTAATAGTTCTTAGAATCTGGGATCTTAGCTACTCTTTGTTATATAAAGTGACAATAATTAATATCTACCAAGAGAAAGGGAAAGTACAGATTAAAGAAAGAAATAAAAGCCAAATAAAATTATATTTTTATTTCCACACAGTTTATATAAAGGCTAGTTCTAATCCATTTAAAAATCATGGGCCACTTTTGATTCTCTCCCCAGAAAAATTCACGTGGGCTAATGTATCTAAAATTTTGTGTAGATTTTTGGGGCACTTACAGTTCATCCATGGACTGTAAGAGTTAAAAATAGTTGTTCTATTGAAATGAGGTAAAGGTGTGTTTTTACCTTCATCAAGGAAGATGAATGAGTCCAGTCCTTTGAAGACAGAGTTGTGACGTATCAAGCTAAATTCATTGTAATCTGCACTTTTTGATGTTTCAGTTGATATATAACAGAGCAGTTAATATGTCAAACTCCTAAGACCTTTTATGAGGGAGAAAATATTTAGACTTATCATAAAACTGCAGTTGCTAACAATTGCTGTAATTTACCTTAATTTAGTGGGAGTCTAGACACAAAACTGCCACAGGACACATTTTTAATGGACAGATTCCTTTCAGACTGATATACACTTTCTTTTTTACCTTAATTCACTTGCATAAAGCTATCTGGCAAAGGTAACACTATTGCTAGTGTAAGGTCTGGCTGCCCAGAAATCGTATACATTTTTCACAGAGAACCATATGTTTCTTTTCTCCTTCTGTTAAAGCACAGTGTGGCAATCTGACAATGTGTGCTAATAGGGAGTAAGACATTTACTTCCCCTACTGTAGTCATCAGAGGTTTTATTAAGTGTATCATGGTAAAAAGTATCGTTCGGAAATCAGTTATGATCATTCTTAACGCAGCCCAGTCAGACAGGTTAATGTCCACTGTTGGTTTTCTCCTCTGAACCCAGGACTCCAGCAGTATAAGACTCTCTGTAATATGCCCTGAGGCAAAAATAGAACCTGACAAACTCACAGAGCTTGCACCTGTGACACCCATCACATTGGAGCAGATCTAAGTTCATCTATGAAAGCCTCCTCCTCTCCCGTCGCCCTCCCGGCATTTCTTGTCTGTGTCTCTCCACCCCATGCCTCTGCTCCCTCCTGCTACCACCTCTCTGTGTTGTTCTGAAGGACCCATGACACCAATGCCATCAATTTCTAACCACATAAACATGGAAATGTTGCATCCACGCTTTGAACTCTTTGAGAATCAGCCTGCTGTGTTGCAAAAACGTAAAATAATGCCTGGTTATTATGAAGACAAAGGGAGACAATATAAGGAAGAGAATGACTCCCATATACCCAGAGCTAGAATTGGGTTTTGGGTGGAAGAAACGGTCAGTTAATAAAACATCCGAATTAGAACTCCTCCAGGATTATTTGCTTTTGAACAGAAGCTTAAAACCAAAGGGGGTGAAGCTTCAGGAAGACATAATTGCCATACCGATGTGTTGTAAGGGCCGGTGTCTGTGTCCCTCAAACTACTCCCTGTCTGGCTTACTTTGCCAAAGATTGTTCCAGAGTTGTGTCTAAGTAACTAATGGATAAAATGGTCATAGAAATACCTTAATAAAATATATTAATTTGGGGAACTTTTTCTCAGGTTCAAATTATTTTTGGTCTATCCATTGACAACACTTGAAGCTGCATTGTTGGAGAAAAGGAGGAACTCATATTTTGGGAAAACTTCAACTTGCAGAAAGTGCAAGAAAATGGAACACATTTAACATATTGCATTAGGTTTGCAGAACAAAGTTTTTAAAGAAGAAAAGGAGAAGTAACTCAACATAAAAATATCAACAATATGTAGTCATTAATAAATTTTACACCATTATAACTGTGGTCATGATTGGGTAAACTTCGCTTTCCAAAATCTAAATTTCCACTTTTTTTTTTTTTTTTTTTTTTTGGTATTCTAACAAATGTACCAGTTGCTCCAAGTAACTCTGGATTATTTATATATATATATTTTTTTTTTTTTTTCAGGTAACATATGGAAAGATACATGTGAAATTAGATACCATCTGTAAACAACAGATTAAAGATATGAGCAAACCCTGAAAACGGCCTCAAATTTTCATTAAAATTACATATAAAACTTCAACTAGGGGCGCCTGGGTGGCTCAGTGGGTTAAAGCCTCTGCCTTTGGCTCAGGTCATGATCTCAGGGTCCTGGGATCGAGCCTCGAATTGGGCTCTCTGTTCAGCAGGGAGCCTGCTTCCCCGCTCTCTCTCTGCCTGCCTCTCTGCCTACTTGTGATCTCGATCTCTCTCTCTGTCAAATAAATAAATAAAATATTAAAAACATAATAATAAAAAATTTTTAAAAAATAAAATAAAACTTCAACTAAGTGCTTGAGAATTTTAAGTTTGCCAAGGCTTTACATCTTGCAATGTTATGTCATATTAATATTATTTTCAGTCTTTACTATAATAAAAATGATGTAAAAACATTAAGGAAGGGTACATTAAATCAAAAACATGCATTTGGCACATATATATTTACCTGCGAAATCACATTTCTAACACCTTTTTAGTAACTCTGTGAAACAGAAAAAGCAACAGCTCATGAGGCATATTTTCAATCATCTTGAAATGCCCTTTACCCTAGTAATTTACTTTCTAGCTCTGCATGCATTTTAAATGACTACTTTGCTAATATGTGAAAGATGTGAAAAAGTAAAATGAATGTATCATGCACTACAGAAGAATGTGGAAAGAAATTGAGGTCATTCAAATGATTGGTAAGAGGCTTATAACTCACGATGATGACCATGGCAATGAAAAGACAGCAAGGAAACCGGCAAGGAACCATGAGCAAGTTGATCGTCAAAGAATGATGTCATCGCCTTGATTGGGCAGCATAGACCCTGTGGAAGTGCTTGTCAGTGCTGTGAGTGACATTCCCCAATGTCAAGTCAGAACATAAACCAATCATAAATCACCGTAACAGCAAGTGGCCAGTAATGGCAAATTGAGAAATATGAATGAGGCTCTTATTGTTCCCAGACTTTTCCCAAATTGATCTGTTTTGGTCTCTAAGTACACAATTCACATTTTCAGTATTCTAATTGCCTAAATGTGGTTCTTGTACTTTTCAGATGAAATCTAATTCATCATCTCTACCTTAAATTATAGGGGGATTTCTAATTTCTCCACCCTAAGTTTTGCTTTTTTTTGCTTTTTCCCCAGTAGACCGATATGGCTTAATATTTATCACAGTGGTATTTGAGCTTGAAAGTTCCCTCTGCTGTTATTGTGGAAAATAAATAATAAAACCTGTTGCAGGACACATTGCAAATAAGGATATTTTATTAACTTGGGTTAGAACTATTCTCATTGGAGTTCAAGTTACAGCATCAAAGATCTACCCAAAAACATCTGCCTGAGATAAAATAACTTCAATAACTGTCATTGTACAGACCATGAAAATGAGGCTGAGAAGGTTAAGTAGTTTTCCTAGATGTTAGAATAAAACTCAAATAAAATCTGAAACAGATATATAGAGGAAGCATGAAGAACTTTCTTTCTGGATTTTCTTACTTCATCATTATTTTATTTATCTCTTCTGATGAGTAGGCTTGCCTCCTCTGACTACATCATATAACCTGGCACTTCAGAAGTGTTGCTTTGGATCACAGGAAGATCAGAGGTAAATTTAATGCTTAATTACAATTATATTAACTAAGATTTTTAATATAACATGATTTTATATTATATTTCTAATTTATCTGGTTTTGATTTATATGTGTGCTATCGAATGCAATTGCAAATATTTTGGGAAGCAAACGGTGGTGATAAAAATATCAAGTGGCAGCATTTGTATGACTTATTTTGTGCTATGATCAAAAATAATAAAGAATTGCTAATATCAACACCATCTACCTCAAGTTTGGAATTTCTAATATATGATCTTTCTGTTCATCTTTAGGAACAACAAATATATTTCATTAAATTTTCTTTTCTATGTAATATACTTTCTTGTATATGGAGAAAAATGCTTAATTTTTAATATAATATGGATGGAAGTTTTCAAAGAGTTCGAAGTGCTGAAATAAATATGAAAGCCTTTTTTTAAAAAGTATTCCTGTGTCTTTCATGAGGAGACAGCCGTCCTATTTCCATCCACTTACCTTTAACCAATAACTGCATTTATATCCTTTAATCCTTCTTCACAGATTAGTACCTCAATTCCTCAGTCCTATTTTAAAAACTTTTCATAACTTCCTCCAGTTTTTCTGTTCCTGTATATGCATTTGAAATCAACATCAAAATCAAGAAGGAGAAAAATGTTTATATAACGAGCCCAGGAAAATTCTTTGGTTTGTTGGATTGTTTTTTGTGTTTTTCATTGCCTGTAAAAGTCTAATGCATTGTCTACCATGTTTACTTAGGTCTCTTTTGGTATTTTTACCCACCAGGTATTTCCCTCTACTACTTATCTGTGTTTCCAAAATGATGATCTTATCTCTGCTCTAAGTCTAATCGTGTTAACTGCACTTTTATTGCTAGCTGCTTATATTTTAGTGTAGTAGTAGTATAGACTTCTGGCTCTGCTTATTCTCCCTGGTCCCCCTGCTCTTAGAGTGGAAAACAATTTTTATAATCAGATATATGCTACTTTTTTAATCAATTGGAAATTTTTGTTCCAAGTGTATTGTGATTTTTCCTAGGATTCTTTTAGTAATATTGCAGAGAAATAAGATTCAAATTGATCAGGCTGGTTATGAGTGATGGAATTTTGAAGGGAAGTACAAATACTGGATGAATTTCCAATAACTCCACTGGTCCTCTGATTCTTACTAAATTCAATTCAATACAGATAAAAGAAAGAGGGGGATAAAAGGTCCATCTCTATCACTTAGGGTTGCTGCATAGTAAACAACCTTGGAACTGCGGGTTTGGAGCAATAAAACTTCATTAGGTCCTTGGTGCTGAGTGTGGGAATTCGCTCTGGGCGCAGTCGTGCGGCTCCAGTCCACTGGCAGGTCAGCTGGTGGGTGACTCGGGCCGGGGGTCAGCTGCATCACATGTATCTGGCTTCTAACTGGCTACTGTAGATTTAGTCACGTCACAGTCATGTTCCCAAAGCAACAGAAAAGGGTGTGCACCGATGGCTGTGCTCCAGAACCAACAAGAAGAGCATGTACCAATAAGCAAGCATTTCCCATGTGTCTGCACGTGTCGTATGCACAAATGCCTCATTATCCAAAGGAAATCACGTCATCGCGTCCAGACTTCAGAGAAGAGTTAGACCCACTTCTTGGCAGAAGAGTGACCATCACATTGCAGAGGGCTAAGTCATAAGAAACCATAATCTGTTAAACTCTCTTTGCCCTTAGCTTTCTCTTTTCTTCCTCCTTTTGTCACCCTTATCCATTTAAGGGACACCCTTCATTAGTGTCTCCGTGGAATTCTTTTTGAGGCTTCTCTGAACATATATTATTTTCCAAATTTACAAGAAGCTAAGAGAATTCCTTAATTGGTACACTCCAATTCGTACCAATTAAGGAATTCTTTGCTTGGACCAGAAGTGTTCTGCATGCTAAGATCATTTGAAACTGTGGCTCTGGAAAGGTTTTAAATCTTTAATTCATGGTTTCCCAATAGGATTACCAATTCAGAACACTGCTTTCTATTTTCATCACAAAAAGACCAAAATGCAGTGATGGTCTTTATAATTTAAATGTAACTCTGGCTTTCATAATTATGATACTAATCTTAATATGTCTAGTTAATGGGAACTGATCACAATGATAACACATCAAAAATCCAAAGAGAAGAGAAAAAGAGTGGTTGTCTGTCTTGGAAGGTAGGCCAAATGTTTAAATCATAAACTGACAACATGAGAAGGACTGGAAGTAAGGGTAAAGCCGACTGGTACAACTTAGTTCAGATCTGAAGGTCTGAGAACCAGAGGAGATGGAGGTGGACATTTCAGTCTGGGTCTGAAGTCCTGAGAATGGGAACGTGGAGGCAGGCCAATACCCATGCCCCAGCTCAAGCCACCCAGCAGGAAGAGTCGAGTCTTCCTTTCTCTGCCTCTCAGACCCTGCACAGATTGGATCATGTCCACTCACACTGGGGAGGGCAAATCATTTTATTCAGTCTACCTGTTAAGTCTAATTTCATCTGAAAATAACATCACATACACGCCCAGAAGTGATGTTTAGCCAAATACTCGGAAAACTGACATATGAAACTACCCATCACACCCCACTTTCCCAAAGATCTCTTGGCAAGAATCCGAGGAGTAAGATTCACATGTACTGTATGATTATTCCTTTGTTAACATGTTTCTCAGATCTGTTCAATCTAACCCCCAGAAGACTGTTTTTGAGATTATGTAGTATGATATAATATTATGATCCCAAAATAATTAATACTACACCAATACAAATAGAGGGAACAAGTAGCATTATATTTCCTTATTTTCCCTATCATACAAAAATATTTTATATTACCATGGATGTAAAATGTTTGCGTAAAATTCCTATAAGTGTCACTTTTACCAGTATCATTAAGTGCATATATGATTTTAATATCTTTATGGAAAATACAATCCAGTGTACCCATCTCAGAATGCTTTAAATAACATACATTTCTTAATTGAAATATTTTTACAGTGTAGAATACTGACAGGATAATTGGTATATCATTAATATCCTTAGATGTTGGACAAGTTATAAAATGTTTTCTTAAAGTTTATCAATATAATAATAAAATAATATAAATAAATAATAAGTATAACAATAATAATAATAATAAATAGTAAATTGTAAATAAATAAATAAAGTTTATCAATACCCACACTCCTAAAAGTGTATAAAGGCACAAAAAATGTATAAATACAACTTGTACATATAACTCATAAATTAAAATTAATAAATTAAAATTCATTCATACATAATTATAAAGGAATGGAAATTCAGATCAACAGTAAGTCATGAAACACAATGAGTTCCTTCCTTAGAAAACCATAAAATCCTATTCTAGAGGACCCTAGACAATAGCGGGAGTGTAGCTTTCCTATTAGAAGTGAGTGATCAGATAACTTTTGATGTGATACATTAACAGGAATTCAAAATGATGTTTACCATCGAGGCTTTACATCCTTAAGTACTTCCATCTCTCTATGCATCTCATTAAAAATGTATTTCATATGACCAGAAGCAATTTTTAAATAACCGCACAAGGCTAAGGTTGTGTGGTTTAGTGGCATAATTTTAATTGCTTCAATTCAGAGATAAGTCCTATTTCCCAGGAGGGTACTTGCTTCTACTACTTGATAAAAATAATAAATCTATTCTATTAATTTGTATGATTGCAAACTGATTTTATCAGATAATGTATCAACATATTTATATGCTGTGCAACAAAATCCTGAAGGCAAAATGGAGTAAAACCTTTATGTAGTAGATTTTGTTCTTGTAGTGACTTTTACATTAATAGGCGACCTAAATAATCTTTTTCATCATCAAAACCCTTTGGCAAAACAGTAACTAAATCTCAATTCTTCCCAAAGAAGGTTTTATTCATCATATGTAAAGAAAATAAATGAAATCAGAATAATTTATTTGGAACATGGAACTCTTGGCAGTGAAAGGAGATTCTTAGTAACATTAAGTTTCTGGTATTGTTTAAAACCCACATGTGAAATCACAGGGCATTGGGAAGAATCTTCCACAAAATTCTGTTTGAATCTTTTCTGTATAATAAAAATGTAAGTGCAAATTAAAGGGAACGAATGTAAATAAACTAAAAATTTCAAGAGAGAAGATCAACATTTTGACTAAAAATAAACAACATTGGAATATGTGAAAATTCACATATGAAGACATTTTATTATCTAAATCCTTGAAAAAAAGAAAAACAAAATAAAATCTTGGTGACATCCTGTGATTTTCGCTAGGTGATGACCATATCACAAATGTCTAAAAGAGGGGCACCTGGGTGGCTCAGTGGGTTAAGCCTCTGCCTTCGGCTCAGGTCATGGTCTCAGGGTCCTGGGATCAAGCCCCACATCAGGCTCTCTGCTCTGCAGGGAGCCTGCTTCCTCCTCTCTCTCTCTCTGCCTGCCTCTCTGCCTACTTGTGATCTCTGTCTGTCAAATAAATAAAATCTTTAAAAACAAACAAACAAACAAACAAAAACAAATGTCTAAAAGATCAGAGAAAGGAGTTAAGAATGAATCCAGCCAGATATAAAATGGTATGTGGTAATTGACTCGGAATCCACAAAACAGGGATATGTGGAAAGAAACTGGAAAAATAACCTTCCTACTAAACAGAGGCAATAGTTAAATTACAAAAATATGCGTCCATTGTAGTCAGATCTTCTGATTCACCAAGAGAATTTTGAAATGTAGATTTTTATGTAAAATATTCTTCTACATTAAATATCCAGCTTATCAAATGTTGGTAAAAATCTATTGTCTGTATCCATATAAAACAAACCTTATGGCAAACAGTCTTGGCTTCTAATCTACACATGAAAAGTGGTCTGGGAATGATTATATCGTGTACCATGAGAGTTCCAAGAATTTACTCTGACAAATTTTGCATAGCATACTATTTGAAAGCTATCCAACTCTTACAACTATAAGATGTTTTGGCTCAATTAAAGTAGCAACATTAAGTCCTTTAGGGTTTACAAAGTAAACATAGTTAATTAGTGTGTGTGTGTATGTGTGTGTGTGTGTGTAGAGATCAAAAGATAATTTTGAGATGCTACATATTTCTCTTGTTCAGTGCTTATCTTGTGAATTTCTGCTGATATTCAAGAGATTCATGTCGGGGCACCTGGGTGGTTCAGTGGGTTAAGTTTCGGCCTTCAGCTCAGGTCATGACCCCAGAGTCCAGGGATCGAGCCCCGCATCGGGCTCTCTGCTCAGCGGGGATCCTGCTTCCTCCTCTCTCCCTGCCTGCCTCTGCACCTAATTATGCTCTCTATCTGTCAAATAGGTAAATAAAATCTTTAATAATAAATAAATAAAAGACGGGAACGAGGACAAGTTGATGACATTATCCTTTTGCTTCTTGGGATTAATATTCTAGAAAACTTTATTCTATTGGAAAAACAACAAAATATAATTTCCTAAAAAAAGAAGTGTACCATGTTCTTTATAATCTATAAAACTCAAACATGGTAGGATTCCCACTGTGAATTATTACTCAGAGGTTTGTCCTCCACCAAGTCAATATTCAAATGAGATGTTTGCACAAGGGTAGGGGTGTGTGTTAGACGGTATTCACCTAAACTGCAGTTCCAGCAAAGCAGAGATCTTTTCTGTGGAGCCATTGCCATAGCTCTTGTAGCCTGACAGGACTGCAGAATTCTCCTATAGATGTGTCATAATGACACCTCAATTATGTGTCTGAATGGAAATAAAATTGACATTTAGAGTGGGTCCTAAATGGCCCTAACTAATGAGATTGCAGTACCGTATTTAACAGGAATTAACCAAATGGTTTTAGATGTTTGTGTTATCCCTAACAGAGGATAGAAAGATCTGGCCAACGGGGTATGTTTTATTCATGTTTATTCTAACATTATTTACCAGCACGGTGGCTGCAAGGGTGTGTGTGTGCAGAGGCGTATGGACGGAATGAAGGAATGAACCGAGGGAAGCAGTCAGTCAGCACATGCAGGCTGCACCAGCCCTGGATAGCCCTCAATCACTCCAGACACCACCATCCTTTAGCAGGCTCGAGCCTGATGCTGTTTAGGAATTCTACAGGAAAGACTGTTATGCAGTTAAAAAATGTTCAAAAGGTAGTCCAGGTTTTGTCTGTCATAGCAGTTCCCACTTTCCTTGAGAAGCCCACTTCTTTTTGTTTGTTTTATTTTTGTTCTTGTTTTGTCATCAGCCAGGGAAGCTCAGAAACTGAATCATGTAGTTGGAGGGTCCGCGATAGCTATGTGAGTAATGAGTGCGCACTCACAGATGAGAGCGCTTGAAATTCCCAATTCTCTCAAAACATCTCTCATCGTCAACTGAGCCCTTGTGTGTGGAGGGGGGAACAAAACAAAACCAACCAACAAACAAAATTAAATAGCATTGACAATAACAAAAATAAACAGAACACCTGAGAAGCTATTGAAAAGGTAAGCATTATATGTTAATTATAATCACTGTATCATGTTCAAAAATGTCTTAGAGGAGGCACTGTATTTGTCATTTGTTAGAGAAATGAATGTTACTTAGAGAAAAAGCTGTGTGTGACATAAATTTAAAAAGAGGAATTATAGAGGTGCAATTTTCTACCAATGATTGGCTAAATAATATCACCTCAAGTTTTGCTCCTGTGGCTAGAAGACCACAGTTCCACTGGCTTAACTCATTTATCTCATGGCTCAGTGTAAAGGACTTTTTCTTTTAAGACCTTTTTTTTTTTTTTGAGAGAGAGAGAGAGAGAGAGAGCGCTCTCCCTTGCGTGAAAGTGAGGGGGGAGGGAGAGGGAGAGAATGTCAAGCAGACTCTCCACTGAGTGCGGAGCCCGACACAGGGCTCCATCTCAGAACCCAGAGGTCATGACCTGAGCTGAAAACAAGAGTCAGCTGCTTAAACGACTAAGCCACCCAGATGCCCCATGAAGAACATTTTTACCCAATTCTTAAAATCTTTCCTTTGACCTGGAGATTTATTCTTACAGAATTCCTCATAATTTGTATTATTGTCATTTTTATTATTTTTCCTTTTCTGTAACTGCCGTTATGAGCTTCCTTATCTAAAACCTTGAAGGGTTCTAGTCTCATTATATTAATTTCTAGTAATAATTGGCACATTGTCCTTTCACTTATTGAGATGACAGGAACAACTTATGACATTTCATCATATTTTTTGATCTGTCAATGACTTTTGAGTCAATGGGCAAAAGCTACATGTAGAAAAGTGCTTCTGAGGACACCTCCAGATTCTTATCACAATATCACATAAAGCTGGATGCTACAGAGAGAATCTCAACAAAGAAAACCTTTATCTGCTCTCAAATAGGATGAGTTTTGGGGGCTTCTTTTAACTGAAAAATCAGAAACTCTACAGGGATTTATGGTGAATAGAACAGAGGCAAGTCCTACATTTTTCTCCCCCACCCAGCCCTGGATGAACAGTACCAAGGCAGGTTATCAAGGGAGCAGGCATCTAGAGAACCTTGAATCTTTCCCTTAAAATCTAGAATGATACAATTCCAATTTTTAAAGTCCCCAAAAGCTTATAACTTTCAAGCTTGATAGTGAAGAATCTGGGCAAATAACCTGTGTAAGCATTTGAGCCGATTAAATGACGTTCCCTGAGAAAAACCTGGGATTGCATGTTGAAATTCTCACAGCTTATTCCAGTGGAGAAGAACAAAGGCTATATATTTATGCCAAGGTCTTTTTGAATTCTAAAACAAAGTACCAAGCATGCCAACTGCATTCTTGATATTTAAATATTCCCATAAATAATACAGAATTTTATTTGTATTCTAGGACCAAATCATAATTTGGAATTATTTATCTTCTAGTTTCCATCCAAGGAAATAATGATACAATTGACAATTAAAGAAAAACATGCTAATTGTTAGCTACCTATACTTTCCAACAGCTCCCCTTAACCTCTTAAACTTAAATTGGAAAAAAATAATCTGAAAGCTACATGAATTTTATGTATTTATTACACTTAGAACTGCCTTCACAAAACAATATATAGAATGTTATGCCTTTGCCTTTTATTAAGAGGATACTTTCATAACAGCAATATAAATGGTTCTTATCTTTTCTAAAATTTCTATTGAAGTTACTTTCCAGTAAATTGTCTAATGTTACTTTCTAATAAATTGTCTAATGTCCTGTATATAATGTTCATCAAATAAAACAGCATGCAGTTTTATCAGAAAACATTGCATTGTATTTTCCTAATCCACTCCCATAAATTAATAATGAGGTGACTTAGCATGACGTATTCTCTTACACGCCTCAGATAGGAGGAGGCCCCGAGCTTTGATCTGCATTCAGACTGCTAGTTAGTCTTAGGCTGTGTTCTGATTCATTACCCAATTCTTGTTCTTTTTCTTTGTTTTAAGGATATACAATATGTTTGTGAGTCTTGGGGTTATCCGCTTTCAGTTGTTACAGGAGTAAAACATTAAAATAGATAAAAAAACAATAAACAAATCTAATGTGCCCCCAAATGAACACAGTTTTAAGATAAATATGAACACTGGACATGGGTGTGTTCATAGAAGGCAAAGCTGCATTCTGACGTATTTTGTGAGAACTAATTATGAATTGTCTTGACTTATTCAAAACTTTAAAAGTAGCTGAATAGCCATTTATTGAACATTCATTATGTGGAAATTACTGTGTAAGACAGTCTGGTAAAGAGTCCAGAGTCGGAAGTCAAGAAAAGTAGTTCCTAGTCTGACATTACCAGCTTTTTGGCTTCAGAGAAACAGATTTCCTGAGCCTTTTGCACTCACTGGCTGTAGCAGCTGGGCCGAAGCTGCTTCTCAGTTGAAAAAGTTCATCATTGATTTTCAGATACATTTTTTGGAAACTTAAAAAGATAATTCAGATATATGTGCTAATCACTATTGGGGAAGTAAAATTCAAGTCTTTATTCTTAAAATTTTAAATAATAAAGGATTTTGGCACACAAAATCCTTTCCCTTTTGATTTTAATGCAGACGTTCCTGGAGTCAGGGGTTTATCTGCATATTCAAGAATAGAATTTCAAAGAAAGAACAGGCACCGGAAACATCATATGAAGAACATATAACATGAGAAGGAGTGCAGGGGAACAGAAGTTACATGGCATGTTTGCAGAACATGAGAAATTCAAGATCCTAGTCCAATAATTTTTGATAATAAACTTGATGCCTCTTTTCAAGTGTATGTTTCTCATCTGCTATGATGGTGTACTAAACCAATACTTGGTTTGAATACTTGATCATTCAGAACTGCACATTTCTGGAGCAGGAGAGTCGAAGCGGCTGGGTGTAAGACAAATGCATGATGGCTATTTCATAGATAGGATTCTGCTTATTACACGGGAGTGGACAGGACGCTCCAGGGACAGAAATAGATGCAGAGAACGAGAAGTCGATAGCCACGGCAGCCACTACGTCAGAAAAATTCCACAACCGGAAGCCATTGATTTATTTTTCAAAGTTCTGCTAGACTAAAAGTGTCACTGTCCTTGAATTCACCTATTAAACCATTTCACATTTGTGCATGGAATTGTACTGTTTGTACTAATGGGAAAAAACTAGAACACATATGCACATTTAGTTCAATAACGTCCTTAGTTTAGTTGTATAATCAACTGCAGTCATATTAGAACAATACTACAGTTAGACCCTTGGTGGTTTGGTGGCAAACACATTACGTTACTGAAACAGAAGTCTTCGATGAAAAGCTTCTGCACAGCAAAAGAAACAATCCACAAAATGAAAAGGCAACCTGCTGAATAGGAGAAAACATTTGTAAATCATATATCTGATAAGAGATTAACAGCCAAAATATACAAAGAACTCGTATTACTTAATAGCAAAACATCAAGCAATCCAATTTAAAAAATGGGTGGAGAATCTCAACACACATCTTTCTGAAGAAGACATACAGATCACCATGAAGAGAGGCTTCACAGCACGAACCGTCAGGAAAAGGGAAATAAAACCCACAGTGTTTCACCTGCTAGAATGGCTATTACCAAGAGACAGATACCAAGTGTTAGCGAGGGTGTGGGGAAAAGAGAACCCTCTTTCTGAACTTATCTCTGACTGCAAATGCCTTAGTTCAGTTTTATGGCCAGTTAAGCAAGAAACCTATTCAGAAAAAGAGGAAGATGGTAAGTGTCAGCCCCAGCCACCCTCTCTACAATTTTATCAATTAACATATGCTGCACTAAATATCACGGCAAAGTTTAGTGGCTTAAAAGGCCAAGCAGGTCAACTGGCAGCTCTTCTCTAGTTCAAGCCCAGCAGGTCCCGATTGTACTTTCTCATGAATATGCTGTCATTTGAGCTAGGAAAAAGGTTTGCTGATCTTGGCTGGGTTCTCTCATATCTCTGGGGCCTTGGCTGAGACAAATGTGCTGATTCTGTTCCCCACGGTCTCTCACTCTACAGCAAGCTCATCTGGGCTTGTTGACATGGCAACTGAGCAGGGTCAACGGGCCATTTCAGGAGTCCCGCCAAACTGCCCGGGACAGGAAAATAGACTTCAACCCTTGAGGGGAAGAGCTGCAAAGTAGCACTGCAATGTAGATTAACACTGGGCGGCATTTTTGCTATCTGGCAAGAGCAATGAATCCTATTTCTATTTTAACTAAGTATCCCTATTAATTCTTAAGGACAATAAACATTTTTTAATATTTTAATTTTATCCAATTACCATGATTAATATTCTGCATGTAGCAGGCATCTTTTCTAATGAGGACAATGCTATAAATTAAAGTTAATATATTTCCCTTTTGAAAAAAAAAAGTAGGAAGCATTTTGACTATTATTATATTACCAGCAGTGTGTATCATATATCTCCTTTATAGGAGGGCACTGGGGATGATCACAGATAGAACTAATCCATTGTTTCTACTTCTCAGTGTTGAGTCATAGAGACATTATCCATAAGGAAGATCTACAATACCGCATCACCAAAGAGTCCAGAGTTTCACCCATTAAGTTTGGTTAACATCACCAATGGCAATTTTACAAATGTGCTTGAAGATATTCTGTTAATGGCTTTCTCCTTTTCCTTTCTTCTAATTCTTGTCCATTTTCTGTAATAAATTCAACCACGTCCTTCTGTGTAATATCTTTTTCTATCCCTCTCTTCCTTAAATTGATCCTATCTTCCCTATATTCCCTGATTTTATTTTTTGTTTCATTTTCTCAAGTCAAGGCTATTTGTTTTATAAGTAAATATGGAAATATCTTTGGGGAGAAGAAAAAGCTTATGTTTGGAAATTAAACTATACACTCTAAAAGCAAGTGACATAAACCTCTCAAGCTCCTAAAAACATTCAGATTTACAAGTTCCAGAAAGTATCCAGCTAGCTCTCCATTCTTTTACCATGAAGTCTGCTTTCCCTCGGGCAGAGAATCAGAGCCAGTTAACATTTATAATTCAATTTGCCTTAAATGCATACAAGTATTATAGCATATTTTCCCATTTTTCATAGGGATTAAATATGAATTTTTGGGAGGCTTGGTGAACAATTATTTATAACAATGTTTCTAAAAGATTAATGTATTCACATTTTCAATCATGATATCTACAGCTGAAAGCTGAACATTTAATCTACAACTGGGTTTTTAATTTGGGGGCTTACAATAGCAAATACATCTCTCATTCTAAGTATTATTAAGTTTTCCTTGGTATTACAATCTAGTGCATTCGGAGGTTAAACAATCACAGCCAAGGGACATTGGACAAATGAGATGGCAAATCTCTTCCCCTGACATTTAAACATAACAAGCAAAACTCAGTTTCAGTCATCGTGATGCATTTAATACCATATTTAGAAGATTGATACTTAGTGGTTTCTCAACTGGCGTTTGCAAACAGACCAGAAGTTTCCTTTCCTTATTTTAGATGCAGGTTGAAGGTACCAAATGTGAGGAGATAAAACAATAAAAACGTAAAATAGAAAAATAACTTACTAATAATTGAGAAAAATGTGTTTCCATGGGGTAATTTGGATTTTTTTCTAAGCAGTTAAATTTTGTAATTAATATAATGGGTTGAACTTATCACTGATAATCTTTGTTTTTTGCTACATTGTATATGTTGTCTTCATTATCACAGAAATCTTTGATAATTTTTAGAACAAAATACTACTGTATTTTACATGTTACAATATTTATTATTACTTTTATTTTTATTCAATTCTACTGATTAGGAGAAAATGATAGAAGAAAGTTAAAGTATTGTAGTTCTAACTCTGACATCATATGGTTATGTGCTTTTAGACTAATTTTTAGACAAATCCTTTCTTTCTTTCTTTCTTTCTTTCTTTCTTTCTTTCTTTCTTTCTTTCTTTCTTTCATAGGCTACACACCTAATATCAAGCCCAATGTGGGGCTTGAACTCATGGCCCTAAGAATGAGACCAAAGCTGAAATCAAGAGTAGGACCCATAACCAACGGAGTCAGCCAGGCACCTCATGTTTTATAGAAATTCTTATCCCATGGGAATGTTCTGAATCACATGGGAAAATACCTGTTATAGATGATGCATACTCAAGGTTGATACAAATAAGATATTGGGCTAAATTCTCAGTACTCATCATTGCCAATTAGTTTCCCCCTTTTTCATCACATTAGACCACCTTTTTAAGTCTACTGAATTGGCTCACATGTGTCATTGACAATTACAGGGAAAAGACAAGAAATGATAGATTTAAGGAAATCTGTCCACATTATAGGACAAATAGAGAAAGAGAAATGTAAAAGGATTCTGTGTTAATAAATAAATTTTTATAGTTATTTTTTTCTTTTTGCCTATACACGATGTATAATATATTTACAATTGCAAATCCTAACAGTATATCATTCTTCAATGTAATTAAATCCCTTTGCTCCCTAAAAGCATTTGTAGTCAACTGTGATCTGATGACAACTCTGTATTGGAAGGCAATATTACCAAGGGCATTTTTATCTCTTAGTCATGAAATATTTCTCACAGCTTTCCAAGAAACAAGCAGAATATCACACCGGTTTTCTGCTATTACTTTCCAGTGTTCCACATTTCTCGTCTACATGTGAAATTCTCATTCAATGGGAGCATTTACTTAATACAGTGAAATTGAGATTCTCAGAATGAAAATTGGGATTTTTGTTTTAGGAATTCAACCGAAAACGTGAATTTGGAAACAGCAAGAAACAATTAGTCTTTTTAATGGCCAGTTGATAAAAGAAAAACAGCTCAGAAGTTATAGTACCTACTACTCTGTCCTGGAGATCCCAAGAAAAAATATAATCAAAACTTTCATTATCAATGAGTTTTATCCAAATTATATAAATGGTCGTATAATAGCATTAAAATTTTCACTTCAGGAGCACCTGGGTGGCTCAGTGGGTTAAGCCTCTGCCTTCGGCTCAGGTCATGGTCCCAGGGTCCTGGGATCGAGCCCCGCATCAGGCTCTCTGCTGAGCAGGGAGCCTGCTTCCCCCTCTCTCTCTGCCTGCCTCTCCACCTACTTGTGATCTCTGTCTGTTAAATAAATTAAAAAAATAATTTTTTTTTCACTTCAAATGTATTTACTTCAGTAAACATTAACTGAGGGATTATTAACTTCTAGGCATGGGCTTGGAGATTTGAAGTTAAAAAATAATAATTTATTACTACTCTCAGAAACCTCCCATCACTTTAGGAGAGCTAGATTTCAGAGCAAAGACAACAAAATTGGAAAAAGAATGAAAGCCACATTTGAATTGAACAGGTAGATATATCATAGGAAGTATATTTCAGAGAGTCACATAAACAGAGGCACAGAGGTATTAGGTTCTATGGCTTACTGAGAGAATGATAAATAGGAAGGCCAGAGTGTTGCAGACAATTGACAGAAGAAAGACTATAGAGAGTATGTGTCTGGTAATAGAAGGTGATATATGTTGAAAATGACCTTGAACATCATGGTTAAGGTTTGATTTATTCTGCACTTAATGGGGGGAAAAAAAACATATTTTTTTTTTAAAAAGGGAGATTAGATAACCATAACTGACTTAAAAAAAATGTGTAAGGGTCACCATACAGTATATTATTAGACTTTGGTGTTGCATTCCATGATTCATTGTTTGCATATAACACCCAGTGCTCCATGCAATTCCTTCTTTTAGACAGGTGTTTGGGAATCAAGACAAGGAAGTGAAGAAGTCATTCTCCTTCTGTAAATCACTGTGAGTTCATAAGAGCACAAGGAGTGAGTTTGGAAGGGAGGTTGGCAATTGGGAGAGGGCCAGTGAGGAGAAAGAGCACCGGAGACTGAAACATGAGAGAAGAGATTGAGAAGCGCAGTTGAAAGCAAGACTGTTCTTTGATGGGGGGTGGAGAATCCTGGGCTACAGTTCAGGGATGGAGAAGACAGGAGGGAATGGATATTGCCAGACAGCCAAATAGAATAATATTGTTATTGTTGGCTCTGGTTAATTTAGAAATTAAATATATATCTCTCTAAACTAGTTCAATTAAAAGGGCATTAATATTTTGGGGAGCTGACACTGAGCATCTGTCATTCATTTTGCATTAAATACAGTTTTGTGATTTTTATTAATGCATTTTTATTGTATAAGCATAATTTTTAAATTATTATTTTTTAAGAATTTATTTATTTAGTTAGTTATTTGACAGACAGAGAGAGAGAGCACAAGTAGGTGGAGCAGCAGGCAAAGGGAGAGAAAGAAGCAGACTCCCCACTGAGCAGGGAGGCAGGGCTCCATCCCAGGGCTCTGGGATCATGACTGGAGCTAAAGGCAGTTGCTTAGCCAACTAAGCCACCTAGGCACCCTTCAAATTATTATTTTAAAGGTCTTGCTTTCCAGATTAGACGTTCATTGGCTGCTAGCACTTCACTATAGCTTTCAGTCCCCTGAAAAATAGCAAAACTAGATAACAAAGTTATTTTAGTTATTTATTTTTTTTATTTGATAGGGATCATAAGCAGGCAGAGAGGTAGACAGAGAGAGGAAGGGAAGCAGACTCCTCGCTGAGCAGAGAGCCAGATGTGGGGCTTGATCCCTGGGCCCTGGGATCATGACTTGAGCCGAAGGCAGAGGCTTTAACCCACTGAGCCACCCAGGCACCCCCAAAGTTATTATTTTCTTCTGAGAACAGAAATATTTTGTTAAGAACTACCTTAAATTTTCTAAATGCTATAAGAAATATTTCTTCAACACATGGTGTTAGAAAAACTGGACAGATATGTATGAAAGAGTGAAATGTATGAAATGTATGAAAGAGTGGATCATTTTCTTACGCCACACACAAAAACCAACTCCTAATAGATTAAAGACCTAAACATGAGACATAAAACCATAAAAATCCTAGAAAAGAACATAGGCAATAATTTCTCTGACATCAGCCATCACAACATTTTTCTAGATGTCTCCAAAGACAAGGGGAACAAAACAAAAATTGAGATTACATCAAAATAAAAAGCTTCTGCACAGCAAGAGAAACAATTGACAAAAGTAAAAGACAATCTATGGAATGGGAGAAGATCTTTGCAAATGGTATATCCAATAAATGGTTAGTCCAAAATATATAAAGAACTTAAACAACACAACACACAAACAACCAACAAAAACCCACCCAAATAACGCGATTAAAATTGGACAAAGGACATGAATAGACATTTTTTCAAAGATATACAGGAGGCCACCAGACACATGAAAAGATGTGCAACAGCACTTACCATCAGGGAACTTCAGGTTAAAGTCACAATGAGATATCACCTCACAGCAGTTAGAATGCCTAAAATCAAAAACACGAGAAACAAGTGTTGGTGAGAATATAGACGAAAAGGGACTCTTGCACTGTTGGTGAAAATTCAAACTGACCCAGTCACTGTGGAAAACAGTATGGACTTTCTTCAAAAAGCTAAAAATAAAATTACCATATGATCCCATAATTCCATTAGTGGGTACTTACCCAAAGAATACTAAAATGATAATTCAAAAAGATACAGGCACCTCTATGTCTATCGCAGCATTATTTACAATAGTCAAATGATGGGTGCAGCCCAAGTGTCCACTGGGAGATGAGTGGATAAAGAAGTATAAATTATATATTATACACAACGCATATGTAATATATATAATAGAATATTACTCAGTTATAAAAAAGAATGAAATCTTGCCATAACAAGGATGGATCTAGAGGGTGAAATGACATGAGATAAATCAGTCAGAGAAAGACAGACGCCATGTGGCTTCACTCATATGTGGAATTTCAAAAACAGAACAAATGAACAAACAAAAAGAAACAGACAAACAAAACCCAGACTCTTAAATGTGAAGAACAAACTGACGGGCGTCAGTGAGAAGCTGGGCTGCAATACAGGGAAAATAAGTTTAGAGGATTAAAAGTGCACGCACAGGGAGGAGCACTGAGTAAGGTATAAAACTGCTGACTCATTCTATTGCACACCTGAAGCTAATATAACACTGTATGTTACACTGGAACCAGTTGTTTTTAGAGATTTTATTTACTTATTTGTCAGAGAGAGAGAGCACAAGCAGGACAAGCAGGCAGAGGCAGAGACAGAAGCAGACTCCCTGCTGAGCAAGGACACCCCCCACCCCCCTGCCCCCACCCCCCTGCCCCCACCCATGCCAGACTCGATCCCAGGACCCTGGGATCATGACCTGAGCCAAAACAGCTGCTTTACTGATTGAGCCACCCAGGTGTCCCTGGAATCAATTATTTGTAAGAACTGTGTTTAAAAAAAAAAAAAAAAAAAAAAGACACACTATCACCCCAGACAACTTTCCTATCAGGATAATCTATTGCCATGGATAAAAAGTACAACCCCAAATGGTTCTTTCTATCTACTTGTATTTTTAATCATTATTTTGTGTGAATAATAAAGTACACTTCAGTTTGCTGGCTTGTCATCATATTTGGAATGTACCTAAGGATGATAAATATGATACCACCCAAATATATTACTTCCAGGGATGCACATGAGATTATGTTTATATAAGTCATGCTAGTGTTTTTGTTTTTATTCAAAAAAAAGAATCAATAGGGCTAATATTTTACTTTTGCCTTAGCTGTGTTGAATCAGCAATGATCAATTCCATCTTGATAAGTAGTTTTTAAAATTTTACTTTGTTTTATTTTTTCAGTGATCCATAATTCATTGTTTATGCACCATACCCAGTGCTCCATGCAATACGTGCCCTCCTTAACAGCCACGATAAATACTTTTTAACATAGACTATATTGTTTGAATTATTAGTCACTTGATTTCATGACGTTCCTTTGGCAGTCCATCACACATGAGCTTCGGAATGGAGATAATATTGAAAAATATTAAAATATCCTTGCTTACACATCCAATCTGTTTCTTTCCTTCTTTTCTTATTCCTTTTAATTTTTGTCCTGCTTTCTTTTCTTCTTTTTGGTGTGGCGATCAGTAACAAAACCATGGCACAGTATTGTAACAATAATTTTTGTGGAAATCAATTATGGACTCAGACACACAGAAAGGAACAGAGAACGTGAGTTTCATTGCTCTTTTCTTTGTCAGGGTAGCTGAGTCGAGTTAAAGCAACTTTTGTTTGTCACTAAAAATTATCATTGCTCTCGGTAAAGCTAGAAATATAATTAATTTAAGATATGGAAAGCTGTGTTTCCAGAGACTAGAGGAAAAGCTCTCCTAATACCCTGAATATTGAAAATATACACATTCATCCATATCAGAAGATTTCTACCTCTCTGCTTATTAGTGTACTAATAAGCTACTGTGATATTGAGAATTTTACTGTAACATTGCAAAGGTCATGTATGTAGAATGAGTATGCCCCAAATTGCTATCATATCCCTAGTCATCTAAGCAGCTAGATATAACTTCTGTTCATATTTTCTAATCCTTGTTTTACCTATTCAAAATTTACCTTTGCATTAACATTCTGGGACTTGAGGGAGAAGAAAGAAGACACAAATAATGGCTCAGAAGCATTTCAGTTATTTGACAGAAAAGCCTAAATCTCTAAAACCTATTGAGAAAGAGGGGAAAAAAAAACATTGTTTGGAAGGTAATTCATAATTTTATTATAAAAAATGCAGGCCCCACGTCACTGTTTTCATCTTTTTAGAATAGTAATAAATAATTAAGAATCATATTTAAAATTTTATGTTGTGTTATTGGTAGATTTTGGCACATGTTATATAACCAAGAACAGAAGAACTTACTGGGGTGACTGGGCGGCTCCGTCAGTTAAGCATCCACCTCTTGATTTCGGCTCAGGTCATGATGTCAGGGTCCTGGATTGAGCCCTGCATGGGGCTCCACACTCAGCTAGGGGGTCTGTTCGAGAGTCTTTCCCTCTATCCCTGCCCCCATCTAAAATAAATGAATACATTTTAAAAAAGAAAAGAAAAGAAAGTTACCAATATTCCTACTGCCTGGTTGAAAAATTACAGAACAAAAGGCAGGTAGAAGCAAGGGGAAAGAGTATGATCATCTGGATCATAGATGAGGGAGCAAACATTTGTGCTGTGCTTTCCTCACTACGTCCTCCTTCCTCCCTTCTCATCCCTCTTCCTCTTACTGAACAGTGAGACCCATGTCTTTGGTGGCAGAAGGAGAGGGGAAGAGTTGAGCGTGTTAAAAGAAGATGAGCTAAAAACACAGCCAAGACAGCCGGAGATAACAGATGAGGAGTATAGATTCTAGACAGACAGAAGGCACAGCATCATGAAGAGTCATAGAACTAGCACCAAGAATGATACACAAAGATAGGAGAAGCTCAGTAAAGTCCCCTCTTTCCAAGAATTCCTACACACCCTCAATCTTCCCAGACCACAGCTTCTTGCCTCAACTAAAAGTTGACTGTCTCCTAAAGATACTATGTCCCTGGTGTGTTCTCCAGGGGAGGCTGTTGATTCTCAACCACTCTGGATATATCAGGATTGGACAGTAAATTGACTATGGTCCCTGCATACTCCATTATATGTAATATATGTGTCATTTATGTAGTAAATTGAATGTACTACCATGCGCATACTCCAATGAATGTAACTTCCATTCCTAAGTTCTACCCCTCTCTTTTTTAAAAATAAGGTGAAAAATGTCTTTATTTTCAGGCTTGGCAAACTTATCCCATTGTCTTCTCTCATTCTGTTTCTATAGGAATCTGTTTCTGATCATTACAACCTTGAGGACACCCTCTCCTTTTTAGCAAAAGAATTTCATGTCTCTGAAATGACTATGTCATTCACACTGTCCCTACAATCCCCATGGATGGTCTATCCTTCTCTATGATTGATCAGTTACTCAGACTTCCTAATTTCAATTACTTTTCTAAAACTACTCTATAGTCAAACCTAGAATTTTCCGTGAGTGGAAGCCGCACCATCTATGAAATCATAGATTCAAACTTCCACCTGACTACTACTGACTTTCCTCCTAGTTCATTGGCTTGATTAGTTTCACTGATGGTCACTGACCTCAACACCTTTACTTTATACCATTCATCACTTCCTGAATTTACTGCCCTCTTTCAACAGCCTTGATCTTGTATTGTATCATACCCACCTTTGCAAATTATTTTAATTCCTTGACTGTCTCTCTTTCCATTTTATTTGCACTAATTGGAACTCATTAGACACTTCTGCACTTACACAAGTGCAGTTAAACCTCGCTAGAGAAAATCATAGAACAAATACATCTAATTTTATTTTTCCAAGTCAGGTTTATTGACTTACATAAAATATAATTCATTCTATGTAGGGGTACTTTTTTTATGATTTTAATAAGTACATATATATGTGGCAACCATCACCACAAAGATGAAAAATTCCCTTCTGCCCCTTTGTAGTCAATCATCTTCCCCACCTCCAGTCCTTGGCAAGCACTTGGGAAAGAGCATACACTAACTAATAATGACTAGACCATATATAAAAATAGAACCCCACCCCATCATCTGCAGTGAACTGTCCAGGAAGCCAAACCACAACCGTTATAGCAATCCATCCAGAATAGCCCGTACTCGATCGGTAACTACTAATTTCCCCAATTTTTCCTCTGCTTTCATCTTAGGGCCAACCAAAGAAAGCCAAATATGTTTCCTTAACTCATTATATAGGATTTCAGCTATTAGTTACCCCGTCCCCAGCTTTTGAATGCCAAAACCTACAGAGTACCCAAAACCTTTTTTTTTACGGCACAAATCGTCAACTTTCCTGGCTGACTCTCCTCCAGTTCCTGAGGGCTGATTCCGCTGTTACAGCAAGGTCTGAACAAATAGACTTTACCGCTCTCTTTTAGGTATCTCATTTATTGCCAGCCTTTGCCTGGAGGGCCCATGAAGAAAGACACTGTGGCATCAGACTACAGCCTTTGACCAAGTGCGGTACCCACAGAGACCAGGTGTCTTGCTACCTGAAGCACATCAAGTCCATGCTGACACTGCAAGGTGATGCTGAGTCTGAACTCTGCTTTCTTCCCTTTGAGTTCTGTGGCTATTTATTCTCAGTTCGGTATCTGGATTTTGCCACTGCTTTCTATTCATTTGTCATTTCTGGTGGAATCAGGCCTTTCCTTTTCATCTTTTTTTGAGGGGGTAGGGGGTCTTTGTGTTACTGTTTTGTGTTGTCCAGTCTAAAGTGTTGGTTGTCATAAGATAGAGATCGTAAACTAGAACACATGCATACACTATACAAGCCTTATTGTTCAAGCTGACTTCATAATCCAGTGAGTTTGTAGTTCTCACCAGAGTCTGTAATTCTCACCAGACTAGCATCCACTCACATTAGCTTTTTTCTGGGCCACCAACTAAACCAGAAAGGTTTTCCTTCATCTAGACTTTGTGTCGTGAGAGCTTAACGTTTAGCCACAGAGAGCATTCTTTTTGGCTTTCTATTTACCAAAAGACACAGATATTCAGGTGTGCATACAGAAGTGGGCAACTGTCAGGGACACAGATATTCAGGTGTGCAGGTGGAGTTGGCCAACTGTGTCAGGGACACAGATATTCAGGTGTGCAGGCGGAGTTGGCCAACTGTGTCAGGGACACAGATATTCAGGTGTGCAGGCGGAGTTGGCCAACTGTGTTAGGGATACTGAGAAGCACCGTATTTCTATTGACTACTGCCAGTCTAAAACCTCTCCTCTTCCAGAAAACGAAACAAAAACAAAAAAACCCTTACATATATGCTCACCACAATCCTAATTCTTATGTTTCTCTGCCTGAATGGGATAAACTCACCAAAAGTTATTTGGGCTTTCACTGGCAACTCTGAGGAATATTTACTTTGAATAATATTGTTCATTTCAGACTCCTTGGGGGGAAAAAAAAAGGAAGAATATTTCTTCAATATTTTTGATCGATATGCTGAGGACATTAAATAGAATTCTGAATGAAAATTTTTGCTTCACTCAACGAGTCTTTGTCCAAAGTTAGCAACTTGGGCATCTTAACAACAAACTAGATTTATTTTCCTAGTGACTCCTGCCCCTCCTTATCCTCCAATTGTTTCTTTATATCTACCTTTTCTTCTTCCCTTTTTATTTTTCTGATATCTCTTCTTCTGGACCTTTCTTGTCCACTTCCTCCTCTCCTTTCTAGACTCCTTACCTTTTCCCCAAAACCCCAAAATATCAGTTGCCTCTAAAGATCCAACCCTCACATGATCAGGGTATTATAGAACTTAAATCTTCCCTAAGAGACCTGAGTTGAATCATGAGCCATAACTAAAGATGTCCCTGAAGTGAAACAATACCAGCGAATATTCACAAAAAAATTTCGACTTTTGGGGGGTGCATCTAAGTCAAGTTTTGATGACTCACATCAACCCGTACACTTTTTGGTCAGAACTTCAGAGACTAACTCCTGGATGGCAAAATCTGATGGAACTGACCCAGAAAGGGACCTTCAGGATCCCTGTTTCCACACACGCACGTGTGCATGCACACACACACACACACACACACACACATACTCAAAACACCCCCAAATTAAGGTAAAGCTCTTGAAAACCATAATATTTTTCATACACTTTAATTGGACATAATTCAAATGATTAAACTGATTCAAAACACTTGATTGAAATACTTGATAGCAGAGAAAGGATGAAATTATAAGAAACGTGGGGAATTAACTGGAAAATACTTTTTGGTAACATTTGAGAGTTAAAGAAAATGCTGATATAATACCAGCTCTTTCATTCCATTTTGTCAATGAAATTAATCCTGAAATTGAACATTTCATTAGTAAAGAGAAATTCGAATGGGAAATAGCCTCTTTATCTTGACTATAACACTTGCAAAACATTTCAGAACAGCTTTAGACCGAAATGAGACAGGTCTTAAAATAACTGAGGCCTTATTGATCAAACAGCTACATGGCCCACTTTCCAACAGTCATCTACTGACAAGAACACTTGTAAATATTATAAATATGAGACACCAGAAATAAAATGTCCAATTCTTACAAAAGAATAATGAACACAGAAAAAAAAAAAAAACAAAACTCTTTCAATTCAAATTAGTGAGGGTGCCCCCTGAAAGGAAAACTCACCTTATAGTTTGCCTTCCTCTTACGCATTAGAAGTGAAATAACTATCAATCTAGGTGATTATCCTCAGCAATTCTTGGTAGACACAGATGCTACTCTTTCTACACTAAACACTATGACCTTTGTTCAGTCTCAAAGAGTAAACGCACTACACAGCTGGTAGATACTGAAAATACCCACAGATTCTCCCTATCTTCTAGCCCTTAACTGTAATTCTTGGGCTGGCTGAAAATTGTTCCCTCCTGCTTTGTGATACCACTCCTGCAAATTCAATTTTGTAAGTGGAGTTGTAATACTAAATTCACACCAGAGGTACGTTTACTAGAGTTTCCAAAGGACTCTCCTCTTTATAATCAAGTATTTCTGCTCAGGATATACCTTTGCCTACTTCACTGTATTTGATATGTATCCCAGATAAGAATACTGGCAATATACCTGACATTCCATGAGCTAAAAATCCCACTGATGTAGAAAAGACAACTGGAGCAGAACCTATAAATGTTCAGAGAGATCTTACCAAATCACTACTCAAACTTCCTGAATACATCTTGAAGCAGAAGCAAACAAATGGCTAGAACTTACAGTTGAAACTCCTATATGAAAGGTTTTCTAATATTTTACATTAGCCCTTAAAAGACTCCCATATTGTCAGGAAAAAAATAACAAGGAGACTGATTTGTTCAAGACCTTAGGGTCATCAACAAAAATGTTATTTCTCACTTTCTGGTCGTACGTAACCCAAATACCATGCTGTCATCAATTCCTCCTGAATCCACTTGCTTCCCTCCACTGGATCTTTGCTCTACTCTTTTCAGTGTGTTTCTAAATCAAGAGATTATATATCTTTTACCTTCACCTTGAGGACAACAGTGTATCTGAATAGCTGTATCTCATGGGTTCACTTAAGGCGCCTTCTATTTTCTCCAGATCTTCAAGACTTAAAAATATCTAAATGCCTCTTGTGATCTAGTTCTGATATTGTATGTAGATGATCTCCTACTTTGTTCAGAAAACAAGGGAGCCTATAAAGAGATTCAATTTAATTGTTCTCAGTGTAGGACGCCTGGGTGGCTCAGTGAGTTAAAGCCTCTGCCTTCGGCTCAGGTCATGATCCCAGGGTCCTGGGATTGAGTCTCACATCGGGCTCTCTGCTCAGCGGGGAACCTGCTTCCTCCTCTCTCTCTGCCTGCCTCTCTGCCTACTTGTGATCTCTGTCTCTGTCAAATAAATAGATAAATAAATATTTAATTGTTCTCAGTGTAGCATAAAAGGGCCAGAAAGTCTCAAAAGATAAATTACAATTTTTCCAAGACTCAAGCCATTATATAGGTCATGGCTTATCCACTGAAGGAAAAACATTCTCTCCTAATAGAAAGTACCCAAACTTTTCCTAGATTCCTCACAAAATGATAATTGAGAAGATTTCTGGCTTTAACTGTATATATAGGCAATAGCGACAAAGATTTCTAAGACTGCAATTCCTCTTTACAAGCTAAGTTCTCAGTAAGAGAACCTCCACTTTGGGAGCCCAAGTAGGAACAGGCTTTCTGTAACTTGAACAAGTGTCTTCAACAGCCTCTTCCAATATGAACTTCTAACTACAAGAAATCATTTCATCTCTTCCAATACGAACTTCTAACTACAAGAAATCATTTCATCAATTTGTTCTTAAGTGATCTTGGCACACACTTGGGGTTTAACTCACTTTTCAGGGACCACCAAAAACCCTTTGCTTTCTACAGTCTCTGCCTTGACCTGGTTGCCAAGGTGTATCTCCTCAGTTTAGGACAATTGCTGTTACTGGAAAACTTGTTCATGCTCCACTGAACTAGTTTTAGGCTCTACACTTAATCTCATGGTTTCTCATGAAGTACAGACTATTACTTACTGAGAACATAACAATACATTCAAATAATTAATTACCTTCTTATGAGATTCTCTTATTCTCTCTTTTCACATTACTACTCATCACTGCAAGATTCTATATCTTGGAAGACGAATACTGTAATTGTCATATCTTGATTAGGAAACTTTCTATATCTCACTCAGATTTATTAGAGACCCCCATTAAGACCCCTAACCTAATATTATTTGTTGATGGTTCACACCTCAAAACTGAAAGTGGATTTTATCAAGCATCCACAGAGCAATTAGTAACCTAAGATCTCCTTTGAAATATAGTCCTCTATGTAAATAGAACTAACACATTATAGCTTTTAATCACAGCCGCTTTCTGTTAGCATTATAGGCTTGAAATTTATGCAAGGTTTTGCATGAATCAGAAGTTAATTTGTTTTTATCACTAAGTAGTATTCTATTGCATGGATGTAAAACAATATGTTTATCCATTTACCAATGAGCATTTGGGTAATTTTTAGTTTGGGATAATAATGAAAAAATCTTATAAACATCTGCTTATAAATTTTTACCTGAGCTTATGTTTTTATTTGTTAAGTAAATACATACATATGAGATCCTTTTTTGTACTGTAAGCATGTTTAATCTTATAAGAAACTGCCAAGCTGTCTTCAGTATGACTGTACCACTAACAGTGCATGAGAGCACCACTTATTCTGCATTTTCATTAGCACTTGATATCATTACATTTTATTTGCTTATTTTTTTCTAATCCCTTCTAACATATATGCAATTATATCTAATTATAGTTTTGTTTTGTATTTCCCTAATGACTAATGATGTAGAACATGCTGCCATATTTTTATACTACAGTTCTATTTTAAGTGAGATGTCTATTCAGAATTTTTGCCCATTTTTTATATTGAGCTAAGAAAATTTTTTTCTACATTCTAGATACCAGTCCCTTATCAGATAAATGTTTTGCAACTATTATGTCCTACTATTTGACTTATCTTTTTTTCTCAATTGTGCCTTAAGAAGAACAGACGTTTGACTTTTTATGACTTTTAAATTATTACTTTTTCTCTTAAAGTCTTCATTTTGTATCTTAAGATACCTTTGCCTAACCCCAAATCACAAGATGTCTTCCTATGGTTTCTCCAAGAAGCTTATAGCTTTAGATTTAATATTTAGAGTTATAATGCAATTCAAGTAATGTCTATAGATGGTATATGTCATGAGCCAAGATTCATTTATTTGCAAAGGGAAACCCAATATTTCCAGCACAATTTCTTGAAAAGACTATCCATTTTCCCTTGAATTCTTGTAGTATATTGGTCAAAAATCAGTTGTATATATTTGCATTTACTTTTGAAGTTTGTGTTATGTTTCTTAATACATGTGTCTGTCCTTTCTCTAATACTACACTACCTTGATTATTGTAGCTTTATAGGATAGTAAGACTATAGTAAATTTAAAATCAAGTAGTTCCCCAACTTTGGTCTTTTTCAAAATCATTTTGGCTATTTTAGTGTTTTGGCCTTTACAAATAATATTAAAGACAGTTTTCTAGTTGCTTAAACAAGCAAACAAACAAACAAACAAAAAAAAAACACTAAAATTTTGATGCAGACTGCATCAATCTAGATCAATTTGGGGAGAACTAATGTCTTAACAATATTGACTCTTCCAATCATGACATTAGTTCTACCCTAATTGATCTGTATTGACTCCTATCAAAATTCTAGTGGGAATCTATCTAGGTATAGGCAAGTAGTTTCTAAAACTATATGGGAAGGCAAGGAAATTAAGAGAATGAAAACAACTTTGAAAAAGGATAAAGTTGAAGGTCTCTTACTGCCTGATTTGTGTATTTATATACCTCAAGTAATCAAGCCAGTGTGATGCTGTCAGGTGTATAATTAGATCAACAAAGCAGAATAGAGAATCCAGAACTGGGTACGTATGATTATAGATAACTAATTTTTGACAAAGGCACAAAAGCAATAATGAAAAAAATAGACTTTTCAATAAGTAAAAATGAAACAGCAACAGGAAATTCATGGGATAAAAAGATAAATAGATAAATGAGACTTGATCAAAATTAAGACCCCATCAAAGAATGAAAGAAAATCCACATTGGGAGAAAATATTTGCAAATCACATATCTGACAAAGAACTTGTATACAGAATACATTTTAGAAACTCTCTGAATTCAATGGTAAGAAAACAAACAGCCTGATTATTTCCTTTTACTTGTAGATTTTCATATTAATATGTGATAAAATGTAATATTACTTCTTTTATTTTGTATTCTATCCATCAGAATGCCAAATTTCCTTGTACTTTATTGTCTTTGTATTTTTTTTAGATTTTTTCCAGTTATTTTTCTGTCATCTTTATCAAATATGTTTTCTTTCTTTAAGTCACAGTTTCTGACTTATTTATCAATTCTGAAAGTGTATAAATTTTGTCTTCATTATGTTTCTGTAAGTTGAAAATGTATCATTTAGTCTTATTTTGACCTCCTTTTTAATTGTATTCATGTCCTTTTAATTTAATTTAGCTTGAAGGAATTTTAAGAAATGTATTTCTATTGGTTCAGTTACATTCCCAACTTGTATGGAATTATTCTCTGGGTTTCACATTGATCAAAAGTTATATGGAGTATATTTTCATAGACCTGAAGCATCTATAAACATCTTAGATAGACACAATGTCCAGACCTTCCACTAAGGAAAAGTTGGCTGCCCATCTGTGGAATCCTATAACCAACCAGGCAGCTTCTACTTGTCAGTTGGGTCAGGATGTGAGTTAGCTGCAGAGAGCTTGCCTCCTTAGAGAACACACCCTCACCATGGAGGCCCCAGGCAGTGGCTAAGGGAAGAAGGCAAAAAGCTGCCAGGTGTGTGTACTATATATGGGACAATTCTAATAGACATGTATGCTTCAGATAGTCTCACAGAGTTGAGTGAGCCTGTGGGGGTTAGATTTTTGCCTTCTTCCCAATCCTAATTTCTCCTTCCTTTCACTTCTTACACTCCCAAAGCCATCCTGATGTCTGCTTTCAAGTCATCTGTGACAGTATTCTTGGTTCATTTTCCAAAAATTTACCTCCAATTTACCAATGTAGTTATATACTGTTGGGTTATTTCAGTTCTTGTTTATATAATTCTAATTATGGAATGTACACATGAGCTATACAGGATGGTAAAATTATACCTGTTTTGCTTCATCATTTTCATGTTCCTTTATTTTTACTTTTTTTTTTTTTTAGTTTTCTATGTGCTAGTCACTAATTCATTCTCAGACACTAAAGAATAATTATCCATCGCTATTAAATTTGCTCATATACAGGAAGCCGTCATGACTTTCCAAAATTATCATGTCTTTATATTTAAGTAATAGTTTAACAATAGAATGGTAGGCTCAAAATCATGTATTTCAGAACTTAGAACACATTCCTTATTTTCTTCTAACTTCTGATGTTGCTGTCAAGAAATTAATCCCATTCAAGACCTAAATCCTATATGTATTACTCTTCATTTCTTCATTCTGTAAGAATTTAACATTTTAGTCTCTATTGTATGAAATTTCATGGATAAGTCTTTCTTTTTAAAGATTTTATTTATTTATTCATGTAGGAGAGAGAGAGGAAGAGGCAGAGGGAGAAGCAGCCTCCCCAAGGAGCAGGGACCCCAATGTGGGACTTGATCTCAGGACCCTGGGTCCATGGCTCGAGCCATTAAGTGAGCCACCCAGGTGCCCGTGGATAAGTCCTTTTAAATCATTGTGTAAGGATGCAGAAAATGCTTTTATTTTTTAAACAGCTTTATTAGTTCTTTTATAATTTTCTTCTAGTCTCTCTTTAGTAAACTTTTTATTTAGTTAGTTATTAATATGCAATGTATTATTTGTTTCAGGGGTACAGATCTGTGATTCATCAGTCTTATACATTTCACAGCACTCACCATTGCACATACCCTACCCAGTGTCCATCACCCAGCCACCCCAGCCCTCCTCACCCCCTCCCCTCCAGCAACCCTCAGTTTATCTCCTGAGATTAAGAGCCTCTTATGGTATATCTCCCTCTCTCGTTTCATTTTTCCCTCCCTTCCCTTATGATCCTTTGTCTTGTTTCTCAAATTCCTTATATCAGTGAGATCATAGGATAATTGTGTTTCTCTGATTGACTTATTTCGCTTAACATAATACCCTCCAGTTCCAACCACATCATTGCAAATGGCAAGATTTTGGTTTTTTGATGGCTGCATAGTATTCCATTATATATATATATATATATATATATATATATATATATATATATATATACCACATCTTCTTTATCCATTCATCTGTGGATGGACATCTAGGCTCTTCATAGTTTGGCTATTGTGGACAATGCTGCTATAAACATTGGGGTGCATGCGCCCTTCAGATCAGTATATTTCTATCTTTAGGGTAAATACCCAGTTGCAATTGCTGGGTTTTAGGGTAGCTCTATTTTCAGCTTTTTGAGGAACCTCCATGCTGTTTTCCAGAGTGGCCACACCAGCTTTCATTCTCACCAACAGTGTAGGAGGGTTCCCCTTTCTCCACATCCTTGACAATACGTGTCGTTTCCTGACTGATTAATTTTAGCCATTCTGACTGGTATGAGGTGGTATCTCACCGCTGTTTTGATTTGTATTTCCCTGAAGCTGAGTGAAGTTGAGCACTTTTTCATACCTCTACTATTCATTTCTCAGACTCATCCTTTTATTCCTTTGTTTTTAGCCATATATTTTCTGAGAGTTTTTCTGGAATTTACCATGTAAACTGCTAAAGCACTTTTTAATGCTACTGTCATATTTTAGATTTCCAGAAGTATTTTTATATCCAAGTGCTGTATTTGTAGCACTATAAATTCATAATTCATTGCTGTCTCCTATCTCCTAGGAGATATTGATTATAATTGTTTCTTTAACATTGTTCTCCTGATTTCTGTGCTGCTTTTGTTTCTTCTAAAATAATTTTTATTTTGCCGTTTTCATTTCTATATTCCCTAAATACAGGGAAACTTTCCTTAACAGAGTTTTTATCATATTTGTTCATTTACATTTAAGAAGGAGGAACTAAGAATTTAATTGAAAGCTTTTAGTACTTGGATGGAGTTTGTTGAGGGTTAAGCTTTAAAGCAAGTCAATAAGACAGTGGGCCAGATTTCTCCATGAACAACTGGCTAACGTTGCCACCCATGGATACTATCATCTTCTGCATGGTGGGGGCTGGCCTTGAATCTCCATGCCAGCATTCTGGGATCTACTGAGGTGCAGAGTCAGTCTCACTGATGAACATGTAGACCTTCTTATTTTGAAGATTTGTTTACAGTGTCATCTCACAAGCACTTTGGGTGTGCAAATCTCTTCAGACCCCAGCTTCCATTAAGGGGTTAGCAGTCTCCTGCTGTGTGCAGTTTGGAAGGACTTCTATTTACTTAACACATATTCACATATTCATAATTCTGATTATATGTCAAACTAATTATAACTAATTGAGATAACTAAGACAGAGCAATAAAAGTAACAGATAAGGATCTTACATTCCACAGATCAATAAAATTTTGAACAAATTTTTATGGTTTGGCCCTACCGTAACTCCCACTTTTGGAGGTTTCTTTCCAAGCCATTGGGTAGGTCCTACATTGTAAGTCCATTGGCTTTCCTTCCTGCAGGCTTAAGTTTCCGCTTTCTCTTGTCAGTTAATAGGTCATATTCCCTATTTTCACCTTCATGATTTTGTGAATTCTTGCTAGTATCATCTATAAAAACGACTATGCTGTTTGATTTTCTAGTTAAAATCTGTTAAAATATTATTTGAACCAACAATGTACATACAGCCCAACATTTCTGCATGTATATCTTATGACTCTCTATGTTTCCTTATTTTTTTTTTAAGATTTTATTTATTTATTTGACAGAGATCACAAGTAGGCAGAGAGGCAGGCAGAGAGAGAGGAAGAAGCAGGTTTCCTACTGAGCAGAGAGCCCGATGCGGGGTTCGATCCCAGGACCCTGGAATCATGACCTGAGCCGAAGGCAGAGGCTTTACCCCAGTGAGCCACCCAGGCGCCCTCCTTATGTTTTAAATAGTATATACATTTCGGTTTCTCCATGGACAATACATAATTATTCCATAGTTAATAAATGACTTTTGCAAAGGACTAATTGCAAATTTTCTAGATTTTCAATGTTGATACTTTTAAGAATGAAGTTTTAATTTCAGTATATGATTTATAATAATGGAATTTTTCAGTGGAAAGATAAATGCTAAGCCAGAATGATTTGAATTAGTTTTAAAAAGAAAAGGGTGGAGGCAATCTTACAGTGTGATCTCATTTAGAATACAAATATAGAATTCATTTTCAGATTGATGATACCGTTGCAACATTAATAACTTCACAAATTGGCTTACATAGATTTCTCTGTCCATGAATAGTTTTGTCACTAGTTTTTTTTTTTTTCTAAAATGCATTTTCACTCTAATATATTCTTAAGAATGGACAATTTCAACTTAATAAAAGGAATGGTGACACTTCTACCTTCTCAGGACCTACCTTTCTCAACTAAAAGAAAATATTTTTTATACTACATCCAGATGTTCTGAAATGCTAGCATAAGAAATAGATAGTTATTACCATAACAGATTCTTTAATTTTAATTCATTATAAACAGTAAATTTCTAATAGAAATTACATTGTGACCAATTCCTAAAATTAACAAAATTATAAAGAAAAAAACCTGCTAATGTAAATAGTCGATTAGGCAAATTTTCAAAAGTTTCTTCCCAATTCCCTATTTCCTGGGAAGGTGTAGACTTCCCCATTCTTTCACTTTGGGTCAACAATGTGATCTCTCTAAGCCAACTCGATGTTAGAAGGTGTGAACCAAGCAAACACTTGAAATGTATTTGTGCAATGAATTTCCTCTCAAGTATCTCTGTCATTAATCATGAGGAGCTACTTCCTTAGTTAGCTGTTGATACCTCAGTCTGCACCCCACAATGAAAACGTGGAGGGCACATCCTGCAGCACAAAGCACTGTCAATGTGGCATCACATCTTGAAGCAGAATCATACCAACAGGTCCACAGCCTTCAGTATAAACAAATCCTTGTATTTTATGCTACTAAAACCTTATGTGGATATTTGTAATTAATTTGGAACATAGACGGGGGTGCTGCTGCAACAAAAACAAAATATATGGCTTTGGTTTTGAGGCTGACCAGGGAATGATAAGGACACTTCCAAGGGAAGCAGAAAAAAAATGGCAAGGAAATTATTAAGAAAACTTATGACCTGAATTGTAATATAATGGTGAAATATTTGGCAAATTATAGCCTAGTGCACCTTGTGATATGGGAAATGTACCTTTTGAACTTGAGACTTGGACACAAAGATTTACAGGCAGAATATTAGAAAATGTGTGTTGACTCTTATTATCTACATTTTGATAAGGTAGTGCCTAAAGTATTACTAGCAGAATTGAGTGTAAATATAGTTAAGTCCATATATTCTATATATTTTTTTAAGTTGGAAAATAAAAGTTTCTCATCTCATGTTTCTTGAACTTGTAAAAGATTCTCAAATTAAAGGCAAAGGGACAAAGTCTAGGGACAGACTATATCCAGGATGCTATCAATAAAACATGACCTCAAAGTTAAAAAAAAAAATTCAAAAGCATGGATTCTTTATGAAGAGCTAGAAGTAAAAAGTCTGTATCTAGTGGACCTTTTCAGCTATGCAAAAGGACACCTATAAAGAAATATCCATAAAAGAAAGGGGCACATCATATCTCCAAAATAATCAGTAACATAATGTATGGCACATGGACTTGATAGGAATTCATATATTGAAGATCCCGCATAGCTTTGACAAAGCTGCATTAAGAAAAGTTTTGTCAGACTGTAGTAAATCAGAATGACATGTATTTGTGATAGGAAAAGACTTCTAGGCCTAGAACTTTCTACGGGAATGAAGCAGGCTTAGAAAACTGCTTAGCATCATAAATAAAAAGTAAATTTTAAGTGCATTTTTTAAGAAGTGGCCAAGGAGGAAGATAAAAAAAGAGTTTTCAGGGGACAAAACCAAGAGCCATGGAGAATAATGGACTATTGGGTCACTCCCATAGAACAGAACAAGGATAGAAAGACCTAGCAATGTGTGCCTAATGTGATTTCAGAATCCACAAACCTTTCTCTTCTTTGTACCTCCAGATTTTCTAATTTTCTCATTTTTCTCTTATTCTAGGCATGTTGTACCATCTTAGGTTGAGTATGTGGGAGATCCCATTGGACAGATAACTTTTTTTTTAGGTTCACAGTTCTCCAGATCAAAAAGCCACTCAGAGTTGATAGAAATAAAAGATTCTAGAATTCAAGTTAGAACCAGCATGGGCTGGATGTAGGGGGATCTTGGGATTGGAATGTTGTTTTTTTGTTTTGTTTTTGTTTTTGTTTTCACATGCAATGGACATGAATATTTATGAAGACTGTGCTGGATTACATTATCATTGAAAAATATTCATTGTGTTTCACCTCTTCACCTTCATGGGAGGCTTATGCCTCCCTGTCCTTTGATTTTGAATTCAATATATTAGCCAATGCCATGTTAGCAGACAAGGGACAAAGATTTGAAATACTCCACGTTGTCAGGATCTCTTGTCATGTGTGACTGCCGTCACCAGGAGAAGACCTTGTGGAAACATGAGGCCACCTCAGCTGGGGTTCTGGAAACAAACACTTTGGGGTAGGAGTTCCTAGTCATGAATCTTCAAACAAATTGAACACCCATGAGAAAAATAAATGCTTACTGCATGTCATGAAGATGCTATAAATGTTGGCCATATAGCAATAGTTTAAAAAAAAAATACAAGAAAACAGGAGTGAGTGACATCAGCAAGATGTCAGTATAGAAGTTTGCAGTGCTTGTTCTCTCACAGAAACATCAATTTGAACAACTATCCTGTACAAAAATACCTTCACAAGATCTAAAGATTTCCTGTGAGAAATTATGAAACCTGGGTGAAGCAAAAAAAAAAAAAAATAAGAAAGAAAGAAAAAAAAAATGAGAAAGGCATAAGAAAAGACACACTGAAGACAGTTTTGCATTACCCTAACCCCCTTCACCCAAGTCCTGGCAGCCCAGGGCAAGGAGACATCTTCTACCACAAGGAAGAGAAGTGGACACCCAACTTTATCCTGGACCCCAGCACCAGGTCTATGCTAGGGCTACGCCAGTCTCCCCACAGACCCAGCCTCCAGGCCAGAGCCTAAAGACCCAGGAACATCATGTTGTATACCTTAATTACATGCAATTTTTACTTAAAAATATACCAATGGGTGACTCAGTTGGTTAAGCCTCTGACTCTTGATTTCAGCTCGGGTCATAATATCAGGGTCTTGAGATTGAGCCCCGGATAGGTCTCCATGTGGGGTATGGAGCTTACTTAGAATTATCTCTCTCTCTCCCTCTGACCCTCCTCCCCCTCTAAAAAAATAGTAAAATTTTAAAAATATATGAATAAATACAAAAAATACTGGCAATTTGTCAAAATATGAATGGTTCCCATGTTTACATATGGAGGCCTGAGTGACTTGTGTTTCCTTAATCCAGTTTTACACAGTATGTAGCCTTTCCATAGTGTTTAAAATGTAAGAATTCTCATGCAAACCTTATTCTTTGCATATGTGTTCAAATATCCAACAGATGACATAGATTTTAAAATAAACCACATACTGTGTCTACTAAGTATTGTTTCATACTTTTAATGTTTTTATAAGGTAAGCATTTATTTACTGATCTGCTGAAAAATTATTAAAACATATGTTTTATGATAGTCCTATGATGTCAATGGCTACAAAATCCTATGATCCTACAATTTTTACTACGATAATACTACCCTCTAAGTGAATCTGTTGCCTGTTATAGCCTCAGATTTTTTTTAAGATTATATTTGCTGCGGACTCCCAAGTAAAATTATTTAAATTATTTTTGAGAATGTTTTGAACTCTCAAATGGGCATGCTCTGAGTAATATAAGAAATGTGATTGTGCTAAGAAAAGGATCCTCAAAAAATTACAAACCAGATAGTGTGTTAATCACCGATGCTTCTCACAGAGTAGTTTTGGAATCCACCTTCCAGGTGTATGATGAGAAACCTCGTTAGGCTCCCTGAGGTTAGGGGAGACGTAAAAATAATGTGAGCCACAGAGTCAGGAGCACAGTGATATATAGAGCTACGAGAAAGAGCGTGATGTGTTCTGCATACACACATACTCTCTTGTGTGTGAGTGTGTTCTAACAGCGTCACTTAGCTGACTCTGTTTTTTGCTAGCAAAAAAGTGTTAAGAAAGAAATGAGCAGATGTTTAAATTTATGGAGTAATACAAAATGTTGCACACCTATGAAGAAATAACCAGTTTAAAACCACCCTTCAATTAAAAAAATAATTAACCAGTCTATCCATTTTTAGCTTTCAAATTCCAGCTGTTACATCTGTTCCTCAGAAGGTTTTTCTGACAGCCCAAACCCATCAGACCAAGTTATTCTTCACACGATATCCTCACCTTTCCCATCATAACAGTTTTCACACTCCATTATAATTTTATTTTACTGCCTACTTCCCTTTCATACCATAATAGCTAGATGGACAAGGACCAATTCTGTGTATTCGCGGGTGTATCCTAAATGCCAGTAAGTTACCATCCCATAATACATCAAATTCGTACTGAATAAATTAGTACTAAGCTTTTGCATGGTTTTTAGCCAGAATTTTATCGAAACATTCATATACCAATTGATTTCCATATCATAGATGGCTGCTTTCACTTTAAAAATACAGTGTTGAGTAGCTGTGACAGACTCTATGACTTTGCAAACCCTAAAACATTTATTATCTGACTCTTTACAGGAAATGCTGGCTGATCTCTGCTCTAAAGAAGCTGGAAAATGACAAGTCAGAAGGATGAGCTAACTCAAATTCATTGGAAAAGGTTGAGAGTGAAAACCGGAGAGACCGAGTGAAAACATCATTTGAAAAAGTCTAGAAATGGATGTTAATCTATAATTTAGGAAAAGATACAGGTAATGATAAAAATAGTCAGAATGAAGGAAACACTCAACCACTGCAAGACATTTGCCCTAAGAGGATTTGGAAAAGTGAATTTATGGGCACATATAAGAAAGACTGATTTAAAGGACAGAAGTAGTGTGAAAATAATAGTATATTTATCTCTGAAAAATAATTTTTAAAAACCTTACATATCAATTATTCTTGTGATACCTAAATAGATATCTCCCATCTCCTAGCCTCATTATCTGTGATCTTCCTTATTTCCTCCTTTGTTCTACCAAACATGCAGTGTGTGTGTATTAGAGAGAGAAAGAGAGAAAGAGATGTTATATTCAGGTACAGTGTTCTTTTTGTTTTAATTTTGATAGTATCTCATGTTTGCTCTAATAAATGAGCATGTCCACATTTAACGACTTACTTGACAGGAAGCCCAAGTAGCAACACCAGTGTGAAAGGGGAAGGTGGAAACACCAGGAAGAAATGCGCGGACGGCTTGGCAGTTCATGCAGTTCATCAAGATGTGCATATTGTATCCTACTCTAGAAGATACGCTAAGACCTGTCTGAATTATGCAAGTTAACAGCTTTCCATAAGTATACTTTTACAAATGCTATATAATATTTTCCTAGTCCTTCTGTACTGATGAATTGGAAATCTAAGCTTTGTTTTGTTTTGTTTTGTTTTGTTTTGTTTTTGGTCTTCTTCCATATAAGCAGTGGATTTTATTATTATTATCATTTGCTAATTGAGAGGTTTTGCTAAATTCCAGCATGCTAAGATCTATTACACACATCAAGAACTTCACTGTTAATTCTGGAAACAGACATGTAAATAAATACCAGTTACATGTCTAGGTGCTATGCACACAGAAAAGAGATTAAGAGATACTAATAGAATGAGGACTGAAGAAGGAGGTGTTGAAGATTAGGTCGCCTCTTAAAAGAAATACAAATTCAACTTCTGGGACAAGTTAACATTTAAAAAATCTTGAATTCCCCTGAGGGCGTAGAGTTGATTTCAAACTATATATTTAATATTTCTTTTTCACAAATGTACTAAATGCCTCCACTTCAAGTTACTTATTAAAAAAAAAAAAAAAACTAGTAAGTACAACGTAATTGAAGGTTTTGAGTTTATATTCAGTTTCCCAAAGTCAGAGGAGAGAAGAGATGCCTCTGTTCACTCAGGGTTCCAATAGCCAGTGAGAGAGAACATGAGCAGGGGAAGGGAGAGAGAGAGAGAGAGAGAGAGAGAGAGAGGCAGACTGCCAATGTGGTGCTTATCCTAGAACCCTGGGATCGTGACCTGAGCGGAAAGCGGATGTTTAACCGACTGAGCCATCCAGGCACCCTAAACGCAGTATTAAATCATGTTTTCTCACTGTAGGTATGGATAGGAATGCTTTAATCACTTTGCCATGTGGGGCAGTATGAACTTGTTTCAAATACCCTGAATCATTTCAGGCTGGGTAGTTTGGAAGACATTCAGAGACTTGAAGATCTGCTCTAACAAGGTTATCAGAAAATATAAGTTGGTTTAGGATGTGTTTTTAATTTTTTATAAACATATATTTTTATCCCCAGGGGTACAGGTCTATGAATCACCAGGTTTACACAATAGGATGTGTTTTTAATATGATGACTGCTAATAGGACCTTGGTGACTCCCTCCAGAGGAAAATTTTCATTCAAAATACATATGTAATTCGGAAATATTGTTTATATTATTTCTTCATTTGAAAGCTTGGAAAATATTGCATTCAGATAAATGACAGGAATGTGTTTTTTTTTTTAAAGCATACCTAATTTTAAGAATGCTTAATAATTATTGCAGAATTATCAAGTATGATGTTTTAAGATCTAAAACTTACTCTCATTTCCTGTAAGTGATATTGTAGGAAATGTGAATGGCAGATAAATCCAACATTTATTTCATGGTGGAAATAATGATGAACCAATAGAAAATTTTAAATATTTGTACTATCTTAATGTTTGGGGGAGAAGAGAAAATGCGTTTAAGCAAAATGAGAGCAGAGGTGAATGGCAACACTATCGTGATGTTTGTAAGGCCAGCCACTGAGTGGACTAAAAACAAAAAGGTGTGTCCAAACTAGCTCAGCTGGGGATTGGGAGCTTACCTCCAGGGGAGGGCTGTCACAGCACAGGTAAAGGATGAGCCCAAACCCAGTGCCTTGGTACATATACTTTCATAGGGTTCCCTCGACAGAATTATCTTCTGGAGAGGGCTTATGAAGTTTTACACTAATACTTCAACTTTATCATATTTCATTCCAGGGAGAAGAAAGGAAGAATTCTCTATACACAAGAATATTATTTCATTTGTTAAATACTGAAAGCCACGTTTACACAAAAGTTTTGCTTAATGTTTCCATTTTTGTTCCTATTCCTAATGTTTCCATTTTGTTCCTATCCTATCCTATCAGAAGTTTCTGATGAAATATAGAGTCAAAATCTTATGACCTCAGATATATTATGATTCAGTCTGATTTATGCTTTCATTTACACCCTCAATATTAACTGAAGCCAGTTGCATATCTGGTGCCATATATACTAATAAAAAGAAGGATTAAAACAGTGATCATATTTAAGAAGTGTCTAGTGTACGGCTTTGAGTTCTACGTTCACCAATCATTCTTTTTAAACATTGTCTCAGTCTTCTTATTTCTGAAGTATGTGGTTTGGAATAATAAATTCAAAGCACTCATCTCAACATTGCATTTAATTATTTGGATAATTATTCAAATGCAAATGGAATTTCCTCATTCTCCCTTGGTTTTTTTTTTTAGGATTTTATTTATTTGTGACAGAGAGAGACAGCGAGAGGGAGGGAACACAAGTGCAGGGGGGCTGGAGAGGGAGGTGCAGGTTCCGACTATCTGGAGCTCCCTACAGGGCTCAACGTGAGCCTCAGTGTGGAGCTCGATGCCAGGACTCTGGGATCATGACAGGAGCAGGAGGCAGACGCTTAACAACTGAGCCACCCAGGCACCCTGTTCCTCATTCTCTTTAAGGGGAAAAGGATTTTTAAACAAAAAAGGATATCGGTCCCCTTTATTTTTTTTTTCTTCAAGATTTTATTTATTTATTTGACAGACAGAGATCACAAGTAGACAGAGAGGCAGACAGAGAGAGAGGAAGGGAAGCAGGCTCCCTGCTGAGCAGAGAGCCCGATGCAGGGCTTGATCCCAGGACCCTGAGATCATGACCGAGCCGAAGGCAGAGTCTTTAACCCACTGGGCCACCCAGGTGCCCCTGGTCCCCTTTAAAGAGAAAATATTACACAAGTAAATACAAGTTAAGAGTATAAAGAGTTTTATAAATCTTTATTATTATGTAGCAGCAATGGATTTTTTAAGATTTATTTATTCATTTCTATTAATTATTTGTATTAACATATAGTGTATTATTTGCCCCAGGGGTGCAGGCCTGTGAATTGTTGGGCTTACACACTGCTCTCACTATATCACATATGTCCATAACCCAACCACTCTCTCCATATCTTCATTCCCCCAGCAACCCTCAGCTTGTTTTGTGAGATTCAAAGTCTCTTATGGTTTGTCTCCCTCCTGATCTCATCTTGTTTCATATTTTCCTTCCCTAACCCCAATCCCCCCACCTTGCCTCTCAAATTCCTCATATCAGGGAGATCATATGATAATTATCTTTCTCTGATTGACTTACTTCACTCAGCATAATACTTTCTAGTTCATCCACGTCGTTGCAAATGTCAAGATTTCATTTCTTTTGATGGCTGCATAGTATTCCATTGTATATATATATACCACATCTTCTTGAGCCATTCATCTGTGGATGAGCATCTAAGTACTTTCCCTAGTTTGGCTATTGTGGACGTTGCTACTATAAACATTCAAGTGCACGTGCTCCTTCAGATCACTACATTTGTATCTTGAGAGTAAATACCCAGTAGTGTGATTGTTGGGTCATAGGGTAGCTCTATTTTCAACTTTTTGAGGAACCTCCATGCTGTTTTCCAGAGTGGCTGCACCAGCTTGCATTCCTACCAACAGTGTAGGAGGGTTCCCATTCTCTGCAGTCTTGCCAATATCTGTCATTTCCTGACTGGTTAATTTTAGCCATTCTGATTGGTGTGGGGTTGTATCTCATTATGGTTTTGATTTGTATTTCCCTAATGCTGAGTGATTTGAAGCACTTTTTTATGTGTCTGTTGGCCATCTGGATGTCTTCTTTGCAGAAAAGTCTGTTCATGGCCTCTGCTCATTTCTTGATTGGGTTATTTGTTCTTTGGGTGTTGAGTTTGATAAATTCTTTATAGATTTTGGATACTAGCCCTTTATCTGATATGTCATTTAGCAATAGAATTTTAATTGACTTTTTAAACATGAAATATAAACATAGAAAAAAATCAGAAGGCCAAATTCTATGAAAATTTGCTCCCAAGAAAAACTGAAAATATTTATTAAGAAAGCACTATATACAAATAACAAATCATTATGTTGTACATCTGAGGCTAATATAACATTGTATGTCAATTATACTTCAATAAACATTTTTGAAGCACTCTTAAACAATATTGCCTCTGCCAATAGGTAATATAAGTTTCACAGAAGTTACCACACTTATTGAGAGTGTATTCATAGTTTATGCAGCCCATTTACACTAGCAGTTAGCTCTTACTTACTCATGTATAAAATATCCCTTAAGTGATTAAATCAATTACATATATGGGTAAATGAATTAGGAAAATATATTTTATATATATTAAAACATATGGTTAAAGTCAACAATTTATAGTTTCATTTGGAAATCTCCAAAAGCAATTCTTTTTCTTCTCAAGTAAATTTTAATTGCTATGAAGTCCGGGGCTAGAGATGTGTGTTATGTTGTTTAAATGGTCTCTGTAAGATGATAAATTCTTTGTACCTCTGTGTCTCTTCAAAAACCCTTAATATTTGCTAGGGAATAGTGTGAAAAATAAGATGGAACTATGCAGTTGAAAGTTAAAATATTGCCTGTTTCAGTTCCTTACCTCAAATCTAAAATATGCAGGGAAAGACATTTTATTCTTTCCCATAGAAAGCGGAATCACCATACACCCCAATTTTACAGCGTCACATTTGAAATATGGCCAGAGACTGTGGTATGTATGTCTAATATATGCAAAATATGCTGCAGGATGACTTGTTTTGAAGTTGTTTTTTCTCTTGTGATCCTAAGCTCATATAGTAGATTCATTAGGTAGCACTTATGAGATAAAAACTCTAAAATCAGGCTAGTCACTGGAAGATTCATAATATGAAGTTCTGAACACCTGGTGTCATAAATTATTGCTTTTCCAAACAGTGATGCTTAGTTCATTTAATCTCTGTTTTTCGACTGAATATCACTTACTTGGTTACTGAATTTGTTTCAAGTTATATTATATTCATTATAAAGTTATTTCTAGAAGATAACTTATATTGACTCTAGCACTGAAGTACTTTCCAAAACTGCATGATAAAGCTGGAAAAACTTTGAATTATATTTTAACATGTTTTTTCTGTAATTCTGTTTTAATGCTACCAGACCCATAAAAGACCAGTTTCTTGACTCAATGAGTAAGGTTTAGTGACAAAAGATTTGACAAAGATGATGGAGGATAAAACAAATTGTCTTTTTATCTACCAATAACCTGTTGTCTAAAACAGAATATTAAGTTGAACATAATTGATAAATCACTAAATTCTACACCAAAAAGTAATATCACACTGTATGTCAACTAACTAGAATTTAAATAAAAATTTGGAGAAAGAAAAAAAAAAAGACATACACATTTGAATTCAAGATAGAAAAATAAAACATAACAAGAAAATGGAACATAAAGTGATTGCACAGAGCTAAGAAGATAGCTTTATAAATTTATACCGAATGCAGCAGAGATGGATGAAAAATAGAAAACATAAAATTAAAAAAACAAAGACAGTAGAAGAAGAATTCTAATTTGATTTCTACAAGAAAATGGAGAATTCTGGCGCAGGAATATTGGAAAAGAAAATTAATTTTAAAAAATCACTTAAATGTTTTTCAAGTTGAGAATAGAAATGAATTCACATAAAAGAGTAATCACAATCAATATGAAATTGCTGTTTAATTAAAAAATAAACACTACTCAGTCTGATTATGAGACTCCAACTGTAAGTTATTCATAAGAGGTATATGCATATTAAGAGCATAGAATAATTAAAAATGAGCCATAGGGTATAGATATTTCAAGGATGCTTTAGCCAGAATATAACTGGAGTAGTATATTAATATTGGAAAAAATAAATTAAGCAAAAACAAGAAGCATAAAAGAAAAGTGCAAAAACATAATTTAGAAGGTATAACATTTAAGAATAGTAGTCATCTATTGATGTAGATTTTTTTTAATTTTTTTAAATTTATTTTCAGCATAACAGTATTCATTATTTTTGCACCACACCCAGTGCTCCAGGCAATCCGTGCCCTCTCTAATACCCACCATCTGGTACCCCAACCTCCAACCCCCCACCCCTGCAAAACCTCAGATTGTTTTTCAGAGTCCATAGTCTCTCACGGTTCACCTCCCCTTCCAATTTCCCCCAACTCCCTTTTCCTCTCCATCTCCCCTTGTCCTCCATGCTATTGTAGTTTTATAATGTTTCTAGCAAGTCCTCACAGAGGCAAATAAAGAAATTTTAATCACAAAACGGAGGATGGTAATTTATCCTTGGTAACTGAGAGATTTAGGAAACACAAAAATTAGTAAAGTTATTATAGATTTTAAAAACACAATTAGGAAAATCCTGCATGAAATTAATTCATTTTTGCATCCTTCTACGGGACAGTTGCAGATGCATTAACTTTTCCTTCTTCATCGTTCACTAGAAAGATTTTACTACACATCAAGTATAACTTATTACATAAAACATTTGCAAGATAATTATTTTCTGTGACATCAAAGTGTCATGATAAACAACAGCTATGAAGCAGTTCTCAATCTTCAAATAAGTTTTGTAGAATTAATTCTTCAAAGTCAAACTGCTTCACTAAGTTGCAGGTTTTCTTTTTATTTTAAACTTCAGTTCTAAGAAGTTTCAGGTATCTTTTCCCATCTTTTTCCTTCACAGTATGCCTGAGAGCAAGCCTTATCAACAACTGATTTTCATTCTCATTGAAGCATAACTAACCAACAGGCTTCTGAAGTTGAATATAGACATATTTTACCCATTTTCAGGACTTAAATACAATATAGGAATTTTTAAATATATTTATACATCACATCCGTTTGTCCTTTGCTAAGTTGTAAATAGAGTTTATTCAGATAAAGCTTAACTTTATAAATTATACTACTATAAAGAAAGTATTTTTTTAGCTCTGATGATGTATGATAATAGATTCCTGTTTTCTTTCTCTTTCTCATAAATATGATGTTGAAAATCTTTGTTTGCTGATTACATTGATCTATCTCAATTCCTTCTAATAAAAAAGGTCCTTATAAAACTATTTTTATGGGATTATTCATCCTCCTAGATGCTAAATAGATTGATAAATAGATATGTATTTATTCAAATAGTTTCTGTATAAATGTCTGTCTGATGAGATCTAGCATGTAGCAATTTACCAAGCTCAAAACTGTGTCTTTAATATGTGATGAATGTGTTTCATTCAATATGACCCATGTGATCAAGGGCCCTTTTATTGCAGAGGACAGAACTAGGATCAAATACAATGATATGGATTTTAGCTCACCATTAAATAAGTGCTCTATAATGGTAAAACTCTCACAAAGTGGTAAACTGCTTTACAAACAAAACAAAACAAAAATGGAAACCCTTACACAGGAAATATTCAAGCAGAGGCTGAATTCACTCATGCAACAGGTTTTGAAAGAAAGAAAGAAAGAAAGAAAGATCTTTACTGAATATGCAGTATCTTCCAAAATTAATATCATGCCATATATACACTTCTCTACCACCATCTGATCCTTTGTCTCTCCTCTACTAACCACCTTGGCAAAAACCCACAATGGTTTTCTATTACCTAATAGAGCAAATAAGTATAATAAAGTGAATAAAACCAATAATTAGTTGAGAACAAGGAATGCTGTTTCCAGTAGTCACTCACTATACATTTTTATAAAGTTAATTACCACTAATGTCATTTTTCTCACTTGAGAAATAAGAGATCTCAAAGGTCAGACTTATTTTATTGCGTAAACATATCTTAAAAACCTGATCTCTTCAGGTATGGGGCTTAGACCTAGGTACAACGCAGTGAGCAAAATAGGTATGAAACTTATACTCACTAAAATTAAAATATATTGAGAAAAGAATGACACTAATTACATAAGCACACACAAAAAATGTCTTTCAAACTGCAGCTCAAATTAAATAAGTATGGACTAAAATAACAAAACGAATGGAAATAACTTTCCTTAGGTGAACAGTGACTGCTTTTCTGAAGTTCTGAATTCTAAATTGAGAGTAAGAATGAAAGGAAATCAATCAGGCAAGAAAAAAAAATAATAAGGAAGTATAAGGCCAAGCAGAGAAAATAACATGTGCAAAGGTCCTGAGACAGAAACTAACACGGGTTTTACCAATAACAAAAAGAAGACCAGAGTGACTTCATCATGTGAATAAGAAGAAGGTACTAGTGGAGAGGCTGACAGTTCAAGATTATACAAAACCTCATGGACCATGATAAAGCATTTCAATTTTTGAATTTTATTCTTTTTTTTTAATGATTTCATTTATTTATTTGAGAGAGAGAGCATGAGAGGGGAGAAGGTCAGAGGGAGAAGCAGACTGCCCATGGAGCTGGGAGCCTGATATGGGACTCGATCCTGGGACTCCAGGATCATGACCTGAGCCGAAGGCAGTCACTTAACCAACTGAGCCACCCAGGCACCCCTTCGATTTTATTCTAAGAAGGTGGAGGCCATTGAAGGGTTTTAATGTGAGAATCAGCTTGTTCGTGTGTGTGTGTGTGTATGTGTGTATACTTTTTTTTTAATTTCCTGCTCTGCATGGAGAATAGATAGGAGGGTTGGCAAGTGATCAAACAGGGTGATTAATTGGGAAGCTGTTGTTGTGATCACTCTAGAAAATATTCTAGCTTGAACTACAGTCTTGAAATTATAAAAGGAGAATAATAGAAAGATGTATTTTGAAAGTTTCATTAAAAGAATTAGGATAAGTATTTTGCTGAAGGGAGGTCGAGGTAGGTATCAAGAAAGACTGTGAAGCTTTGACTTGAGCGAGAGTTCCTCCTACAAAATGGACAAAGACTGAAAAGTTCAGTTTTAGGCAAGTTAAATTTGAGACATCTGCAAATTTGTCCAAAGGTCTAAATTAATGTTCTAACTCCTTGCCTAACTCCCCGTAATCATCATCTTATCCCACATCAACTTTTTACTTTCTTCCTTTTGGTCTTCACAGGTTCATGCAGATCACTCTTTTAAATGTTCCTTGTAAATACCAAGCATATCTGCTCATTTCAGGTTTTTACTTCTGTCATATCTATTTGGAAGACTCTGGGCACTCCTTTTCTTCATCCAGGTTCTCACATGGATATTCCTTAGGGTATACAAATACTCCTTGAGTAGGAAAGGTTTGTCTTTTCAGAGAGCTATGGGATGGAGATTTGACTCTACTCATGCCTTCTAGTAATCAACTACTGCACTGTATAATTTGAAATAGGTACTCCTTCTCCTACATGGTCATCTTTGCTGCCTGTGCTTTAGCCTAGCAGTTGGGTAGGAACCAGATGACTTCTGTTTTAGCTGTTACTCTCCAGGCCTTCATAACTGGTTTCCATTTGATCATCAGCATAGCTCAGAGGTGACATTAATTCCAGATAGCCTACTTCGAGCAGAGAGCAGCTTTTCTGTTGAATCACTTTGTACAGTAGGTTGCCAAGTGCTACACACGTGAAGATTATTCATAAATGCTTTTGATCATAAAAGGATCCAAACAATTATTTTAGGCAATGCCAAGGTGTGTGCCATTTTTCACAGTAAGCTTTGTATGCGGCATTGGAAAAAGAGTTCAAGGAAAACAATTTTCTCCTTTTACAGTAATTTTAAAATGGCTGTGTCTAAGTTTTGGGGAATGAATCTCTGTCAATAAAACTGTATATTTATCATACATTTTCAAGCAATGAAATAAGTTAAAGATTAGACAAACATGACAATTACAACCGTAAAAAAATTGGCATGAGTTATTCTATGTGTAAGAAAGGGAAAGTGGGAATTTTTCTAATGAAAGAATAGGTCTGGATTACGTTAATTGTTTAGTATCTTATAGCTATTAGCAGAGATAACACGCAATTTACCTTTCAGGTACTTTCTACTTTCACCTCTATAGAAGTCAACATCTGTTTATTGAGAAACAAGTATCAGTAAATCTTTCTGTTATTATGGTAATATCAGCTCAAGTTAATTCCCTGCTGAGATGGAAAAATATGATTCAGACAATGAAAAACATATGTTTTAGAGAGACAGTGTGCCATCAAACTACATCAACAATATAAATGATTAAAATGTTTCTATAAACATCCTTTTCCTTGTCAGTAATGGATGAAACACACTTGCTCCCCATTGTTTTATTTTTTTTTTTTATGAACAGCTGTTAATGTCACGAAGGAAGCTTATTTTTACAATGTTATAATTAAAACCATATATTATTACCTCTTTTGTCATATATATTAAAAGAAACTCAATTGTTTCGATAGTTAGGCTTATGAATGGTTCTCTCTTAATAGGCAAGTAGATCAGAATATAGACCATTGTTCAGATATGTGTGTTATCTGGTTATATTGAGTGAATAGTATAAGAAATACTTTTAACCCTGCATGTAAAAAAAAAAAATTTTTTTTCAGAACAATTTCCTTCTACCAGGTAAATTGTAATACTTAAATTGTAAATAATCAGGTCCTATCTAGTTACACTGCTTGATGATTATGTCCATACAAATTTCTGTTAAAGTACAAAGAAGTTAAAGTTGTGTGTAATGCTTTGGTAATTCTTATCTCAATCAATAGCTTCAAGGTAGTGTTCCTTTTGAACTACTCTTACAGAATGAATTACTGATAGTTTAAATGTTACATTTACATTTATTATTCTCTGACATAACATGAAAAGCCACTGAAGATTAAAGCAGTAGTACTTGAAATTAGATTTGTGAAAAGAAAATCTGAACTATGAAAAGGAGTTTCTCAAAAGTTAAAAAGGAGGTAAGATTTATCTATTTATAGGCTATATATTCCATGACTTAGCAGGTACTATACAGCTTTTGTTTTCTTAAACCACAATTTTCCATACTAATTGTAGTCAATTTCTTGGTCATAATAGGCGAATGAATATGTTAACATGAAATCTCAGCAAAAAATAACATGGGACAAAAAAAAGTCTTTGGTCATCATTATCTCTAAGTTATTCAATCCTTCTTTGCTTATACTTCTCAATCTCTGGCAAATCAAAATTGGCTCTACAATTTTATGACTTGATTGGAAACTTAACTCTTTTATTTAAAATCTGTACATTTTGGAACACCTCCATTTCCCAAGATTTTGGTGCATTTGTATGTATTTGTTCAGCAAAGCTCAGATGGGAATTTCACAGTCATGAGAACTTATTCACAAAGACTAAATCAAAATCAATGAAAAAAATTATGAGAGCATGGTCAAAACCTGATGCATGACGTTTGCACTGTAGGAAAATGGATTTAATCAAAGGAATAAACACTGTAAATTAAACATAAAACACCTTCAGAGATTAATATTCAGACTACAGTCAGGAAAAATGTGATAGCTTATGATATTGAGTAACCAAAGAAAATATCCCATTTGTTCTACTTGTTTATTTTTCCATTTATAATGAAATAGGCTTTGTCTCCATTATGATCCATCAAAGGTAGAGAAGCTGGATATTGACTAGTAGATTAGTATTTCCCATCACATCAAACACATATAGTCTGATTTGCATAGAGTTTCCAGCATTACACTGAAGTCGAATGTTGTTGGCTAGAAAATCATATGCTTTGTTTTCTGCTGCTAAAACTTCTGCAAAACCAGACTGTCCGGAAATCCAGTAGTCCATATTTAAGTCTATGTTTTTCTAAAGAAACAATGGTACCTAGTGTAAAAACACAGATATGGTCATATGCTATTTGCATAACATTGACTAAGGTATTAGACTTCATTTGACCTTGTTTTCTCATTCACCAAATGAGAATAACAAAACAGATATATTAGTTTTATTTGGGAACTAAATGTTATAAGACATATAAAGTCCCTAAAATACTTCATGTCAAAATTAACACTTTATAAATAATAGATATTTTCATCTTCAGGCTAAATCTTAAGTAAATCACATACAATTCCAAAGGTCACTTGATTGATCTAAAGAATAATTTTCAATGTAAGGCAATAAATATGAATTGAACACCCACTACATATGTAGCAATTTTTAAATGTTGTTGAAGTGACTTAGACAATTAGTAAATGTGCTCAGATCCTTATAAAATGTGTATAATAATCTAAATTTTGTAGTTGTCTTTTTGGAAAGCATTTCACTTAAAAAAGATATAAGGGGCTTCAATCACCTCCATTACTAGATAAAATCACTAAAATTCCCTTGCTTTACATCAGTACTCAATGCAGAGGAAACCCTACTGGTTTGATATTTTATCAAATTCACCAAACACGATCTCATCTCCTACAATACTTTCTTCCCAATAATCTTTTGCCCAGACATCTCACCATCCTTCTCAGTGAGCAATCTCCCTGTGGCAAAAATACACGTAACTTTGTTTGACTACAGATGTGTCCCTGAAGGTCTTTGGCCTGTGGGCATTGAGACAACTTTATTTATTTGTATTGTAGAGATGGATGAAATTTTTCCGTACCCAGATAAAGATTTGGAACTTTGTCTAGGACAGGTAGAACACTAATGCAAGGGATCCAGCACCCAGATTTTAGCCATCAGTGTATTACATTTACCCAGTCACCGTGACTTGTCCGAAGATAGGTACATGACGTAAACTAGTCTAATTGCAATGAAGAATAATACATTGATGTGATCACTGTGAAAACTTGAGTTTTCTCACCTTCTAAGTACTATGGTTTATGCATATGATACTGGAATTGCTAGACCCATTTTACTGCTATAGGAGAAGCCAGCTTAAGTGAACAAAACAAAACAAAAACAAACAAGCAAAGGAAAACCCAAAACCAAACAAATCTGCAACAGAAGGAATAGCCAAAGCCAAGAGAATCATAGAGTAATGGAGCAAGAACATTAATCTAACGACCCCTAGTATGTTCCTTTCTTCTGAAAGTTGGAAACGCATATCCAATAAATCATTTTATTTCTAAGCCAGTTTGGGTTGTTTTTTCTATTATTTGAAATTAAGACTATTCTTACTGGTACACATATGTTATGATCTATAGAGTGTTGACAGGCATCACAGAGATAAAATCTGGATGTAACCATTAATTTGGGTGGTGGGAATGAGCCAGCAATAAATGATGATTATGCATCCAAGATTGTACGCCTGAATGATTAAGAAGTTTGTGATTGTATGTTTAAAAAAGAAGGTATAAATCTTCCATAGTTAATATAAAAGTATAGAAAGCAAAATGTGAGTAGTTGAGAGATGCCCACATACTAATGGTACATCTTTAGCTCAGAAGTTGAGAAAGGCTAAGAACATTTTTTTTTAATGCAGATTCCCTGGACCTATACCAAGAGAACTTGTTTTAGTATTTGGGGGATAAGTCCCGTGTATCAAAACCTATTTAAAAGAAAAATAATAGAAAAGAAAGAAGTAAAAAAATACGAAAAATGATAGCTATAGGTCAAGATCTATCAGAATACTTAAAAAATGGGCATTTTAAAGATAAAACGATTAGTGACTGTTGTTTTCAAGGACTGAGCTAAAGGTTTAGAGCATGTGTTACTTATCTTAATACATTAAACTCTAATGTAATTAGGTATAGTCCCTCTTTTCAGATGGCCATGAAAGTGTCTGGCTTTTACATAACTTAACTTGTTCTAAAATATTCTGCAGTAATATTAGCATATGGAGGCAAAGGATATTAAAATAAATCTATTTAAAATGATATTAAAATAAATCTATATAAAGTGATTCATTTCTTCAGATTAAGTATCATATTAAGGCTGGAGAAGTAAAAGAATAAAAGATCCGTGTCTGAGTCAAATTTCCAACGTACCATGTTTATGATCAGGTCCTATGGTGGAACAGAAGTTTCTCAAGCTTCACCACCTGATGACAAAAATGGAGAGGATCCAGAAACATGCTTGCTTGGTCCCTTGCACACTTGTGTGCTTCCCTTCAGCTTTTGCCTGACAGCTTTGAGCTGTCTCTGAAAGAAAACCCCTGCTGAGACATATATTCTCCCAGATGTAGCCCCTGACAGGGCTATACCAGCTGTGACGGCAACTCCCGTCCCAGATGTAGGAAGACTGTTTTCATCCTTCAAGAGCCAAGGAGGGGGTGGTTGATGCGTGTGGACGTAACAGCTGCCAGCTGTTCCCCTTTCCTGTCTCCTGGTGCCTAGTGACACTGGGCTGCCAGCCCAATCCTCATGTTGGCCTAGTAACATTTTGTGATGCCAACACTTTCTGCATGAACCCCCCCTGGGCGTGCACCAGGCCCTCCAAGGAATGAACTGTGGTGTACTTGACTGCCCTATTTGAGGATTTTTTGAATTCAGAGCATAAGGAAGCCTGTGTCCCAGAACAGGTATGACACCACAAATGAGGCTTCAGTTTGCTACATTCGGAATCTGACATTATTCAAGTCATCAGTTCATTGGCCAAGTCAGATGTTTCCAGAAGCCTCAGGCTCCCAAAAATAATTATATATATATATATATATATATATATATATATGTGTATATATATATATATTTTTTTTTGCTTGTGTTATCTACCAATATCTTATCTCATTTTGTTGGACACAGCATATAAGTATTAATTCGTATCAGCAAGCATATTTTAAAACTGTTTTTGTGGGGCACCTGGGTGGCTCAGTGGGTTAAGCCGCTGCCTTCGGCTCAGGTCATGATCTCAGGGTCCTGGGATCGAGTCTCGCATCGGGCTCTCTGCTCAGCAGGGAGCCTGCTTCCCTCTCTCTCTGCCTGCCTCTCCATCTACTTGTGATTTCTCTCTGTCAAATAAATAAATAAAATCTTTAAAATAAAAAATAAATAAATAAATAAATAAATAAAACTGTTTTTGTAATTCTGAAAGACTAACCATGAATAGTTTGCCATGTCTAGTTCCTGGTAGACACTCAATAATTCTTATCAGATAATTATCTTATCAGATAGTTATTATTTTTATGAAAAGGTACAAGTGGTAGAGGAGCTTAGGCCATACTCAAAACAGGCTAATAATCCCCCTGACTCCATTTCTCTAGACATTCCACATTGGTTTGTCTCAATCATTAGGTCTATCCAGACCTAAGTGCATATGGTCTTTGTAAAACTCTTAAGCTAATCATTAGAATATAAAAACCATTCATGGCATGCATGTGTCTTGTAATCTGGGATTTAGCTTTAGGTTTGCTCTCTGGGTCTCCGCTCATAATGGGGTTTATATAAAAGATATTGCATTTTCTGACTTTTCACTTCCTGTGAATGCTCACTTCCTTCCTCTTGAAATGAAGGCAGATTTGGTTTGTCTTCGCCACTCAGATTCTCCCCCTTTTTTTTTTCTCCCTTACCCAATCCAAAGAAAACGTCGTCAGTTGTAAGAGCATACCTTACGGAGCTTAATGAAAAGACTGGGTAGAAGCACGTGGACAGGAGGGAAGCATAGGCAGGGAAGCAAACCTTTCTAATAAGATCTGGGGACTAAGGGAAGAGGCTCCAGATGTGGGGAAGGAAACCACAGGGAACACAGGAACACATTTTTATTAAGTATTACCCTGGGCTATGAAATGAGTTTTTCTAAAGTTTTTATAGAAATCAAAGTAAAACTTTTTTTTTTTTAAGATTTTATTGATTTATTTGACAGGCAGAGATCACAAGTAGGCAGAGAGGCAGGCAGAGAGAGAGGAGGAAGCAGGCTCCCTGCCGAACTCGATCCCAGGACCGCGGGATCATGACCTGAGCAGAAGTCAGAGGCTTTAACACACTGAGTCACCCAGGCGCCCCAAAGTAAAACTTTTAAAAAAAAGTTTTAAAATTAGTTTTCAGGGGATGTCACAGTTGGTTAAGTGCCAACTTGATCTCCACTCAGCTCACCTCAGGTCCTGATCTCAGGGGGGTATGTTCAAGTTCAGGCCCCACATTGGGCTCCATGCTGGGCATGGGGCCTCCCTGAAAAAAGAAAGGATGGAAGGAAGGAAGGATGGACGGATGGAAAGAAGGAAAAGGAAGAAAGAGTGAAAGAAAGAAAAGCAACCTTTCATCCTGCACTGCGATTCATTCTACACCGTGATTCGTTACATACGCAGTTTGTTTTGTTGAGCTCCCCAATTTCAAATTGGTTGAAGTTACTTAAAAGGTTGTCACATAGGAATCCAATATAAACATTATTTCTAAGTTATAAAGATCATAAATGAGTTATTAATCTCAATACTCAGTTATATGCAGCCTCAGATTAAACAAATAAAATGAAATGGAATTTGCTTTAACTAGTCACAGTGTCAATGAAGTCGCTAACACTCAAGAAATATTGGTTTGACAGTCAGAGTGAATAATATTTTAAGCAAATATCAACAACATCTCTACGAAAGAAATGCACACCAGTACAAATACCCGCATACCTACACCATTCTGAACATCCCCATTCAGGTGTCTCAAAGTAAGTGTGCGTACTTTGCATCCTGATTTCCATACTAACAGTAATGATTTGGGTTAACTGGGACTAATTATTTTAGAATTGTTTACTAGTACCAATATCAGCAGGAAACAATATGTAAGAATTTACTGGGATCAGAACTGCGGAGTCAGATTTTCTAGCGGATGCCCAGACTCAAGCTGTATTTTCTCATCCTCTCCACAAGACTTGGGTTTTGCATTAAGAAATTGTTTATTGTGGAACTAGAGCCTTAAATAGTATTTTAATTAGTATATTAGTGAAAAGTTCTTCCTTATGGATACAAATTTGGCATCAAAATCCAAACGTGACCTTTGCCATGATAAAATTATATTTTTAGATCATTTTAAAGTCATTCACAGAAACTCAGAGATGACCTAAGGGAGGAGATCAGATTTGGGTAAATGTGCTAGTGTCCAAAAGACAGCAGGTTCTGGTTCTGCTTCCTTAGACAACTCGTGATAAAGGAAGAACTACAAGACCCGCTCTGCTGGACCCTGCGTGTACTCACTCTCACACTCTCCCAATGATTCTTCATTTGTTTCGTGGTCCCCATCCCTCGGATGCCTTTTCCAATATCCAGGTTATTGAATTCCTTTTAGATTTACTTTTCTATGTACCTAGCCTTATCTCAAATGTATCATTTTAAATGAATTCTCACCAACTCCCTCAAATTTATCAGCCCTTAAAATTTTAAAAATCCTCAAACCCTAAAAACACCATCTGTATGCATTTTAATCATTTTTAGAGTTAGTGCTGATAAAAAATTGATCCCAAGGCACCTTTGTGTTCATTCATTCCAGGGTCAGGTGGGTCTTCAGAACTGCCCAGCTACCCCTTCGGGAGCCAGGAAGCAGCTCTCATTCCATTCCCAGCAGCACCTGTTCAAATCCTAGCCGGGTAGGCTCTCACCCACCCTGACCTCACTCACTCACGGATGGTGGCCTACAATAACAAGGGTGAAGGCTTTGCCATAAGCAGAGGGCTTCATTCACAGTTCATTCATCCTTACTCTCCAAATAAAATTTCAGCTCTATCCTCGTTCATTTGTCATCCCCTGTCTTTGTCTTTTTTTTTTTTTTTTGAGAAAGAAAGGACATGTGGAGGGGGAGGGTAGTCGGGGAGGGCCAGAAGGAGAGAGAGAATCTTAAGCAGACTCCGTGCTGGGACAGAGCACGAAGTGGGGCTCAATCTCAAAATCTGAAATCGTGACCTGAACCAAAATCAAGAGTTGGATGCTGAACAAACTGAACCACCCTGGCACCCCCTCTTTTGTCCTTTTCTTAAAGAAAAAAAAAAAAATCATTTTTCCATTTCAGTTTAACCTAGACTTGAGCATTTGTTCTGGACAGCATTCTTCTGCCTCTTTCAAAGTCATGTTTTATGAAATATCTTAAATTCCTTCTCTACTATGGGCTCCTTAGCATAGCCTAGAAACTTACTCAACTCCTTAGAGTTCAAAAATTAAAACAAAAACAAAGGAAGACAAAAAGCAAAGCACAAGTTAAGAAAACAATCCAAAAAAATCCATTTATCTTTACTTAGAAAGTTCCTGGAATAGTTTATGCTCACGGACTTCTTTCGCACAGTTCTTATGTAACAAATGAATTTATCTTGGCAAAGTAAATGTCATATCTCGCCTCTTCCATCACTTGATAATTACTGAAGCATTTGACCCAAACCTATATTTTTTTTCCTAATTTCAAAGGAAGATATTCGCTATCAAATTGATTTTTTATAATAATGGCACATGTTCACTGGAGAAACTACAACATGCAAAACATTTACTGTAATGAAAAGCATCTCAAATGTAACATCTAAAGACAACTGTCAGAATTTTGATAATTTCTTAAAATGTTCCATCTAGGATTATATTTTACCATCATAGCAAAATATGTTGTTTATAGGAAGATTATTTATGGATTTATTTTTACAACATATCATAACCTGTCACTACATTACACAATTACTCATGAAACATAACTTAATTGGCTTCATGGTTTTCCATCATTTGTATGTTTCTCAATGTGGTGTCAGACAGTTCCTTGTTGTTGCAAATGAGACTGTTTCCATTGTTTCATTGTCATAAATTACACTGTGAGAACCATCTCTATGTAATTTCTGTTCTTGTTTCTTATTAATCAATCAAAAGGTGTGAACATATTTAACTCTAATATATAAAAATATTTTTTATAATGATTTGGCAACAAACTCTCACTAGGAAATGATCTATCTCATTAGACTCACCAGTAATGAATATATTCACATTTAAGATCATTGCTAATCAGGCAGGCAGAATGAAATCTTCATGTTAGAGAAAATGTAGACTTAATTAATCATGAAACAGAAAGTTATATATTTATGAAATAATTATATTTCTTTTACTGTGATTTACATATCGACAATCTGCTTTTCCTATATGTCATTTATCTTTCTCTTATTGATTCACAAGCGATCTTTATATCTACCTATCATATGCTGTTAAATAGTTTCCAAAATTTTCCAATGTTTAACTAATTTATTCCTTTTATTATGATTCTGATAAATGAAAGTTTAAGTTATGTTTTCTCTTTTATTGCTTCTATCATTTTGCTTTTTTGATGTTTTTTGATATATAAAAATGTTTAAATTGCATCTTTTTTTCTCTCTTCTGTCACACCCACTTTAAAAATCTTTCCTGTTAAGAAATTTAAAAGTATTTGCAACTATTTTCTTCTAATTTTATACTTGTCTTTTTCCCTTATGTAATCCTTAAATATGTTTTGTGTGTGATTTAAGAATTTAAGTGGATTTTTAGGGCATCTGCGTGGTTCAGTTGGCTAAGCATCTGCTTTTGGCTCAGTTCATAATCTCAAGAGTCCTGGAATTGAGTCCCATATCAGACTCCCGGCTCAGCGAGGAGTCTGTTTCTTCCTCGGTCTCTGCCTGCTGCATCCCCTGCTTGTGCTCTCTGTCAAGTAAATAAATAAAATCTTAAAAAATTAAGTGGATTATTTCCAAATATACATGCCCAGGTTTTTAGAGACATTTTTTATCATATATAAAATTCTTATGTATATCACGGTACAGTCATGTTTCATTATTCGTATTTATCTGTTCGCTCCACAAGCGAAGGAGGGATTCTCACTGTGAAGTTATGGGGCTGCACAAAACACATGCAGGAGCAGACAGAATAGACTGAGAGCAGAAGTTCAGACCCGCACAGACCAGGAGAGGAGGATACCATGTGCCATACAGAGCCACAGAGAGGCACGTGGAAACAGAGTGAAAAACCAGAGGCTGTGGAAGGCAGGCTTTGCGATATTGAAAAGGCCACTGCCCATGGTTCCTATGGGAGGATATCGTTGATTTGTTTGAATAATTCTGCCAGTTGGCAAATGAACTGAAACTTGTTAGAGGTAAGTGGGAACTGCCCTTGATCTATCTGACAGGGGGCACTACCAGGCCAGGCCATATTCCCCGCAGGAGCAGAGTAGGGAGAACTCACAGTTAAGCCATCACTGGGTCTCCTACTCACCTGACCTGCAGGTAGTACAGAATGTTGAATGAGTCCATGAGCACTTTCTTCCAAATTCTTGTAATTGTGCACACTTCCTCTTTCTCTGTATCTCTGTCACCTTGTGTCTTTATGTCCTCCTTTTTCATATATGATAATTTAAATATCTATGAAAATAGGTGGTGTCGAGGAAATAGAGTTGAAATTGTTTCAATTAGCAATGTAAGTGAAACTCTAGGTATCTTCAGAATAAAAGATGTTTTGTGTGTGTGTGCTCTTGCGCACGTGCCCTGTTGTTGTCATTGAAAAGATGGGAAACAAGTGCTAATTAGGCATTTCCAGATCAAGCAAATAGATATTGCATGAGACAGAGCATGTCTGGGGCCAGGGGTGAGGGGACACCCAGGAATCCCTAGGGAAAGGGTTTTTGCACCAGGAGCAATCCTGACCTCACAGACACTGCTTAAAGAAGTTTCTTATTTTTAGCAAACAGCTTTTTATCTTTCATGATCTTTAACTTATATGTTGAAATCAAACTTACAAAAAAAGGTCCAGATTTTAAATCAATCTGCACGATTCAGTCATTCCATTCATAATTCCAAAGTAGTGATTTACGAAGCTAGGAACAGCTTGTATGAATTTCTATAACAGCTTAACTCACATTGTTTAATTTATAATTTACTAGGATTTTACACTTATTACCATTTCTAATTCAAAGCACAGTTACACTGATGAGAATGTAATGTGCTTACTCCTTTCCCAAAACAATGTGCCATGTCTTACACATTTGCACTGTCAGCTAATTCAATGACCTACATGTAACGTGAGTTATGTTTAGCATATTTTTTAAGTGTGAGGTGTTTCATATTTTTGTGTTAGTGTCAATATCTAGATTGTGTAAAAGGATCCCATATTAAGAGAGTATTCTGGTGAATATACTATAGCTGACTTAAGTCCCTTTTTCTGGCCCTTCTGTGTTCTTGCTTTCCTTTTGCTTGCCTTAAGCTTTGACACTCCTGTACTTATAGTACCTAGAAAAGTGTCAGCCACGTGGTAGGAACTCAAGAAACACCTTTTGAACTAATAAATGTTTTTGACCACCGAAATCCTATTAACAGGGTAAACTAAGATAAGTCAAAGAATTGCACAAAGTACCATGTCACTAACAACCCGACAATGCTCAGGCTCAGCGTGTTGTGAGTAATTGATACACGTTGTCATAAATAACCAACCTGTTGCTTAAACCCATTGGCCCATAGCACATTCGTGTACCAGGTGATGTATCTAAAAATCTTCAATCATATATGCCCAGTAGCCAAATTTTCTTGCTATGTTTGAGCAAAAAAAGAAAAAAAATGAAAGAACTAAGGAAAATTTTGTGTAGCATTTTGCCTCAGTTAATTCTACGAACACATCTAATTAACATGAGCAAAGAGAGAAGCATTTTTATGAAGGCCCCTTAGCATTAGGGTGATAAGTTTCTCCTGCTCTCCCGTGTAATTTCTTCACACCTACCACAATCAGCACAGCAATAATTAAGCAATAAGTGTAGATTTTTTTCCCAAGAGATTTCAGTAATACTCTAGGACTTACTGACTAAAGACCTGATGTATATAAAAACAAAATTAAGGGGAGCATAGAGAGTAACATAACTTCTCATACTAGGAATTAAGTAATTGTTAGAATTAATTATTCAGATAATCTGTCCATATTGATACAAATATTGTGTTATGTGTATACTCTTTACCTTTTTCAAATAAGTATGCTCCTAAAGTTAAATGCCCATTTGCTTAAACATAGCTTATTAGCATTCTTAATTTTAAAAACACTTACCTCTCTGTTCTGTGAATTGAGATGAACCAAATCACCCCTTGTCTAAAGCTATCTCTTCAAGAAACCTGCAGGCTGTCTGAAATACTCACCAAAGTCATTTGTTTGTGGTTAGATGGGACAAACCTCTTTTAAAAAGCACACATCTTCTGAGAAAGTTAATACATCATTGTTGCTATTCATTGATAACAACCAAAGGAGGTTTTTTGCTTTGTTTTGTTTTGTTTTTGTTTTTTTAAATGCCCACTATATGCAAAAACACTGAAGCAGGCTCTATGTGTTACTCTAAAACAGAGTCAGGCTTTACACATAGTATCATTTATATGGAGAGGAAAACTATGAAATTGCATAATGTCCAAATGCGGAAAGGAACAAATGCTGAGTTAACTGATTATGAAATAAGATCATCTCTGGTTCCAAACTCAAACACTGCACTGAAATAGGGCTGCCTTTTATTCCCGCCCAGAAGCTGCATTCTCTCTCCAGTATCTGAGAATGCAAAGTAGAGAAATTAAGGGCTCTGGCTTTACGTTGGTTTCTGGAAATCAGTCTTCAAATCGATGTATGTGGAGAAGTAACTCAGGGCATGAGCGGAGGGAGTCTGCCCTAGATATACCCAGACTCCATCAAGAGAAAGTTGTCTTCCACCCAGGAAATAGCTTACGAGTTCCATGGACTAGACTCGGGTTATGATGAGAGTAAACCAGAGAAAGTCATGAAAAGAGAGAAGTTAAAACTACACCGAACTTCACCAGTGAGTCATGGGCCAGCCTTGCAGAAATGTACCTGGTTTTCTAAAGAATTAGCACCAACTTTGTATTCCATTTTGTAGAGTGTCCAAAAAATAATTTGCATTTGACATTTACTCTAATCAGCGTAACGGCGTTAAGGTTAACTTGTGTGAAAGCTACAGACGTGGAATCCTGAAACTTTGATGCTGAATCAATGAAGTATGTGAACGTTGGCTCTTGACAACAAGCCATCTGGGAGAAGAGAGAGAAAATAAAGATACTTTGAAGAAGGCTGTATATCTAGGACTGAGCAGTCACAGATTTTTGAGATTATTTTTAAAAGTATCTTATGGTTTTCATAGTCCACATTTCTAATTATGATCTTTATTTAATAAATAAGTCTGCCTGAGCTCTTTTCAAAATGCTATGAATAAAATGTACGCTTGGCAAAAAAGAACCTTGTACCTCACAAGTGTGTATTATGTAACTCAAAATCTTCAAACCAATTGGTAACTAATGACATGAACTTACACAGTGATTTCAGGATGGTAGGTTTTTAGATTTCAAACTGGGAACAATTCTCTAACTCAACTTCAAGTCACACCCATTTTGACTGTATTATTAATAAATCAGATATCTGGGGGCACCTGGGTCGTGCAGTCTGACTCTTGATGTCAGCTCAGGTCATGGTGTCAGGGTCATGAGATGGAGCCTACAGTCAGGCTCCGCGCTCGACGCAGAGTCTGCTTGAGATTTCTGTCTCTCTCTCTCTCTCCACTCATGTTCTTTCTCTCTTTCTCTAAAATAAATAAATAAATCTTAAAAGGAAAGAAAGAAAGAAAAGAAAGAAAGAAAGAAAGAAAGAAAGAAAGAAAGAAAGAAAGAAAGAAAGAAAGAAAGAAAGAAAGCGGACATCTGGGTCCCTCTGTTGAAAAGGAAGATAGCGAGCCAGAAGAGTGAATGCGTGGAGAGCACTAAAGAAGATAAAGCTTGCAGTGACCCAGTCACAGGAAGATTCCGCCCCTGGGAACGCTTCTGCCTAAGGGACAGAGAGTGGCCCTGCGAGCTGTCGGTGTAGAGGAGAGGAAACAGGAGCCGTGCACGGGGCAACTGGCAACAGTTGATAAGGGAGCAGGCCTCACAGAAAAACGTTATCTGGAACGTTACTCCATTATTTGGAATAATGGGCCAAAGGGCAGGAGGATAGAGCTGTCACAGATGAGATTTTCAAGTAATTAAACTGAAAAAGAGTGAATTCTAGAAGCCAACAAAAATGACAATCCTATTAAACATAAGGTGTTAAACGTTTCCTTAACATACTAAAATTTATTTTAACTTATAGGGGCATAGTTCTTTGGGCAGGAAATTTACTGATGTTTCTTCATTTTATATGAGATTAGCAACAAGGGGCGCCTGGGTGGCTCAGTGGGTTTGGCTCAGGCCATGATCTCAGGGTCCTGGGATCCAGCCCCCATGGGGCTCGCTGCTCAGCGGGGAGCCTGCTTTCCCCTCTCTCTCTGCCTGCCGCTCTGCCTACTCATGATCTCTCTGTGTCAAATAAATAAATGAATAAAAATCTTTAAAAAAAAAAGAAATTAGCGACAAGTAATTTTTAAATTTTTCTAACATGCACAGCATATGAAGAAGCTGCCATACAAAACGAATGAAGGAGAAAATCTCTGACCTTTATGATTTTACATTTTAATGGACAATAAATTAACAAAACACCATAGGGTCAATGAATATGTGGTCTGTAAAGGTGCTCCCTGTCTCCATTCCTTTGTTGGCTGGAACCCAAAGGATTCAGGAGAGGCTAGGTAAATCTGGGTTACTCTAGTTACCTCTAAAGGGAAAGCAAGTGTGAGATCTTAATCAGTGTATCTGGCTAGTGAGTAGTTGGACAGGAGGCCAATGTTGTAAATTTATATTAAGAATGCATTCCAACAAATGCGGTATCCCTAGTGGAAACGAATCAATATATTCAGCTTGAAGCATTGTGATTTTCGTTTTGTTTTGTTTTTCAAACAGATCTTTTTTCTGAGAGATTCTGCACATCTGGTCTGTGATATGTTCAGTTGGTTGAAGCTAAGGTCATCAGACATCCTTTGTTTTAATAAGATCTCAAACTTCAAAAGAATACTCCCATGAGATGAACATTCTCAAATAAAGTCTTAGATAATATTAGATAACTTGAGTACGTTCAGGTGGAAAGAATGTCCCAAAAGGGAAAATGCAGGTTTAAGCTAATTGTCACTCCTGTCCAAAGCATTCTTCTTCAGTTGGGGAAGGGGACTGGGAGCCCGTAGAGGCTTCTCTCTGTGTGTTAGACTCAGCCACAGTGCGCTGCCAACACTGACTAAAGCCTCAAAGATGAACAATGCACACTCTACTTGACCCCACCCGATAGGAAAAAGTGTGATGCCAGAAGAAAATTTAACTGTTGTAGGAAGGAAGCTTATTGCTCTTAATGAAAAGACACAGGCATTTTATTTGCCAGAAGAAAATTGCAGTAACCTGAAAGACATAAATACAATTTATTTAAACTACAGAAAGAGTTAATCTAATTAGTCTGGAAACAGGAAATTTTGATGATTCTAATAAAATGTACTCTTTCCTGTTCTACAGTGCATAATTCAGCCCCCAGTGCTCACCCTTATTAAACGTATCAGCTGCAATCCCCTTACGCAGCTGACCCTCATTAATTAATAATTGTATGTCATGGGTAAGATGAGTCTCTAAGTCAGCCTCTTTGTCGGGCAGATTTAAGATCCATTAAAGTATATTTAACCCTGAGTGGGGAAGAGAAATAATTAGGATCGATGAGCTGGAAATCAAGCACCTTGGAACGGTCAGGTTTGCAGTTGTCTGGAAAAAGCAAGCTGGCCTGCATGTGAGATGCACAGACATTCTTCCTTGTTACAGAGGGAAAAAAAGTTAACCTCTGTATATACCAGACGCATCAATTTTTAATACCGATTTATATTCAGTATTTTCACTGCATCTTGCATGTAACTACATCATTCTTTTTAGGAGTAAGCAGACTGGTAGATAAAACTACATATTCAATTATGTATAACTTGGTCTCCTTTGTATTTGCTGTTGCGAGCCCACTTGTTACTAAATGATATATTTTTAATTAGCTTCGTCTGCTTGGCACTCAGAAGGTTGACTTGGGCTTTCTCTGGAGTCCTGTTAACCAAATGACCTGTTTCAGGCTGTGGGCCTTCTCCTGCCCCAGGCAGGACAAATGACATTTTCTTCACACACTGGTCTTCAAGGATCTCTATCTGTCATATTTATAGGCTCCCCCCTCCCGTCCCCCCAGCACCCCTCCCCCCAGCTCTTCCCAGCCAGGTCCCTCCCTCCTCTACCTGCTCCCGGCTTCTCCGGGCTAACTGGCTTGCTCATTTCCACACGCACTGTGCCCTTTCTTCCGACAAGGTTTTCTACTAAGCTGCCATACAAGTCTGAAAGCTCTCTTTCAAACCCATCTTCTAAATCTTTTCTTTAAAATACTGCAGGGAACATAAGTACTCTTTGACAAGGCATTTATGCTTTCACTTATATGCCTACATAACCAATTTGTATGCAGTATATATCAAAAATAGATGGGACTAGAAATTTCATTTCTTCGTGATAAAATGCAACTTTAGATCAACATTAGACTCTATAAATGTTAATGGATTTACCATTCCCCTAGAGTCATACCACCAAAACAAAGTTATATGTGATATATGCAAGATTCCCTGCCTATCCCAGTGTTTTCTAACAACCAGATAATGCTAGAAATGTTGATCTACTGGGAAACTCGGATGATAGCCAACATTCTCTGGAACCTCGAAGAACTTGATATCCCTACTAAAATCAGATATAATTGAGCTAATATTAGTTGTTTAGATTCCCCATTTGAAAGTATGTAACAAAGATTCAAGATAACCAAGTGGCTACTGAACTGTGACTCCTGGAAAGCCAAAGGTAAGACAGAAGGAAAAAAATAATAGATCAACATAAAGGACTGTTACTGGACTTGTATGGCTTGGTCCGTAACGTAAAGGGTGATTCTACTCAGGCTTAGTGACTTTGCCCTTCTCCTACACCACACACAGAAAGAGTGGATAGACTGGCGGTCGTAGATTACTGGATAACTAAATAAACATCCTGTAGCAGATCATTTGAAAGGAAAGCCATATGGTTCCAGGAGCCTCCAAATATGCTAATTTACCAATCCCACTAGGATTAAAAAAAAAAAAAAAAAGAACAAACAATTCTTCCTTCTAGTTCTCTTTTTATTCCCACCGTTAGAGACATTCATCTGTCTATAAGTCACAGCAGAACACAACCTGCTGAAGGCCACTTTTTAAAAATGTGACCCTAAGTGGAAGAACCCGGGAACAAGACGCCTTGCCTTAAGCATCTCCTATGAGTAAGTTAGTATAGATCTGTAATTTTTACCACAAAATCCCTAAATTTCCACCAGAAGGAGGAAGAAGCCCAGTCCTTTGGTACTAAGAAGGCAACAGGAAGCACTGACCTGGGAGTCAAGCCTTAGCAAAGCACCAGCTCGAGAATGTAGACATTGAATGTGAAAGTGGCATTGATGGAACATACCAGGAGTTGGGGTAAAAGTCCATCGGTTAGGGTAGGCAGAACGAGCTTTCTTGTCACCCCATCATCATGAATCCATGCTTCCATTTTTCTCTAGCTTTCCCTTTCCTCTTCTTCTCCCCCGGATGATGCCTTAATTATTGTTATAATGCCAAGCATTTCCCTTACCTGTCTATAAATGAACAACAGAAAATTATAAGGAAAAAATAAATACTACATCCTCATCTAGTCAATAAAATCGTATTAATAAGTTGATCCTGCAATTTCTTCCATTTCACCACATTTCTGATAGCTGAATATATCTCTTCTGGAAGAACAGATTGTTGAAGCAAACCTATATGAGGTTAGAGTAGATAACTTGGCTACGAGAAATCATATTTATTAGTGTGTTTTATAAATACCACCTTTGTAGTGAAGGCTGATCTTCATTAAGTTGTGTACCCAAAAATATCTACCAAGAACCTATACAATGACAGAACTCACCTAGGTGTTGCAAGTCAAAAAAAAAAAAAAAAAAAAAAAAGCATCCTGCTGTTATGGAACTTAAATTCCACTAAGTTAGATGGAAAATAAGTAAAAAGTTAAATTTTTTAAAGTAGCAATACATATTCTGAAGGAATTAAAAAGGGATAACGTGGCAGTGCCTGGTGGCAGTGAACTTTCAGGTAACAAGGGCATATAAGGGGCTGATACATGTGGGAACCAGCCTCATGAAAATCCAGGGATATGGAGGGTATTTTGCTCTAAGTAGAAGTGACAGCCTTGAGGTGGGAACAGGGCAGCATCTGTTCAAGAAAACAAAAGAAGCTTTTGTGTTGGATGTGAAAAGCGTAACAGGAAAAGTAACGGGAAACGTCCAGTTACACCTGGAGGGTCTTCAGTTCATAGTAAGGAATTTGGAGTCTATTCTAAATTTAATAAGAAGCCGTTGGGGATCGTTATATAGTTTATATACCTTTTCTGTACCATGAAGTGGCATGACTCTTACCTTATTTTTATTTGAGATAAAAAACGGAAGGATGAACGTAAACTCAACATTTTGAGAGCCGTTTGTCAAGTGTCAAGGGTTTAAACTACCTAGCTTTGTTCTTTTTTTCGTGAGTTTCTAGTTCTGTGTATTTTTTGTTTTCTGAGCCCAGAGCAATGGTGAGAAGTTTAGAGGGAGACATTCTTTGGAGAAACAGGAAAGTTGGAATTAAATTATTGGCATTGAGATAAAGGTTCTGATTTGGATTTCTTCCCTGACTTTTCTTTTTATTTCCAATGGGGAAAATGGAAGAGTGTGAGCTCATCTGTAAAAGGGCCAAGTCTGATTTGTTTTCCCTATAAATCCGACATAACTGCAATTGGGACTTATGTCATTCTTGCTTTTTTGAGGGGGGAGAGGGGTTCTGCCTGTCTGAACAAAGGGAGAGGTAATTTTGGGATAGAAAGTAACTTTTAGGGGCGCCTGGGTGGCTCAGTCATTAAGCATCTGCCTTCAGCTCAGGTCATGGTCCCAGGGTCCCGGGGTGGAGCCTCACATCAACCCCCCCTTGCTTAGTCAGGAGCCTGCTTCTCCCTCTGCCTGCTTCTCCTTCTGCTTGTGCTCTCTCTCTCTCTCTGTCAAATAAATAAATAAATAAGATTTTTATAAAAAGTAACTTTTAGAGGAAAAATGAAAGAGGTTGTAGAAAGAAAAGGAAGAGGTGAGAATTTAGGAATGAAAAGGAAATGACAGAAAATGTGTGCAAAATTACCCTATACCAGTAATAATCCGTCCATTAATCAATATTGAATGTAACAAAGGAACCTGCACAAGGGAAGAGGGTTGGGGAATGTGTTGTAATTTTGGTGTAAGAATACTAATCTTTCTCCTTTTCCTCAAAAAATAGGAGATAGATACATAGATAAGGATACAGAGAAAAAAAGAGTGTGAGAAAAAGGGTAAAGAAAATGGCGCTGGCAAAGGTGAAAAGTTTGATGTACTTAAAGCAGGGATTTAGCCAAAGACTCATACTGTTTATTATGGTGTCTTGTAAAGTTTTTTGTTTTGCTGGCTTCTAACTATAAATACATTAATAGAGAATAATGCTGAATATAGAAAAATGAACAACCACTCCAGACTTTTACCATAGGTCATATTTTAAACCCATAAAATTTTCATAGCAGAAGTTTCTAGCAAGAGCTCTATAAGAGTTGTCCAAAATGGAATTCTTAGAAATAAGTTCCCTCAACTTCAAAAAGAATGACTATGCAATAATTTGAACTAATCTAATTCTTTCAGGAAGTATATGTATTTTAAAGCAATATTTGAGATCTGGTTCTGATTGTCCATCACAATGATTTAAGCTTAACACTAATCATTTTGTGATCATTATAACTTTACATAGAGCAGTTTTATCTCTGAGGACACTGCAAACTATTACAGAGATAGAAAAGGAAACTAAATTTTTGATCAGCTGAGAAAGAGATACTATGTTAAGTATTTGGTTAATCCTTCCAACCATACTTTGAAGGAAGTATGACCAACTTCGATTCACAGATAATAAAAATTAGTTGCTTAGGAAAGTTCAACAATTTCCCCAAACTTTTCAGTTAGAAAGGCCCAGAAATAACATTCAAACATTAGTTTGCATAACTGGTTTTACTACCTAGAACTTTAAAATTAGAAGAGATTTTGAAGGTTATGTCGTTCAACTTTCCACTCAGTGCTGGGATGCCTTCTATGGTACCTGTCCCTGATGGTCATTCAGTCTAACCTGTAAACCCCCACTCCAAGAAAAAAAAGGAAATCTTCCCCCCAAACTTGGTAGTTTTCAAAATTCTCTGTTGTCAAGATCCATGTAAACAAAGGATCTTTATAAGTCGGAAAACACAGCATCTGATGTAATCCGTCTCCATCATTAATTTATAAGTTTACTGGAATTCTAATAAAAATCCAGTTATTGTTTTATAGATGCTGACTGTCCAATTTCACAATACAAACAAAGGAGCTTATGTAAGCAGTCAAGAAAAGAAACATATAGGAAGATAACTAATAGAACTAAGAACTAAGATAATTACCAGATATAAGGATTCTATTAACAGAATGCTTAAGACATTTACAACAGTGTGGTTTGAGAAACCAATCAGACAAAACAAGGAATTCAGAAACAGTGTTAGATGTAATGTGTGTAGCAGTAGAAAAGGTCATGATACAATACATGGGAAAAACATTGATTAATTCATGAACATACTGACAAATTAGTTATCTGTATGAAAAAGAGGAAAATTAGATTGTTGCATCTACACCTTCTAAAAAAATCCAGATTTCAAGTCATTCTACAAAGCATAGTAATCAAAACAGTATGGTTTGCTTAAAAATAGGCACATAGATCAAAGGAACAGATTATAAAGCCCAGAAATAAACCAACGTTTATATGGTCAATTACTCCCTGACAAAGGAGGCAAGAATATGCAATGGGGAAAAGCTTCTTCGACAAATCGTTTTGGGAGAACTGGACAGCTCCATGCAAAAGAAGGAAACTGGACCACTGGCTTGCACAATACGCGAAGATAAGTTCACAATGGATGAAGGACCTGAATGTGAGACAGGAAAACATGAAAATCCTGGAAAAGAGCACAGGCAGTAAGTTCTCTGACATCAGACATAGGAACTTACTTCTAGGTATGTCTCCTGAAGCAAGGGAAACAAAAGCAAAAGTGAACTATTGTATTACATCAAAATAAAAACTCTGCACAGCAAAGGAAACAATCAACAAAACTAAAAGGCAAAGCACAAAATAGGAGAAGCCATTTGTAAATGATGTATCTGATAAACGGTTAGGATCCAAAATATATAAAGAACTTATATAACTCAACACTCAAAAAACAAATAATCCGATTAAAAATGGACAGAAGACATGATTGTCCAGAGAAGACATACAGATGGCTGACAGACATATGAAGAGATGCTCAACTTCACTCGTCATCAGGGAAATACAAATCAAAATAACACTGATATATCACTCACACCTGTCAGAATGGCTAAAATCAAAAACACAGAAAACAAGTATTGGTGAAGAGGTGAAGAAATAGAAACTCTCCTCTACTGTGGGTGGGAGTGCAAAATGGTGCAGCCACTGTGGAAAATAGTATGGAGGTTCCCCCAAAAGTTAAAAATACTGGGACACATGGAGGGTTCAGTTACTTAGGAATCTGCCTTTGGCTCAGGTCCTAGATGATCCTGGGATCCTGGGACGGAATCCCGCACCGGGCTCCTTGCGCAGCGCGGCGTCTGCTTCTCCCTTTCCCTGTTCCTCCCCTGTTTGTTCTCTCCCTTTTCTCTCTCTCTTGCTCTCTCTCATAAATAAATACATAAATACATACATAAGATTTTTTAAAGTTAAAAATACAACTATTTTACACTCCAGTAATCACACTATTATTTAACCCCCAAATACAAAAAACACGAATCCAAAGGCATACATGCACCTCTATGTCTTTTGCAGCATTATTTACAATAGTCAAATATGGACAGAGCCCAAGTGTCCATTGATAAATGGATAAAGAAGATGTGGTCTGTACATGTACAGACACACACACGCATAGAATGTATAGAACATGAATTATGGAATTTGTAATAGAATATGATTCAGCCATAAAAAGAATGAAATCTTGTCATTTACAACAACACGGATGGATCCAGAGAGAATACTACTACCTGAAATAATCCAGTCCGAGGAAGAAAATATCATATGATTTCACTCATATGCAGAATTTAAGAAAGATATGAGAAAGCGGGAGAAGGCGAGGGAAGGGACAAACCAAGAAACAAACTCTTAATTATAGAGAAGAAGACGATGGTTACCGGAGCGGGGTGCTGAGATGGTGAAACGGGTGAGGGGATGAAGAGTACCCCGACCAGATGAGCCCTGAGTGATGCACAGAATGCTTGAATACATGGTGCTTCTGAAGCCATTGTAACACTGTATGTTAACTGCACTGGAACATTCATTTTATTTTATTTTATTTTATTTTATTTTATTTATTTATCAGAGACAAGTAAGGGGAGCAGCAGGCAGAGGGAGAAGCACGTTCCCCACTGAGCATGTGGGGCTTGATCACAGGACCCTGGAATCATGACTTGAGCCAAAGGCAGACACTTAACTGACTGAGCCATCCAGGTGCCCTTATACTGGAATTCTAAAAAATAAAAAATAAATTAAAAATTAAAAAAAAAAAAACAGGAAAAGTAAAAGCCACTAAGGATAAGAATAACAAATTTATCTAAAATAAGAACATGATGTGAGTCTTAGAAAAATAAAAGGCGAAAAAATGATATTGAAGAAGTTTGCAATCATACAAATAATAAAAGATTAGCATCTACAACATGGAGGATACCTGAATTTATGTAGGTAAAAGGCTACACAGATAACAGATGGAAGGAAGAGAGAGAGAAGCAGTTTGCTTTCCACATCGCCGTTCAACACAACCACCCCAAAACAGAATGATTTAAGGCAACAAAAATGATTCATTGTGTTCACTAATTTGCAGTGTGCAGAGTACTTGACAGGGATGACTTGATTTTGCTCTGTGATCCATGGGCATCTTTCTTGATGTAATGTTAGGATCTCTCCATGCAGACTCTACATGCTGTTTCCAGCATGACAGCTCAGTGTAGTTCAAAGTCTTGCATGGCAGGTTGGAGCTCCAAAAAGTGTGCTCCGAGAGGTATACTCCAAGAGGTACGAAAGCTAAAACAAAACAAAACAAAACAACCTCTTGTAATTAGGATCAGCTCTAATCTGATAATTCAGTATAGAAAACTACCCAACAGTGTGAATATTGGAAGATATGGATCATTGTTAGGGGCATTGAAATGTATATATTCTACCTATCCATCTATCCATCTATTCATCTACTTATCTATCTAAAATACATTTAGGGCGCCTGGGTGGCTCAGGGGGTTAAGCCGCTGTCTTCGGCTCAGGTCATGATCTCAGGGTCCTGGGATCGAGTCCCGCATCGGGCTCTCTGCTCAGCAGTGAGCCTGCTTCCTCCTCTCTCTCTCTCTGCCTCTCTGCCTACTTGTGATCTCTCTCTGTCAAATAAATAAATAAAATCTTTAAAAAAAAAATACATTTAGAATAAATTTTAAAAAGTCAAAACCTGATTTTAGAAAAAGAGTAAAGGACATGAACAGACAACCTAGAAAACAATGACTAATGACCACTAGAAAATATTTCTAAGTCTAAAAACAATTAAGGTATCTGAAATTAGCAGTATTTGTGGTTTAACATTTTTTGTAAAAAATGGGAGTTCAAATTACTAAGATCGGGTGCCTGGGTGGTTCAGTGGGTTGAGTGTCTGCCTTTGGCTCAGTCACGATCCTGGGGTCCTGACATGAGCCCTGTGTTGGGCTCCCTGCTCAGCGGCGAGCCTGCTTCTCCCTCCCCTGCTCCCCCTGCTTGTGCTCACTTGTTCTGTCTATTTCTGTCAAGTAAATAAATAAAATATTTTTAAATAAATTACTAAATAAATAAAATTACTAAGATCACATTAAAAAGTAGTTCAGTCATGTCTAGAAATTTGAAGACTCCCTACCTTCGGCAAAGCACTTCCATTTCTACACATCTCCCTTGGAGAAACTCCCTAACACTGAGTATTAGGAAATGTGTGAAGAAAAAAAAAAAGTTTATAGTGGCATCGTTTATCATAATGAGAAAAATAAATAAATAAATCACTCTGTTGTTTCTAGGTCAGGAAATTGTCCAAAAAAAATAACATAGTAAAGTCATACAGACATACAATCCAATAAGAGTACAATCCAATAACGTAGGAAAGTCACATAGTATGGCAGTTAAAATGACTGCACTACATCTAATCACATTTACACTGAGGAATGTCAGGAAAAACACATATTGACTGAAATAAGTTAGCTGATAAAGCATTAGTACACTGTTAATATATTATTTAAAGTTTTAAACATGAAATAATGTTGTATGTTGAAAGATCAAATATCGACAACAAGAGTTACAAATTTATGAAAACATTGCAATCGAATTATTACAAGGCCTCTAGGAGGACTTTTTTTAAGGCAAAGAAAATCACGAACCAAAAGGAAGAAGGGAGGAAGTGGGGGAGGAAAGGAGAAAATGAAAGAGGAAAAAAAAACATTCTAAAAAAGGTACATTACCCAGAGAACTTTCTCAGCGATTACGGCCTAGCCAGCAAAAGTTGGAGAAACCCACCACCTCTGCCCCAGCTGCTAACAGTTCCCAAAGCTGAGGTTTTACCACCATTACTCCTTAGCAGAGAAGACCTAGAACTACAAAACCAGTAAAAACAAACAAAAAAACCCTGGTCCTTCAAAAGAGAGGTTGCACTTCCACGCTGCTAGTGAGAGCATACCGTGGTGATGCTGCTGGTGGACGGGCTCCTGAGGACCAAACCTCTGGGACTCAGTCTGTGTCTCTTGTTTGGCTACTGGTAGCCCTCCTGAGCCTGATTCCTTAAGGCAGACACCATAGCTCTTCATGGACCAGGAATGATACTCCTCCATGTGCTTCTTATAAAACTGTTGTCAGTGTCACAACAGAGTCGGCTCCCAGAGGCAACTCCTGCAAGGTCAGGAAGCTGGGGTTATAAAAGCATTTGGGTCTCAGGAGTACCGCAGACCAAGAACTAGAGTTTCATTTGGACCCTCGTCTTTGGTGAAGGTATTCCTCCTGTTGTCTTGATGAATTCAGTTTCAGCAGTTTCATGACCTTTTCTGGGCACCTGCACCTGCACCTGTCACTCAACGGGCCAGCATTTCCATTACGAGACTGTGTCAGCCGCTACATGTACACGGACCAGGACTCAGTCAAAATCTCCTGTTTCATAAACAAAAAGTACAATTAAGAGCAAGTGTATTTAAAAAAGTGAAGCATAAACCAAATCTGAAAGAGAATACTTAAATGTGTCTAAAATTGTAAGTTTTATTAGCATTGTTGTGTGGGAGAGGTGAGCTTAAACTACCATTGCTTTACAGGAAAAATTCTTGACTGATTACTGACATGATTACTGTGTATGAAAATATAATTTTGAAGTCATCTAATGACAAAAGCAAAATAAGAAAGTACAAAGGACACAGAAGTATCAGACATTTGAGAGGATATAATAAAAAGCACTCAGGGTAAAAAAAAAAAAAAAAAATCAGGGTTACTTGAGAGTGACTCAGCACAAATTTCAGTAAAGAAGAAAACATAAGAAAAGCTTGTCAGTGTCATCGTAGACTCGTATTCATAAAGAAACAAACAAACAAACAAACAAAAAACTGTTTTAAGAAAATGTGGTGGAAGAGGGAGTCATTATATGTGAAAAAATCACCAGGAAGAGAATTTGTATTCACCACGGATTTTTAAAGTTAGTAGTCTGAAGTAGATAAAATAACAATGAATAAATTATGATTTTATCTTTATTTTCTTTTTACATTGTAATAATTTCAAAAGTTCTTGGAATACATGAGTCAGATTAACAAGAAAACTGAAGTAGGTTACAATACAGGCTAAAAAAGACCTTATATGTATTAACTAATAAAACTTTCTCTGGATTATTATGTGAGTTGGCTCTGGGACTTGGGTTTTATTAAATAAATTTCAAATAGACTACTTCAATTGAATACCCTTTGCTGAAATTAGGTTGTTTTTAAGTTCAACCAGCAAATTTGTACGTAATCGGTTTGCACACTTCCGGTCTTTTAGGTCTATGCACAGGTCGAGGTGCGAGGGCTTCCGTATTTTCCAGCGAGTGCCTTTGTTTTTTAACAGAAATGATAAACCCTTTGCCATTCTGCCAGTTCTGGTTGAAATTAGCCTCTGGGATCAAAAGTTATTAGTTGAAAAGGATAGGGCAGACTGACACAGTGATTTTATAATTCTATTGTCCTAGGAAAGTAGGCTAATGAGGGTTGACTGGTGCAAATAAAAATGATCATGAAATGCTCCAGGCACCACACCTCTATAAATAGTGAAGAGAAACAGCCTATAAAACCTCCCCTGCTGCCACTCCTGCGCAGCTGAGAAGGTGAACCCAGCCCAGGAAGAAAGAAGGAGATAATCCGCTCCCCCTGGCATCTGTCCTCTTAATCCCTTTGACACTGTGATCTTCACTTTTTCCAAAACAAAGGATAGTGATACATGCCCAAACCCTGTTGTCTATCTGTGGTTCTCCTGCATGATTCAATATATTCACTTCCCTTGTTTATGAACATACGGGACTGCAAAAACAACTGAGAAATGGAGCTCGAGCGACCCCCATCTAGCGGAGGCGATGCTGAAAAGGTGCCTAGGATGAGCGTGAGATGCTCCGACAAGTGACTGTAAATGTACGGGACACTCTGTTGGGCGCTGCTACGACCCAGCCAGACTCCTGGATTTGTGCTGTAGGACGACTCCGTTGTTTTCGTTCAAGCTCCCAGGACTCTTTGAATTTTATTAGCAAATTGAATATATCTTGCAGAGACATACTTGCAGTCCACTGCATCCGCCCTAGGAGGACAGAGATAGAGAATTTCAGTGGAAGAAGACAGAACAGTCAGAGGAAGTAAGGAGCTCACTCCCATGGCCTTATGGGAACTTCATATATACCCGAGGGAGCAACACAGATTCACGGGGAATAATGGATTGTTGAACGGGTGGTGTTGTAGAAATTGGTTCACTGTTTAGAGGAAAAAAATCAAAGTAAATTCCCATTTAATATTATACCCAAAGTTGGATTCTACGTGGATTACAGATTTAATATACCTTAACAAAAGATTTATATACATAGAACCATAAAATTGTAACATTATATATATATAAAATACAGAAATTGTTATAGCCATACAAATTGTTATATCTACACAAAAATCGTAGGAAAATATCCTAAAATTAGAAGTGTGAAAGGACTTCAAAAGCACGAATAAAAAAACCTTGATGAATTTAACTATATGTAAAAATTAAGAGTTTATGATCATTTTCTTGACAGGAGGCTCTCATTGAAGGTTCTTCAGCTGTCTAACGTCTTTTGGTCAATTGGGACCACTACCACAGCCTGTCAGCATCTCTGTCGTAGTCCTCCAAGGAGGACATATTGCCAGTATATAAACTATACTAATTTCTACCTAAAAGTTTAGCCACCAACTTGTAAATACATATGGAGGGGAATGAGACATATACAGCAGACAGATTAAAGAGATGAAGTAATGCAAATTAGGATAGGAATAGATCGATTTCCACCTCTTGGGCTGGCTATAAAGAGAAAGCTGTCTGATGTCAAGTGTCACTGGGGAGAAGCTCCTACAAATCCTCACACCCCATTGGTGGGATCGACGGAGCTAAAACAAAGGAGGGAGGTGTGCTGTTGGGTAGCAAGTCTGCCTTGGCTTTATACAACGAAGAAACTACCCCACAGTCTATAAGAGACACGTACTGTGGTGTTCACTGCAGCGCTGTGTATAGTGACACGGAGTTGGAAATAATCCGGGTGTCCACCTCTGGACAAGTGGGTAGACAAGATGTAGCAAAAGCACACGGTGCCACAGTCAAAGGAGAATAGCCAAATACATACATAACAATATACAGATCTAAAATATCATTTCATGGAAAATAGTAATGATGATTAATATCAAGAAATAGAAAGATACATAACACAATACCACTGAAGTATACTCATTAACATTCAAAAAAATCGTACGCATTTTTACAATATAACAACCAACATCAGGTATTAGTGTCTATATTGGGATGGTTGCCTCCGAGATAGGAAGCGAATGGTAATAAAGGGAAACAAAAAAAGCTGTATCAATAGGTTAAGTATGTGAGACAAGTTCTTGGCTTAAAACAATGAAAATAAAATGATTAACTAAACCAGGTGCTTCCAGTGTCAACAACAGAAGCAAAGGCAAAGGAGGTATTGTCTCCATGCTCACGACCTTTTGTGAGAATCCCTGACTTTCACAGATTTTCACGGAATAGATGAAGAAATGATTTCCCATTTGGACAAATGCAGGGAACCATTTTGTGGTGCTGCTACCCATTTCAGCTGTGATCAGATTCATTCCTCTCTGAAGCTTATTATTTCCCACTCGATGCCCGTCTCTCGGGCCCTGGCTCTGGCTTGCTCTTCTGTCTCTATCACTCCCTCCTCCTCTCTCCTTCCTTCCCCCTCCCCCCCTCCCCCTCCATCTTGGCCTCCATCCTCAACAATTCCTCAACTATTGTAAAGAGAGTGGAAGTGATAAACAAGTTCTGTTCCATGGGTACAGAATTCTATGTAATTAGGGCAAGCAAGTATTGGATCTGTTAAAAAGAGTCTGACTGCCAAGGGCATGCTGGTGAGAGCGGCCACCACGCACGGCACAGGCACAATAGCCAACTGTTTACAGTATAGTAAGCACTACTAAGTGTTCTTCATAGTGGAAGGATTTGGCATTAACAAATCATTAAGCAGCACATGTGTTAATTCTTGCAGAGAATGAGAAATTATCTCTGGAAATCTGGCTCAAAATACAACTTCTACACTTTAACCTTGGTTGAATTAGGAATCAGAAAACTCAAGTCCTATTCACCACTCAAAATTTACTAGTTATACAAGTTTCAAAGACATTTTAATATCTCTGTGCTTTGTTTTGTGTCATTTAAATATCCATTTTATAATACTCTGCTTACCCAAAGAATAGGATTTGAACATGTGATCTCTGGGTCCATGAATTGAACCAAATGGACTGACATGATTAAAAGGTCTGCATTCACTCCTCTTCTTACAGAGATAGATTAACACTACACAACTGCAAACGTGCAAAGGAACACATCTGAACGGCTAGTGGAGGGTGTATTTTAAAAATTTACCAGATCTAGCTTTCTCAGTGGAACAGAGACAAGGAGAGCCAATGACCTGAAGTTCAGTGTCTTTCCAAGAGCTCACAGGTGTGCAGTGCGGAAGCTGAGAATGGAAGCCAAGCCTTGATTCTCAGACGAGTGTTTCACTTCTAAACTTGACTTTCTAATTTTATGGCTGGTCACCTGTCGTACCTGATCTTAGAAGCTAAAGAAATTCTCCTCATACAAAAAAACACCCAACATCTGAATGGAAGAAAATAGAGCGTTGTTTGTTTGAGGCGCTCCTAAAATGCTTGGAAGCATCGTGGACATATTTTGCTGATAAGCATTAGCAAGCAATCAGTTTATCAGTTTAACTGAGAGATGTCTTAGGTTTTACTAAGACGACTTGTTGGGTAGGTGCCGCTCTACGATGGGCACTGTGGCATTAGCACTCCAAGGTGAGAACACGGGGACGGCTGAGCAAGGATGACATTGCTATGAAGTCCTGAGATGACGGATCACCTGGCCAGGAGGACTGGCTTGCGGGGAGGGGAAGGAGAAAAGAACAGATACTGAGACAGAAAAATGTCGAGGAAAAGAAGATTCATCCAAGTTTCCAATTTAGCCAACAGCCAGCGAGGCATTTGAGCTTTCCTTGCTACAAGTTGCTCTGTATAAAATCAGCTAATAATTAACTCAATACTCCTCTTGTGCAAGATGAAATAACGTACAATGCATTTTGACATCTACATAGCACGGAACTCTTGAAGTCAAGAAAGCGTATTCAAAAGGGAGAATAAATCCTTGTGCTACTGAGTGTGCTTGCTTTAACGGAGTGCTGGCTCCAGAAGAGAAAACCCTGAAAACATGTCCTGGAAGCCACCTCTAATTCTAAACGTGTGTGCACACAGTATTCTTTATCGGTTAAGTCATGTTCATGTGTGCGCACAAACACAAAAAACAAATGCTTATAGAAATTTGTAATATTTTGCAATATTTCTTGCTCCTTTACATGTTGAAAAAAAACAACTTTTATGTTTTTATTCTGTTTTTAAGGTTTGAAATTAGTTAACATTTTAAGCAAAAAAAAAAAAAAAATTATTAGAGCTCGTGGTGTCTTACGTATTTGGGATATTGCTACCATAGCATACATTTGAATTTTCAGTATCAGCTTTATCTTCCTGTAATGCAGATATGGTAAACAGGGATACTGTTGCCTCATTTTTGATACGTGAAAGTACCAGGAATTTCATAGGCAATAAACTAGAAGAGTGAAGCTATGTTCACAGTTCTCTGCATAATTTTTGACCAAAATCCAATTATTTAACAATGTATTAATTAGTTAAGTATAAATAAACAATGTCAAACTCAAAGTGGGATTTAAAGACTCACGAATCCTGCAGAAGGTTAAAAATCCGTGTCATGCCAAAATTTAAATGACCTAATTAAATTTAAACATTATTGACACAAGCACAGCACTAAAGGGACATCGGCTCATACTGAGTCTTCTCTTAAGGTCGAGTTTTCTAGAGAATCTACCGTCAAATGGATCTATTTCTCCAGGACCTCAGAATTGCTCCCTAAAGCATCGCTCTCAGATTTAACCAGGGCCACTGCACAAATTAAAGAAAAAGTAGCCATTGTCATTTTTCATGAGCTACAAACACATCATGGATTGGATTTTCACTCCCGCTCACCCTCTTGCCTGCAAACCCTTGTGGAGGGAAAAACCCGCAGGACCGTAAGAGAAGGTCCTGCCTTCATTTTCTGACTGACAGGAGACAGTCAAAAGCTGTTAATTCAGTACATTGTTCATCTTAATCGGCCAAGAATGTTGCAATTGTGCAAAGTAATGTCAATGTTTCATTTTCATATTCAGTTTTCTTGAAAAAAAAAATCAGAGAGTAAAGATGGAGAGCGATTGGGGAAAGTCATTAATCAGGGACCACCTTTCCGCGAGGCTGTAAACTCCAGCGTGTCTCTTCGAGGGAAGAATGTTTCCAAGGAGCTCGCGCGATTCCTCACCTTCCGCACGCCCCGAGTCGGTATCTCCGTTCCGATAACACTTACCGAACTATTGAGTAGGAGCGTCCATCAATCTGCCCGCTTGGAAACCTCGCGGGTTTTCCAAAATGTATGTAAGGGATGACTTGGGTTGGTTTGTTTCGCCTCAAACAGACAAACAAATGATAATGAAAAACAAAACTCACAGGAACGCCTGGGTGGGTCAGTCGGTTAAGCGGCTGCCTTTGGCTCAGGTCATGATTCCAGGGTCCCGGGATCGAGTCCCGCTTGGAGCTTCCTCGCTGGGCAGGGAGCCTGCTTCTCTCTCCCTCTCCCGGCCACGCTGCCTGCTTGTGCTCCCTCCCTGCCAAATAAATGAGTGAAGACTTTAAGAAAAAAAGAAAGAAAGAAAGAAAGAAAGAAAGAAAGAAAGAAAGAAAGAAAGAAAGAAAGAGAGAAAGAAGCCTCACAGACACATTTTTAAAAGCAATTTCTTGACTCGGTGCATGAACCCAAAGGGACCCTCCAATGCCTCAGGTTATCGGTGTGTAATGACCCCCGTTTCCAGATTTCTGTTCTTTCTTCTTTTTCCTCCTTTCTCGCGAGACCGAAAGGACGAGCCCGAACCCGCCGATGCGCTCGCTGCGGGCGGTTCCGGCGCAGAGTGACCCAAGGGACTGGAGTGCGGGTCCGCTTCAGAGGAAGCTGATTCCGTCTTCTAGGACGTGCGTTCCCTTGCCAAAGACCCGCAGTAAAGTGTCACGAGTGTTTTCAGCGACCCCGCAATTCGAGCTCCTCGTCTGCCCTTCGCAGAGACCGCGCATCCGGGGGTCCGCAGGACGCGGCCGCGCGGGCACAGCAGCACGCGGGGCTCGGAGTCGGGGCTGCGCCGGGTTCCGTCCGCGAGATTGAATGAGGGACACTCGTGTCCGCGCGTCCGTGTCCGTGTCCGCGTGCATCCGTGTCTGTGTCTGTGTCCGTGTCCATGTGCGTCCGTGTCCGTGTTTGTATCCGCGTCCGTGTCTGTGTCCGACCGCGTCTGTGTCCGTGTCCACGCGCGTCCGTGTCCATGTCCATGTCTACGTGTGTCCGTGTCCGTGCATCCGCGTGCATCCGTGTAAATGTCCGCGTGCGTCCGTGTCCGTGTTTGCGTGTGTCCGTGTCCATGTCCGCATGCGTCCGTGTCCATGTCCGTGTCCGTGTCTGCATGTGTCCATGTCTGCGCGTCCACGTGCATCCGTGTAAATGTCCGCGTGCGTCCGTGTCCATGTCAGTGTCCGTGTCCGCGTGCGTCCGCGTCCGTGTCCATGTCCATGTCCGTGTCCGCGCGTCCGTGTCCATGCCAGTGTCCATGTCCACGCGCGTCCGTGTGCGTCCTTGTCCGTGTTTGTATCCGCGTCCGTGTCTGTGTCTGAGAGCGTCCGTGACCGTGTCCGTGTCCGCGCGGTGACGCGACGTGCGCCCAGGCTCCTGGCTTCGGCTCCGGGTCTCGGGGACCTCCGCAGACCGCTGCGGGAGGGAAGCGCGTTCTTCCAGCAGGTGCTGAATGACTTACCGATCCTCCTTCCGCGTGTCTCCCGCCCGTCTGCGCAAACACGCGGCGTCACACAGAGACAGGACACGGGAACCCCGACGCCGCGTGGACCCTCACCGGGACAGTCCGGCTCCTCCGACCCGACGCCGCCTCCTCCCCCTCCACTGACCAGTCTCTTCGCAGCTGTCCAGATCCGCTTCTCCTGCGGACCGGAGCCGGAGCAATGGCGAACCAGGGACGAAAGAGATGGTTTGAAGCAATAGGTAGAAAGAGTAGATGCAGCCTGGAAACGGAGTTCGAGTACGTCTGCGCAAAACACTGTTCGCTGCAGAGTTTTCAGGTGTGCGGAGAAAGTCCGGACGGCTCCGCGTGCTGCGGGGAGTCCCGACCCGACGGCGCGCACTGGCGGAAGCCCGGACACGTCCGTTAGGATCTGATGTATCTGAACAGGAGCACTTGCAAAAGAACGACTCGGAAATGGATTTAATTAGGAGGGGGCAGTCGAAGAGAGTAGAAGGAAGACGGTGAAGAAGGTCGTCAAACTCCGGAACGAACTGGTCCCTGACGCCGGTGCTTCTGACACAGGAGCGCACACAGCGACGCCGGGGACAGACTCGGTCCTAAAGGGTATTAAAAAAGGGGGGGGGCGTAAAATCATGACTCTTACACAAATATGAAATGAGCATGTGTCAAAAAGTTTGCTTAACTCATTGGTTACTGAGGAGACCAGTAAGATGTCAAGCCATTCAGAGGCGCCCGGGAAAGAGCAGAGGCAGCCAGAAGCCGTCGGGCCGGGGGAAAGGCACAGCATGCAGCTTCTGCGGAGAAATCAGTTGTGTTTGATGAGACAAAATTCATCGCATGTCTGGGGACAAGTATAATTTGCATTTCTATCATGAATTCACACTTTGCAAAGTGGTAAACAGAGGGACAGTGGAAGGTATAGAGACAGGAAAGAATCGGTAAGAGGCATTACACAAAACCTAATTTCCCACTGAAGATACCCTGGTCATCATCTTCATTCAATTTTAGTATCTAATATTTTCCATACAAAGACGACTAGGGACTAACACACGGAGATACCAAGTAAGCCCTGGATACGTCTCCTTCCTTCCTACCCTGTCATCCTGATCATAGTAAGGGTTGAGTCGAATTTCTTAAAAAAAAAAAAGATTAAAAGAGGGCCCTTCCTATATTTTAATCATGAACAATTAGTAAGACACTTCTTAAATTTTCATTAAAAGGGGACCATTTATATGAACTTTCTCCTTTGCAAAGCAAAGATGAAATTATTCTTGATAAAAACAGATGAAAAGAAAATATTGCACCAGCCTACACCTTCATTTTTTGCCTTTCCAGGCCCAACTAAAGCTTGTATCTGGTCCAAATATCTTTCAAAAGATGGAACACACATCGTTCTGAATAGTTTACTCTGAAATGAAACAAAGGGAAAACGTACTGTTGTGAGAAATATTCATCAATTGGGAAGGAATTGAGTTTCAGAAAAGGACAACACCGGGTGAAAGATTTGAGAGGCGGTCTGTAGTATTTGATTTGTGTTAGAGGCTGTTCATTTCCATGGCCTCGAATATGGAACACAGTGTGCATTTGTTCTTTATTTTAAAAGTTATCATCTTTTCTCTCTCTCTCTCTCTCTCTCTCTCTATTGTGGGCAGACAGGAATTTATCAAGCAGATGAGCTTTGGGGATATGGGACGCTAACTTCCCAACACACAGGTTTTCTTGGAGTAGAAGCAATATTGGAAACTACTCAGAGGAGTCAGAACCACTTCCATACTCTGACCCTTAGATATCTCCATAGCTGCCAAGTCCTGCCATTCTAGAGGGAACAGATTCAACACAGTATTAGTGACATGAAGACATCTTCTAATGCTCAAGTGCTTGGTACCGGAAAAAGTTTCCAAAATACTGAAGTGGATTTGTCTTTACTTTTCCATTTTCAAATCAGAGAAAACATGTCTACTTCAGCTTCACACCTATTTTTTCCATTTCAAGTGGGTCATCATTTACACTACATTGGGAGTCACCTGATCGAATAAATTAAACACAGGTTAAGTACAGACTTGCACTGACCGGTTATCTCAGAGCAACTGTCTGTTGATTTATGACAGTTCTCTTGTTTTACTTTCTTTACTATTTTGTTTTGTTTTTTTACTTTCTTGTTTCACTTTCTGATATGGGTATAAAATAGATATGTGTATAGATATTGATAGAGCTCTATAGATAATTGATACAGATACCAGACTTAACTTCCATTTACCTTTAAGCCAATGGACGAGTTTTGGAGATATTTTACAGGTTTTGGGGAGATATCTCTAGAGAAATAATATGGTTTTCTTTTATTTTTCTGTAGGTAAAATTTTCATCTCTCCAATTAAGTGGATATGAAGTTCTGGGCCACAGTCGGACATGTGCCTCATGATGGTGACCACAGCGTTCTCCTGACCCGATTGCAAGCTATTCTTCTAATGCGCATTTTCCCATGTTTCTAAATGGATTCTCTCTTTTCAATGAGCCCATCTGAATTCCCCAAAGAATAGGTTTACTTCTCTCCTTTCACTCTTTTTGGAATACGAATGCTGTAAATGGGTGTTTTTGCATAAATATAGGTACAAATGGCACATGTATGTGAAATGTATTCTACTCATTTGAGGAAAGTTCCTCTCCGGTTGGTCACACCCGCACATTCATACTATCTCCCCTACTTCTAGTCAGTTGAGCTACATATAAATGCCCAGTGGTTCTGAGGGACAGTTTTTTTTTTCTTCTTTATGTAATATCTATCTTACAGAAATAAAACTAATTATAGATAAACTCCTTTAATGTCCTAAACTAAGCTTTTGTTATCTGGGAGGTGTAAAATATAACAATATAATATAATTGTTTATATTGTAAGATTAAAACATTGTTACGTAAGAGTGTGGTTTTGTCATCCATTGATACTTTTTCACTTTCTTCAATATGTGTGTGTGTGTGCATGCATGTGTGTATAGATATATAGGATAAATAGATATTTATATCCATATCCTTTCTCTGCATTATACCAAAATACTGTATATGACATTTTGACCCAGCAATATACTGAGCAAAGTAGTTTTTCTGAGAAGCATTCCAAAGAGACAGGATATATTTTGTTTAACTATGAGAGACTCTGATATTGGAATAGGCCTAGAATGCTTTTATGCTGTGTGGTTACCCTGCAAAGGTAAATGGAGACCTTGCCACCCCAGATTATTTTGGCTGTTGATATAGATTGTGCCACAAATGCATGGAGAAGGTATGAAGAGATTTATCACAGACGTGATGAAGCTTTCTGGGAGGACAAGGACAGGCTCCCAAGCAGGTCAGAAAATGTCTTACAAGAGCGATGAGGAGACAAACTTTAGTTTGTGTGTGTCTGTGTCTGTGTGTGTTGTGTCTGTGTGTGGTTACACATTGGTATTGGGGTGGGGGTTGCCATGTGCGGACTGGGGCTTGTGTGGTTTGAACTTCCTGTTAATGCCAAAAGATGGGACCTTCTGGGCTTTCTTATTGGCTTGCCCAGAAGTGGGGCTACAGGAGGGGAGACAGGTGGGGATTCAAAGCCATCAATTCAAAGATCCAAAAATAAAGTTACACTTAAAAAAAAAAAAGACTGTATTTATTCATTTATTTGAGAGAGAGAGAGAGAGAGAGAGAGGCAAGTGAATGAGTGGGAGGAGGGGCAGAGGGAGAGGGAGAGAATCACAAGAAGACTCTGTGCTGAGCTCAAAGCCCATGGTGGCAGGGGTTGGGGGGAGAACCTCTGTGTCAGGATCCTGAGATCAGGACCTCAGCACTAATCAAGAGCTGTTTGCTCAACCGAGTTGCCCCAGCACCCCAATTTAGACTTTCTATTATCCATGCCAACTTCCCAAGATCCTGGTCAAATAGATGAGAACTGATTTCTAAAACAAGAATCATCTACATTAAAATAAGCAAATAAAATATATTGACAATTTAATTCTAATGAGAACTATGAATTATTCTCAAAAGCCTAGTAAAATCATTTGAAAAGTGTTTTACATAGACCAGCCTTGTTCTTAGGGTAAAAATATGTCATGCTTCCAGAATTAAACATTATATGAAGAGGTGTCCGGCTGGCTCAGTCAGTAGAGCGTGTGACTCTTGATCTTGGGTTTATGAATGTAAGCCCCACACTGGATATAGAGCTTACTTAAAGAAATAGAAGATGTTATAGAATTAAACATCGTATGAATTCTAACTTAAAGGCAATGTAAGAAGGATCCAACTTTAAAATAATTGCAACTTGGGTGCCTGGGTGCCTCGGTGGGTTAAAATAATTGCAATGCAAACAACAACAACAACTCTGATTCAAATGTACCAATTTAGGTGTATTGCTCTTCAGACATATCAGCCAGATGTAGTAGAGACAATTCTGTGTTTGGGATAGAGTTTATTTTTTTTTTAAGATTTTATTTATTTATTTGACAGAGAGAGATCACAAGTAGGCAGAGAGGCAGGCAGAGAGAGAGAGGAGGAAGCAGGCTCCCCGCTGAGCAGAGAGCCCGATGCGGGACTCGATCCCAGGACCCTGAGATCATGACCTGAGCCGAAGGCAGCGGTTTAACCCACTGAGCCACCCAGGCGCCCCTGGGATAGAGTCTAAAACTTTGCTCTTTGCTTAACAGGCAAGTGAAACTGAGGAAATGCCTTTTTAGTTTCCTGATTGTGAAATAGGTTACTGTCAAATCAGTTATAACAGGACATATGTTCCTACAAATCACTGCACTATACAAAATTGGCCACTAAAACCTCCAGGTTTATGGCAAAAATGGAGTTAGCAATACATATTAACCAATTTCATCAGAAAGGAATTTAAAAATAGGCATAAAATCATAAAAAAGGACAATTTTACACTCACTAAATAGTTTAAAAACACACATACACCATAATGAACACGGCCCTTTACCTTGAAAAAGACCTGAAGGAAAAAAAAAAAAATACTTGAAACTTGCTTGCGGTAGTTGTCATTGAAAGGGTTGCCGCTTGTTAGTTATGGCTCATGGTGGAGGAAGGAAGGTTATCTGAGACTGGGAAGGAAGTTTAAAACATCAGGCGTGAATGATCGGTGTTTGGGGTTAGTGTGTGGTGCCGCGTATGTGTTCCTAAGTGGCTTGGTTCGGGTCTTGTAGCGTTCTGCATTTACTTGCTATTTCCCAGTTCAAATCCTGAATAAACAAACTGAAATTTGCATTATGCCCAAATTGTTCCCTTTCTTACATGGAAGTAAATTCACATTTTGAACCTGAGCATGTTGCAAAACTGTTTACCCTCTGCTTTATCTTTATTTTAAGGGTTGAAAACACAAGCTTTACAGCCAGACAGCCTGGGTCCAGATTCCCATTGCCTCCTTCATACTGATCTGGGACATAATAAGAAAGATCTCCTCACTTGTAAAATGGAGCTAATAATTGTTTCCGGCAAGTAAGTGTTTTGTGTGGATTAGATACTAAATACATGAAGAGGATTTTGCACTAAGAGTTCAAAAGACTTACCTTTAATATTATCTTTAATATCTTTATAAATTACCTTTAATAATTATCTTTAATAAATGAGGAAATGCCTTGGTGAAAATATTTTTTTGAAATATATATGTGTAATAATTCATTTTTGTATTTATTTGAACCATGGATATAGATTGCCAATATTTGATCATTTTTCTTCATTGAACATAGTGCTTTCACTTGGTTCTTCCTTATACTTCTTATGTGTTTGGCTAATACAATACTTAAAAATAGATGATAATCGTTTTAGAATTATATAACGTTAGCTTAAAATTAAAGAGGTGGAAAATGCATTTAATACTGTATGTACCACAAACCAGTAACTTTAATTCATGGTTCAGTAAACTAAACCTGCATTACATAAACCATTTTCAAAACTCACATTCTGATCCTTAATTTGAATTTCTTCCAGTCTTCAGGCATCGAGAATATGGCTTAACATGGAAATGTTCTCCATAAAGGAAAGTTTTAAGTGTTCTATTGAAAAATGCACACGAAGGTAAATTAAAGATTAATGGTAGTTTTCCTGCCTCTGGAAAAAATTAAATTGCTTATAAACAAAGACTCAGTAAGCCCTTGGCACAAAATGGTCTTGGAAACCTAGGAGGTATATTGTTTGTTGGGACTTTTGAAATTTGAATACAGATGTTTATTTTACGTTTCATTGTCCTTTTTCATCCTCTTCTGTTCATCAGTTTTTTTAAGCTTAGTCAATTAAATTATTCAGCATTTTATGGATAGAGGCCCAATTTGTCTAGCTCCAATGATCTGCATTTGGTGCGGAGTTAAGGAAATCTGAATATGGTAGAAGCAGTTCTAGCCTCGACAAGTAGATTTTCTAGGAACATTAATTCTGAATTTTGTATTATGATTAAGAGTAAAGGAGGTATGTCAGATTGCAACATTGTTCTGTCATGATCCTGCCTCCTTGCAATAAAATAACTGAGTGATGGGATAAAAGGAATTAGTATATTTCAGCTTTCTGTGGGAAAAGACATCAAAACACAAAAACAAATTTCAGTGGGTTTGCAAAGCTTACCGTGTTTTCTAAAAGGAAATATTCAAACTAATATTCATACAAACCAGGTTGATTCTATTTTTCTACCAACGGCATTTAAATGGCAGTATTATTTGCAAATCAGATGTTTAATCATTATGCTATTTTTGTGAGTATATTTAAAAAGAAAATTGACTTATGAGAATTAAAAAGCTGATTAGAGACTATATTGACCATATTTTTATATTAACTTTAAAAGTCGAGCAGAACTAGTTACATGTCTCTAGCTGGTGACAGTATTTCAGAAGATATACCCATTAGTAATAGAGCCTGAGAGCCAACATTTTGAAATAATAAACGTGACAAACTGTTATAAAACATTTAAAAAACGATTTTTTGAACTACACTTTATAGTTTGCTAGGCTCCATTCATTTTAAGGTGTTTGATAATGATGCATGGCTTTCTGATAAGTTTTATTGTAAGCAAGTTTGGTCTGCATAAAAATTAATCAGAATTAAATCGATATGTTCAGCTAAAGATTTTTACTCCCTAGACATCATACTCTTTGCATGGCCAATCCTCGGGAACAAGAAAACTGTATTTCAAAAAAACAGCAATCCAAACCAAATATAAACACTTCATTTTTTTTCTGGCAAAAACCAAACAAACCACAAAACAAAATGAAACAAAACAAAAACATGTAAAACAAATAAAGGCCTTAATGTTTACACTCATGAAAAAATATGATAGTTTAGAGTTTACTTAACAACAGTAGAAGTCCTCATAAAATTTTTCACTGAATAAAATTATAGTAGAAAGTCCAAGTATCTTCTTAATTCTTCTGAGAAGATTACAGTGAGGGTAGGTTGGGGGAGAAAGAGAAGAAGAAAGAGTGAGGAAGTAAGAAAAAGAAACCACTCTAAGTAAGCTTCCTGAGGGTGGTGGGGAATGGTCTCCGTGATGACTGATAGACAGATGGCTACAATCTTCACACCTTCCATCTCCCAGGAAAATGGAAAAGTGGAAGTGTCATGCCGCCATTTCCCACACGTAACCCAAAGGGAAATTTCAGGCTCACTGGAGAATTTCTGGTTACAGATGGTTCCCCCAAGGGCGCTCTGAATTCTCTCTTTTATGTGTTAAATAAGACCCTTAGGTGGGACCCTTAGGTGCTGTTCAGGATGAGAAGCAAATCCCTGGCATTGTGACGTAGATACTAGAGAGAATAAAGTTAGGACAAGGACCCATTTCTACTTCCATTGTGAGTATCAATAATGTATCTTGTGAACAGTACGAAATTATACCTCTGTATGTCTGGCATTTATTGTGTATATAGTGAAACAGAGATTAAGGTTTTGTTATTCTATATTATAATGTGATAATATGTAATATAATAACACAATGTATTGTTTTTATGCATATATTCTTTATGCATTTTTTGTATATACATGTGCACTCAAGAGAAAGAGAAAGTGAAAAGTAGACACTATTCCTTAGCACAGAAAGAATTCGCATTTAAATTTTCATAGTGACAAATTTTATTCCTGTTATACAGATGATAAAACTGAAGTTCAATATTATTTGTTATATTACTTTTTATTTATTTTCATAACAATTTTCCTCAAGCTAAGTAATTTGTTTAGATAAGGAAACAGCCTCTGAGGGCTAAGACACAAATGTGTCTCAGGAAAATGTGTACAATTCTTCATCTCTGAACTTAAAGGACTAGAAAATATTCTGAGCCCAAATCATAAAAACTGAAGGTTAAAATAGTATGTCAAGATTGTATTAATTTGATAGCATCCAGTTTCCTATAAATATCAACCTGTATTCATTGCTCTAAAGCCCTAATTCTTACTGAAAAATATTAAATATTTTTAAGACAAATAACTTCATGTTCTTGGAAACAAAGGGATTATATTTGATACCCTGTATGTTAATTTTGTGTGGAATCCTATGTACACCAACATACACAGACACTAAACATTAAAATGGATGAAAACTCAGAAAAATATGTTTAATTTTTTAAGAACACAAAACTACTATTGGCCTCTACCTGGTAGTGACTCAGTTATAACGATTGTTTCAACTAACACAAAAGTAAATCTAATTAATTCATTTGAAAGCAGGGACAAGAGGAGATTCATGTGGTTTTGATCCACTAGCAATTCACAAGTTACTAATATGGAAGTAATTTATATTCTATTTTGAAAATACTTAATAATATAGAAATAATTCATACATATCCTGAAAGGATAACTTTAAAAGCTCTGAGGAAACCAAGAACAGATTTTTACTGAGACTCTGTTTGATAAATTATTCACTAGAGTAATATCAGTACGAACCTCAGAGACGACTGCAGAGTTCGTTTTCAACATCTGGATCTACAGCACATGTACACGCACACGCAATAACTTGTAAACATGAAGCAGACCTCGTCCAATACGTGACCAAATGAAACAAATTTGGAGAGTGTATAAGGGAAAAAAAGAGAAAATGGATTTAAAAGACGTTGGCAATGCAAGTACGGTGAAAAATTCATGTAGTTGACTGTCTTCATCATTACTGAACAATCTCCTTTTCAAAAAAAAAAAAAAAAAGGCTTTGCAAACATTTTTGTTTCTTCTGGGGCTTACTGCAAATCTGGTGATTCTAGGAGTTCCCGTGTTCTGCTGTAGCCAATGGCCTTATACAGGAGCGCGTCAATGCCATCTGCTTGCGACATATGCCTATTTTCTCCCTCAACAAAGGCCTAAGTAGAGAACGGTAGTAGCTAGAGAGCAAACGTCACCTTTGTCCCCCGAGGACTGAACAGCTGACGCAATAGTTGTCAGCAGGGACACCTCTGACCTTCTTCAATAATGTATGAAGAGTGGCAAGTCAGAGAAATCAAAAGCCCTGTACGCCACGAATCACGAATCCTGTGGTGGTTCCACCCTCCGGCTGACCATCCATCAAGCGTGCGATCAGCTTTAGCTGTGAAACTGGCCGCCGTCTCCTTCTGGACCCTTCCGTCAGGCTTCGCCTTCCTCACCCAGGTATCTTTGCACACACAGGTCCAAGGTGGCCTGCAGTCCTCCAGGGCCCGCTCAAGAACTCCTTTAACTTAATTATCCATCCAAGTAAAAGGAAAAATCAAACTCACTTCATATAATTTCCAATACACTTTTCCCTTCTATTTTTGCCTTTTCTTTCTTTCTCTTTAGATCATCTGATTTAAACATATTTTCTAGAACAAGAACAACAGCCTAATCTCAAAATCTCCCCAGTTATAAACCACCTGATAGTACTAGCTCTAGTACTATCTAGTACACAGTTAGCTCCATATCTTTCCAAACCTGTTTCTACTCACCGTCATGGAGCTAGTCAAGTTTGCACGTATATATGAATCAACAGGAGTTGAACCCTGGCATAATTCTGTTTGTTTCTCTCCAGCCAAACTTCCTTCAATACCTACTTAATGCAAATACAGTGATAAGTTACTGGGGTGATTCTTGCTCCACAAAATTTCAGAAACTAATGTGAAAGAGTGGGACATTTAAAAAAACCAAAACAAAATGTCACATATTGAGCCCCACGTTGGGTTCTCTGCTCAGCAAGGAGCCTGCTTCCCCCTCTCTCTCTGCCTGCCGCTCTGCCTACTTGTGATCTCTCTCTCTCTGTCAAATAAATAAATAAATAAAATCTTAAAAAAAAAAAAAAGAAACTTGAAATTTTCACAAAATCTCTGTGGATTCCTACAGTAAGGAATACTGATCTTCAACGTTCTTCCTTTTGAATAACATGTTACAGAAGCAGAAGACGGACACCTCCATAGGTTCATATACACTTACAATCGTAATTCTTTTGAGAAATTTGAAAGGTTTGAAAATGCCATTTAGTATCAGTATGATTGATCTTCAAACAAAACTGATTTAAGACAATTGAGTTAATGGATTAGAGCTGTTCAGTACTTTAACGGGGTCATCAATGAATTCTTTTCTTTTTTTTTTTTTTAATGAAAAACCTCCATTATTCACTGATTAGCCACAAAAATAGAGTGGTTTCACAGACAGGTATGACTCGTTTGTTTTTATATTGTTCCAGATGCCTACGCAATACGATCCACTCTGATTACATTAACTTCTTTTGTGGGTTCCATCTTAGATGATTGAAATGTAGGCTGATAAAGCCTTTTTCCCTAAACATGAATTATCAGTTGTATCAAGTCATAGTTACTGAGTGATTATCCAGGGTATCATGATATTTTAGAGCATTTTAACACATATTTTGTTTCCTTTCCAGTAGGGAAGGTAAAGAGGGGTCCAAGCAGAGAATACGGGTAAGATAAATTAAAGGTATGATGTATGACATGTTATAAATACATCGGGTATATTTATGATAATTAATGTATTAAATATACAAAATATAATGTAAGCATACTATATATTCAGTACAAATATTTCAATACCTACCATCATGATTTTACACTTTAGAAATAGTACTGGAGTCAAACTTTTGACAGGGTAACTTTATGTGTTACTAAACAGTTTTCTAGTAAATATTTTTTTCTAGTATTTCCAACTTTATGATAAAAAATACACTTATAATCTGATAGAAAGAAAAATGTTCATTTATATAACATGGAGGGGTTATGTAAAATCAAGTAAAATAATCAGACTGACGGGTCAGTAGTTTGAAAGTAACATTTCCATTTGAGTTTTTGTGCAATTATGCATACATAAATTTGTTACCATCTTCCTGTTAATATTTGACCACAATGGCCACATAACAATATCTAAAGGTTACTTTTTACATAAAAGGATTCTAATAGATTTTCTAAACCAAAATAGTCTCTATGTGTAAGAGCTACAGTAAATTAATTACTCCTTGAAAGTAGGCAGCAGGAAGAAAATGACACGTGTCTGCTGCTTTTGATAGTTGCACTTCCCTGAACATGCTCAGCCATAAATTAGAACAAGAGAAAAATTAAATAAAATTGATAAGGGTTTCAGCAGAAAATATTGGGAAAATAAAGAAGAAAGATTACTATAGGATGATTGGCAAAATGGTGAAGAGACAGAATTTGACTCCTCCTGGAAGAAAAACAAGTAAATCCCGCAGAGGGGAAAAAAAAAAAAAAAAAGCCAGATTTTTTCAGTGTGCAAGAACGTAAGTTTAGAAAAGCAAGTCAAGAAGTAAAGTAGAAAGGAGTGGGATCACCAGGAATATCAAACGCAATGCAACATAGAGACAAAAAGTATGAATTCTAAGTGTATGCCTCCAATCAAAACCGTTACTCTGTTTCCTCACCTATCTTGTTTTTATTCCCTGAGCTATCTCAGCAGTGCTGGTCTGGTATTCTCCAAATGCTTTTCCATCCTGTTTGGTCCACTAATCCTAAGGCGTGTTATTCTTGCAGGGGATCTCGGCAGCAGGAGAGGACAGTTTGGATCCAGGAAACCACGTGTACAGCTCCATGCCCTAAGCCTCATCACATTCCACAGCCTCAACAAATCACATAGCCAAGCCCAAAGTCAGGGAGTCAAGGAAGCGTGCTCTACCCCAAGGTGGAGACGGGGTGGATGATAAATTGTTGAACGGTAATAGAATATATCACATTAGGGATTATTGTTCTAAGTTTACCGAGAATTTAATGAAGACTTAGAAAGATTAAGCAGTTTGGTTAACGCTTCACAGTTAGAAAATGACGAAGCTAGCTTTCAAACCTATTGCTGTCTGATTCCAGTGCTTATCGTCTTAGTCACTGCGCAGTTTTGATAATCCGATCCTCTTCTGATTATATGAGTATAACACAACAATAAACACACACACACACCCTTAATCTCTTGATTTTTGTGAGTGTTTTTTCACCATTTCACTCACTATTCAATGTTCCTTACACTATCTCTGAACTACTGCTTATTTTGAAATGAATGTAAACTACCACCAGCAGAAAGTACTATTATGTATTTCTATTTTTTAGTTCTCTGCAAGAGAATATTGTCCTAAATATTGTTAGTCTGCAAATACCGGTAGTCTTTAGTATGCACATTTTTCAAGGAATGTGTATTTTTTACTTTGTGTCATAAAACCATATATAGATAAAATTTTAACATTTATCAAAAGGCCATAGTGTATACATGATAAAAATTGAGAATATAACTTAAAATAATTTATTAATTATATAAAAAGAGGAGTTAAATGTATTATATAATGATAAAATGTAGTTAATGAAAAAACGAAGTATTAAACAAACAACAGATTTTAACTACAGACATGAACTCACATAGATTACATTGGTTTGAATAGTGCAGGAAGTTCAACATTTTAACTGAAACAGCACTGAAGTAGATATCAAAGATTGTTTCCATTCTATTACTAAGAAGCGTAAGTAACATGAGCCAAGTACCTGCTTTCTTTGAGTTGCAAGGTTTTAATCAATATATTGAGGGGGTAAGTTTAGATCACCTATAAATTCTTGTTTAGTACCAAATATTTTTGCACAAAGAATTCATTAGCAAAAAGATAGGAGCTGAGCTGAAACTTATTAAAATAACATTACCAAGTATAATCGAGTAAGATGTGTATGTACAAAGCAGTGAGACATGAATATCTGTGGATACTATGTATCTGAGTCAAGTGACAAGTGTGTACACATGCCAGGATCCGTAAGAAGGGAAAATACAGGCTCAGCACCAAAATGTTATCTTTCTGGAAATGCAATACAATTTTGTAATAATCTCTCATTCATGAAAGAATGTTAAATAGATGAAATCACCCGATATAAAGAATGAAAAGATCAGACTTGCATTAGATGGATGCCATGCTGTCAATAGCTTCATTAAATGATGTGCAAAGAATCTTTGGGCCATATATTTTTCCTGTTTTTAAACCTCACTTCATAGTTTTCCTTCTGACTCTGAGTTGTTTTACTCCTTAAATAAAGTCTCTTCTGGGCAAATGTATTTCTTGGTTATCAAATGAAACCTTGACCCATAGAAAGATATTTAAATAATTTCTTAACAAGGTATACCTTATTCTACTTGGACATTTAAGACAGATCAATAAATGCAATTTTGGTTACTATTCAACATTAATATAATACTCATGCTATTATACAAACAAGGAGTACTGACAAAAAGTGATGCTGATGACGGAGAAACAATCTGTGACTTAGATTCCATGAGCGCCATTTTTGTTGGGGAAAAAAAAAAAAAACAAAAAAAAAAACACTGACCACTTTGATAAAATTTAACTTATACCTAAAGTTTTAAGTTAGTTTCTTAATCACCCTGTCTTTACATGTTTGTGCATGGAAAATAACACCTCGCTTTGTCTCTCATAACTCCCACTTGCCCACCTAATATTGAGGAATTCCTTTTGTTGACGCTACATCTTAGTGTGACTTAATAAATGGTCATGTAATTGAAGTATTATACTGAGTAATACTGTTTTTTGTGAGTTTGTCTAAATGAAGATGGCCTAGGATTGAAGAACATTTCTTCTCTGTTTGTATTTGTTCATCAGCTAAAATGGGAACCATCCAAAAGCCATAAGAAACCCACTAGAACCTACACTAATGCCCTATAATTCATATGGTTCTTTTGCTGCTTTGCGGAGTAATTTAACTTATCATTTGAGTTTTCTGAATTTTCTTATTAAAATCTACTCCACTCATAAGTGCACATTTTTATCCTCTCCCACTGTATAACTTTTAGCCCAAACTCAGTTGTGGCTTGTTAATCATTATGTATAAAAGTTTTATTTGAAGACAAACAATTCTAAGAGTCTGGCTCGCTATTATACAGCATTCTAACTAAGAGAAACTTTTTTTAGAGGGAAATTTTCAAAGGTACTAGAATTTCCCCCATTTTGCTAGATGACATCCAACGATAATGGCCTTAACATGATGGGAAATTAATTGAGAAAGCATTTCCACCCTGCCATAATTTTATCATCCGTTCTATTGCTGCTATTAGCAAGAATCCATAACCCCATGGGTGTTTCAAGTGAATCTCTTTCAGCAGAGCTAACAGTCTGGAGGTCATACTGTTAGCTACTCCCATCAGCCGGGTGTCAAGCCATTGTCAAAAAGAAATTACCGGTGTATTCATTTTTTTAGCTTCTAGCCTTGCACTGTGGTATGTGAGATGATTTGTAGATAGCCATTGGGGAAAAAAAGAGCACTGGTAGTCACCGAAGGCTTCCTTCACGTCAGCACTTAGTTGAATCATTACAAATCAACTTGGATGTGTGAGGCGCAGCCTGCCGTTGGACTCACTGTTCAGACAAGGTTAGAAAATCGAGGATTCTAATCCCTTTTGGACATAATTTCCTCCTAAATGAACGACACCACAGAGAAGATCTGTGCCACTGTGAAATGAAACAGGATTGTTAAGAATCAGGAGAGGGTTCCCGCATCCTATCAAAAACACAATTGCAGTGTTAGACAAAGAGGAGTAAAGGAAGCTTGCTCTATCCATGGGTCATGTCCCTGCTTTCGTCTGACTCTGTACAGAGGGCAGTGGCTTCCGTAAGTGCGATCTCGATACGCTAAGTGTAATTTACAACACACCCACGACATAAATAAAATTCAAAGGGGAAAGATCATTGTATAAAATCTGTTGTCTCTATTCTGCTCTTTTCCTTCCTCTGGTATAGAACAAGCAAACACTTACTCTCCAATATATTCTTACTATGGCTGTGTCCACAAAGAAGCACCGCAGGCCACAGGGGGTTTTCGATATCGTTGTGTAAAATACGACAGAGTTACATGCTCCCGAGCTTGGAGTCGGTGTAAATTACCTATAGACTATAGCTGCTGTCTTCCTAGTATTTTTTTCAATGAGACAGCACAGGAAAGGCCGCTGTCTATCTTGTCTGCACTGGTATTTAAGTAAATGAAAACAATACGTGAAATATGACATATGATAATGGCACGTAAAAGGATTTTAGGAAAATCCTAAATCAATTGTACTTGGAAAAATAAAGCACTGCTCTGACAAGCACGGGTGTACCAGTGTACAGCTACACTTCCCCAAATCTTTCACACATATCTTAATGGCCTTCACAAGTTTATCGTCAACCGACTGGGCTAAGACTGCAGCCTCGTCCTTTCGAGTGGACTTTCTGAATCAATAGCAAAGTTGAATTCTTCAAAGCATGACAGATAGCCTAACATTTTTCTTATAAAGGCAAGGGTGGGAAATAAAAATAACCAAAGTCAATAATAAGGAATCCACAGTATTACAGATATTACTTATTCCAGCTAAGAATTGAAGGCAATGATGTCCATTTTGAGAAAATACTCTCTAGGATTCAAAAATAAATGTAAAGAACTACATTTATACACACTGAAAAGAGTTTCCTAGGAAAGGGTCACTGTGGGATGCCTGGGTGGCTCAGATGGTTAAGCGACTGCCTTCAGCTCGGGTCACGGTCCTGGAGGCCCAGGGTCGAGTCTCGCATCAGGCTCCCTGCTCAGCGGCGAGTCTCCTTCTCCCTCTGACCCTCCCCCTCTCATGCTCTCTCTCATTTCCTCTCAAATAAATAAATAAAACCTTTTTAAAAAAGGGTCATTTTTTATTCTCGTAGCACTGATAATTGTCTCTTAACTCATCTGTATCTGTCACTCATGAATCATCAGAAGTCATTTCGAACAAACTCATATTTCTCTCAGTCTTTCCTTCATGTCTATTGATCTCTACGTTTTCTGTCAAATATAAAATACGTGATCAGAGAAGGGAATTTGAAAACAAAGATTGCGTACACATCAATACTCAGAATGTGTTGCATGCTGAACATAAAAGCAAAGTAAAATATGCTTCTCGACTTTTTTACAGTACAGTCTATGCTTTAAACTTCAAATGTATCTCCTATGTGATAAAATGATTATTGATTTAATGATGCCAGCTTATCATTAGAAAATTGTTGCTTCCAGGGCACGGGGTGGCTCAGTGGGTTAAAACCTCTGCCTTCGGCTCAGGTCATGATCCCAGGGTCCTGGGATCGAGCCCCACATCCGGCTCTCTGCTCAGCGGGGAGCCTGCTTCCTCCTCTCTCTCTCTGCCTGCCTCTCAGCCTACTAGTGATCTCTGTCTGTCAAATAAATAAATAAAATCTTTAAAAGAAAAAAAAAGAAAAGAAAATTGTTGCTTCCACCAAGGTAAGTGAAAAGAAAATTCTAAAGAAAATACCTTTTTAAAAATGTTTTAAGTGACTAAAATATTTTAATTACTTTCTGATTTATTTTGAAATTACTGACAACTAAAATAGTATCTAAATTGTTAAATATTTGCAATTATTGATAAGAAATTTTCTGTCTGCATTTTAATCATAATGATTCCAGGACTCAGTGTGTAAAAAGTGAATGAATCATTTGTCCAGGAAACAATACAATGATGAAAACCTTTATTGGACAGAGCATTGGGCTATATTGCATTGCTGGACCATAATCTGGACCATAATATTAAGCTTAAATGTAGGAAGAGCAAATAATGTCCAATATAGATTTCAAATAATTTATAATAATTTATAAGGAAGGATGTTCCAAAGTTATACAAGAAACATATTCTTTTTTTGTTTTAATGAGAAACTCAGGAAATATTTAATTTAGGATAAATAAATATCAACATTAAGGAGTGGCTGGGTGGCTTAATCTTTAAACCTCTGCCTTAGGCTCAGGTCATGATCTTGGAGTCCTGGGACGGAGCCCCGCATCAGGCTCCCTGCTCAGCAGAGAGCCTGCTCCTCCCTCAGCCCATCATCCTCCTTGTGCTCTCTCTTGCTTGTTCTCTCTCTATCTCAAATAAATAAATAAAATATTTAATAAATATAATCTGTAATAAATAAATATCTACATTAATTTTTGGTGATCTGAAGTGCTTACATTCACCAAACATAATCGTGAAAATTTAGGTTTAGAGACCAACAAATTCCAGCTCACTTATTAAATTCTAACTAGAAAAATGTGGCTCTGTTATATATATTTTTTTGGTAATCATTTAATTTTTGTCATAATTATCCTCTGAGACATTTCTTTTCATGTGACCCTCAAAAGTCTTAGAAAATACTGAGTCCAAGATAATAGGAATAGACTATATTATTTTCTGTGCATTTATAACTCTATACACATGAAAATTCTTATGGATCTAAAAAAGCATAAACTCTTAGCTTTGAATTGGAATTTATTTTTTGCTCTGACATTTAGTAAAGTTAAGCACTATTTAAAGAAGAAGAATTATATCTTTTAATTTATCTCTCTAAGATCAATTAATTTTCTTTTTTTTCCTTTCCTTTTACTTTTTAAGTAACCGTTACACCCAGCGTGAGGCCTAAACTCATGGCCCGGAGATCAAGAGTCGCACACTCCAGGGACTGAGCCATCCAGGTGCCCCAGATCAATTAATTTTCTTAAACTAGAATAAAAATCGACATATGACTAAGGACACAACATTTTTCAGCATTTATTATACATTTTTATACATGCATTAACCTGGTCAATTGTGTCATACTTAACTAAATGCAATTACATTTATTTTCCTAAGCTGCAAAAATTCAGTAAATAAGAAAAATACAACTTTGACTCAATGCAAGAGATCTTTTAGGAGTAAACTGTGCTCAAGAATAACGTTCCCATATTGTTTTCTGCAACGATTTCTTTACATAGAAGCTGAACTTTTGCTGGGAATTGCACATTATAAAATGCCTGTTTAAAAAAATATTTGCATCATATTTATTAGGTTTTTCATTTGTTCCTTTCTAACTGTGTTTTGCTCTGTCAACTGTTTGTTAGAAGATTTCCCTCGAGAGAAAATTGAGCTTCATATCCGTGCTCCTAGATCACAGTGTGAATACTAACTTGCTTCACTCCACTTGGCAAGTAGGAATATCCGTGAATAACACTGAAATATAATTGGCTTCAGCTCCTGGTGTTGTCCCCTGAAATTGCTTCATTCTTATATCACCTCACCTAAGCAGCAAAGACATATTTTAAATTCAGACAGCCTTAAATCGCTGTATTGCAGCCTTTTTTTATAAGCCTCAAGAGTTACTAAGGGGACAAAAACTGCTTGTTTTTCAGAATATTCTATATATTTTGGGCATATGTGTATATGTGAAGGTGGTTACAGGAATTACAAAACACTGACAGTACTAACTACACGTGGCCCATGAATATTAGCCACTGGGTTTTGTCTTTATGTCCTGTTTCTAGCCAAATTGCATGAGACTGCTGCATTCCTGATTAAAAGACAAACTGTCCTTTCTTCCCTATTAATTGAAGCACCACTTACGGCTTATATTGTTAATACACTAAACATGTGTTCAAATACGGTCCTTGGCCACATTTCACAGCCAGTGGTTTCAAAACGCAGAGATACACGCCCCCCCTGATGAGCCAGTTTCCCACGGTAGCGAGGGGGAAGGGTGGGGGGAAGCAGCAGGGGTGATTTTTCAGCTCATTGGGTGCGTATTCGTCTTAATGGGGCAGCAAAGTTTAAAACTATGCTGCATTCCCCTCATTTAATCCGCCGGGGAGCATGCACAGCCACCGCGTGGAGGCAGAAAGGATGTCCACGCTTGTCCACCTGCTGCGCAAGCAGGTGTCGTCTTCCCTGCAGGAGGAGTCGCCTTCCCTGCAGGAGGAGTCGCATTCTGCCTCGGGACCCCCTCCCTCGCCGTCCGGAGCCGGTGTGGGCAGAGCATCACCCCGGATAAAACACGAATTGAATTGCTTTCAGCCGCGCTTTCAGAGACTGGGGGTGGGAGGGAAAGAAAGATGACCCAAGTCTCGTCTCTCCAAGCAAAGTGTTTTTATTCAGCCTCAGCCCACACACTCATGAACACCCGCTTTTACGTAAAATACTCTCCTGGATGCTGCAGAGTGAAGAGTATCAAAATTCAGAAAAGCATTTAAGACATTTAAGAGAAGACATAATAGTTCTCTTGTACCCTACCTGAACAGACTCCCGAAGACTTTATTTTTATTTTTTTTAAAGATTTTATTTATTTATTTATTTGAGAGAGACACAGCGAGAGAGGCGAACACAAGCAGGGGGAGCGGGAGCAGGGAGTCGGTGGGCTCCATCCCAGCACCCTGGGACCAGGACTCCCAGCCGAAGGCAGACGCCCAACAACCGACCAGCCCGGCGCCCCTCTTGAAGACTTTAAACAAAGATTAAACTTTTCAATATATTCTTCTCAATCTAACTTACCTCGTTATTGAAAATGCGTCTTCCTATACTTGTTTTTATGCTCAGGTAAAAATAATCTATTCATTTTACCACAGAGAGTGTAGAGCTTATTAGCTGTCCTCTCCAAATCCACATCTGACTATTAACTTGCAGTTAATGTCGGATTAAAACGAAGGATTGCAATTCTTTCCACCTAGTGCCGGGTAATGAGGGAATACCCCCACTTTAATTTTGGATAAAAAGGAAAACAGAGGAAAGGAAGATAACAAACTTTGGTGGACTGTGTTCCCTTCATACAAGTTTTGACATTTCCTTCACTTTATTTTATGTAGTTACTTGTTTTAAATTACTGCAAAGTTAGAAATAGGGTAAAGTCAGTGACACAAATATGTGTTTAAATTATATAAAGTACATCGTTGTAGTACAAATAAATTATTTTCATTTGTGTCATTTGGCATGAAGATAATATCACAGGAAACTCAAGAAAAGTGTAAAAATGCATATGTCTTCACATGAGGCCGAAAATTTATCAATGGAGATGTTGTCCCTGAGGACTTGAAAAGTTAAGACTGTTTTGCAAAAACTTCAAAACTCAGAGGTATATGGTAACACAAAATAGTTCATTAAAAAGAAACGGCCAGGGGGCACCTGGGTGGCTCAGTGGGTTAGGCCTCTGCCTTCAGCTCAGGTCATGATCTCAGGGTCCTGGGATGAAGTCCCGCATCGAGCTCTCTGCTCGGCAGGGAGCCTGCTTCCACTTCTCTCTCTGCCTGCCTCTCTGCCTACTTGTGATCTCTCTCTGTCAAATAAAATAAAATCTAAAAAAAAAAAAGAAAAAGAAAAAAAGAAACGGCCAATCTATTAAAAACAACAACAACAACTTTGGAAGTAAAATATGCTGTCTCCATGTCACCTGTGTCCCATCAGAGAGTGACTTTGGGGTGAGGTCAGTACCACTTTTCCTCATATTCCTATTCTTGGTACATAGTAGGTGCTGGTTAATAAATACAGAAACACAAAAACAGGAAAAGTTAATAAGAAATTAATGCCTACTAAATATTAGCATGCTTATAATTTTAAATTAAGTATTGGCCAATGATGTAAATTTATCAGAATTTTATAAGCTTGTAATGACTTAAATATGTTATTTGGTTAAATTTAAGCTCCGTAGCTGTACATGTTCTGGAAATGACTTGAGGCTAAGAAAACATAGTTTGAAATGTGCATCTTGAAACCACTTTGTCCGGATAAAATATTTGTCTTAAGATCATACATTCCTCGTGGGCAGTGCATACATTAGAATGTGTAATGTGTACATTTCATTTGGTAAAGTTCATTTCTTTATATTTGTATTATTTGTTTATGCCCATATATGGAAATAGGTCCTAGAATTCAAATGTGGTACGGCAGTGTGGTACGGTCAGCACCCAGAACAGACTCCAGCCCCTCATTCCTTGTGTTTATTTTCTTTCTTTTATCATCCCATGGCATAAAAGCCTCAGTTACTCAGATTTGCGTTTGATAGTCTGATTAAATCAGTTGAAACCCAGATTTGAATGAATTTGTCCCAAAAGAAGACTGTAAAAGATCTCCAGTTGAAAGATTTAAGAAAGGAGGCTTTTCCCTGGCATGACTCCAGGTGTGTTTCTCTATCCATAAGGTAAGGCTGAGATAGGCAGCAAGTCCCCCTGAGAATAAAATACACAGAAGAAGCAGAGTTTACCACACCCCTGAACTCTTCCCCACTTTTTAAAGTGATTATGCATTTAAAGGAACTTAGTAAAAATCCTCCACTTTTAAAGAAAAGAGAATCCTTTGCAGAGCAATAGGTTAGCTGCTGATGGTGAGAAGAATGGGGGTGGCTTCAGCATCTACATAATGTGCACACAGCTTAATGTTCAGAATTTCTATCACGTTAGACAAATAAAATAAAATAAAATAATAGTGTGATAAACTGACAAAAGTCCATCACATATCAACCCTTTTTGAAACACACTTTTTGGTAACCCTCAGAGTACGAACAAAGTCTCTGCCAAATTCTGGGGTTTTGAGTGGAGGGGTCCTTTTTTATTCACACCCTTATGCTACCAGTGTAAATTAAAGGCACATTAATTCAGTACAGTACTGGAATTCTTGATGATAGTCTTAAAAAGTGCTTTTTGAATTTATGCGATATTACGTTTATTGCCTCTGTGATTCACTGGTGTAAAAGCTAATGTTTGAAGGGCAAGTCACTCTGTTTTCTCCAAAAGCCTGATAATGATAACTGCTTGATAATTAAATGAGTTAATGCATGTGAAACACCTAGAACAATGATCGGCATATAGAGAGACTCTATGTAAATATTATTTGTTATTATTATCCAAACAAAGGTATTCATCTCTGTCATTTCATTCTTTTTTATCCTAGGACTCTAGCTAACAACCTGGCATGGATGAAGAAAAATCCTGTTTTTCTTACCATAGCTTATGCTCATCTCCTGTCTTCTCTCTAACACAAACTTTATTCACTTTATGCCTTTAAAATTAGCCACCACACTCCACCGAGGAATCCGTGTTGCGTCAGGCTTCCAAGCCTGTGATACTAAGGACATCCTGCATCGTGCTGTCAACACTTTTAAAACTGAGAATGGCTCTCTATTTTCGACAGAGCCAGTCACACGCTTTTCTCTGGCTTTTAAATTCATTCTATTTTGATCCTATACCTGTCAAGCCTGAGCTCTTACTACTCCTACTTTTCATATGCAAGTAACAGGGGACCCTACTCAACCTAGCTTAAAAATATTAAATGTATAAACTTACAACAGCGTATAAGCAGGGCTGGGCTCAGAGAGTTGATGTGGTGGCTCACAATGCGATAAACGACTCAAGTTCTTCCTCTTCTTCTTAATGCTGGACTTACCTTAACACTAGTTGCTCCCAAGTGAGTAGAATGGCCTCACACTTCCATGATCGTATCTTTCCCCAAAGTGGACAACATCCTTGCTTTTCCCCTCACTGGTAAAGCAAGAGAATTGGAATTACTATAACTTGCTTACATTATCAGCTAGGGTAGAGTTGATATTGCCAATTTAACCACAGAATCTAGTAAAGGTGCTAAATTTAGTTGAAACTCACTAAATTCATACTGACTGACCAATGTTTAAAAATTCATTTGTATAAGTTCTAGCAGTTTTGGAGTGGAGTCTTTTGGGTTTTCCACATATAATATCATATCATCTGCGAAGAGTGATAATTTGACTTCTTCTTTGCCGATTTAGATGCCTTTAATTTCCTTTTGTTGTCTGATTGCTGAGGCTAGGACTTCTAGTACTATGTTGAATAGCAGTGGTGATAATGGACATCCCTGCCGTGTTCCTGACCTTAGCGGAAAAGCTTTCAGTTTTTCTCCATTGAGAATGATATTTGCGGTGGGTTTTTCATAGATGGCTTTGATGATATTGAGGTATGTGCCCTCTATCCCTGCACTTTGAAGAGTTTTGATCAGGAAGGGATGCTGTACTTTGTCAAATGCTTTTTCAGCATCTATTGAGAGTATCATATGGTTCTTGTTCTTTCTTTTATTAATGTGTTGTATCACATTGACTGATTTGCGGATGTTGAACCAACCTTGCAGCCCTGGAATAAATCCCACTTGGTCGTGGTGAATAATCCTTTTAATGTACTGTTGAATCCTATTGGCTAGTATTTTGTTGAGTATTTTCGCATCTGTGTTCATCAAGGATATTGGTCTATAGCTCTCTTTTTTGATGGGATCCTTGTCTGGTTTTGGGATCAAGGTAATGCTGGCCTCATAAAATGAGTTTGGAAGTTTTCCTTCCATTTCTATTTTTTGGAACCAGCAATTGCACTATTGGGTATTTACCCTAAAGATACAAATGTAGTGATCCAAAGGGGCACATGCACCCGAATGTTTATAGCAGCAATGTCCACAATAGCCAAACTATGGAAAGAACCTAGATGTCCATCAACAGATGAATGGATCAAGAAGATGTGGTATATAAACACAATGGAATACTATGCAGCCATCAAAAGAAATGAAATCTTGCCATTTGCGACAACATGGATGGAACTAGAGCGTATCATGCTTAGCGAAATAAGTCAAGCAGAGAAAGACAACTATCATATGATCTCCCTGATATGAGGAAGTGGTGATGCAACATGGGGGCTTAAGTGGGTAGGAGAAGAATCAATGAAACAAGATGGGATTGGGAGGGAGACAAACCATAAGTGACTCTTAATCTCACAAAACAAACTGAGGGTTGCTGGGGGGAGGGGGTTTGGGAGAAGGGGGTGGGATTATGGACATTGGGGAGGGTATGTGCTTTGGTGAGTGCTGTGAAGTGTGTAAACCTGGTGATTCACAGACCTGTACCCCTGGGGATAAAAATATATGTTTATAAAAAATAAAAAATTAAAAAAAAATTCATTTGTAATTGCAAATTTATAATGTGGAAAAGAACCAGAAAGAGTTATTGAGTCCTGGGATTGGTAAAGTGTGATTGGGGTGTTAGCATGTTATATGAGATATCAGAAGATGATTATTCTGGGAGAGAGAGAGATGTGGAATTTAGTCCAAGATCTAGCATTCACTAGCAGTAGGAACTTCAGAAAGTCATTTGCCTTCAATAACCCCCAGTTTTTCCAGTTGTAAAAGGAGATTGAAAACAGAACATATTTAATAAGATAGTTTCCATATTAAATAAGAAATGACGTGCTTCATACAGTGTGTGGTACATACTAAGCTCACGATTTGCCATAATAAATAAATTGTAGTCAATAAGACAAATGTTATAGAAATAATTAAATGACAAAAATATTACTTAGCTGATTCAAGTATTATAAAAATAATCAATTAACAAGGGATTTTCTGGTGAAGAACGTTGAGAAACTTGGTATACTATGTATAAGGGAATGATTTGTAACGGGATAACTGCAATTGTTTAAAAATTGGTGATTCTAATAATGAAAATGTATGCAATCATAGGAATTTCAGAGTTTATCATGTAATTGATTAAGCAAGGAGTTTTTTTCCCACAGGTAGTTCAAAAGAAGATGTCAGATCAGCACTGTTTAAATTATTCATAGATTCTATGTTATGGGTCTAAGTGCATTCAGTTCTAGTGTAACCACTTAGACGACTGTTATTCATGGATCTACATTTCAGACTTGGTCAAACTGAAGCACGGATCAAAAAAGAATGACCCCATTCTTCCTGGCTTCATGGCTTCCCAGCAATCCGCACATAGAGTGCATTTCTTGAAACTGTGATTCTGTTCTTCCTTAAACCATTTCTTCTGCCCTTCCCGCTTGAACTCACCCTCTTCAAATTTCCACTCAAAAGCTCCTTGGGAATCCTGCCACGATCCTGTCTTTATAAATCTCCAGCCCATCCGTGCTTCATTCATCATCATCTCGGAGCTGGCGAACACATTGTGGATGGGAATCTTGTTCTCTATTTTTGTACATTTGTTAGAGCTCATAGATGATACCATTCAAGCAGATTGATTCAAGGTCTGCAGATATTATACCTTTAAAGGCATTGAAGAGGTAGGACATTACCATCGCTTAACAGACCTTTACTTTTGTGTCTAGTTTGATGTCTGTCTTTTTAAAACCACTGCTCCAAAAAGGGAAAGCAGCCCCCCATTTTCAACTCTGTGCATGAATACAAAAGTTTTGATGGGGTGTGTGACTTTTCTGGAGCAAGCATAATGCCTATAGCTGGGGTTATTGTCCATATAGGATTTTGCTTAACTTGGAAAAGTAAATGTTAGGAATTTCATCTTCTTAGTCAAAGGTATTAAGAGAACAGAAACCAAAATGTGCCGTGTCTTTTAATACAGTCCTTGGAATGTTAGTTAATCTTTTTATACTATTGAGTTCCCTCTGTTTTTGGAAAATGAAAGAAAATGTACAGTTTTAATAAAAAATTAAAGTTGGTGGGGTCAGTAATGAGTACCTATCTTAATTTCTTTTTATTTTTTTACAGATGGAAAAACTGAAACCTCGAACTGCTTGGTCAGCATTAAAATTTAATATTATTATCACAGTGATGACTGTTACTGAGTGTACTTTGTTCTGGCAATCCAAGTAAGAAAAAGTCTTCACATCAAAGTGTTCTTAAATGATATGATTGTGAAGACAGAAGAATATAGCTAATCTATCTTCCACAGCAAATGACAATAACAAAGGATATATAAGAACTTTTAATTTTTTGAAAATTGACACAAAACAACAATGGTTAAATTGCTGATAACACTTAAGAGCATGAAAATTTAAAATAATTAAAATAGCATTTAAAGCATTGGAAAAGCTGTCTCATGTGCATTGTCTTTCAGCCTTCAGCCCTATAAGTATGTGCCTTGGGCCTGGACTTCCTTACCAATAGATGAAGGGTCCACACAACCTATGTTGGCTTATCGCCTTGTGTGGGAGTATCTTTCCTTGTTATAAACTCAGTGAGCATGTTTGGTGTCTCTGGTTAAGGTGTGTGCATCATAGGACACCTGGGCAGTCCCACTGTTGTATCAGTCTTCCCGAGGCCCTTGTACTACAGCACAGAAGGAGTACTCCTAGACTAATCCCTGAGCCTCCTACCTGGAGAGACCCATTGATCTTTGGGACTGACGGCCAATACTGAAGCTGATCTTGCTTTGTCTGTTCTCTAGGTAGTGAAACATTGTTTCATCTAGTGCTTGCTATACTGTAGCTTCCGTGATGACTCCAATGGAGAGATACAATGGGCATGGGCAGAAATGTCTACAGTCCTCCAAGACTGGTAACACACACCCAGTATTCTGCTCACATTAAGTATGATTTCAATTAAGTAAATATATTTGAAATAGAGAGAAAAATATTTAAACAAAAGTTACCATAACTAGTTTTGCTTTGTTGGGGGGGGGGGGTGGTAAGATAGTGTGCTGGCATCGTTTATGCCAATGAAAAGGCAAATCTTGTTATATCCTCTTTCTTACAGAGATTGGTGTGGGACAGAGAAAAGATGAAACTCGGAAGAGGAGGTAAATCATTTCCCAGACAATTGACAACCGGAACCGAAAGCTGCAGTCTTCTGTCTAGTCATGTACAGGGAAATTTCTGGGCACTATCATGGAGGACAAAGAGGGGGCCAGGAACTGAGAAATCGGGTAAGAGGCCAAAGCTTGAACCTTATTTTAAGATTATTTTCATTTCTACTACATGAGTATCTGCTATGTCCCCAAATGTCGGTGAAGTCTGGCCATGGTCAAATGTGCCTGAGTGGCTGTTGGTGAAATCAAGGAGAAGTGAGTAACTGTCACATGGGAACGGCAGAGGAGAAAGGGATGAATCGCCTCCAAGGTAAAATACCAGGGAATTTGCAGATTAGCACAAGATAGCCTGGAAGGGGCGGGGGGTGGGGGAGAGAAAAAAAAAAACCTGGAATGAAAAAAAGTCTGACACTTTAGGGCTGTTTCCTATTTTTAACATAGTTTTTTTTCACTTTTATTTTTTTCTTTTCTGTTTTAATCCACGCACTGACGTGCACTTGGGTAGCGTCTGTGGATCGGCCCCGGCTGCTGCCTCCTCCACCACCTTCTTTCAGCTTCGTTTTCCATTGATCATCCATCTTCTTGGTGCTGTAGTATTTAAGGCACACATCGGACCATATCATTTTACTTCTGAAAACTTCCATACACGTCTTTCAAAGTATTTTTCTGTGCAGAAACTATGATGCCACTATCACACCCGCAAAATCAATGATATTTTGTTAATACCATGGAAAATTATGGCCCATTCAAATTTTCCACCATTTGGAATCAGGATCCAAATAAAGATTACTCATTGTATTTAATTGCAATGTCTTCTAATTGTCCCTTAATCTAGGATAATCATACCTAAAGCTTTTTAAAATAAATTTTCTCAGGGTGCCTGGATGGCACCGTTCTTAAACGTCCAACTCTTGATATGGGCTCAGGTCATGATTAGGGTCAGGAGCCGGAGGTTACCAGGGAGTCTACGTGGAAGTTTCTCTCTCCCACTGGCCCTCCCCACCACGTGAGCACACGCCCTCTCACTCTCTCTCCCAAGTGAATAAATAAATCTTGTTTTTTTTCCCCAATGATTTGAATTGTTGAAAAAACCTGATGACATTTCCCACAGAATGGCCTATATTCTGAATATTTATGATTGTTTCCTCTTGTGTCATTAACCTGTTTCTTTGGCTTTGTATTCACTGTCAACTGGAAGTTAGTGTAGCTTTTTTTTTGCTTAGATCTTGGTTCAACTTCTTGGCAAGAAAACTTTACAAAAAATAATATTAATTCTGTGTGGATACTAAATACTGTATCACATCAGAAAGCATCTAATGTTCGGTACTGTTACCCTTCAAAGCATTCAGGTCATGGAATCAAAGTTTACAAAGGCACAAGCTTATCTCTTGACCCTTTGCCCTTCACCGTCTTTCTTGTCCCCTCGGGAACACCGGCGTGGCATCTGAAGAGTCACCGTCCGTCTTGAGATCCCGAAGACAAAACGCGCAAGCAAAGCAGGAAGATAAAAAAGACATAGACACACTGTGGTGAGGACACACGCCCTCCAGGGCCAGGCTATTTCTTGGTTTATTGGGGAATGGAAAAAAAAAAAATGGGTCCCTTATTTAAGCTGTTATTACTTGAAATTTCTGCCATTTGCAACTCCATGCAACACCAATTCAACGTTTTTCACATCCCCCTTAGCACTGGGTTCTCTACGGAGCAGGAAAGCCATCCTGGCTGTATGGAGCCAACACCGTTCCGGTCGGTGAGTGGCCGAACCATCCTGGTCTCTTCACTAAGGATTCAAGCTCATGTCCTATGCCTCGCTTTCTTAACTTTAAAAATGTGAATATTTATGGTACCTGCTTCTTAGCTTTACTGTGAGAACTGCATCAATTCAAGTAAACTAATGCAGATCAACCCCAGCATCTGGCAAGCAAGAGTGGGAGCTGATGCCCTCTCCCCTCTCCCTCTCCAGACCACTGATGTGAGCATCAGGGTGAGGCAGAAACTGCTATTTATGATCGCCCGGGAAACTCGCAATTATATGCTCATCACTTAATAATCATTGAGGTATTCTCTCAGGAAGCTAGGACTGCCCAAACTTTTACACAGAAATCGTTTGTTCATGAAAAGAAAAGCCATCACAATACAGAACTAGAAACAAAAATAATAGTAAGTTGTATGTTAGTATCAAGAAAAGTCTAAAAACAGGAACAAGGGAACCTATTCCAGGTAGCTCAGTACCTATGTGCCACCGACAGCTAAGTTCATGTTTTTTCACTATAAATGTGTATGTTAAAAGGAAGCCCAAACCAGGCATGTGGGGGCTGTTGTGGCAGAGCTGGGAGCTGGGAATTAAGAGTTTATTAACACCATGAGAGAAATCCAAGATACAATAATTTTCCAACCAATATCTCAAGTCTACCAAAAGCTGGTAAGTCAATAAGACAAACTTGATTTTCCTAAAAGAATCCGCTGGCTTGGCCAAGAAAAAGCAGATCGGGGCCAAATTCACATTGGAAACAAAAACAGTTCTGGGGACAGTAGAACATCTTGCTGGTTCAGGAAGAACAACAAGAGGGCTATGGAGAGGAAGTGTGTAGACCTGAGAGGTGCTTGAAATACTTATGAATGAACTCAAAGGATGTACTCACTTAGAAAATTAGATTGTCCTGTAATCATCGAGCATAAAAAAGCTACAATAGAAGTTTGGCTTCTCACGTGATGGAGTCGGGAGGCTGACAAATCTACTTGCTAAAAAGCAGCTATAAAGCAGGACAAAATGTTCAAAACCAACAATTTTATTGGCACTCAGAAATCTGACCCAACATACATAACAAACTGAGAAGTGTTTGTGCATGAAAGAAAAAACACACGTTTATTAAGGTGAACTTTGGGTAACGACCGTGCAAGCGTGTGGCATCCTCACCCAGTGGCTCCTTCCCTGTCTCCCCACTCGCAGCCTGCGTTCAGGCATCACGGTCCTTCCGCCAAGGCACGGGTATGGCAAGCCCTGAAAACGAGCCGCTTTGCTGCCGTGGTTCCTGCTGGAAGACACCCATTTGACTTAAATGTAGTCCGTGTTGGTTTAGCAGCAAGAAAACAGGCAGGGACAATGGATTAGCTGAGAATTGAACAGAGCATTCGGAGGTGAGACAGCCAGACGTCGGGGAGCCGCCACGGCTATGCACGTGTGCAGAAGTGACCAGGGTGGACACGTGCTACCTGCACGTATCTAGTCCACAGGACGGGGGGACCAAGTGAACACTTGGAAGAGTGACAACAGAGTTCGGCAAAGCATGCGGTGAAGCAGATTTTAAAATGACCTGAAGTCTGAATGAACCCTTCAGCCTATGGGCAAACCCATCAGCCACGGTTGAAGCTTTACTGGCTTAAATTTTTGGAGCACAAATTCTGACCAACGTTTGATCTCTCACTTATGCCAACTCAGGCACCATCACTTAAAAATAAAATCAACCAAAAATTTAAGCAGAGGTCAATGACCTTACGTTTTCAAAGAGACATGCTTCACAGATTTAGTATAGGCAAGTTTACAAAACAGAAAAAAAATCACCACCACCACCACTAACAAAGAACCCCCCAGTTTGGGAGGAGAGGACAGCCAAATCTAAAATTGTTCATATAATTTCAAAAATATCTAGTGTTCAACTAAAAATCAAGAGACATGAAAGAAACAAGAAAGTTTGACCCAAACACAGAAAGAAAAATGATAGTCACAGAAATTTTTCTGAGTGCCCCAAGATTTTAGACCAAGAACGACTTTAAAGCAGCTGTTACTGGTGGATGGAAATAGTAAGAAGAAATGCTTCAAGAAAAGATAGCGTGGTAACAGTGTTGTAGTGAATGGCTAATTTCAAAAATGAGTAAAAAATTATTTTTAAAAGTGATTCCATGAAATTTGTGGAGTTGAAAAGTGCAACAAATAAAATGCAAAATTAATTTGAAGTGCTCACTAGCAGATTTGAGAAGGCAAGAAATAATTAATGAACATGAAAATAGAGCAATAGAAATTATTCAGTCTGAAGAGCAGAGAAGAACAAAAAAATGAATAAGAGTAAACAAAGTCTCATAAACCTGGGGAACGATACCAATTACACCAACATACAAGCAATGAGAGCTACAAAAGGAGAGGAGGGCGTGAAAGATGTAGAAAGAAATATTTGAAGAAATAATAGTCGAAAGCATCCCAAATATGATTTTTCAAAAAGACAATTCACCTCGCAATAAATGCTAAACAAAATTAAAATCCAATTTCAATAAAGACAGGTTCACACAGAGACGCACAAACTGTTGTGAAACAAAGATGAAAAGGAGATTTTGAAAACAAGAGAAAAGTGTTCAAATGTATCGGAGAATGTTGTGAACACAGGCTGACGTCCCTCAGAAACTGTGGGGGCCAGAAGCGATTGAATGGCTATTCCAAGCACTGGAAAACAAAAACTAGCTACCAAGAATTATATGTCTATTTTATTTTTTAATTCTTTTTAAGATTTTATTTATGCATTTGAGAGAGAGAGAGAAAGAGAGAAAGGGAGAGACAGTGGTGGAGAAGCAGAGGAGAGGAAAGATGGACTCTCAAGCAGACTACCGCCCTGTGAGGGGCTCCAGGACCCTGAGTTCACGACCTGAGCCGGAAACCAAGAGTCGGACGCTCAACTGACTGAGTCACCTAGGCATCCTGATAAGTATCCATCTATTTAAAAATGCAAATAAAATAAAAACTTGTCTTTACAAAGACTAAAATAATGTATTACTGCCAAACTTGTTTTATAAGAAATTCTAAAAACACAAATCCTTCAGACTGAGAAGGGACATTGGACGTTAAATCCAATCTATAGGGAGAAAGGAAGAGCACTGTGAATATTAAATATATAAACAAAAAAATAAATAAAAGACTATAGATTTGTTCTCAATTCTTCTCTTTTTTTTCACATGACACGGTTGAAAATACAGCAAATAGCAAAGCAATTGCTATAACATGGTTTTTCTAGATTTATAATTATGGCAATAAGCAGGAAGAAGGGGAGAAAGGAAAAAAATGCAGACAGAAGAAAATATGTAAGGGAAAGATGGAAGACAAAAAGGAAGAATAAAAAATATAAAGAGATAAGAAAAAGTAGATAATACCTAAAAACATTCAAAAACTGTGTAAAATAATAATGTATCAAATTTATCAGGTGTTTAGTATTGTTGTTGTTCATGTCAGTGAAAATTCGGCTAACCAAACTAAGCTGTGAAAACACCACGTTAATAAATTAAAGAAGAAAAAAATATGATAGTCATTTCAATAGATCCTGAAAAAGCATTTGACAAAATTTCATACTTACTCCTGATAGATACTCCTGAAAATCTAAAATAGTAAGTGATTTTCCTAAGCTGTTGAGCAAATGCGCAGAACTCAAGACAACAATATAAGCTAGATTAAGCCTTGTATTTATCAGGAAAACTTCAAAAGCATTGACATTTCAGCCAAGAAAAAAACCGACATGTTCATTATGATCTTTACTTTTTTACCTTGTAAAAAAGAGTCCTATCCAGCAAAGAAAAATAAGGAGTGGGATTAGGGAGCAAGGAAGTATTAAACTTGGAAGAATAAAACTGTTGGTGTACTTGGGATTTTAATTATTTTTACCTAGAAAATATACAGTAAAAATGTTTAATAAACCTACAGTTAAGAAGTTTGATGAAGGGCGCCTGGGTGGCTCAGTGGGTTAAGCCGCTGCCTTCGGCTCAGGTCATGATCTCAGGGTCCTGGGATCGAGTCCCGCATCGGGCTCTCTGCTCAGCAGGGAGCCTGCTTCCTTCTCTCTCTCTCTCTCTCTCTCTCTGCCTGCCTCTCAGTGTACTTGTAATTTCTCTCTGTCAAATAAATAAATAAAATCTTTAAAAAAAAAAAAAAGTTTGATGAAATTGATGAAAACATGGTAAGAATGCAAAAGTAATAATCTTCTACATGTACATAAACAAGTAAAATATTATAATAAGATAACATTCACCACAACAATAAAAATGTAAGTTATTCTTGAAACAAATCTGGAAAAATAAAGAAGTCTTTATGGAGAAAATTATAAATCTTTACTGAAAATCATAGGGAAAGCTTGTACCTATAAAGAGATATCCATGTCTGTGGGTGGACTGAAGGGTTTATGCCATGTAGATGGTGAGTTTTCTCCAAATTAATCTATAAGTTCAATACAAGTCCAATCAAAACACCAGCAGCCATTTAATGGAACTTGACAATTTGATCATCAAGTTCCTGGGAAAGATAAGAGACAAAAATATATAGGACAATAATAACAAAGAAAAAATAGTTTAGGGAATGTGTAGAAGCATATATTAAGGCTTATGGTAAAGCTATAGTAATTCAGCATACAGTGACTTCACAGAAATGGACAAACCCCACGGGAACACTATGCAGAGGCAGACCCACACCTCTCTCGGAGAGTTCTATGTGCAAGTTGGACCTCCAATCAGTAGGGAATGAATCAATGATCTGTAAATCAGATGATGGATTATCTGTTTGCTAAAAAAATATATTTCTGGGCGCCTGAGGGACTCAGTAGGTTAAGTGTCTGCCTTCAGCTCAAGTCATGATCTTGGGGTCCTGGGAAAAAGCACCACATCAGGTTCCCTGCTCAGTGGGGAGCCTGCTTCCTCCTCTCCTTCTGTTGCTCCTCCTGATTGTTCCCTCTCTCTCTCTCTTAAAAAAATAAGTATTTTTACATATATATAAATATACATATTTATATCTCAAATTTCATATAAAAATATATTTCTATCTCCAATTTCAAATAAAATAAAACAGAACAAAACCGTAAATTATTTTTAAAAGAATAGCAGTAAATATATTTCAGGATATTTTTCCTTGGAAAATATTGAAAATATGATTATTTTTTCAAAAAAATCATATATAACTAGGATCCTGGGATCATGATCTGAGCTGAAGGCAGACAATTGACTGAGACACCCAGGTGCTCCCCTCTTTTTTTCTTAAGATGTTATTTATTTGAAAGAGAGAGAATGTGAGAGCAAGTGTGACGTTTTTCTTTACTTTAAAAAATAAAATATGTCAAAAACATGCATTTTTTCTAAAGTTGTTTACTGATACATAGGTAGTTGTTAAATTATTCTCTATACTTTTCTATGTGATGCAAATATTTCAAGTTTAAAAACACAAAATAGGGCGCCTGGGTGGCTCAGTGGGTTGAACCGCTGCCTTCGGCTCAGGTCATGATCTCAGCGTCCTGGGATCGAGTCCCGCATCGGGCTCTCTGCTCGGCAGGGAGCCTGCTTCCCTCTCTCTCTCTCTGCCTGCCTCTCCATCTACTTGTGATTTCTCTCTGTCAAATAAATAAATAAAATCTAAAAAAAAAAAAAAAAAATTTAAAAAAAAAAATAAAAAAAAATAAAAAAAAATAAAAACACAAAATAAAAGAAAAATTGGAAAATATAGAGCTCTGGTCCAGAACCGCCTCTATTTGAGAGGCAGGGTAGGGGGTCTTGTGGGAGGGAGAGGAAAAAAGAAACAAGATGGGATGGGGGAGGGGAAAAAACCTTAAGAGACTCTTAATCTCAAGAAACAAACTAAAGGTTGCTGGAGGGGACGGGGGTGGGAGGAATGGGGTGGTTGGTTGATGGACACTGGGGAGGGCATGTGCTACGGGAGTGCTCTGAATTGTGTAAGACGGATGAGGCATAGATTGAATTCATAGATTCATAGATGATTCATAGACCTGTATCCCTGAAGCAAATAACGTATTATATGTTACTTTAAAAAAAAAAAAAAAAAAAAAAACAATACCTGGAAATAATTCTAGCTATATTCCAAGACTCTGGTGTGCCTCACTTCGTCTTCCTCCACTGCCCACAGTTCTGGTTTCTCTCTCTAAGCTTGCTTCTACTTGTCCTACTAAGCCTTGATCAGAATCCTACCTGAATGTGCCTCTCTTGGATGACTTAGATTTTCCTAATACTAAATTCCTGTTTCTTCATTACTGCCCACCTATTCATAGCGAGGTGGCCCTGGCCAAGTCATAGGACGTGTTCAGTATTTCATGGTCATTCTAGGCAGAAAGAGATCCCAAATAAAGAGAAAATATGATGATTACAAAAGCTAAGGACTTATTTAAGTTCATAAGTAATATTACTGGACAGCTCTGACCCTGAATTTTAGTGTCAAGATATACCTCTCAAGCATTTAGGGCACTTGATAAATTTTAAACCATTCACTGGCTGAAAGTTACTGGTTTGGAAATGAGGTATGTACTGACAAAATAATGACAATGATACCCTGTTTCAATGGTGTATCTATTGATTCAGTAGTTAAACTAAGTCAACTATATAAGTGATTTATGAGATTTAAGAAAACTGGCATAAATATGGGAATAGTCTCTTAAAATATTACCTTAATTAGGAATGAACTTAGAGCAACTCACTAAACAGATTAAGAAATAGAAGATATTCCCTATTAAAAGTTATTCTAATGAGTTATTTTTGGAGGGATAAATAATCTAGACAGAGATTTGCTTGATAAAAAATGAGAGAATTACTTCCCAAACATTGAAAATGCTGAGCTCTATTTAAGCTGAAAAAAAAAAAACAATTGAACACATGTCTTAACCAGATGCCTACCTTGATTATTTTTATGAACAACAATTCTGTTGCCCAGTTTTTATGTGCAGTTTTATTTTACATATGCACACAGGAGAAAAAGAGAAATGAGATAAAGTTCAACATTAACCATATTTAGTATTCCCTAAGGGCAAAACATATTCACCAGTTCAATCACAAATTGTTCTGTAGAAAGCTGGATGAATCATTGTGGCTGTTCAGCATGTCATTTTGTATTGAAAGCTAATATGAAAGATGATAGAATCCATAAGGATATTATTCCTAACTCCTGAAAAAAAAGGAGAGACAAAACAAAAAGTCATTACCACCATCATCAACAACAACAAAAATGAATCAGATCAAAGGGAGAAATACACCCACTAAAAAATAAGCATCCAGAATTCCCAGAATGCAAGTCCAAGCTAAATTTGAAGACACTTATATGAGACACAGTCCTGTAGGCTTCAAACAACCAGATAATAATGCTTGTCATAGTCTTTAAACTACAAAATCAACAAGTCATATCAATCATGACATTATTGAATCAGTCACCTGTATTGATTATTTATATGGTCAATGCATTTTACTTGACCTTTTCCTCTGTATCAGAATCCATTCCATCAGAAGCAGAGAACCTTTGTTAAAAGAGAGTTTCCAACAGTGGCCGTCTTTGCTGATGAGCAGGTGCCAAGACCATGCTCATTTGAGAATGACAAATGACCTTGCCAAATCTACCTCAGAGGTTACTGAGTTCTTGGCCCCCAAAAACATCTCCTAAGGGTGACCCACAAGGTCTGTGAGATCCTCAGCAAATTTTTTTTCTTCTTAGAGATTCAGCAAATAACTGTACTTTTTTATATCTTAGTAGAAATGAAAAGTTTGATGGAGAGTTGAACACGGCCAAGTGAAGACTTGTCCCTGTTCTGAAACACGGGCATGATTCTTTCTAAAACTTGTTATTGAAGGATAACATATGTAACACAAATATCACATTGTAATGCAGTTTTTAAAAAATTTTTCACAAACAGAACATACCCTTGAAATCAGCATTTAGAGTAAGAAATAGAAAAATACCAGCACGCTAGAAAGTCTTCTTTTGTTACTTTCTCTGCAATCCCATACCCAGCTGCAGAGATTGACTTCTCCAGTATTTGTACTGTATGAACCAAATAATAAGGCTGAGGTTCTTGCGTGTGACTTCTTTCCCTTAACATTTGCACATCTCTTCTTTCTATACGTGTTGTTCACATACATTTTAATACATGTGGGTATTTTTTCTTCTGAATTTCATCAGATACTTCCAAACTCAGGTCATGCTAATGTGCTCCAAAGTAAACGATCATCAGTGTATATAGACCTCTAAAATACTAATTTTGAGGAATCTGTTGGCAAACTCAAGAGAATTCTCCCAGTATCTTAGGTCCAGTAAGAAGTCACCAGAACAGAGATCCTGCTGATTGGCTTGCTACTGGTATGTTACAATGCACCACGGAATCCAGTAGTTCACTTCGAGATTGATGGACTGAGTAGGATACATAAAAAATAATTATGGATAATTTTAAATATTTTACATGCAAATCCTTAAGCTATGAAATGAAACATTTGACTTGAGGAGCACTTTGAAGCATTCAAAATAGTTCTCATTAATTTCCACAAAGTAAAAAAAAAAAATAACAACGATAAAACTCATACCGTTTTGCAGATGACTATATCGATATTTAAATATGAAAGTCGTTTTTCAACCTTAAGTAACCACTGAGTGAAAAATAAAACCCAAAACCTTGATCTCTCTCCAATACATATATTGTGAAAGTAAAGTTATTATTCAGTTAAGCAAAATGGTGAGGGAAGGTGGAAGGAGGGGTCAGGAGGTTTGCCTCCCCATGTGCATTAAAGACATCTACATAACCTCACATTTAGCCCCAGATATTGTTGTGCTCTATTAGCGATCTTGCCTCCATTTAAAAGTTTAAATCCTCACAGTTAGTGGCAAATTGCTAGTTTAATACAGCAAAGAAATAAGTTGTCTTAAACCGCAAGTTGTTACCATATTTTAGACATACTAATTTTTAAGAACTGTTTCTCAGACTTCATTGTAACCAGTGAAATCCTTTATTCATTCCTCCATTCCTTCAACAGTTAGATAGCGTATCTCGATGAATTCACCATTAAAATTCTCTGTTAAATACAGCGTGTAATAAAGAAACAAATCCTCGGTGTGTGTATAAGTATGTCTCTCGTAGCTTCTTTATCCATTACTCTAACAAGGACACTTACACGACTTCCATATCTCAGTTATCGTAAATATGCTTCAACAAACACAGGGCTGCATGTATCTTTTCAAATTGGTGTTTTCGTTTTCTTTGGGTAAATGTGCAGTGTTGGAATTAGGGGATCATATGGTAATTGTATTTTTACTTTTTTTGAGGAACCTCCGTACAGTTTTCCACAGTGCCCGTACCAGTTTGCATTCCCACCAACGGTGCACAAGGGTTTGCTTTTAAGACGTTTACTGATCAATTTCTTTCCTTCCTTCTTTCTCTCCTTTCCTCTTTATTTCTTCCTTTCCTTCTTTCCAGAGAAGTTCTGTCTAAAATCTGTTATGGGGAGCCCAACAAAGCGGACATCAACACAGGACAGTAGGCATCGTAGACAGTAGGCTGAGGGTGTGGGAGCCTGAGCAGAGCTGAAAAGACATCTGGGTGAGAGCAGGTAGAGGCGGCACCGATAACGGGAAATGGGTCACATGCGCAGAGCATTCTTATAATAAGTCAATAAATAAAAAAGGGTTTTCACTGTTCAATGAGGGAGTTATGAGTATAGGGAAGTAGAAAACTGGAAGACCATGGATGTCAGATTGTAATTAGAAATATTAGTGTAAACACATGATTTTCATATATTTATTGAAAGATAAAAATTAAATACAAATAAATAGGTGTCCACTGAGAAGACCTTTAGCAGCGACTCTTCTTCCACAAAGCATTGAGTAAATGTAGAGCCCAGACCTTGGTTTCCGAATATGATCTCCATGACCAGGACCTGAGGCTACCCCCTAAAATTGCTGATTACAAGACTAGGGTAAATAATAGCCCAGGGAAAAATAGAATAACTCTGGAACATATTATTGTGCAAAAAATAATGAAGGACTCAAAAACTAATGTAGTAAATCAGAAGATAGCTTGAATAAGTTTCTCTCAGCCAAATCTAGAGTGATTCCAGTATTAAAAGAATAATAATGGTACTAACAGATGATGTTCCATTGACTAAAACAGGAATCCAAGTGCATAGAGATATAAATAAACAACTAAGTAAAAGAAAGAGGTCAAAGCTTTCTCTTATAGAAGAATATCAACTAGTAAAAGTAGAATGAAATCTTGTAATCACATTTGGCACTCCCATAGCCATAATTACCTTAGCCAATAAATAGAAGCTAAAACTAGTGTGTAAAAGATCAATGAGAAACACAAAACATACGTTGTCTCAAAGTACTACCCCAGAAAATACTTATTCATCACAAATTTTAAATTGTACCTTTATAGTGGAGAAACTTTAAAAAATCACTGAATATTAAGGTGAAAGTTACCATCACCAGTAATGGGCCACATCAAAAATATGGACTACTTGACAGAATTCATTAAGAAGGACACAGCATCACTTCTATAGTTTTCTTGCAAGGTATAACCTTATTCCAAATTGAGGAAAAACAGACATTCAATTTGGGGTCAATTGTGCAACATTACTGACTTAGAAACTTTAAGAGTCAAGATCATGAAAGTCAAATACTGAAGAACTGTTTCAAACTGAAGGAAATGAAAGACATACAACTAAAAACAACATGTGATTCTCAACTGGATCTTATTACCATAAAAGACATCATTAGGAAAATTGGCAAAACTTGAACAGGGTCTGTGTATTTGATATTAAATGATGGCTTCGTGTTCATTTCCTGGCTTGGATGGCTGTGCTGCGGTTATGAAGGAAAAAGTCCCTGTACGTAGGAAATGTACTGCAACTTAACCTCAAATTCTTCAGGGAAAAAAAAAAATTAATTCCATACTTTCAACTTCCCTGATGGTTGAAATTATTTCAAAATACAATAATGGAAATAAACAGGGGGAATTAGTGTTTAATGGTTTTAAAGTTTCAGTCTTAAAAGATGAAAATTCTAGAGATCTGTTGTTGAATAGTGTGAATGTGTTTAACACTTTGAATAGTGATTAAAATGCCAAATTTAATATTATGTGTTTTTTACCAAACTAAAAAAAAATGGAAATGGATCAACAAACAAAAAAGAGGAGTATTGTTTAGGACATGAGTTCTCAATCCTAAACAGTGTAGTGTTCAGAAAACATAGATGCTTAAATTCTGATACTGCAGAGTATGATTCAGGACATCTGGATTACGGGTTGGGATTTTTTCACTTGTGTCCAGGGATGTGAAAGCACTGATCACACTTCTGTGCTTGCACTGAGTAACAAGAGCTACACTAGAGTAGAAGAAGCCCTTGACCCAGTTCAGAGTGTTCCACTTCCTCGTTTTATTATCTGGGACACATCGTGTGAACACACTCATCATTAAAGCTCTCATCTCTAAAATGGGGATAATATTTCCCGTCCCCTCGTAATGCCGAGACCCCCACAGAAGATACCGTAGATAAGAGCACTGCAGAAGTCAGAGGCGATTTTACGATGCAAGAAATTAATGAGTAAATTTCTCTACTCTAAAAGGAGTCAAATTAGGGACCATAACTGTCATGTCCCTGAAACACAACAACACTTGAGAGAGCATTCCACAGTCCTAGATGATACACCTCAACGACTCTTGACTTTGGAGCATATAGATTTAGAAGCCCACAAGCAAATTACTGAGAGTGTCTCTCACAGTTTCTGGGACCATGAGATGAAAATGAAATCCCATTAGCAAGTTTAAAACAGATGACTTTTTTCATCTCGGGGGACCCTCTCTTAGGACTTCATGGAACCTCACACTAGAGGAAAAACAAACAAACATAAAGAGAGCATATTTGAATGATACAGAAGGCCTGCTTCTCACCGTCTTCAGCCAAAATGGGTTCCACTCGGTTTCCCGAGCAATCCGAGGTCTAGAAGCGGCCGTGGAGCAACGTGGAAGCTGTTTCTTGTCCTCGTGCCTTTGCTGATGTGGCAGAGCCCTTGGAGGCTTAACTCATAGACTAGATCAGCAAGACCAGAGGTCAGATTCCAGCCCCAGCAGAGCAACCTTGGACGTGTTTCTTGTCTCTAACCCTCAAATTCATAATCAGTAAAACGATGATAATGACAGGATGAACCTCACAAGGGTAAACAAATGAAGCTGGGAGAAGCGCTTGATAAATGGTGGCGATTACACTTTCTTATCAATGGGGCTGCTCAGCACGGGCTCTCCTTGGTCTGTTCTGCAGCAAGTGTTAACACTTACAATACCAGCTGGGATTAGGATTTTAGGAAATTGCTAATTTGGCCTCAGGAAGTTGCCAGATAGATGAATATTGCAAAAAATAAATTAAACTGGCCACCCAAGCTCAAAGTGGAGTTAGGCCTGCAGACAGTACCTGAGCAGTGTTTTAAGAAGTATTATGAAGCACTTTGTTGAGTAGGGCAGAGTGTGAGGAGGCTTTTAAAATAGAAAAATCCCATTTCCAGAAACCAGATTATGCTCTTTCCTTAAGAATCACCCAACACAGCACCAATTCTTGCTTAATATATTCTTTTAGGAAAATTGCACTATATCACTACCAATTTAGACTCAGAAAAAGAAGAATAGTAACAATGATGACAAAATTCTGTTTGGGGACAGTTGTCAGCATAAGAACTTTTAAGAATGGGGGAAAAGAATCAATTGAAATATTCTGCTGTCTTCTGCCTCATATCAGAAACCTAAAACTCTTAATGCTTGCAATGTGGATCGCTTGGGACTCCCTACAGTAGCTCCTGGTCTTTAAATATTTGCTAGGTGACCTTCTTATGAAACCATTCACTTTCAAGGTAAAAAAAAAAAAAAATCCTTTCAAAAACTTTTTTTCTACAATCCTTTGTAAAAATGTCATGCTATTGTACACTATAAAATTCAGGAAATATGTTATAATTCAAATATAAATATCAATCCCCCTACTATTAAGTTGATTGGCTTAAAAATAGTCGGTTAATTTTTTTGTGGAATAATTGAAAAGTTCTTATTTCATTATTCCCATTGAAAATAATGATCTCGGGACGCCTGGGTGGCTCAGTGGGTTAAGCAGCTGCCTTTGGCTCAGGTCATGATCCCAGTGTCCTGGGATCGAGCCCCGCATCGGGCTCCTTGCTTGGCGGGGAGCCTGCTTCTCCCTCTGCCTCTGCTTCTGCCTGCCTCTCTGTCTGCCTATGCTCGCTCGCTCTCTCTCCCTCTATCCCTGACAAATAGATAAATAAAATATTAAAAAAAAAAAAATTAAAAAAAAAAGAAAAGAAAAGAATGATCTCTAATATTAGTAATCTACTCTACAGATTAATGCATTAAAATTTTCAAGAAACTTTCAGAATTCAAAATTGCTAACATTACTCAAACTGCAGTGCTCCTTTGGCCTTTAGGCATATGCAAGGGTTTTGGATCATCAATGAAATTATTGTTCTTTTAAATCTAGTGGTGAACAAGAATTTAAAAAAATTTATAACTACTCATGAAAATGTGAAACATTCCTACTCATCATTCCCTCACTGCTTAAAAAGACCATGAATTTTCTAATCTTCCTCATTTTATATCTATGACAAAATGACAGGTATAGAAATGTCTGCAGGGAAGAAAAAAAAGTGCTGATTAAGAAGGCTTCTGTGTTATCATTTTGGATTTTTTTAAAAATGATTAGCTTTCTTTTGTTCCTTTACAATAGTCTGTTGATTTTTCTTAAACACTGCAAAGGAACTGAGGAAGAAGAAAAAAATTCTGACAGCTAATTCATAAGGTGTACAGTCAATATATTGCGTGGCAAAGATTGTATTTTTATTATGGTAAAAGAAAGATGTTGAGGAATGCTGGAGAATTGGAGGGGGAAGGAACACACACACACACAAAACATTTGGCTTGATTCCTCATGATTGTGTAATAATTTACAGCACGTACCTCCACGATTCCAAGGTTTGCATATACAATTTTGGCATTTTGGAGTAATTATCACTGTGAAACTTTTACAAGTACACCTTATTTCCACAGGTAATTAAGGTGACCTAGTTATGTCTGCAGAAGTCTTAGTCTGTGAATAATACAGACCCAGGGGAGACTAACAGGTCACTAACAGCAATCAATCTAACTGATGGAAAAGAGGAAGAACCTAGTAGATAATTTTTGCCCCATACTATTATAAGGCTATTTTTAAGATGCATTATTTCATCACTAATTCACTAAGAACATAGAAATCATTTCCTTTGAACTCTTCTTCCTGTCAGAGCAGGCTTCTTGTAAAATTTGAAGAGTTGCTCTTGGTAACTCCTTACCATGAGCCGTAAGAGAAGTGAGATCCATGTTTCAAAATGGACTTTAATCTTATTGATTTTCAAAAGCACGTTTAAAGAACTGTTTCTATTTGTATACAGTGAACAAATCCTCAGCCGGTGCTGTCGTGTCTGTGGGTTGTTGTTCATCGCGCGGGCCTTACACACGCTGCCACACAGCACTGCGGCTTGGCTCCCACCCTTCCCTCTTCTCCAAGGGCAGCCCTGAACCCAAAGACCGGCCTCCGCCGTCTGCACCAAGTCGATATTCGGGCAGCTGACTGATCTGACTGAAGGAGGGAGAGAATCTGGTTTCTCGTATCCACCCACAAAATGAAACTTCTGTCCTTTTTATTTTCCCACAACCTTGAAATTTGCTGCCAAGAATCAATGCGTCAGATACCCCACACCAAGAAGGCCAACTTGTTCAATATAAAAGGGTCACAAGTGTGTTTATTTAAAGCCTGCCTCAGGTTAATCAACGGACACAATATTTCAGGAAAAGTAAACCAAAAGTCAACTGCAGTATAAAATAGTTGAAATAATCTCAAGTAGATTTAAACCCACATTTTTTTCCACCATCTCATGGCACTATGGCTGAAAAGACACGGATAATATAGTTCATCTTTCACTTACGAATGGGTTTTTTATCTCCACTTGGGGGAACTACTAACAAATCAGACTCAGTTTCTTAAATGGTGTTGTCTGTGCTGATGGATGTTAAATTTCTAACGGCCCAAGCCGAAGCGTATACGATGTATGTGATGTACGTGTGCACACACACACACACGACCATTCAATATGCGTGTGGTGTACGTGTACACACACACAAGACTATTCAATATGCAGGGCACTTGCTTTCACTCATGAATCATTATTCAATCAGTGAATGACTTATTGTCATACCATAAATGGGAATGATACTTGGACAGGAGCTCTAGTTGCTTGAGGGCGAATGCCGTGTGCATTTTTCCTGGAGTCCTTAATAAGTGACACACTCACATCATTACATTTGAGGTGAAGCAGACGCCTCTGTCAGATTCGATTCACATGGGTAATCCCCAGCGGCCAAACATCTGATGAACTAGCAAAGCCACCGTCGGTAACAGCTGTATCATTGGAGGCTTGGAAGTAGCCAGCCTATTTAGTAACCGAATGTATTATCATAATCATTTTCTCCCCCTGGCTCGTATCCAGACGATATTAACTACTACCCAAACAAAGTACTATTAAAATGATTTGGCATAAATGAAGGAGTGTATGTACGATATACCTTGAAGCCGATAGTCCATATATTGTTTTTGACTCCAGTCAAATCTATTTTAAAGATATATACAGGAGTAACTTCAGCACAAGCATTTGATAATTTCTTCATTTGTTAGTTTTCTGAGTTGGTTTAGCAAAAATCCCTTAAATTTCTATTGTAATAACATCTTACAGTAGGGTCTATTATTAGTTCTATTATTCTAAATAAAGCGCATTCTCCACCTTGTGAGCACAGATATGTGCACTTGAGTGACCTATTAAGGAGCCAGCAGGTTGTGCCTTTTAATTATTTGCAACCATTTTAATGAGACAATTTTTAAGTCTCTCACATATTTTTGTAAGTCATGATTATAAAAAGCAAAGCACTGGGAAAATAAAAAAAAGTAAAGCTCTGAAATGACCCAAATATCCACTCTTGATAAAATCTTATCAATTTTGTGACTAATGATCATTCAAAATGTGACAAAAAAAATTGTCAAGTATAAACATGATGCTCTCAGGTAAATAAAGCCTCTTGGTATAAAATGCAGAGTTATATCAAAATCTAATATATGACATTTTAATTATATGAAAATAAGGAAAGTAATTTAATCAAATTTTAATTTTGTCTTAACTAAAATTATTTCACTTCTGGGGTAAGCAGGATCTCCATTATTAACCCAATATGATAAATTTAAACATCACTTCCTATATCTTGTCCCCTATTTTATTTTACTGTAACCATTAACCTACCATAACCTTCCATTATCCCCTGGAACAAAATTTTAATTTAGAACTTAATGAAAAGATTTATGGTGCTTTACTTTGTCATAAGTAGCATGGGTTTGGAAGGAACACTCATAAGTAAAAATGTAATGAATTATAAAGACAATCTGCTTCAATGACATAAAATAATTTAATGAAACTTTGCAAATGCACATCTACCTAAGCCTCATGGCAACATGAAACAGGAACAGAAGGGAACATCAGTTAAAAGCGCTTGATGATCAAGATCGAAGCAAAATGGAAAGAAGATGCTTAAACGTATCGTTCGTTATCTTGCTAGGATTAATTCTCGTTAACATTGACTCTAGTGTATGCTGTCCACCTCTACAGCACGCTGCCTGTGTACGGACTGTGAGGACCTAGCTGGTGTGAACAAACAGAATGTGCTCACTTGCATATGCCCCCGGCAAGCAGATTTTATTATAAAGAATGACCAGTTTGCTTAGCGGTTTTCTAAAGAAAAATATGTCATCTTCATCTATCTTTTGAAAATTACAGTTTGTAATAACTTAATCTTTGCTTTTGCATCTATATCTTGTATTTTCTCCCAAGTTGGGTTTTTCAAGAAGGAATTACAGGGAAAAAAAAATTTTATAATATTAATGAATGTACTGTAAAAGCAACAGAATGGAGATATCATCAGCAATTAGCGAAAACTATCACAATTCAATTAATGGTCTATTTTATACTCTGCTTTTGCAGGGAAAGTGTTCTCCTGATTAAATGTACAGAATGCTCTTCAAAACTATTCAGTGTCTCAGCAAAGGACAGACTAATTACCAACTGTTAATATTAAGAATACACTTGGGGCAGAAAAATAGGACTTCAATTTACAGTAATAATTTTGGGATGGAGTTATTCCAACAGTAAATTGTCACAGCTGCTCAAAGTGTGATGACACTCATGAAAATAAAATAAATACAGTTATAACTTCCCAGCAAATCTTGAGACACTTTGCCAAGAAATGTAAAACATTTAGTATACTTTCACATTATAAACTGAGATTTATACCTTATGTTTGCATAAGGGTTTAGAATTACACAGTGTTTTTAGATAAATCCTGGATATATTTTTTGACAATGGAACAGTATCACCATTGAGCATTTATTGCTCTCTCTGTTGAATATGATTCATAAAATACTTCCTATTTTGAATTACTGATGGCCAAACCAAATAACCTCCAAATTGTCAAAATATAAGTACATTTTTAGTTCAGATAGTTTCTATTTCTCAGACAGGCTGAAGGATCTTACCAAAACCATCACCACTTTTACCATCCCAGCCGAGAATCTTTGCCTCCGGTAGCTGAAGGATTTCCAGTTGTCCGGATATCTGGTTCTGCAAAGACAGACTTATAGACAAGTAAAAGAAGAGTGCTGAAGGAAATTCATGTGCTTCCTGCCTCTGCATCTCTTGCCAAAGCTGCCCCCCATGGGTGATGTGCATGGAAGAAACGTCTTCAAGTATGGTCTCATTGTTCATTTGTTCTGTCAAAGGAGTTTTTCTCTCTCTGTGCCTGTGTAAGCTCAATCTGGTCAACACAGGGTGGGATGATTTTTCTATCTGTTCAGGAAGAACATTTAATTTAATTCAGGGGGTTGCATATGATAGAATGACCTACCACTACTCTGGCAGCATGGTTACAGAGCCCTTCGCGTTTGGGATACCACGTTGCATTTTCACCAGACCCTCTGACATAGGTGGTCACATCTTTTCTCTAGACTGAGAATAAGATTTAAATGTGAATCTTCTTTTTTCAAAGTTGTCATATTTTTATTTATCATAGTTTTCGTTATTTTAAATCACGATGATGTCAGGTCTTACTAGAAGCTTTCTTTTTTTATGACTCAAAATGATTTGCTTTCTACTGATGGCTCTAACTGGTTAGAAGCAACAGGCTATTTTTGCACTATTGTAGATCCATAACATCATAACCAGATAGAACCCATAGAAACTAAAAAAAAAAAAAAACAATAAAAATAATGCTTGAAAGCTGTCTTTTAAATCGCTGCATGGTACAAGGAAAAAGTAACACTTTTTAGAATAATTTGTAATTTACTTGGCCTTAATGTAGCAATAATTTATACTGACAACCTGCTTCATGTAGGTTTTGATCACTACCTGGGAAAACTACTAAGATACTACCATGGTACATAGGAAAAATGTTTTTATATGTAATGGGCATTGATTAAATATGAGCATCACTACTAAGTTATCTATTTATAACTCTCTAGGTTTTTCTTTCCTACCTCCTTCTAATCACATACCCATATTCTTTTGCAATCTTATACTATCTTTTGGCACTTTAACATTTGAGGTGTTTTTTTTTTTTTTAAGATTTTATTTATTTGAGAGAGAATGAGTGAGAGAGAGCATGAGAGAGGAGAAGGTCAGAGGGAGAAGCCGACTCCCCAGGGAGCTGGGAGCCTGATGTGGGACTCGATCCTGGAAGTCCGGGATCAAAACCTGAGCCCAAGGCAGTCGCTCAACCAACTGAGCCACCCAGGTGCCCCTGACATTTGAGTTTTAAAAGTTAGTTCACCCATCTGTCCATTGTTCTTTCTCCTTTACCTTGACCAAACGCTCATGTTTTAACTAATGTCTCAATAGCTGCAAAGGGAGACACCCTGAATCACAAATCCAATTAGGAGATACATTTCAATGGACATAGAAGCAAATTTGACTCCTTTCACCCACTAAGCTACTAAAATTGTTTATTCATGGGGCACCTGGGTGGCTCACCCACTAAGCATCTGCCTTCTGCTTGGGTCACAATCCCAGAATCCTGGGATCGGTCCCACATCAGGGGCCTGCTTCTCCCTCTCCCAATCCCCCTGCTTGTGTTCCCTCTCTCTCTGTCTCTCTGTCAAAAAAAAAAAATTTATTCATCCATATATTTATTTCATTTTATTTGCTGTGTGCCTCTTGGAGTGTTTTCTCCATTTCTATACTCCTTCATAACATCTAAGGAAACACTTACTTCCCACGGAGCTTTCTATGTTTCCATACCCATTTATGCTTTATGCAAAACAGAGTGTCAATGAATTCTTGACCACTAGTCACCAAACTGGGAAGAGAAAAACGGGGAGAAGAATTAAGTGATCAGAGCGGCCAGATGAGGTGCTATAGAAATAGCTTTCAAAGGAAACAATTTAACTGTAAAAGCTCACAAAGATACAAGTCATTACTTGTTTCAATGTGCACAAAGCTGTTTTATGTATAATCTAAGATACCAGCGATATTCCTCTACAGTGACTGAACAAACCTCTCTTATTCTATTCATAGGTTTTAACCAAAAAAATTTTTTTTGAAGCAAAACCCCTTCTACCTGCAGTTTGGCAGGGAATACGTGCCTTTTTGAAGTATCCCCATTAAATAGAATGATAATAATTAAATTCTTAGAGAAGGAAAATGTACTTTAAATAGATCACGCCATCCCATACTTTTCATTTGTATTTTATAATTGGCATTTTATAGAAAAAGACTCAATTTGAAATGCTGTCACTGCTATTTGGTGGCTTTATTCTCTCTTTATCTGTACTAATAGTGTCCCTTGTTTTAAACACCTCTAAATCAGACTGTCAAGTAATCTTGACAAGTGAAATACCCTCTCTTCCTGTCCTCTAACATGGAAGTCAGTAGGAAGCAGAAATGAAAACTCACGCCTAACACAGAATTATCAGATGCCATTTAAAGTCTCTGCTCCTAAAATTGCACTGTGGTGCAAGGAAACTATGCTCCGGTGACACCAGAAGCCTGAGGTTGGAACCTGAGCTGTGCCAGAGACGAGCTGTGCAGGAGTTTCTCTCTCTGCCGCCTACTTCACCAGTCTGTTGTAAGGACTAAATGAGATCCTGGTTTGGGGCTGTACCCAGGACATCACAGATCCTCATGAAACGTGAGTTTCATTGTCTATGTTTTCAAAAAATTTTCACATACATTGCCTCTTTCGGAACTTACAGGCCCTGTGGAGTAGTGTGGTCCGATATTCTCTCCATTCTTAAGATGAAAGGGAGTCTAATGGAATCATAGCGCTCATACTTTTGATTTTGGTGTAGTATCTGTCCCCCTACATGATGCCTCATTAGATTTACTAATCCACTTAATTGGTGAGTCTCCTAGAGAGCTTTCTAGCAAATGGAGTTCAGGCATAAAGGGCAGTCTAACCATCATGAAAGGATCCAAAGAATAAGAGCTGACTAATGTTCCATTGATTAAAGATAAGCTATGTTTTTTGAGGAATTTAGTTGCACTGTTTGCCTTGAAACTGTCCAGGAAGTTAAGCTCATCTATAAGATCTACAGGAAGAAACTACCGGTTTAAGCACAAGGTATGGAATAACAAGGAAGCCCAGGAGGATGAGCGTCATTTGGAAAGTTAAAGAGAATAAGGCCATAGGAATCCAAAACAATATCCAGAGACCCGTGAGGTGGTCTGTTTCAGGAAAGTTCACTGGAAAATTGGCCGGGCCCTCAAATCACATTCTTGTCTATCACATCTATATCCACAGTCACGTGACATGGTGCCTTGTACCTAATGGGAGTTCCAGACAGAGTGAAAAAATAAGTGAACTCATGAATAAACAAATGTTCTATCCCTAATTATTTGTTTAATACAATCCCAAAGGAGTCAATCAATATTTTGGGATGTTGACATTTTGGGGGGTCTCTATGTGACTTCTCAGTAAGTAGAATAGGAGTAATTCATGAAGCATTAAATTATTTGCAGGAAAGCCTTTTATTTGCACACCTATCTTAATGATCACGAGCTTTTGCTGAACATTAATTTTGATTGTTGACTCTTGATAATCAAGCTGCTACTTAGCAGTGTGCTTGTTGCGCACGATCTTTGTGATGCGCTTTGTCCATAAACAAAGACACATAAACATCAGATTGTTAGCTTCTAATAGGTCTGCAGACGAAATTCAGTTTAGGATATAAGGATAAGAAAATCACAAGAAATCAAAAAGGAGACTATGAAAGAAAATGAGAGGTTATTATCTAGATATACATCAGAAAAGCAAAGACTTTTAATTCATAACCAACTTCCAAAGGACAAAGCAAAAAGGAAACAAAAGAGCAAATTTCCAAAGGATACACATAGTAAAATTGATTTATTTCTACTTAGTTAAAGTTAATCTTTAAATCCATTTTGGTATTATGATGTAGAAATTAATCATACCGAGATACAGTGTTGATAGGAATAAAATTTTTCATGGAAAATATAAAATAACACTTCTTTCATCAGAACATCACCATAAGACTGAAAATACCAAATGATTTATCTTGATAATAATTAGGTTTAGAGCTTTCCTGGAAAGGTTTTAGGGTCCGACAAAGTTGGCTGTTAGGGGAAGCCTGCTATATAATCTGGCATATTGAAGACACTTACAATTTAATCATTTCCTTTTCCTCTTTTGACTCGACCACATCCCATCCTTTTCAAGACTCAGTATCTCCCATACTGTCATGTAACATCGGTTCCACAAGAACTCCTTCCTGCCTTAATTGCAGTCAACTCTGCAATTTCACCTTCTATATCTTGATTAATTAGAAAAGTAGCAAATTTGCTAGGTGATAAATTACTGTGTTTAAAAATTACATGAGTATCCCACAAAGAATGTTGCATAGGATTGTATCCCCCGAAGGTTTTTTAAAAGTAGGTTTCTGTGAACAAGTACATTTGAAAAACTCTATATTCACAATAATACATTATAATGGTACAGAAAGGGGAACAGAACTGGAGCGGATGAAGAGCTGTCAGATCACGATGCAGTTCTACACCACGAGAGGAGAGAAGGAAAGAAGAAATACTGGGTAGGAAAAGACTCAGATCATAGCACAGTTCTGGAAAACTTTGGGATAAGCTGATATGAAGCCCCAAGAGCAAAGACTACTCATTAAAGAAATCCTGTCTTATTCATCAATGACTTGGTTCAAATAGTCTCATCATTCATAATCATTGACTTAAAGCAGCTTGGAAGAAGTGTGCTCTTGGCGTGAAACCCACAGTGTACCCAAAGGTGCAGTGGTTGGAGTTGTCAGTCAGCCGTGCTTCCTAACACTCAAAGAGTGCATCTGTGCTCTGCGATGGGTTTGTTCAATAGGATCAGGGTGCTGATCGGGGTGCCTGGGTGGCTCAGAGGGCTAAGCCTCTGCCTTTGGCTCAGGTCATGATCTCAGGGTTCTGGGATCGAGCCCCGCATCAGGCTCTCTTTTCGGTGTGGAGCCTGCTTCCTCCTCTCTGCCTTCTTGTGATCTCTGCCTGTCAAAGAAATAAATAAAATCTTTAAAAAAAAAAAGAGGTTGATTGTCCAAGTGTCCATCAATAGATGTATGGATAAAGAAGATATGGGGTATCAATACAATGGAATATGACTCAGCCATACAAAAGAATGAAATCTTACCACTTGCAGCATGGATGGACCTAGAAGGCATTAAACCAAGTAAAATATGTCCAACAAGGAAAGACAAACACCATTTGATTTTGCTTATCTGTGGAACCTAAAAAACAAAACAAATAAGCAAACAAACAAAAATAGCCTTTTAAATCCTGAGGGCAAACTGATGGTTGCCAGAGGGGAGGCGTCTAGAGGAAGGAGGAAATAGCTGAAGGGGATTAAAAGCGATAAACTCTCAGTCACAGTCACTACGTCACGGAGTGTAGAAATAGAGTCAGTAATATCGTAGTGACCCTGTACTCCGCGTGTCACTGGACGAGCACTGAATAACATAGAGAATTACTGAATCAATATGTTGTCCACTTGAAACCAGTATAACATTGTATGTAAATTATGCTTCAATTTAAGAAAAAAAAATGTTGGTTTAGCTGAAAGTCAAGCATGGAATCATGAGGCAAACCAGAAATTAGGAGCAGCAGGAAGCAGCTGCTAGTCTTAGGCGCCGACAGAAGCAGTGGTTCTGGGAGAGGTCAGGAGCGACGGCCGACGGCGGGATCTGGACCGTCACAGCTTCTGCCCGCGGAGAGCTGGTACAGCACAGGGACCGCCTGGTGCAAGTTGGCTGATAGCAGAGAGTCAGTCACTCTTAGAGACATCCCTCCCCAAGTGGCATAAACTTAAATGGAAAGTGTTGGTAAGGAACCCTGAGAATGTCGTAGGGTCGGCTCGGTGCAACACGGAGCAGGTCAGAAGTGTCAGCAGTGGGAACCAGCCCGGGATCGACAGCAAATCGTGGGATGAGAAAATCCTGGATTCATGCTGCATTGACAAACGAATTAGTACTTCGATTATCAAAATAATGAAGTGATTACAAGATACTTAGGTCAGAGCATATTGGGAAAAATATAGTGTGTCTTTATGAAAGATACATTCAACATAAAATCATATTTTAAATTGGTAATGAGAAGAAGCAATAGATATTTTTCATATTAGATATTCTTTTTTTTTTGGACTACCTAAGAAGGAAGCTTGGTGATTAATAGGAGTTATAGTCAGAAAAACATGTTGACAGTAGTGTGATTGTTTGACGAGCACAGATCCAATGTGGTTTCACAATTGTTTAACTTAGGCATGAAATTAGCATATATACCAATGAAAACGTTGAAAATAGATCATGATTTAGAATAGCAATTTTTATACATATTGAATAAAAATTGTGTCACAGGTAGGACAATTTTGAAAAATCCAATACCATAAAGTGCTTTACTTTACAATTCGTGCCTCATAATTATGTATTTGATATGTTTTAAAATGATTTATTGCCCCAGGTATCACTGGTTACCTATGTTCAAATAAAGAAAAGCTTCAGGCAAATTGCAAGTAAGGAGGTTTTGTCAAGGACTTGCTTATCACATGGTTACTTCTCCCAGATTAAATGAGTACCACACCCAAAAAGTTTGAAATCTTGCCCCAGTGACCAAATTCCCCTTCCCCTCTGCCTTGATTCTTCGGCTGGGCTCAGAATATCTTCGTAAAAGGTAGAGAAAGCACAGACCTCTGTCCAGAGCTCGCTCACAATTCAGCTCTTAGACCAGCGCCTGCTCCCTCAAAATGGGGGAGGGAGGGAACTAGTGATGTAGGAGGGACAGACGCCCAGCACGCCAGCTTTGTGAGGTCTAAAAATACCGTACTGGAAATGGTGAGGCAGAGGATAAAAGACTTTCCAGGTGTTGGCGCCTTGGGGGTGCTCAGAGCGGCCCCAGTGTTATGCCCACTACCCTTACCACAGAGCCGTAATTGAGTGCCTTCCACAAGATTACAGGTTTGTCTTTTCTGGAAAAGGCAGGGTGTCCTCTCCCTGTGTGTGCACTTGTTCAATTTCACCATTGGATGACCCAGACCTGAGATGATGGGGTGATGTTTTAATATGTCCCTTTGTAAAGGTCCATTGTTAAACACTGGCTTCGAAATAAAATTGGGGGAAAAAGATAATTTGCTGCACTTGTTCAGCTTAAAACAGGCCAGAGTATTTGATGAAGTGAGAACACTACACCCTGATCTCCGGTGATGCGCTATTGAACTCTCAGTCACCCACTTCCGCTTTGATGGCTGAGCCTGAGCGAGGAGAACTTTGATGGAGACAGGGCTGCGGTTCTGAGAGCCGTCGCGTAGTACCACTGGCCAGCTGCTCATAGCCAATGGGCACCGAAATACTGACACACCCGGAAAAGCTGCTTTCTTTCCTTTTTTTTTTTCTTCTTCTTATAAGAACCTTAAAAGTAACAGGAGATAAGGTTAAAGACAATAAAAGTGTTACTGCAAATGTCTCAGCCGTGATTTATAGAAATGGGCCCTGGGAAGACAGCAGCATCGCAGGGAATGAACCCCCGACGGAAGGCCTGGGTCCGGGAACCTGCTCTCCATCTCCTTGGGACATTTACTGAAACCAAGTACAATAAATTTTAAAAGCAAATCATTTAAAGCCTGCGAGGAGGGGAAAAAAAAATAAAGCATTTGATAAGGAAACTTCACTGTCTGTCTGTGACCTTCTGTTGAGTCACTCGGAGACTGCACACCACAGCAGAAAAGACATGATGGACAGTGAAATGGCAAGTGAGTCCCAGAGGACTAGGCCACATAATGTCATGTAGTTTGTAAAGGCGAGGATATTTGTCACCACAGCCTGCACGAAGGACACCCACTGTGCAAACTTTTATTAATGTATTCCATTACTTTGGGGTGTGTGACTCCGTCCCTGACATCCATTATGTAAAACAGCCTGGCATTCGGCACAGCGTTAAGAAGGGTTGCAGTCCACTATGCAAATACTGAATGATTGTGGTGCGCACCTACACATTATCCTTTATCAAGTTTCTCCTACTTTAAGATTATTTAAACTTAACCCTCTCTCCACACCACTATGAAGAATACTGATCTGGCAATATCCAGAAGATACAGCCTCTACTTGCAAGAATATAGGGGTTACCCCTCTCAACTGAGAGCTCCATTATGGGTCTTTTGAAGCAAGCAACAAAAAAAGTGGTGGTAAATTATGGACTGAGGAGTTTATCAGAATGTAGACAACACAGCTATTCCTAATTGTAAGTGATTTTAAGTCCGATCATAATTTTTTAAGAAGATTTATTTATATATCTGAGAGAGAGACATGCGTGCATCGGTGTGCAAGGGGGGGAGAGCAGAGGGAGAGAATCTCATGTAGATGCTCCTCTGCGTGTGGAGCCTCCTGAGGGCTCGATCTCATGACCCTGAGATCATGACCAGAGCTGAAACCGAGAGTCAGATGTTTAACCCACTGAGCCAACAAGGTGCCCTTGAACATAATTTTTCAGAGTAATATTTCATTACTTCTTTGAAAGCGGGCAAATAATTGATGACAAATACCTTCTAATATCATGAAATTGTAAGTGATAAAGAAAATGAAGGCACCGATTTCAAATACATATATTCATGTTAAAAAGAGCATATTGATAACTATACAGAATCATGCAAATACATTACTTTCTTAAAAGTTCTCTAATGTGAAGCTACTAAGCATAGAACACTTTTCAAATATTACATTAGTCTAATTAGAAATTATTTAATATTGACTAGTTTATTTAATTTACTTTTATCTGACCATGTCACAATACATGATTCATAGCGGTTTGTGAACATTACAGAAGTTTGATTTTATATTTAAAATGAATGCAATGGGGAAAAAAAAGATAAGACTAGGAAAATAATAGTAGAGCTAGGAGTAAGATTAGGGCACATAATTTTCAACTAAAAAATGGGTCATAACTCTCCTTCTGAGCTTTCAGGAAGCAACTCCAAGTGGGAAACCCAATCACTTATATGATTCTCAGCATCCATAAAATGAAGATAATTGGGTCAAGAGTTTCTATTTATTTATTTATTTTGAAAAAGAGAGAGATCAGGAGCGGGGAGGGGTAGAAGGCAAGGGAGAGAATCAGAAGCCGGTTCCACTCCCAGCACAGAACCGAGCGTGGGGCTTGATCTCACGACCCTATTATCGTGACCTGAGCCAAAATCAAGAATCAGAGACTTAACCAACAAAGCCATCCAGGTGCCCCAAGAATAATTATTCTTGATTCTAATAGTTGAGAGCAAAGAAATCCTCGTGTTTCTTTATAACAATGCCACTTTGTTTAGTGAACAACTGGTTTCTAATCAGTAAAATTCTTGCCTTTTTCAATTTTATGGGGAATCAATCAGGTAACAGTAAATATATTATACACAGTAAGAATGCAATAAAGGTTAGCATTCTGCATCTTTGGTGGAGAGACCCTATATACTCCTATCATCACCTTTAGAAAATAACTCAACAACTTAAGTCACCTACTTAAATAAAAATCAGCAATGAGTTGCTTAGTAATGCTTCTAATTAGTAAAACCTCTGGATGCAGCCCCGTTGCATAACCTCTCAATGAAGTTCTGTACAGGGTTCTATGAAGTTCTAAGACTATGCAGTCTCTGTACTGTGGATTCTGATGTTCTGATTCAATCCAGAAAGTGTATCTTCGTCTCTTTCTTAAGTACTTACATTAAATTCACAATAGTTCTTTGAAATCTACCTGGAGTGAATGTCCATGGTTGACACGTAAAAACTGAAGTCAGACAAGGTTCTACTGGCTACTCTAAAATTCTGGGAGGGTGGAACTGGGAACACTTCAGATAAAAAAAAAAATTTACTTTAGAGAATGGATGATACAAGGCCCGGGAACATTTGGTAACCGAGTCCCCAAGAGTACATTGTATTTAGAAGTCCTCATTCTGTGACTACACACAGTTTTACCCTCACCAGTTCCCTGACATCATCAACTGGATGTGACTAGGTAGATATAACATAGAATTCTTTCTACTAAAACCACCCAGTGGGAGTATATGAAGACTCCTACATCATTTCACCAATAATCTCATGAAAAATGTTTTTATCTACATAATTTTATAGCATCATTTTCCCAATTTTTGTATAATATAAAATATAGTCTGGTCACAGTAAATATCCATAACCCCCTGATACGCAATCCAGGACCTTCTGAGTTAGTATCTCTAGGAGCTTAACCCCTTTACTTCCAATAAGCCTGGTGATCTTCATGTATGCCAAATTCTGATAATTTTTTCTCTAGAATAGGGTTTTCCCTTGAAAATTTCCTATAAGATTTTAAAATTTAGTTTATGAATTTTTTAGTGTTTATTTTTCCAAAATACTCCAGTGCTTCTTATTCTGGCATTAAAAATTATGTTACGTTGAAAATATAATTACCTTATAATAAATTGCATTTTGGCCATGTTTCAAAGAATATTTAGCAGGTCAACATCCTTCTGTTATTATTGGTCTTGTGTCTCACACAGAGATGCCTAACAAACATCTAATGATCAAGAACTTCAAATGAATTGTGTAACCACTTTCTTCAGTTCTAACATGTGCCAATTTCAGGCAGAAACCTTAGATATTGATATAAAAACCACAGTCTGATAGGACAGATGGCTTGGTTAGCCTAAGAAAACATCCACTGAAAGATATTTAAGCGAAATATGTGAGTTGGAACCAAGGTATCTGCATCTTTTCTTTTCCGATGTCAGAGTGCCATTACTAGAGCAGAGAGCACTAGCCAGGAGATTTAAAAGAAATAAAACTCGAGTATTTTGTGGATAATGCCGTAATTATGCTTGTCTCTGAGATTTATCACAGACTAATTATAGTTGCTCATGTACCTGAACTCTACTAAAAAAATAGACATTTTAAAAATTCAAAACTAAAACTGTTTTCCAAATTGTGCAATAACAGTGCTGATGAGTACGTGAAATCACGCATGTATCTATTAATCAGATGTAGCTCCTATAGATCTTTTTTATGTTCTCTTCAATTTGGGAAACAAAAACTAATCTCAAAGAGTTAGTTAAGGAAAGTTCTCAAATTGTGGAGTCTGATATATGTCCTTTCAGTCACGTTTCTACCACCAACTGACTTTATGATCTTGGACAATTTATTTCACTTCTTTGAAACTTAATGCCCTCGCCAAGAAAATAGCCGCAATAAAGTTGTGAGTGTGAGGACTGAATGAGACCTTGAACACCTTCAAAAATGTTACTTTAACGCTTTAGTCCTTGCTTCCGGTCTAATGATGCCATTAAAAAAATGTGTTCCACAGAATCCATTACACCATCTGTGTTTCTGTCGCTGTTTCTTCAGTGGCTATTCAAGGTAGTGACCATAGCGTCATGGAAAGAATGGGATCCTTGAGTTTGACCTAAGTTTAAAGTTTGGCTCTTCTATTCGATTTGCTTGACTTGGGGCCCATCTCAACTGTTTGGTTTCTTTCTTTTTAAGATTTTATTTATTTATTTTTATTTATTTATTTGACAGACAGAGATCACAAGTAGGCAGAGAGGCAGGCAGAGAGAGAGGAATTGAAGCAGGCTCCCCGCTGAGCAAAGAGCCCGATGTTGGGCCCAATCCCGGGATCTGGAGATTATGACCTGAGCCGAAGGCAGAGGCTTAACCCACTGAGCCACCCAGGTGCCCCTCAACTGGTTTCTAATCAGTAAAATTCTTGACTTTTTCAATTTTATGGGGAATCAATCAGGTAACAGTAAATATATTACACACAGTAAGGATGCAATAAAGGTTAGCATTCTGCATCTGTGGTGGAGAGACCCTATATACTCCTATCATCACCTTTAGAAAAGAAGTCAACAACTGGCATTAGAGAATTCAGTTGAAACTGTTACTGAAACCTTCAAATTTATAAAGTTCATTTGACATAATATTGAAGGAAAATTCTCTCATAAGACATTGTTGTCCATTGGATAAACTTTATGAACTTGCGAGCATTATTAGATCTTTAAAGGATGAAAGGAATACCCAAAGTAATTAGCAATTATTATTTCACAACAAATCATAGTTGACTGCTTACTAAAGTATTGCACTGGGATTCAGTAGACCTGAATTCTATTCCCACTTCTGCTATTCTCTAGTTTTGTGACATTGGAAAGTCACTTCACCTTTCTGTGTCAGAGAAAACTTATAATTAACTTTCATTGTGTTTAAGTCTTCTGCAGCAGCTGGATAACTAGAATTATATCTGCTATTGAAATGTAAAATCCTAAATATTTTCTGTAAATTATGTATTTTGGATGTTTTAGGGACTATAATTTTGATGATGAAAAGGTGAGCCTATACATATTTTTAAATAATCACATATTTAATTTTATATTGTATAACCAAACATGACAATTAAAATAAGCTCTATTTTAAAATATTATATGTTGAAACTTTTTGATAAATCAGCAAGGAGGTGACTATCAAACCCCATAGAAAAATGGTCAGAGCAATGGAATAGTCAATATAAAAGAGAACAAGAACATAAAAAATATTCAAACTCATTATAAACAGAATATTCACATTAAGTCAACAGTGAATTTCAATATTCACCAACCAGATTAATAAAGAGCTTAGTGGGATATATTATGGGACAAATTACACAATAAATATCAAAAGTCTTCTAAATATCCATAGTTTTATACTATGTGTTTCCATTTTTAGAACTTTAAATTAAATATAGACTCAGACACACACAAAATTCTGCATAAGAATATTCATAGCACTATTATAAGATGAAAAAGGTTAAACAAATAAATGTCCAAGAAAAGGGCAATGTTTAAATAAAACATGGTTTATCTTATCAACAAAAATATTATGCCATCATTAGAATTGAGATTTTCAAATAGTTTCAGAATTAATAAAAATAATGACTGGGTACTCCCAAAGAAGATATGTTGGAGTCCTAACCCGCACTGCCTCAGAATGTGACATTATTATAAGACAGTGTTTTTCCAGAGAGAATCAAATTAAAATGATTTCATAAAGGCAGGCCCTAATCCAGTATCTCTGCTGTCCTTATAAAACAAGACATTTGGGCACTGAGAGACACACTCAGTGAGACTCCCTGGTGGACATACAGGCAAAGAACGGGCTTAGGCATCCGCAAGCCAAATAACGCTAAACATTGCCAAAAAACCACCAAAACCCAGGGGGGATGCATAAAGCAGACTCTCCCTCCCAGTCCTCACAGTGCTCAAAGGGCAGCAACCGTGCCAGCACTCGCTCTCAAACTTCCAGCCTTCAGACACTGAGACAAAAAATTCATCTTTGAGCCACTGGTTTGTGGCACTTTGTTATAACAGCTTTAGTAAAATCATGTGACTACTATGTAACATGTAGTGGAAAATCAATTGAGAAAAAATACATATATATATATGAAAATAAACGTCCAGAAAAAATATATAAATTTTGAAAAACTGTACACAAATGACAGCAAAGGAACCCTTAAAATTGTGTAATTACCTCTTAATAGCAAGATTGTAACTATTTTTCATTTGCTTGCTTTTAGTTTAATTCCGGTGTCGTTAACATGCAGAGTCGTATTAATTTCAGTCGTACAATATAGTGACCCAACACGTCCATACAGAACTCAGCGCTCCTCGGGGTAAGTGTGTGCTTGGTCCGTCTCCTGTTTCATCCTTCCCCGATACCCCTCCCCTCTGGTTCTTTCTCTATAGCTAAGAATCTGGGTTGGTTTGTTTGTTTTCTTCAGTTTGTCTCTCTTTTTCCCCTTTGTTCATTTGTTTTGTTTCTTAAATTCCACATACGAGTGAACTCATGTGGTATTTTTCATTTTCTGACCGGCTCTTTTGCTTTGCTATTCATTCAGGTTGTGGCAAATGGTAAGATTTCATTCTTTTTTACGGCTCAACAATATTTTAGTATATATTACATATCTTTGAAAATCTCACGTCTTTTTTTATCTTTTCATCTGTTGATGAACACTGGGGCTGCTTCCATATTTGGCTACTGTAACTAATGCTGTAATAAACATAGGGGTGTATATATCCTTTCCAGTGAGAGTTTTCATGTTGTTTGGTTAAATACCCAGCAGTCCAATCACCAGATCGTATGAGAGCTCTACTCTTAACTATCTGAGGAACCTCCATACTGTTTTCTTCCATAGCTGCACCAGTTTGCACGCCCACCAACAGTGCAAGAGAGTTCTTTGTTCTCCACATCCTCACCAATGCTTATCGTTTCTTGTGGTTTTGATTTTATCCATTCTGACTAGTGTGAGATGATGTCTCATTGTGGTTTTGATTTGCATTTCCCTGATGAAGTCTTGCACGTAGCTTAATAATATTCCTCATTCAGAACCCTGATCTATTTTCCTAAGTACCATTTTGTGAAAGCTATTAAGCACCTTCTTTCCCTTGTCTTATGTTCCAAACTTTAATATTTACCTTCTAGACAAAACTTATGTTATTATAGCATAAATATTTTCTACAATTAGCTAGGTGTTCTGGCTTCCAGGAATATAACCTCTATATTTCCTAAATTAAATCTTCCTTTAATCTTCCTTTAAAAAATGAAGTTTTTGACAAGCATCAAAATGAACGCTATTATTTACAAATTATAACATCCTATAGTTGCTATATTTTCACAATTTCTTAATGTTAAGGATTTTATTTACCTTGCCTCTTTTTTATATTTCAATTCTTAGTGTTTAATTCTCCTACTCGGTTGAGAATAAGGATTGTGCAGTAGAAAGCCACACAGGAAATCCCAAACTCTTCAAATAGGAATAAAATACTATCACATAGGCTAATTGAAAAATTAAAATAAAATCTCAGAATAGAGAAATGAATAACCTGTTGGTATATAGGAGGTATGTAGTAAAATAAAATTTTTAACATCTTACATCATATATCCATATGAGCTCCTTGTCTGCCTGATCTTTTCTCCTTAAATCTAAATTCTTTCAAGATATAATTTCCTAATTATTGAGGCACATTAATAATCATACACATTATAAGATTTTAAGCTCAGGTTATAAAATATTTAAACACAATTACCAGTCATGTTTAATTTTATTCTGAAGATTTCTCTTTGAAATCAACAACTTATATTTGTTGATTTATTTTTTAATAACTATAGCATCTGCTTTCTAGGATTATGTGATTTACTGAATAAGCCAGTCATTGGCAAAAATGTGAAAATTTGAGGTAGTGTATTTGCCAGTAAACATCTTTATACGAACCTATTTTGCCGATTCAAGTGCCCTCACATAATCCCAGATTGCCTCACTGGTATGAACCACCAACCACAGCACCTCAAGTTCATATGTCTGTCAAAAAGCCCTCTTGGCTTGTTAGTTTGGGGTCCTGATTTCATCTCTGCGACTAAGGGATGATAAAGATGTTTTAAGAATAATGGTATTACTGACAGTCCCAGGAGCTAAAAAAACTACTGTCCTTCAAGTCAAACATTGTAGGTAATAGGTGCTATACAGATAGGTCTTTAAAAGGGTGCCCTCAATTAATCAAGTGAAAAGGAAGTTTAAGAAGTGTTTGTACCGGGCATCTGGGTGGCTCAGTTGGTTAAGCAACTGTCTTCAGCTCAGGTCATGATCCCGGGATTCCAGGAGTCCTGCATCAGGTTCCCTGCTCAGTGGGGAGTCTGCTTCTCCCTCTAACCTCCAACGTCTCATGCTGTCTCTCTCTCTCCCACTCTCTCTCTCTCAAATCAATAAATAAATCTTTAAAAAAAGTGTTTGTACTCTATGATCCTATTTCTGCTCAAAGATCCAATGATATATTTATCTATAAAGAGATCTCTTTAATGGATAGACATCAGGTCTGTCACATATTTGTCAAATAAACATCATTCATAAGCAAATCTTACCGAGACAGACTTGTTTATCAGTAAAATGGAGCAGGATAGGAGCAGAGAGTATAATGGATTTAATACAAAGTGGGTTTCACGTGGAGATACTCGTATTTCACCAATAACCACAAGGAACATTGAAAATACAAAGTACTGGGCAAATGATAAGAATGTGTATCAGACATTGGTCACTGACAGAAGCAGAATAACATGTTTGATGGATGAAAGACGTGATATAACATGACCAACACTTGATCTCTACAAACATCTCATCTCCATGTGGGAATGGTAGAGAACGAGAAACAGGCCCGGAGCCTCCATCCAAGGCCCCCCAGGCCCCAGCTGGTCCCCGCTGCCTTGCACCCTCTGTGGCCCTCACCTTTACAACACCAGCACAGTGTGCGCTACTTTGGTTTCTAGTTTCACTAAAATACTGTTCTATTCTATTTTCTCCAAAGATGAATTCATAACAGCATTCAAATATGCATGACGTTTTTGGCAGAGTGACACCAGAAAACATGGGCTGAACGAACAAAATAAAACCTTTATTCTTTCCCGACAATTGCTGTGCTAGATCACGCATAAGAATATCTTGCTTTTAAAATAAAGATTTTGTCATTATTGATACTGAAATGACAGTCTTCTCTGTCTCACCTGGAAAGTATTTACATAATTAATTATATTTAATTATAGAAAATGGTGCATTTTTGTTCTCATTTGTTTTTTTTTTTATATTATTTTTGGAAGCTAGGGTGGGAAAACTCTTGGATTTGTATTGCAACAAAACATAGATGTATTCAGGTTTCCTTGTTACATTCTTACAACATCGAAACAGAACTGCTCCACACACAGGTGACCAATGGGCCACATGCACTCTCAATTTATAATCAGTTCAGCCATTATTACCAATAGACATCATTTTAAAATGAGCCTGATGCTGAACTGTGCACCCTAAGTCATTCTCCTAAAAATAGAGAAGATGTCTTTAAACTTTATAACCCTCTCTGTAGATTTCCCAGAAATACAGAAACAGGCAGAAATACTAGCAGTCCCTTGATCACCTATGTGAGGTCAGCACTTTTTTCCTACACAAAGTTGGCGAAAGGATTATTATTTCAATAAACCTGTGTGATAGGTATTTATTCCCATTGGAAGAAATAAGCTTTCTACTATACCATCCTGATCCCCAACGGAGTATCTAAATGATGCTAAGAAAGGAAATGTTAAAAAAAAAAAAAAACGGAGAGAAGGTAGGTTTCTGGACAAATAAATATCTGTTATAGGCTACTGCATGAATACACCAATCTCATATTTTAAAATTATATGTGAAAGATCGTCATTTAAGTGCATCTTAGGGCATCCACCATTAAACTGAAATGCATGAATTCTGAAAGGACTGAATAAGGTTTGTGAACTCCTTGAAATCCAAAGCAGAATTCTGTGTGTATGTACATTTCTTATGCAGAAATCTCTACCCACGCCCCCATTCTCCATCCTCCACGCCACCCCTGTACAGGGTTGTTCTCTTTGGCAAACAAACGTACTCTAATAACTGCCTCTTAACACAAAATTCCCTCCTACATCTCCCACCCGTTTTCAGCTTCTCTTCACAATCGGATTCCTGGAACACATTTTACGTACACAGCGTGGGCTTCTTCAACTTCCATTTTCTCTTTCTCTCATGGACTTTTTCTTCTCCATGACACTACAGACATGTGCTCTGGGGAAAAGCAACAATAGCCTTTGTTCTGCCATGCCCATTGTCAACTTTGAGCCAGTCATTGGAAGCGGATCGCATCTCCTGAGGTCCTTTCTCTCCTTGTCTTCAGTAATGTTAGACACCGGCACTATCTTTCAACTTCTCTGGCCATTTCTTTGCATTCTTCTTTGTCTTGCGTTTCACTTCCTAACTGCTAAGTGTGGGAGTTTCTCAGCCTTCATCAGGACCGAGGGGAGCTCATTCATTATCAGGCTTTTACAAACCAGCTTTATGCTAATAATTCTTAAATCTATATAGAACTCAGACATCTCTTCTGTGTTCCAGACGTGCATATATAACTGTATATTTTTAGTCCACTTGGCACATAGTACAGTGGAACCAGCCTTCTTTTTGTCCCTTTAACATTCTAAGGCTTTTTTCCCCCCTATATATAGAATGTTCTTACCCTCACTCTTTGCATGTTTTTTTTCCTTGTTATCCAGCTATGAACTTAAATGTCATATCCTCAAAGATCTTTAATTTCAGTCTAAATTAGAACTCAGTCTATTACTTTTTCCCATAGCAACCTATCCTTTTCCTTAATTGTTCTTTATTTTCCTATGTGTTTTTAAAGATTTTTTATTTATTTATTTTACAGAGAGAAATCACAAGCAGATGGAGAGGCAGGCAGAGAGAGAGAGAGAGGGAAGCAGGCTCCATACTGAGCAGAGAGCCCGATGTGGGACTCGATCCCAGGACCCTGAGATCATGACCTGAGCCGAAGGCAGTGGCTTAACCCACTGAGCCACCCAGGCGCCCTTCCTACGTGTTTTTAAATGTCCAGTATATAACTGCCCATCCACTCACCTTACTTGACGGTGGTAATACCATCCACTTTATTTCCCGTTCTTACGTGTAACAGAAAATGGCACATAGTGAATGTTCAGTGTGGATTACTTATAGCAACCCAAATAGTTGTTTAATGAGAACATTCTTTCTTTTTTTTTTTTTTAGGTAGACTCCAAGCCCAGTGCGCAGATTAAACTCATGACCTTAAAGTCAAGACCTGAGCTGAGATCAAGAACCACACACATAACAGCTCAACCACCCAAGCACCCTCAGTACGGATTACTTATATATGTGGATGAATACATGTATATATTCATTCAAGAAATCCTGATGCAAACCTACTATGTGTCAAGCAGTGCCTTAAGTACTGAGAACTTGCAGTTAAAAAAATAATAAATCAACAAAATCCCTGTTCTTAAGGTACTTGGAGTCTATCAAGAATAAAGACAATAAACCAACAAATCTATATTTTTTTCAAATGAAATAAGAACTATGAGGAAAAATAAATCAAATAAGAAGGGTAAAAACTGACCAGGATTGGATAAGAAGGTGCCATTTTTATAGGGCGACTGAACACTTCTCTGGTTAGATCATATGCGGGGGTGACATAAAACAAAGGAAGGAGAAATACACTCATATATTTGGAGAAAGGCGTTCCAGAATGAAATAACAAAAAGTGAAAGACCCTGAGAGATAAGGGTTCACAGCTTTTAAGGAGACCACTGTGGCTGGCGCTGTATCAGTGAGGAAGTGCCGAGGGGCTCAGCGAGAGATAACAGGAGTGGCCAGAGGTCGAGTGATTTGTAGATCATAGAAAAACTAGATTTTACCTGGGGTCGAGTAAACCATTTAATGGAAAGCCATTAAAAGCAATGCATGGATGAATACATGATTATAAAATATTGATCTAAAAGCCAAATTTTGGATAATGTTCCCCAGGGAAGAGAGAAAAAAATCAAGCTTATTTCTGACTCTTTAATTCTATTACCTTTTAATATAAATCTGGGTAAGTCACACCATTTAGATTTCTTTCCATATATAGAACTAAAGATCAATTTGGATCATCCCAGATCTTAGGGATGTTATATTTCTGATAAGAAAAAAAACAATGTGGTAGCTAAAAATAGCAGCATTGGAACAAGTCTGATTTTGAGGCTTGAATCCTTGATCTGACTAAAAGAATTCAAATCCAGAGATTTTTAAAGGCATCAGGAAAAGTTTTTAAAAGACACTCAGTTTTTTTCTACACCCAGATAGTGGTTTACTGCACAACCATGCGTTTAAAAGAAGAGAGTTTTTGTCTTGCTATATTGAATGAAGAACAAAATAAGTACATATGTGTGTGTTTGTAAGAAGTATGTGTGTTTGTGTCTGTATAAATCATGTGATGCGTGTGTGGGTGTATCTATGTATGTATCCAGGACACTTCTCTAGCTTCGGTTGCTAATAAATGCCTGGTTATTGGCTTGCGACATCATAGCCAGTAAGAAGCCTAGAGCCCGCAGGAAACGAGGAAGCTGCTAGAGACACCGACCAACGAATTCATTGTCTGTCTTTGGACGGTCCGCTGTCTTCTTTTCATAGTCGGCTTTTTCATGGGGCCCACATATCACATCATTTGCTCTTCTAACTCAGCCTCGGTGAATTAGCCAGAAGAAAAGAAAGAGTTTGCAAAAGGGAAACCTTTAGGACTAGTCTTGGAAAACATTTTTAAGAGAGAGCTGTCCTTGCCTGATTTCTTTCTTTCTTTCTTTTTTTTTTTTTTGATTCTCTTCAGCTTGAAAATGTTCTGGACGACTCAGACTTTGGCAACTTAATTTTGAAGTTTCATTCTTAATTTCTTGAAATAAAAATGATATTTTTATTATTCAATACTTGGAATAAATACATGCTAAAATTTAACATATTACAACGTATTTTCCAAAAAAATAATACCCATTTTATATACCTATAAAGCTAAGCAAATGCGTGACAGGTCATAAGGCTTAATTATGTTATTTATTAAGAATTTGTGGGAGATTACCATAAAGATATTCTTGAAGATATTTGCCCTTATATTGCACAGTGTTTTCTCTATGAGGAAGTTCTCATGTCAGTGACTATCTGGTCTCAGTACTTTTTCTAAAGAATTTGTTTTTAGAAACTAATTCTGATAACTGATATATTTTTCTCTTGCTTATTGGTTGTGTGTCTAATCTCTAGCCAAGAATTTAGGACATGATAATGTTTATCTTACATTGTGCTCCTCTTTTTCATCTGCTTAATTTGAAAATATTCTAATTTTATCTTGCTGTACATACAAATCATTACACCAGCTTTAGAATAAATTGGGTTCAAAATGAATGTAAGTGAGTAATTTAAATTTGTTTAGGATGTTTTAGCAAAATAACAAAATTAAATAAAATACGTAAGAGTGGGAAGTAAACAGATAAAAATGCTCTCTGTAATCAGTGGATTTTGAAATAGATTTTGATGTGTTTGAGGGCCCCACAATGGTAAGATAAGGAAAACCCCTTCAAAAAAAAAAAAAAATTCCGGGAGTAAAAATGGGTATAAGCAAATCGTGGTCAGAAGACAACAAGCAGGTTGATGGGGTTCAAAGAACATAGTATTCAAAATCAGCAGAGAGCATCCAGAGCAGAGTAAATGACACGGCACACAAACCAAAAATGGTAACTAGGAGTTAGTTAAAGGCAGAAAATAGCATGTTCCCCAAGGGCAAAGGCAAGTTCAGAGATAATGAGCTCAGTGAAGCTTGAATGAGAAGGTCGGGGTCTGCTGTCACTGGGCCAGTGTGAAACCAGGATGGAGTCCGCTCAGAAAGAAGGTTGCACATCCAAGGACTGGAATCGGTGTCCAAAGAGGACCCAGGGCATGAATAAATACGGAGGCAGTGATACATCAGGGGAACGTCCAGTAAATGAAATTAGACATTGAAATTTGAGTAATAAGTATAATTCAGAACACAACAGCAAGTATGAATAAAACCTCAACATCTGATAGAAATGTGTATAAACATAGGACAGTATAAATGAGACGGCTTTCTAGTCTAGGCCCTCTAGGACTTGACACGTAATATTCTGTGCTGTGCCTCTGGGCAGGTTTTTCCAGGTGTCTTAGGCCCTTGTATAGGGGTTGGGAGGACATGCAGAGCTCCAGAGTAGGACAGAGACCAGATTAGCATTCAGCAATGAGGCCACAACCTAGAAATGGCTTTCCTTTTTATTAATAAGCACAGATAATTATGTCAATATTTTCTCCTCCTTCTTACCCATTGCAGTCTGCAATAGCCGGCTGCATTGTCTGTATAAAGCACGCAGCCTCTTCTTCCTTTTCATGGCTCCTAAATGTCCCCGGATTAATCTTCCTAGAGTGCCCTTTCTTTCACAGTCTTTCCTATTTTAAAGAATGTGTGGGGGGGAGCAGTCGCCCTGCTGCACAGAGAGCCCGATGTGGGGCTCGATCCCAGGACCCTGAGATCATGACCTGAGCCGAAGGCAGAGGCTTAACCCACTGAGCCACCCAGGCACCCCAGTATTTTATTTTCTATGATGTAAAAAGCCCTTGACTGTTTTGGCCTCATTCAAAGACTCCCCCCCGGGGGGTGACGAGGAAGACCCTCCAGCACCGTTTCCCAGGAGAGAGATGCGTGGGTGTTCAGCAAACACACTCGTTCCCCTTCAGTGACCTGTGGATTCGTGATCTCTGTCACCACTTTTAGTTTGTAATTAAATGAATTTGATCATGATTTAAAACATATTTTATCTTTGAATGTTTCTTTTTTCCTGTCATAGTTTTATCTATTGAAGGGCAAGTTCTCAGTTTGGTCTAGACTCAGTAAAGTTCAGTAAATATTTGGTGAACTAAACCTAGTCAGTTGACCAGAAAGATTAATTAATTTGCAAATGTTCTGTTTTCTACTCTATGCTTCATATAATTTTTCTCTAAATGCAATTATTGACTTTTTCTCCTAGCAATTTCTCTAAAATTGTAAAACCTTTCTGCTGTTGATTTCTATCTCAATTTCGTTTCTTGCCAACCTCTTCCACTTGGACAAACCTTTTCATGCTATTTTGTAAAATTAAGGAGTGAGAAAGGTTTTGATCTGAAGTCAGGTTTCCCATTTCAAAATGACAAGGAAGAGAATCATACCGCGACGTCGTCTTGGGGGGCAGGAGGGAGCAGACTTTTCTCCCAAGACACACCCAGAAGTCTCTGCTCTGCTCTGGTCCTTCCATCACGGAATGGTGCCAGGGAGCTCCAGTGGTGACACCGCTGTACGGTTCCCCGGCTTGGGTTGCTCAAGTCTGTCAGCATCCAGGCGCTCCCAGGGAAAGTAAAACCAAGGAATTGAAGAGGATTGTGTCAAGATCATTTGACAACTCTCTCGGTGTTAATATTACAGTCGCCATCAATGTTAGCATCAAACTGACCTACCTCTCTCTCCTGGCTCTTTCCCTGGCAAATGGTAAATGTCAAACTCTCCAGGTGACGCGTGGAAAAGAGAAATGTAAGAGCAACGGTAACTAGATGCCGCAGCAGAGGGAAGCCGCATGTTCTTTTCCTTTTATTGCTAAGCCAGAGAGAAATCTCAGTAATGCACTGCTGGGTTTTGTTTTTTTTAAACCTCTTGTTTGTAACAAAAATGATAATCCTGTGAAAACTGTAGCAAGGCTTGGTCTCCAATGAACTTAATACATTGAAAAAAATGTAGTTTTTTATATCGTTGCACACAATCAAAAGACCCAGTAGATGTTCAGTGATACGAGACTCTATAGATCATTCTAGCCCTGACTACCAAAATACATAGCTACTTTATTAGCTTGGTTTTTTCCCAGAAAGTCTATACGGCATATAGCCTTCCACATAAATTCAGTGCAATGGAAGACAAAGTCAGCAACCACGAGACCGGAATTTATTTTCAAAAGGAAGACACACACCCACACACATTCACACATAGACACACACAAGGTAAATTATTTTTGCTTGGAAGGAATTTTAATGTGATCTGCTTTTTTTTTTTTTTTTCCCAGATAAATACACACTCTGGCCACCCATCCATATGGGGTGTGTGTGTGTGTGTGTGTGTGTGTGTGTATCTCACCAAGATCATGGTAAACTTGAATTTGAGCTGCTGTAACCATAAGTTTGTACCCAGTTACCAGGTGTCCCCTATCCTCACAGACGGCCTCTGTCCAGTTCGTTCAAATCACTGTGCAAATATCAACCCCTTCGCTGTTTCATTTTCCAACATTATCACACTCACCACTTCAGGATTTTTGGTTTTAGTTTTCTCAAAAATTACTTAAATGGGAAATGAGAAGACGTTTACATGATACACATTTACTATTTCCTCCTCAGACTCTTGGTTCTCTTTGTTCGATTTTGCTGGGAAGCTTAGTTCCTTTTCTCTCTGGCCCTTCCTCTGGATGGTGGGGGTCTCCATCAAAGCAAAACTCTCCCTAAAAACCCCTAAGCATTAAATCAATACTTTGGCAGAGAAACTCCTTTCTACCCCAAAGTGGTCCGATAAGCCAATATGACTCCCAGGTCACAAACTAAAGTGTGCAAACAAAACATGCCTCTTTGTGCCTTATACACCACTGTCATTTCACCTTTCTGTCCTAGTCTCCTAGCAGGCAAAAATAGACATCTCCGTCATCCCCCAAATTTTCCTTTTTTTCTAGATTGTCCCACAAGGTAAGGTCTTACACCACCTTAGTGAGGCAGGTCTACACGTCACTGAGAAGTTGCTTAAACCTGTCTTAGTAACTGTTCAGGTTTAGTGATGTTCTGCTACGAGTGAAAGCCATCCGTGACTGGCAGTGTAAGTCTGTCTGCCCAGATGGACCAGGTAGCTGCTCCTGTCAGGTAGTTAACACACAACCTTGGTGCTTCTAGCAGAAAGCTGACCGCAAGGTGTGTTACTCAGGGACACCCAGGTCTCTCCACACTGCTCGTTCAGTGCAGGAGTGTCGGTTTCTGTCTAGGAACGAAGACTGAGTCGCCCACTGACCCTCCTGCTACTTCATAGACTCAGTTTCTACTGAGGATTCCTCTTTTTCCATTCAGGCAAATGTAAGTTCTCTTGAGAATTTAAATTTTAAGATTAAAGCCAGAGAAAGTTCCAGACACATAAGTGAGGGAGGAAAGTGATACATGAACCTATCTAAAAGGGAAAGGACGCAAGGATGAGGAATTAAAAATACAAATTAATGGGGTGCATGGGTGGCTCAGTCAGGTGAGCATCCACCTGGTTTCACCTTGGGTCGTGATCGTGGGGTTGTGAGATGAGCCCTATCAGGCTCTGCACCCGGCAGGGAGTCCGAGATTCTCTCTTCCCCTCTCCTCCTGTGCCTCCCACTCTGCACTCTCTTGCCCTCTCAAATAAGTAGGCAAATCCTCTAAAAAACACAATATCTCAAAAGAGAATCTATCCAGAAAAAAATATATTATTAATAAAGGTGGCGCTCGCTCTCTCTCTCTCTCCACACACACAAAGAAATTCTGATACTCTGTGCTATAAGAGTGTTGTCTTCTCCATATCTCTATGAATTCACTCTAATTATCCACTACTATCTTTTAGCAATACTAATGAGTTGTAACTGCAATATAGCATTTTAAAATTTCAGTCTTACAGATACATCTCATAAACAATAAGCTCTTGGAGAGTAATAAACATATTATTTAATTGTTAAATTACAAACATTAGTTTTAGGTCTTCCATAAAATAATTTAATAATAATGTGGATTTAATACTTTGTTGATTAGACAGATGATATTTGAACTAAATTTAGAATTTTAGCACACAGATACAGACATGCATACACATTTGCACACACAATTATTGGAAGTCTATAAAGTGCTTATGATATAGCAGGTTCATGTTTTTCCTTCTCTATTCACTACCTTGAACTCAGCATGAAATGTGCATAACTATTACCAAACGAATGGTAGCAACTGTTCAAAGCTTAATTGGCCCAGTGGTTAGGCTGTTCTAGAGACTGTTAAATATGCACTAACAATTAGTTGCACCATTTGTCAAAAATTTGCTATTTAAGTGCAGTTTCATCCTTAGTCTTTGAAAAGGTCAGATAGACAAAGTCATATTAAACATGAAACATGTGCAAAGGCATAATTATGTAATCACAGAGTTCACCATCTTATGTAATTGATTTAAACAGTAATATGAACAAGACATCTTTCAGAATTATCATCTGATCATCCATTTTTCAATTATAGATATAACTTGAACTGAAAATCTTTTTAATTTGGTTTATATGTTTGCATCATCAGCCAATTGAAATAAAACTTAAAATTTATGAGACAAAAACATATATTTGCACAAAAATTTTACACAAATGTCCAGAGAACCATTACCTGTAGCAACCAAAATCAGGGAATATCAGGAAAATCAGATGTTTCTCAACCGATGGAAGGTTAAGCAAGTTGTGGTACATCCACGCCAGGAAATACTACTCAGCAATAAAAAAGGAACAAACTACTGATACATGTGTAACAACTTAGACAGGTCTTCAGAGAACTATGGTGAGTGAAAAAAAGTCAGTCCCAGGTGGTAAAGTATTGAATGATTTCATTTTGAAATGACAAAATTTAGAAATGGAGAATAGATTGGAGATTGCAGGGAGTTACAGATGGTATAGGTTGAGGATTGTGGAAAAACTTGTAAAATTCCAACACTTGGATCTTTGCAGTGATGAAACTCTTTAGTATCTGGACTATAATAGTAGATGCGTGAACCTACTCACGTGATAAAATTGCATCACATGAACACATAAGCACATACACATATACAAATGTAGTCAGTAAGATTGGTAGATTGCATCAGTGTAAACATCCTGGTGGAAATACTGTAAGATAATTTTACAAAATATTACCGTTGGGAGAAATAGGTCAAAGAATAGATAGGATCTCTTTGTATTATTTCCTGTCTCTGCATCTGAATCCATAGCTGTCTCAATAAAAGCTCAATGAAAGTATAATTCTTAAAAATTAGCCACTTATTTTAAAAGTAAAACGCAATAGGAAATGACAATTGTAAAAACTATTAATTTTATGCACAAAACTATTAGTTTACAGAAATAGAAAATAGAGAAATAGACTGACAACACAATTATTAAGAGTGTGTGTGTGTAAGCTAAATTTAAGAAAATGCTTTTGTAGGGCATCTGGTTAGTTCAGTTGGGAGAGTATACAACTCTTGATCTCAGGTTTGAGCCCTCTATTGTGTGTAGAGGTTACTAAAACAACAACAAGCAAAGGCTTTTCAACAATTATTTGTCAAAGAATTCAACGATGAACAAGGAAAACCTAGAAATTAAGAAATGCGAATTTTTGCAAAATTATTTGTTTTACAGTTTTACCATAATAATAAATGGATCTATAAGAACTAATTAGATTTGGTTATTTAATTAAATTATTCCATCAGTTAAGAGAAGAAAAAAGAAAAAGGAATGTCAGAATTGTGTATGACAGCACCCATAATCAACCTTTTACAGTCTAGATGTAATAAAGACTACAAAGCATATGGGGAAAAACAATAAAATGTTTGAGGAAAATAGGCTGTCCCCATAATATCATGTTTTGCAAATGAGATCTCTTGAAACTAAACTGTGCTTAATAAAAAAATATTCTTTAAACTGTCCACACACACACAGACATATACCCGTATCATTTGAAAGTGCCCAGAAATTCATGCTTCTACTCTCTAACATGAGCATATCATGTGTAAGCCACTATATGTGGCAGTGTTTCTCAACCTGAAATGTGCATACAAATCACATAAAAAATTTGTCAAAATGCAGATTCTGTTTCCCTAGGTCCAGGGTGGGCCAGGGATTAGGCATTTCTTTCTTTCTTTTCTTTTTTGTTTAAAGATTTATGTGTTTATTTGAGAGGGTAGGGTGGGGTGGAGTCAGGACAGAGGGAGTGGGAGAGGGAATCTTAAGCAGATTCAGCACTGAGGGTGAAGCACTCAGGGCTTGATCTCAGGACCCTGAGATGAGGACCTGAGCTGAAACCAAGAGATGAATGCTTAACCTACCGCACCACCCAGGCACCCCTTGCCTCTAGGCATTTCTAACAAGCTTTTTGGGAATGCCAGATATGTCTGTCTGGGTATTCACTTTGAGTAGCAATGTTGTAGGAGATGTAAGTTCTAAGCAGATTTTTTCCCCTTAAGTATTTTATAGATGTATGAGGAGAGATAAGACATAAAAACATAAAATAATGTTCTGAAAGGACCAAATGTCTCAGTAATTTAATCTATGTTGAAAGTTATTGGTGGTTGCAGCATTAGTGGGGAGTAAAGTTGATTTTGGTTTCTGGTTCTATTGCCCCAGATTTCCTTTATGGATACTGGTCTTTTGTGTTGCTTCACTAGGGTTTATGCCAATTAAAGCCAAAGGAAATAAGCTTAGTTAACATGATTACAGATTAATGAATTTTGTGACTTTTTAAGAAGAGGACAGAGAAAGAGGAACCCCAAGAAAGTGAATTTCAATTATGCCAACCATTGAAAAGCTTAGGAAAATATGGGGACGGTGTCCAAGAAAGGAGAGTCTGAGAGACAAACTAATTCAGGGAAGCAAGATTTTGTTTTAAGACAACAGTGGCAGAAAAGGCTATACTAATAAATAAGAGAAACAAAAAATATAAAAAGAAATCAACTTGGCTAAATTGAAAGTTGATACAGTTAAACCTGAAAATTAAATAAGGAAGTAGGTCAGGTTACTAGGAATAAATACAAGAAACACCTATTACTCTGATAAAAGGACAAGAACAGACAAAATAAATTTAAATTGCAAAAAAGAAGAAGAAGAAAACAAACTCAGAGGAAAGAAGGCTAATAATAGAACTGAAGAAAAGTAAAAGACAGAAAATGCCAACTACAGAAAAAATAAAGCAACTATCTTTTTATAGACAAAATCTGAGATTTTAAAAAAATTGAAAGATGTAGGACTTAGGTCTCAGCATACTTTTGGAATAGTGACATCCTTTGTGAATACATTATACATGTATTGATTTTCTAATAAATTATTTGTTTTTCAGTGTCAAATTGTTCTAAAATATACAAAACAGTTTGTGGGTAGAAGGATTCCAGGCCAAAATTCAAAAAAAAAAAAAAGTTACATTGAAGAATAATTTTGGATTACATAAAATGAGTTTGGAACTTTCACCAAAAATAACAGCTGGGAAGAAATTCCCAAATCTAAAATGTAGAAAAACAGAAATATATGTGCTTGCAAGAAATGTATGATGACATATTCATGGGATTAGAAAATACATAAATAAAAGAAAAACAAAACAGTCCCACATAATCTTGGTAAAATAACCCCACCTTGGGAAGCACAACGTGTGGCTAATAGTAACTAACAGATTAACAGGTACATGCTTACATACATAAAGAAAACATAGAAAATAGGAAAATTGGCATAAAGACTTAAGAAATGACTTCCTAACATCCATAATTATAAAGAAACAATGAATCTGAGTTATTTGTATAGGACATGACATAGCAAATCTAGAAAGAGAATGTTAGAAAAAAATTAATGCATAATAGACTCAAGGACATGTCCACAAAAATGGCACATATTTCACAAACTTGCAGAATTGCCTAATGGTGGGAATTCTAGATAGTAGTAGATAGCTAGCAGATAGATATATGATAGATAGATAGATAGATAGATAGAAGATGGATAGGTGATTGATGATTGATAGATAGATGATAGATAGCTATTAGATAGATGATAGATAGATAGATATAGATAGTGAGATGATAGGTAGTGAGATGATAGATAGAGTAGATAGTAGATAGATGATAGATAGAACACAGATAGATGATAGATGATCGATAAATAGACAGAGACAGATGATAGGTAGACAGACAGACAGATGGATAGCGGAATGGATTGCATCTGGAAGTCATTTGTCTGCATGACTGGGAGAGGAAGACAGTTGTTGGAGTCCCAGCCATGCTTCTGGACACTCAAGGTCCAGCCCAGTCCAGGATGTTTAACTGTAAACATCTGTGATTCTTCATGTAAACCTTTCGCTAGGCCCACATGTAGGGGGCAAGATGGAACCACCTGGGAGCTAGTCCTCTTGATTATCTATCTCTGCTAGATTATCTGCAGATCATCTCTGCTAATGACCGATGGAAACTGAGAGGCTAGAAGAGCATAGAAATCTCAATTTCTTCGTCCCTTAGATGAAAAAGCCGAGATAGATTGCACATAGTCTTTCAGAGTTTCCCAACAGGGCTAAGTTTCAGTTTCCAACAGTGGTAACCAGACTTTCCTGTCTCATTTAATAGATTTTCTTGCCAGGGAATCCTAGGAATACCTCCAAAAGTGATCACTTTGAACTTAAATTTTTGTTCCTGTATCTTCTAGAGGACCACAGACTCTGGCATCATGTCATCCTATATCCAAACTTTTCTCAACAACAAATGCTAATTTTTAAACAACTGTTAGTACTCTAATAAGGGTAATATTGCATACCATGGGGCTTTAATTGGCATGCTAAAAATTCCTAAAGAAGTTGGTATGTTTTTTGTCTTTTCATTAATTTCAAATATCTCTTTTTTGGATTGCATTAGTCTTTTTTTTTTTTTTAAAGCAAAGAATTAATTTATTCTTATTGATTTGAAAGATCCCAGTCTATTAAGAAAATAAGTCCTTTAATTATAATATATGTCTTAAAGTGTCTCAATAAGTGCTTGAGATATTTATATTTATGCATCATGCATCTGTCATTCCAGGTTACGGAGTCAAATCAATTGGACATTTAATCTGTGGTTTCTGGATTTTTGTCACCAAGACTGTGATTATATGTGTTAAAAAGAAAACTACAGGCCCACAATGGCATCCCTTTGATTAAGGCCCCAAGTCAGTAACCACGACATAATACCAAACCTGACGGCAGTGTCAAACCCCTAGAAAATGTCACCTTTTCCCAGTCAATATGGGACTTTCCTGGTCAGCGTTAGGAGATTACTGACACATCCTTTCCGTCCCCGACAAGGGTGACCTCGCCTAAAACAATGAATTCTTTGCTAAGAATTTTGTTTTTCCACACCTGCTCTACCTTTAAAAACCTTTCCTTATCTGTCACCCTTTGGAGCTCTCCTCTATTTGGTAGATGGGATGCTGCCCAACTCACGAATTGGTGAATAAAGCCAGTTAGATCAAATTGGTTGAATTTTTGTCATTTATTTAATTAATAATAAATAATAATAATTAATAATAAAACAATATAGTTATAATATATTGATATCATATATTAATAATAAATGATAATAATTATCATTAATAATAAACTTTTACTACTTAAATAATGAAGATATTAAAATAATAAATAAATAATAAAATAATAAAGATTTAATTAATAATAAACTGCTGTGTTCCTCTTTTTTTCTTTTAATTGCTTTCTTTATAAATAATTAAAAATTTACCTCCTTACTTTGACTGGTTATATTTTAATTCATTTTGCTTAATGGCCTATGTCCAGAAATGACAAAGATTGACCATTTTATATTTTTTCTGCTTTAAAAATAAATGCTCCCATTGTTTCCTGTTGAGCACAATACCCCCCTTTAGGTGGAAAAAAACTTCTTTCTAGCCTTATTTCACTTCAGAGCTTTGTCAGGACTGGTTTTAAATATTATCAAATGTCGAGGCACCTGGGTGGCTCAGTCCACTGATCCTGCTTTGGCCCAGGTCATGATCCCAGGGTGTGGCATTCAGCCTGGCACCCAGCTCTCTGCTCCGCGGCAAGCCTGCTTTTCCCTCCTCCACTCCCCCTGCTTGTGTTCCCTCGCTCATGCGGTTTCTCTTTCCAGCAAATAAATAAATAAAGTCTTTTAAAAAATTACCAAATGTCTTTGGCATAAAAATTTGATCATGCAGTTTAACCATTTAATATGTGCATACGAATTTATTTATTCACTAATTTACGACACCATATGACCTCAGAGATATCAGGATAGGGATGGCGATGAAGTGTTAGAACATAAGTGAGGTTCGTGGGGTGAGGTCCGGAGCTGATGACCAAGAAAGGATTCTTGAGACACCTTTGGTGCAAAATGGTGGTTTATTAAAGCTCTGGGACAGGATCCCTGGGCAGGAAGAGCTGCTGCCCTGGGGTTGTGAGGGGTGACTGATCCTATACTATGGGGTCGGAGGAGGTAAAGAAAAGGGAAGTTTCAAAAGAACTTTCATATGCTAAGGAAGACCTACAAGATACCAGAGGTCTTGCCATTATCAAGTTAAGGTTGTGTTTTTCCCTCTAGCAAGGCATTAACATTAGCAGAGTTGGAGATTCAGGGAAGAAAGTTACCCAGGGCCCACCCTGGAGTGTGTGTAGTGGGGACCGGTGGTTAAAGTATCAACTTCTGCTTTGTCTTCAGGCAGCCTTCTGTTTCCTCATCCACCGGACCGAGTCAGGTTGATCTTGAAGTACTGCTGGAATATATTATTTAATATTTTGTTTATAATCAAATATATTTTATGCGATCCTTTACCCTGTGTGGATATCAAAGTTGCGTAACCATTAAAAAACAAATGGAATGCTTTCTTTTATTTTCTATGCTCCAAAATTATTTAAACAGCAGCAAATTTATTTGTTTAAATATTTAAAACTATCTGAATCTAGAAAATTTAATTTGTTTCACTTGCTTAGGAGCTTATGTGTAAGGGCCTATTCAGCCAGAGCGGACCCTCCTTGGTTGAACTGCCGTTTTATTGTTTATGCAGTAAACCTTAAACTGACCCTGCCCCCTACCCCTGGGGAACTTACTTGTATCAGTCTCACTCCTCTGACCATGGGCCCATTATTGAGGGACCCAACATTGACCCAACACATGCATAAGGGAGGGTTAAAATAGACATAGTTCTACTGAATGTCTCGGGGTTTTGTTATTCATTTTTAGAAATCCATATTTTTCTGGAAAATGGTTTGATTTATTCAGCCTTTCATTTCTGTTAGATACTGTTGTAAACATTATTTAAATAATTGTTTTTATTGTTCCTCTCTGTAATTGTGGACTTTTTTATTCCTAATTACAAATATATGTATTTTCTCTTCTTGATTCATGCCAGGAGTCCTCTCTTTTCATGTTTTTAAAGAATTCGTTTTTGAATTGATGTGGGTTGTTTTGTGGGGTTTTGAGGTTTGTTTTTTTTGTTTTTTGTTTTTTTGTATTTTCGTTTCTAATGTTGTATTAATCTTTCTTCTCTATCCTGAATAACAGTTTTTTTCCAAATTTGTGATTTTATTATAATGATTTTACCTTTTTGTAAGCACTGAAGTAAATTTTTTTTAGTATGATTATATGTAATGTCCTCATTGCATTTATTTTCTAGATTCAGTATGAAATCTTCGACTTTTTCATTTGTGGTTACTGTATTCGATTTGCCTTTCATTAACTGGACAGTATCCCACTGATTTTATTTGGTTTTGTCTTGAAGCACAGACAGGCTCACAGGCTGAAGGCACAGCTTCACAAATACCATGCATATACACAACAATGTGAGTGACCTTCTGGAACGCTCAGTAAAAATCCCCAGCTCTTGCATTATGTGAGGATATCCTGCTATAGGTTTTATAATGTAAATTGGCCATTTACACAATTCTCAGAACACCCTCTTCCCTTTAAAAGTGTCTATATTGTGAACTTCTTTCCAGCTGCATTACACCTGCATTTGGGGTTTTTTTCAAACTATATCTGCTGCTGTGGCATGAATGTTTACAGAAATTGGGATTTGTCTCTTCGCGTTCAATAATTTCAACAGGAAATGCCTTAGAATCAGTCTTTCGGATATAGAGAATGATTTCATTTTTACTAACATTTCTTTCATTACCTAAAAATGTGATTTTATCATTTTTTTGAACTTATGACCATTTCATTTATTTGGATTTCTTTCATAAACCTACAGGTGTCGTTATCTTCCCTTTACTACCTATATGTCTGTTCTTGGTTCTCTGTTCATTTTCATCTTTATATATATTCATGTCTTCACATAAATATTTTTAAATATAAAAAAGTAGCATTATGCTCTGATATCAGTTTTTCCTTTTTCTGTTGCTTTATCAATTCCTATCTCATTTAGCATAAGTTTTCTTTAATTTCCTGGCAAGTACAATTTATTGAAGAACAGTATTTTCAACTGCTTTCTAGAATCAGTGAATGCTCTGTCTTTTGTGTGAATTGTTCTATTTCTTATATTTTGCCCTAAGTTTTGTACTGGTGCCATGTGAGTTTTTCCCCATCCTTGTTTATCTTTTTTTTCTTGTTTATCTTTTTACATGGAAATCTCTTTCCCACGTGGACCATTCCTCCAAAAACAGTGAGAGTAGAATATTCTTGACTAACCTCTGGATCTTCCCATAACACTTTGTTAGAGGAAACACTATTCTTGCTGCCTCATTTTTTCTCATGAGCAGACTTTTCAACAGAGGTAATGCAAAAAGGGAGCTCCTGGGCTCTCTCTCCACCTACTTCAGTCAACCCAGCCTTAGTAACACTAGGGACACTGACAGTTCTGGTCCCCACATTCAGTGAGATTAATCTGTTAGAAGTTACTGTTTGTGTGGTGCCACCTCTGTGAACTAATCCACTGTTAATGGCAAGTCCCCTCTATAACGTATGCTTACCAGTGATGTGGCTTGAAATAATGGGGTTCAGAGCCTGATGCCTAAGAAAGAATTCTTAAGATGTCTTTGGTGCAAAAAAAAAAAAAGGTGATTTTATTAAAGCATGGGTACAGGACCCATGGGCATAAAGAGCTGCACTGGGGTAGTGGGGAGTGACTGATTATATAAGATTTTGTATGGAGGGGAGTGTGATGTTAGGGCTCTAGGAAATTGAGTTTACGGGTTTTTGGATATTGCTTTTTTTTTTCCTTGTAATTTATTAAGACATTACAAACTGATGGAGACTCCTGTCCTCCAAGACTGTTACCTCTATCTGTTAACCATTTGTTTTCCCTTTCCTTTGTTCTAGGGCACCCAGGAGTGCCCAGAGGAATGTCACATTTATCCCACCTGATGGGGAGAAGGGTGGTGTCAGCTCCTGCTTTGCTGTCTGCTTGCCTTAGGCTCCTTCATCATTTCCCCTGAACAATTTGACCCTTAAATCTTAAAGATTGTTGAAGGTGGAAGCTCTCATCTTCTGTAGCTTCTTCCTGCAGAGCAGGGGGCTTGTGGGTCATCATTGGTCAGTCGGGGAACGTATAAGGGGGTTATGAAAGGCAGAGCATCATCAGATCTGCAGCTGAATACAACATGGACAGCATATCTATGAACCTCCTGGAGTAGAAAGGATCATCTGCGAGCGGGATTCAATCTGTCAGCAGAGAAGGAGTCTTGGCATCAGGCAGGGAAACACTGAAAATGATAATGAAATAATGTTAATATTATTATGAGAAAGAGAAGCCTGAGTAAAAGACCTTTGATAGTTGACCATAATTTTCCTCCAGTCTAGAGTTTTAACCAATCACTAAAGGATCATTTAAAATACCAATTTGAGGGGCACCTGGGTGGCTCAGTGGGTTAAGCCGCTGCCTTCGGCTCAGGTCATGATCTCAGGGTCCTGGGATCGAGTCCCGCATCGGGCTCTCTGCTCGGCAGGGAGCCTGCTTCCCTCTCTCTCTCTGCCTACCTCTCCATCTACTTGTGATTTCTCTCTGTCAAATAAATAAATAAAATCTTTAAAAAAAATAAAATAAAATACCAATTTGAGTATTCATGTCAGTTAGAAACCCAGAAACCTTTTTGGGGTAATCGGGAATGTATATACAAGTTCCAAGCTATGCTGCTGTTAAAATATCTAATGCTATTCAGTTTCATAGAACTGTTTTATACATTTAAGTTATTTTAGTGTTTAATAATATAATGTTATTTTGAGAGTCATTTAAGGCCTTAATTGTGTAGCAGGTGGTGTTAGCCATCATATAGATTCTCTTTTGTTTCATAAGTGATTAGGTATTTAAGAAGAGTAACTTTTATAGAAACAAAAGGAAAATATAGGTTAATGCTTACAGCGAATGATAAACCCAGCATCTGAGTCTTGAGTGCTGGCGGTGAGAAGATTTTTAGTGTCAGGCTTGAAGAACCCTCAGATGGAGTGGGAACAGCAGTGGGAATTAGATGGTTTTTCTGGTTTGTAATTCAAGGGTCTCTAGCGATCCTTTTGAGTGGCCCATTGAAAGAAGGAATTGTCGGTTTAAATTGGGGAAAGAGAAAAAAAGGTACAACCATCCTTTTTATTTTAAAAGAAGTTTGAGTTCTTTCACAAGTTCATAGGAATAAAAAGTCATGTTATCTGGCACACTGGATTCCTAAGAGGAAGGTACAGGTTTAATTCTTGATTAAGAATTAGGAGTCGATGAGGAATGTCCTAGTTTCATGCTGTGGGAGTACATAATATGAAGCTATATGGACCTTTCCATTTTGGGTTTAAGCCTCATGCTGTATTTTATTTCCAATCTTTTAAATAAACCATATCTCCCATGTTTATATGGGGTGAGCTGCTTATAACTGTCAGATAGGTTTAGGAAGGGTATGGTTTTTTGTATTATTTTAGAGACTTATGAAATAACCCAGCCTCAAGTGAATAATTTAATAAAGTAATATATGTCCTCTGTATTGGAAGGTCCACAGCTTTTCATATACATATTGGGGTAATCAATCCCATTTTCCAACAATTATTGTACCAATAATGATGTGCATATGGGGTCTGGTTATTATCCCTATAGAATAATAAGCAAGAAAACTGTCTGTACATGAGCTACTTTTCTGAAGTTTGCCTTGAGTTGTCTAGTGTCAGGACTTTTAGAAAAAAATGCAGTTTTAGTTTTTAATGACCTTAAGTTAAGAGAATGGAAGAAGACTGGAAACCATACTTGGAGAGCCATAGACAAATATGTGAGGAAACCAGAAGAATTTAGGATCTACTCTACTTTACAATAAGCAGTATTAAAATTTAATGCATTTTCAAAGATGTGTTATTGAAACATAATTTCTCTCTATAATTACTCTCTTTGCCTGAGATAGAAAAATCAATACTAATGCATTTGTAAAACAAGTCAAATTTTAACAAATTCAGTATAATTATTTACATAAATTCAGCAAAAATAGCGATTGGCCATACAGATCTTTTAAAATTTGCTTTGCCAGAATTGGAACTTTTTATAAGGAATCTCTAGATTGAACTTTTAGTAGCCTTTCTAGGCCAGAAGGCTAGCCAAATACTTGCCATCAGACATTCTGCATACCTGTAGGTTTGGGCAAATTCCTTTTCTCAAGGTCCCAAAAACTCCTGAAGTTCCTGCACCTACCAGGAAGTGACATATTTTACTGGCTAGGTAAAGCTGGTAGGACCTCCGTAAGCAAGGATCAGGCCAACAGTTCCAAGGGACTTTATTGGCTCCATGTGACATAAGGCCAGTATGGTCATCAATGAGTCTGTGCATGTCTCTCAAATATAATATCCAGTCAAAGCCTTGGTAGAACAACAAATGCTTCCAAGGGTGTCCTGTTATAAGAAGAACAGATTTTTATTGAACTTATGCAAGTAATTATGATTGCCAAGAAAGAAAGAATATTCAGTGACAGTTTCTGAATTTCAGGGGGTTCAGGTGAGAGAAAAGTTAAATGTTTCAATTTCTTCACAAAGGAATATTTCACCATTATTTCTATAGATCATGGTTCTCTTAAGAGACAGTTTCCTTAATCTGGAAGAGCAAACATTAGAGAATCAGCAATTTTCAAAGAACGATCACAGAAATTATAATCATCTTCCTTAATTTATTTAGTCACAAGTCACTAATTTTTATTCAGTTGGATGAATGCCACCTTTTAATTAGTTCTGGAAATTCTTACCCATTTTAGTTTTATGATTTTAAAGATACTAAAAAGCTTTTTTTTTTTATTGTAAATAAAGTCATTTTTCTTAATCATCCTGATGATTGATGTGGGAAACAAAGGCAGGAGAAAAAAAATTAAATTCCCTCACTACACACAGCCCATTGACAAGTCCTTGCAACAGGCAGAGGGGCATTCCTCTAGGGACTCAGCTGCCTTGCTGTGGATACTTTGCCAAGGGCAAAGGCAATCTTAGCCCCACCCCCAGGAGCCCCAAAGTCTACTTTAACATATAAAAACTCCTTTGGAAACTTCCTTTATCTCTACCCCCCAAGACACATGTTGACAATCATTCCCCAAGTGTATGACCCATCAACATACATCTGAAGGCTCTCATTGAGTAAAGTTTTATTAAACAGTAATAAATGACCTTTTCCTAGCAAGAGCTAGCCCCTTAAGGTCCTGGAAATCTTGTTTCCAAAATTCCTTAGAGACTTATGCTATCCCTTAACCCCCGCCCTCTGTGAAAGTATATAATGGGCCCCTCCTCCCAACCCTACTGCAGATCTTTCTGCCCATGGCTCCTGTCCCTATGCTTTAATAAAATCACCTATTTGCACTGAAGATATCCCAGGAATTCTTTCTTTGCTGTCAGCTACAGCCCTCACCAACATCCCCAAACTACCTCATTTGGCGACTATGATGGAACCCCTCTGACTCCAGAGATCTTCCTTTCACTTCTCACCTTCACTTAATAAACGATCACTTCACCCTTCTGTGTCAGTGAGATTCATTCTTGGACTCCAGGACATAAGAACCCTGCAACAAGATGAAACACGTTTCACAAGTGAACAACAACAAAACTACAAAAAACAACAGACTCAAAAGTGGACATGGTTAAAGAGCTGATGAGGGCTCATTATAATGTAGCTTGATGAGGAAATCTAGCTAGTTCTGTGACACATAACATGGATAACTAGAGTTTCAAGTGATGACCTTATACCAAAATAGATTAGATTTTCAGGAATTTCATGTATCTTTAGAACAGTTGTAGCATTTACCCAAATATAACCTAAGACTTTTCATTATTTGTTTGAAAGTACTTTCCAAGTAACTTATTATACTAAATAAATCTAGTTGGCTAAAAAGACTTCATTTACAATTTAAATCTTGAGAAAGTTTGCTAAAAAACCTTAGGAATTTTTTAAAGCCCATGCCTAAACAGGATTACAGATCATAATAAAACTTAAAACTTAATTATTTATTTAGCCAAGGTGACAGTAAGAGATTTCAAAGGCAAATATGTAGGGGTATATAATAGCTAGCAAAACTTAGCCTCTGTAATATTGAGAAGTTTTGACTAAGTAATCAAAAACCTGGTAAAGACAAAACATAGAAACTGTTCTTACTGGGCAGACAAATTAAAGAGAAAATAACTTTATGTTTTCTTAACAAGAGCTGACCAACACTTTCAGAAAAGTTTTTTCGGTGGGGGGCGGGCAGGAAACAGAGAGAAGACCAGAATTTCAATCTTCAAAACCAGTGTACTTTTGAAATCCATTCATTTCAACGTTAGTCCATCCGATGGCATATAAATTTCCTTTCCAAAGGTTTCCCCACAAAGGGTCTACAGCTTTCTTTTGCATTCAGATTCTGTCCCACGCCATTGCTCTCCAAACACCCAGTCTCTCTTTAGGACAAAATTACTCTCCTTTTCCTTCAACCAAAATGTGTCTCCATTCCTTGTAGCTTTTTTACATATCTCCTGCTCTTCTATATACAGAGTCTCCTCCATTACTTCCATCTGTCTTAATGACATTCAGCAGAAGTGTGCGCTCTGAGAAACCTTAGTCTCCAGTGGAAACTAAGTAGTAACCAATTGTGAACTGTCACACCAGAATTCTTTTGATGGCAAATTTATGAATCAATTAAGCACAAAGCTTGTTTACCAACAAACTGAAATATTCTTAGTTTCTCTGCATTAAGAAGCCAAAAACACAAACCTATGCTCAGTAATCAATGCATTAGCACTCCATTCTATTTGGAAAGACCTAGACATCCAATGAATTCAATCCCAATTTATCATCCAAGCAAAACTTTAAAGTTTGAGATTACCAAGGACTATCTTAACAATTAATTACCCATGAAAACTTTCAGACAGACAAAATTAACCATTAGTTCAAGTCATCTTTTTGCTGACAAATTGCAAGAGATCATGAGTGTATTTAACCTTCAGTATAGCTAGATAGAATAAAAAGTTTCAATTAGTTTAAACACTGAATTATGTTCCACCAGGGTCCATGTAAAAGTCAATCAGTTTGTTCCCCATTGTCAATTTTAACCTGGGGCACTGGTGGGGGAAATTCAAAGTGGGAGGTATTAAGTCTAAGGAGATACTCTACACTCCAGAGCCAATGCTGCCAGAGGCACAATGGATGGTTTAGGAACCAATTATGCAGGTTGCACTCAAGGTGATGCAGACACAGAAGGACAGGGAGGGGAAGGCAGAAGAGGTGAGGTATCACCTGGAAGGCTGGAGGTGGATAAAAGTCCACAAGGCAGGGAAAGGAGTCTCCCAGTCTTGGAGGCTGTCAGCTTGGACAGGTAAGCAGACGCAGGTTTGTTTGTTTGTTTTCCACCAAGTGAAATTAGGCAGCTTATGTCAGTCAGGAGAAGACAGAGAACCTCCCTGAAACGAAGAGTTTAAAGTCCCCATCCTGAGGTAGACTAACCAGAGACAGTTATTTCCAATTATCATACATGTTAACCAAGGTAATGAATGAGCCCAGCTAAAGCAACCTGTTTTTTTAGGTGGAACAGTGAGAGAGAATGTGTCCCCTGCATTAGGGAGGGTCTGTGTTTTTTCCACCAACTTGGGTTCTATCAGGAGGAGATCCGTTTAGATAATTATCATCCAATATGTCAGGAGGAAATTTACTAACCTGGTTGGTGGCCAGACGCATTCTAGGCCTTTAGGTTAGGGTCCTGATTTAGATCCACGAAGGCCTGGACCTGGGGTACCACCAAGCATTTGCCCTGCTTCTTGCAGAGGAGCTCTAACTGATAGATCCTACTGAAGCCATGCAGTATTACAGGAGATCAGTCATTTCTTAAATTTTGCAATCTGAATTGTTTCCAGTGGGTTAAAAGGAATTCCAAGGGACAGTCCTGGCAACCGAAGAGGAGAGAAGGTCCATCACCAAGGAAGCCCTCCCCCCGCCCCACTGACTCCCAGATGGCATCCCATGTGCAGGATATATCAGAGGTTCCTGGTGTGAAAGCAACACAAGGCATCACTGGACAAAATCACTATGATCACCACCCTGCCATTAAAGGCCCTGGAGGAGGGATGCTAGCATCCCTCCACTTATCCCCCCAACTTCCCTATTACATTCTCGGCAAGGACCTAGATACCCTGCCTTCAAAACCATGCCATGGAGGTGAAGCTTTATTGATGTTGCCTTGAAGAACCCACCATTTTTAACCCATGAAAAACACTAGAAACATTTTGTTTTGCTTTTTTAAAATATTTTATTTATTTATGTGACAGAGAGCGAGAAAGAGAGCATGAGCAGGGGGAGGAACAAGGGGAGAGGGAGCCCGAAGTGAGGCTTGATTCTAGGCTCCCAGGATCATGACCGGAGCTGAAAGCAGATACTTAACCAAAGGAGCCACCCTGGTGCCCCAACCCTAGAAAAGATTGACAAGAAGAAATGACTCAGTTTTGTACCTTAAGTCGTTGGTAGAGGACATTCACAGAAAACAGAACATTGACAGTAAAGATAGAAAGGCATCATGGCCTAAGTGACATTCCAACATGTGTAGTCTTTTATAGCCAACTTCTCTAGGAAACAGTTCCCAGTTGGGTTTTAATTCAGTCAGGTACTGGTGTGGGCAGGTTCCAAGTAGAGGTCTCATGGCCATAAGTGGCTGGACCAGAGATGTGGAGGGGATAACATTAGACCGATAAGGAAACCTCACACAGGACTCTTAAGTCTGGCAGCCTTCCTGGTGACGTAGGTGGCTGTCCCGTGCCCAAGACAGACAACTTTGTATAAGAACAAGAGTAAAGAGAGGGCATCAAGTTTCTGGGCCTTATTACCACTTCCAGCCAAAAGACAGGCTTTCTCCTCCCTACAGAGTAGCCACAGGCTAGATGACCATAGCGTGAGCAATGGACTTGAAAGTGTTCCAGGAAGACTAGACTCCGTGGAAAGCCCCTGAAGTGAAAGTAAAGAGAGAGGAGAGGAAGTACTCGTCAAGTTTGCACAAGGCTCAGCGTCCAGATGAAAAGACTCAAAGCCTCATGTAACATCACCAAAATGATGTGGTTTGAAGTAGTGGGGTTCAGAGCTAATGGCTAAGAAAGAATTCTTGAGACATCTTTGGTGCAAAAAAGTGGTTTTATTAAAGCACGGGCACAGGACCCATGGGCAAACCCCAGGCTGCCCTGGGGTTGTGAGGAATGACTGATTATATAAGATCTTTTATGCTATGGAGGTGAAGGTGATGTTAGGGCTCCAGGAAATTGAGTCTACAGGTTTCCGGAGATTGCTTTTCTCTTGTAATTTATTAAGACAGTTACAAACTGTTGGAGACTCCTGTCCTCCATGAATGTTATCTCTATCTGTCAACCATTTGTTTTTCCCTTCCTTTGTTCTAGGGCAGCCAAGAGTGCCTGAGGAGGGTCACACATCCCCTGTACAGGGCTGGGGATGGGAGGGGCACTGTGGGGTTTAGCTGGTGCTTTTCCCTCAGCGCGCCTCCTGCTCCCTCCCGCCAGCACTGCTGTACCCCTGCAGGTCTCCAGCTGCTTCTCCTACAATTAGGTGAATAAAATCAGTTCAGCTGAATAAGTAACAAGTGGGCTATTTAGTTCTTGGGCCCAAATGTGGTCTCTAATCCAGAGGGGAAAATAACACTAAATTTCCTCCTAGATTCTTAATTTATCATTTGATTCAGAATGTGGAAGGTTATTAATTAGATTTCCTTTAAACGTCGAAACTCTTGGTAATATAAATTGTCTATTTTCCTTCTTTGATTAAAAGAGATGGAAAAGGAGCTAGGGACGCAGGAGGCCAAATTCTGGAAACTTATGAGAATTCTCAATGAATTTTTGTAAACTCCTGAATTGTAGGACATTGATTTTCAGTTGAGAATGTATCCTCTTCCATGAAAAATAGTATATGGGGAGGAGGTGCCTCTCAGAGTTCATTTTTTCTCCCACTTTGGGATCAGTCCTCCCTCTAATCATTAAACAAAGAGATTATAAAGCAAGAAATGCCAAGATACCCTCAAGGAGTTGTAAGCTTAGTGCTTGTTGGTTACACGTATAGACATGAGACATTTTATCAAAACACTAATACAGCACACTGAGACACTGCCAGTTCTCTGCTTCCTAAGATAGTTATAATTAGGTAAATTACGTGTATAAAGAAAAATAATAAATGCAGAGTGGCCTTGTATAGGTGCCAAAGGGAGATAACATTAGATGATTGGAATTGGTAAAATTAATCTGAAAAAAATCTTGTCAGAAACAAGTTTGGCCCAGGCATTGTAGAAGAGAGAGCAGACGTAGCTGCTGGAGGAATGGGCTAGACATTCTGATTAAAAGAAAAGTTCTGAAAAAAAAGAACATGTTCAGTTCTTGTTGGGAGAAAAATAAAGGTTAAAATACAAGGAGCTTATATTAAGCCTATACAAAGGTTTGTTGAAGAGCAGCCTTAATCTTCTCTGTCTTCTAGAGCCTCCAGAATAAACAGTTTAAAATAACTAAGATAAATCTAGAATCAAAATAATTAAAATGGTAGATGTTAAATCCATGAACATATGTAACGCTTTCTAAGGTACTAAAGAGAGATCTAAAATCCAACATTCAGAAGGAGATACCTGCCCCCTAAGAAATGTATTTTTGAATGAGAATGGATAAATGTCTAAGCAACACAAGAAAAGCATTTATCTGAAAACAGTTTCTGATTGATGGTTTCAACTGAGGAAGAAAAGTCCGACTTTATAGCACCACATCTATACTCTGAGGAGTGATAAATCAAATTTTTCAAAAACCCATGAAACACTGATGTCATTAGCAAGAATAAAGACAGTTCTGAGAACCCCCCGAGTGTTGTGGCATTTCTTCCCACCCCGTTTAATGCTGAGCTTTGGTTCCCACCACTCAGACTTCCTGCTCATTGGTCTGAGTTTCTCTTATTCCAGAAAGTGTTTTGAGAGCATTTACTATGATGACATTCCACTGACTGTTTTGACAAAACAAGTAGTATCTTAGGATTCAATGAAGTGTATCCAACAGTTCTCAGTGGACCTTTAATTCAGCCACCACTGTGAATTATGTCAAAACTTTTCTCTACACATTGAGGACTATAGATTTTTGGATAGGCTCAATATTAGGCATAAGTGAACATCACTTTTTATGTCACTATTAATGCTGCTAGAATCAGAAACTGAACTTTCAAAATGGAGTTAGAGATTCTAAATCTCCTTGAAAATAACTATGTCTTCCTCATTTTCCTTGGATCAGTTGCTAAGACAGACATGTCAAGGAATCATTGTGATTTTTTTTTTTAACTTTTAAACATTTAATTTTCTTCTTTGGTTAAATCTGAATAAATACTTTATGATTAGGAGGGACAGCTGGATATTTGAACAGGTGGTTGCAGAAGATTATGGAATAGCTTCTCAGGAAAACATTCCTAACTAGATACACAGCCATCTGTCAGATATTGTTTAAAAATTCTTATGTGTGGGGAAAAATTATGAAATGAGCTCTTAATGGCCTACATATTGACATTTCCAATAATAAAACTATGGGTCAAGTAAAAAGAAGGAAGTGTTAAACAGCCCAAACTACTTTTAATAAAGACGATGTTCTAAATCAGAATTGCCCAAATTTAGCTCCATAAATTCTAAAATTAGGACCTTAATACATGTTATTAATTAAAGGGTACTTTAACAAATACTGCTGAGAGATTCTTGGTTAAACAAAGTTAAAGACGTTTTATTTTTGTTTATTTGTTGTTTATGTTATGTTAGAAAACTTCAGAGTCTTTAGGAGATTAATGTCTAACGTGACTTAGTAAGTAAGAAGTAAATTCTGGAGAACATTGATCATTTGAACTGGACAGGTGGATCTAACCAGAATCAGAATAAGAAGCATCAGCTTCACACCATTTCCCAAATTATTTCAGAAGTCAAAGACTCAGGAGGATGGGACCCAGACCTACAGGATAATAGTCCACTGTGGTCTATTCCTCTGTGAGATGTGATCCTTCATGTGGCATCCTATTACCACTGTATTGTAGAGATAAGATTTGAACAGAAATAACCAAAAGAGAAACAAATGTCTATATTCTGGACATTGCAGTCCCCATATATACAGAATTCTAGACTAGCAACAGAGAAAGGGAATCACATAGCAGAGCCTACATAAAATCATAGTTTGAGAAGAGTTCTATCAGATCAAAAACATATGGGGGTGGAGGGGGTTGTCCTCTCAGTAGGGCCCAGAGTACACTGGGTACCAGCCCAGTAAAACAGATGAATGGGACTGGGAGTCGTGCAGATTAGCCTAATTAAATTAACATTGGAGGCAGTTAAAGAAAACCTGTGTTTAAAAACATTTGATCAGTGACACAGAGATAGACTTGTTTTGTGTATTTTGCCATTGTTACTGACTACAAAGATTCTTTACCGGTCAATTTTCTTCTTGAAGTAAAATACTCTAACATGTATCAGTTAAATAAACTTTTTGTTCTTAAACAAGTCCGCTGCCTTTGAACTATTTTTAAATTTTATGTTACTATTGATACTCATTCATTTTGTAACACTTTTTTTCTTTTCCTTTTTGCTGTGATTTTTTTTTATTCCTTTACTTTCATCTTTGTGTGATAAGCCATTATAAGAATACTTTTTGTAAAAGCAATGTAGCCAGTTACTTCATATTTTTGGAAAATGGTGAAAGTAAACTTGATAGTACTCACATTTTGATAGTAGTATTTATACATTTGTCCACTAAAATAATAATAAATAATACCTGGTAATTCTTACTTTTTATTCTGGCCAACTTCTTTTTTTTTCCTTTTTCTCTGTACTCACACTGCTGTTGTCTCTGTCTCCTGCTTCTTCTTCCCTCTCTCTTCCCACCCCCACACCTTGGTCCTAGTGTGAACAAAGGATCATGACTTTAGCATAAATCATTATCAAATAATTTTTGTAATGATTTGTAAGCATTTAGGGGAAAGAATGTAATGTAATGATTGTAAGCATTTAGGGAGAGAAAATACTCGTTATATTTAAGAGCTCAAGATGATGGGTTGGTGGAGGGTTTACTGTACCAACAGACTGCTGTAAACATGATGTCTGGATTTAGCAATTTGAATGTATTTTTTAAAATATCCTTTTATATTGAAAGTTAGGTGGTTAAAAGTGAACTAAATGAAAGTATGATTCAGTGCATTTCTAATTTATTAAATGGTTCTATCCAAGATTGATGACTAATGAAGGGATACAAACCTAGAGTAAGATATGCAATGGTTGGTTTTTTACATCATTTTGATATCTCATCCTAATGCCCGTGTGAGTGGAAATCATATCAAATTATCAAAGGGCATGATGCTTTAAAGAAGGGAAGTAGATGGGAGTTTTACATTAAAAAAAAATTCAGAAACAGACTGTAATGTTAAACTGAATTCAAGAAGAGGAAATTTTGTTATTGTTTTTAAAGTATCTTCCTTTGGTTTATTAACCAACTATTCTATCTTGGGGGTTGGAATATATAGCTTAATGGCACATATAAGAAGATTTAAGTGTTGAGATTAAGCTGGATTTGAATTAATAGTGAATGTCACAGCTAATATATCCAAATTCTCCTTAGGCTGCTGTCAACATGGAAAGTTAAAAATGAAAAAGATATAATCTCTTTTTATTTTTTGTTTGCTAGACTACGTGGGGGGATTCTGTTTTCAGTTCAGTGTTCAGCCCCTTTCGAGAGAGCCCTTAACAAATAAAAATGTAACCACAATGGTGAACATTGGGAAGGGATATGTAGATTTATCAGAGATGTTAGGATGAAGTACGGACAAGATAACATTTGGTGGTACTGTTATTTCACTCAAGAGTTCACTGATGACCTAAGCTGGACTATCTTATAAGACTATAAAAAACCAATGTACTGGGTCTTTTCTAGTCATAGACACATAAATGACAGTGGCATGATATATAATAATAATGTTCATTAGATATATTCATATCTGTATTTGTGTAACCAAGAAAATCTAAATAGATGTATTTCCTTAAGTTCTTTGTTATTGAATTTATAGCAAGTGGAATAAATACCACCATGAAAATTTTTTCAACTTTTTATACTTTTTAAAAAAATCATTGCTTTTCAACCTATGTCTCATTATCATGCCCCTATGGAGAAAAATCCATTTTAATTTAATTAATTTAAATTAAATTTAATTTCTACCTAATAAAGAAATAATCAACAAAGAAAATCTTGCTAAATATAGATGAACTCAAAACATTGATTTTACTCAAACCATTGAAATAGTTAAGATTTTGGCCTATTTTTTCCCACCTCCTACCTAAACAAACTGTCATTTTGAGGATGACAATGAGTTTCCTCATTGAGAATGCATGCTTTACACAGCCATTCTTTCTATAGTCACTCACTATTATTAATTCCCATCTCCCAAAGTTTATTCATATTTTTTTTCACTAAACATTACATTTTTTCCCTTTTTTAATTTATATAGAACATATCTACACTAGGGACAAACTTTTAACCCCTTTCCATGTGTTTATTTATGTTAGGACAGATTTTAAATAAATTTAATTTTTCAAAATTTTATTTAAATGTATTTTATGTGTTTATTTTGTGAAATGTATTTAATTTTAAATACTTGTTTCACTGTGAAGATCAAATGACACTATGTGTGTTAAGCACATACCAAGTGGACACATAATAGCAAAGCAAAATTTATACCATTTGCTTTTATTTTATCCCTGAGAATTGTTTACTATACAACACATATATGCTATAAAGCTATATTCTAATTAGTACCACAGATTGGGTTTTAAAACTAAAATCCAACAGTTGCTGTAAATGCAACAAAGTGTTTTATTATGTTAAAGTCATATAATTTTATATTAATTAATTTCTGTATCAAAGTCATTTCACAAAGTATATCAATAATCCCATAGTTTCTGACTCTGGCCATTTCATCCAGAAACTTCCTTCCTATTGTCTTCTCTTTAGAAGCTTGATCTACAGATATCAAATCATTGTAATAGTAGTTTAGAAGTTTAGAAGTATGCAAGATGAAAAGGACAGATTATAATCAATTCTAGATGACAGTGGTAGTTTTAAAAAAAATTCAAAATCAAAACCAAGCAGAGAGTCCAGTGGTTCTACAGAAGATTGCAGGAGATATGCACTTCGGGAATATAAAGGATGAGAGAAGGCATTTTTCTAAATAGGAAATGGCAACTATTACTGCTCAGATTTAGAACAGGCTCTGCTGCTGTGTGACAGCTTGATTGTACACCTGTGACTTTTCCTCCCTCTGGTATTATGCATCTCTATCAGATAACTGATATTGAAGTCGCTCTGGCTTTTCGAGGTCTAGTTTTAGCTGATCTTTATATATGCTGCATTTGCTTTTGTACCTATTGATATCCTATTTTTATCTATTATAACTGGGCTGACAAAAGGATTTTCCAAACTTTAATCCAAGATTGCATAAAAGAGAAATCTTGTTGCAGAAATTATCTGTGTGATTAGTGTATTCATACTGTGCATAAAAGTTACATATTCAAAAATGCTTTAAATGAAATCATTAGCTTTAAAGAGTGAAATTAAGAAAACGATATAGCAACTTCTTTACAAAAGTACTTTATTTCTATGAAATTCATGCTATATTACATAAAAGTTCTCTAAAAAGCATAGGTATTCATCAGACTGATTAGCTAAAATTAGAGACACCCTATTTGGCCATGTCATTCAGTTGTATTGGTGTCAAGGACACAATTGTGGGTAACTAAAGTCATTATCAACTATAACATTTATGTGAAAACTGATATTCATATTTTCAACTGGGTAAGAACTGTGCTTGTACTATGATTCAATAAGCAACAATGAAAATATGAGATAAACAATTCTACTAAAGGCAAAGTGCAGATGTGATATACTTAACAAAGGAAAAGGGTTAATAACTCATGGGCTTCCAGAGTTGCAAAGCAACTATCTAATTGAGGTCTACATTGGGTCTCACAGATACTGTATTTTCTTCCATGACTCAAATGTTTTATTTTTTTCAAGATGTTTTAAAACACAGAGATCCATGTTTGTTGCCTAGAAATCACTGAGAAATGTCCTCTGTCCCTCACTCGGAGTTGCAGTTGAGTATAAAGTAGGAACACATTGGATAGGGCTGTCAGTTGTGCAAGTAAGTTTCTTTGTTTCCCCCAAAAGGATTTATCCCAACACACTTCCTCATTGTGAACCAGTTAGTTGTCTTTGAAAATATGGAAAGGCAGAGAGAACAGAAGCCATTCCAAAGCTGCCTATGCACAGAGCGACAGCCTTCCGGGAAGTTACTTCCTGTCTGTACGCCCCTCTCTGTCCACCATCTTTTCTTCATCTTTTTTCAACACCAATATTAAGCACAGTTTTTGTCATCACCAATATCTCACTACTTTAAGTTCTAATTATAAACTCATCCAGTTCACCAGTTTAGGACATACATCTGTAAATTAAGCTCATTAGAGAACAGAGCAAGCAGCAGTTTCTTTTAAATTAGTCAACAGAGAGCTGTAGTTTAAGGCTGGTATTTATGAGGACATAATTATCCTGGACTAGGCAAAGTTGCAAATCTCCAGTCCCTTGGCAAACACCCTACACAAGTCTTCACAACGGGGTAAATCTATGTTAACCACTGCGTCACGCCTTAGCCTGCATTAGACACTATAGGGCATAAAAATACAAGGCATAGCCCCATTCTCAAATAATTCATATTCCAGGTAAGGAGCAAGGACATAAAGGGTCATAGTGAACAATTAGTGGGGAAAGAACACTACATAATGAAAAATTAAGATTACTTTACCAAGTAGGCAGGTAAGCAGATGATAGATACAAAGATTTGTGATTGGTTTAATCCATTTATCAAATGAGGCATAATTGGCCTTTAAACTTAAAAATAGTAAGTACTATAATGCCAAAAAGAAAAAAAAAAAAGAACAGTTAAAAAGGTGAGAAGGCAATGCACAGGTGAAGAAAGAAAGGAAGGAAAGAAATCAGAGCGTGCAATTATGGCAACTCCTTCCCCTGCACTAAGGATAATTCTTATCTTCTTGGCTTTCTCTTCAGTTCTAGTACCTTTTAAGATATGGTGCTAACCTGCTAGGTCTTGTGTTTTATTACGCAGCAGATGGAGATATAAAGTTGGTGGGAAAGCTGGAGAGATTTATATTTGAAAGCAGATTACTTGCTGGAGACAGGAATAAATATTCAAGAAAAGAAGGGAGGGAGATATTAGAGAGAGAAAAAGTGAGCTCTTTGGAGAGGTAGTTTGGACAGTTTGAAAGGGCAGAGGACAGTCTTTGAGATAGTTGGATCTCTATTAAAGTATTAAGAGAAAGAGGAATAAAAAATAATTTAAAGAAATTTGGATATATTTCTCAGGAAAATATACTTTTTTTCCTGTGTTTTCAAAATACTTTTTTGTGTATGTTTTAAGACTATTTCTATGAGATTTTCTTCCAGATGTTCTTCAAGGGTATTGTATGTAATACATAAGTGTATCATACCTTGGCATATTCAATCTCATCCCATGTCCCCACATACCTTGAGTAACTTTTAAGTCATACTAGAATGGCTTTAGGAAAAGGGATGGGTGAATTACTCAAACACCTGGGTCTCAGATTTGGGTAATATTCAACTAGGTCCTGGTAAACACTTGATTACTACTACTAATCTCAGAATTTTTCACGACCGTTTACGAGAAACAGTGGTTTCCCCATAATTACACACCAAATAATATCAAATCTAAGTAGAAATCAAATCTCCTACTAGCTGTCCCTTACCTGAGTAGTTCTTTTTGTTTGTTTGTTTTTGTTTTTTGTTTTTGTTTTGTTTTGTTTTTTTAGTTCTTGAAGAATGTCTTAGAACAAAATGCAGTCTTACGTGAGGGATAGCTTTGTGAGAATTGAAGGGCAGAAAGAAAACTGACAAGAAACATAAAATGATTACAAATTAGGATTTTCATCTAGAATTTTCTTTTGCCGTTCCAGTTTTCTCCCCACTTTTTCTCATGAGATGGCGGATTAAACATCTATTATCAGCCCAGCTCATTGTTCATGCCTCCAATAGCACTTAGAAGGGTGATAAACTTTTCAACTTTTACCCCTAGCCTAAGAGAAGAAGAAGACAGAGACCATGGAGAGAGAAACCAGGAATGGCAGCCAGCAACAGACAGACAGATGAGAGAGGAGTCGTAATACGCTCCTTACACACTAGCTTGTGAGAAAAATCTAGCAACTCCTTTAACTTAATCATTTGCCTTCACTCAGAATAGAGGACTGCCTTTAGCTACCTACCAGGGCTTCTAAACCGAAAAATTTAAGGCACCGGGAGACGTGAATTATACAAGGGAAAATACTGTCCTTTAACAAACAGCCTATGTAAGGAATTTTGGAAGACAATGCATGATTGAAAATGTTAATACCAATTCTTTCACTAATTATGGAAACAGGATTTATGAAAAGTAAGAACAAAAGGAGTTTGATTGTATTGGTCTCTCTGCCCCTTCCCATAACATTCCTAATTCATCCGGGCCGTGTAATAATGATATTATTCATCAAAGATCACTCCTCCTGTCTGAATGTCACCACTGTCTTCGCAGGTTTTCATTGGGGCCTGGGGATTTCTGTGATGCTGCTCAGCTCCGTTTGCCATCTCTAGCACATTGAGCGACACTCAGCGAGTAAGCGACAATACACTGATGCGAATCTCACCTGCAGATTTGACCTCTCACAGGGCACGGGGTGAAGATGACTTCCAACCTTCGTAATAAGCCCTCTAAAAGTTTTGGTGAGCTTAGCCTTCAGCATTTCAGATTCGTTATAGAAACATCCGGTAATTTGGAAAGCCATTCACTGAATTTTCGGGAGAATAAAAATGATCTAATTTCTTCATGCTTTTTATTATTCAAGGGGAAAGGGAATGAAGAAAGACAATTAGTGGAGGACCTGTTGCAGGTGTCACACTTCACTACTTCATTTCACCTCTGTCTGGTGTTTTCAAAAACAAAGGACCCACCACTGAAAACATCTGGCCAAATGTATCCCCATTCTCATCCGAGCATCTCGCAGGTGTGATATTGAAAAACAGAAGAAGGAAAGAAAGGAAGCATAATGAGAGGTTTCATTTTGTCACTACTGGTTCTTTGAAGTTGCTCCTTAATCTTTTAGATCATTTTGGCATGTTAATGTCCGACTCTAGAATATTAATATGGCTAAGTTAAAAAAAAAGTGAAGTTATTGCCTTTAAAGTTCCTTGTGTGACCCAGCTCTGTGATAATTCTTATTTGAATCATAGTTGAATCGACTATGACGTCGAGCTTGCGATTCTAGCAAGTGCGGCGCTACTTATTTTATACGACCTGAGTTTTTCAAGAAGATGCGAGCAAGAGAAAATCTTGAAAATTGTTTAGGTCCTAAACTATCAGGACAGTTTCCACAGAGAGTGCACGATGGCTTTGGATGAATGAATATCTTTCCATGAGACCAAACGCCAGGCATGGAAGAGGTGTACAGAAAGTAGCAATCACAGGCCTACATGCAACATAGAGCTAGTCTTCTGTTCATCTAAAAACAATTTCCTTTAGTAACTGATCTTGTAAAACTTAATACTTTTCTGGATAGCAGCTACAACTCCCATTTTGTTTTATTTTTTTTTAATAAAGGTGACTGATTATCATATTAAATAAATTTCCAGGATAAAGAGTAAAGATTTAATCAGAACATTCTTTATTTTATTGCTTTATTAGTTTCCAATCATTGCTGTTATAAATTGCCCAAAACTTAGTGGTTAAAAACAACATGGATGTACTATCTTATAGTGCTGCAGATCAGAGGTCCGAGAATCAAGATGTTGACTAAGCTACATAACCTTCGGGTGCTCTTTTGCATTGTTCAGTTTCTGTGGGCTACCAGCATGTTTTGGTTTGTGTCTGCTCTTGACCCTCTGCATCCTTTGTCACGTGTCACAGCACCTTCTCTGAATCTGCTTCTCATACCTCCCTTTATAAGGACCACTGTGATTACAGTTACTATCAGGTAATCCAAGACAATCTTGCCATCTCTAGGTCCCCATCGATTTGATCACATTTGCAAAATTCCTTTTGCCACATAAAAGGTAACATATTAATAGTTTCTGGGAATTAAGGGACCTTATGGTCTGTAGACTTGCAACCACACAAACATTAACATTCTATTCACTTTTGGTCTCTCCTCTCAAATATCTCAAACAAAGCAGGTAATGTAAAGATGTAAAAGCCTCTATTTACATGGTGGACCAGTTAGTCTGAGGGTAGCAGAAAGAGGCAGAAAGATGCATTTCAGAAGGTTGGTCCTTCGTCCTCCAGGCTCAAAGGTTTCCTTTTCAGAGTAATTTCTTGCACATGATAATACATCTTTATAATTAATAGAAAAACGTTAAAACAAATTATTCTCATCAATAGTAACAACCGCATCATTACAGCACAGAAGAGGATTATCAATTGGTCCAGAAACACAGGAACAAAAATAAAACAAAACAAAACAAAAGCCTTGAGCAGAGAACACTTAGATGTGGTTCGAGTCTTTACCCATTCTCCAGTGAGGTGGGAATGTGCTCAGCACATCAACAGACTTTTTAAAACTTTCATTTCAGTTCAAATGTAGGTTCAGTCATGCCCAGAAAGCTATTTAAGTGTGTGTGTGTGTGTGTGTGTTTACAGAATCTTAAGCAAGAGATTCCCTTATGTAGTCAAATAGGTCCAACATATAATTACCACTGCATGCTGAGTGTGCAAAGCAGGCAAACTGAGTCTGAATTACCCCCTTAGAGTGTGGGGCCATAGCAAGATACATTCCTATCTGACATTTTCATGCACTAAAAAGTAACTTATGTCACTTCAGTATATCTATTTTTTATCTTTAAGCAGACCCGGGATTCATGTCACCTATAATAGTAGATTAACAAGGAGCTTCTAATTTTGTTTTAAATCCTGAATTTTTTTTTACTATAGTACTAAACTACTAACTAGTGAGTAAAAATAGGTTACTGTTAATATTTTTATTTTTTAAAAAACTACAATAAAAATGTGCATTGTAATTATCACTATTAATGGTTATATTTTTAAAAGTGAAGCTAATTAACTGTTATTTTTTAAATATTCATCCTAACGTCCCATGATTGAATAATTTTTTTAAATGCAAGTTTCACTCAGATCCTTCTAACATCTCACCTGGAAAATCCTGATACTAAAAACCTCCTGTAAAATGTACAGGTGAGATGAATTCCTCAAGCTCCGAGTTCATGCTTTATTCTTACTTATATTCTTCATATCTTCTGGAATATCTGTCACTTTGTAAATGCCCCAAAATAGTCACTGAATTCAGCTTTATTGTTTACAAGAAAGAGCACTTAGAAATTCACAGGAACAAAAGGAGTCATTTAAGCGGTTGACAACTAGAGGAGACATTCACATTTATTTATTTATTTTTTTTAAAGATTTTATTCATCCATCAGAGAGAGAGAGGGGAAAGAACGAGCACAGGCAGACAGAGTGGCAGGCAGAGGCAGAGGGAGAAGCAGGCTCCCCGCCGAGCAAGGAGCCCGATGTGGGGCTAGATCCCAGGACGCTGGGATCATGACCCGAGCCGAAGGCAGCTGCTTAACCCACTGAGCCACCCAGGCGTCCTGACATTCACATTTAAACATGTGCCTCCATATTCTAGTGGATCAATGAAGTGGGATTTTTCATTTATTTGAAATAACGTTCTACAAATTCTCTCTTTTCCAGAGCTCACTTCTTTGCATACTTATTAAGATCATAGACCTTTTCAAAAGTAACACTGTTAACTCTGGCACCCTGGCCAACCACTAATTATTAATATGCATTCTGTGGGTCTTAAGATTCTCTCGCCAGCTCCCACTAAGTGCGAATTCTTGAGCAGTTGCACAGCGCTCCTGTACTCTGTGCATCACTTTCACCCAAGAGAGGTCCGCATCCCAGAAGAAAGCAATGGCATTGCTATAATATGTATATTGTAAATCAGTTGTCAAAGTGTTTCAAGATGCCTTGAGACCCTTCTGTTTGCAAGGTGATTTCCAAACACAGCATTATTATAATAAGATATTTCGGGAGTCGCCATCAGCAGCAGGATATGTTGTACTTGATTGGAGCTATTGATCCGCTGTTCAGAGAAAGAAATCAGATGCCAAGGCAAGAACACCAGTCCCATTCAGTGTAAAATGTAAGATTCTTTCTACTGTTGCTTCCCAGCTATGAAGACATCAGGTCATACAATGAGGCGCTTTGTCTTTTCAGTAGTGTTGGATGAAGTGCCAGGATTCCCTGAGCTACAATGTGTATGCCTAATTAAAACTCTGTCACTTTTTCACATGTGCATAAGGATTTGCTTCTAAGTTTCTTTTGTTTCATTCCGTGGATGATGTTTTTAATTGTCTAGTTCTTGTTGTGGAAATACAGTAATAACTGCTATTAAAATTCTCAGATCTATAGTGAATATGTAACATCTGCAAAGCCAGATGAGGTGTCAAATTTGATGACCAATTTAAGAGAAAATAATGAAGTTAAATGTTTTGTTTTTTCTTTTTTAACTGAGGGAAAAAAATGTGGAAAGCCTGAGTTCACTGCTGTGTTGTCTGTTGTTAAAAACAGTAAAACGTTAATAAATGAAAAGGGACAGCAGTCGGAACATGAAAATATTAATTACAGATAATTTAAGTTCAGTTCTACAACATTCTAGGATTACGAAAATTATTTTTAAAATTGTAAAAACTTCAGCTAGTGTTTGGTTCTTTTAAATGGCTAAGCAGCTCATCTTGTATTAATAAATATATCCTATTTAAAATCAGTGCATCTGTTCGCCCATAAAAATATCAATAAGCCATGGTGATTAAAACAGTTAAATTTATTATCTGGTCTAGCTGTTGGGGTTGCAAAACAATTTCTTGTGCGTCTCTCACATGTCTCCAAATCCTGTGTGTGAGGCTCCTTGTAGCTTTGTCCCGGACTCTCTGCTCCAAGACGTGTGTATGGTCGGTCAGCTGCCGTGGAAGGCAGAGACAGCACTTCGTCGGGAGCCAGGGGTAGGCGTGTTTACTGCCCCTTGGGAAAGATTCGGGCTCGCAAGGCCACAGATCACCCTTGTCACGCAGACCCGCACAAGTGCGGCTGTCTCCCTCTCAGGGTGACCTGGAGGGAGCCGTGGATGGGGGAACAGGCCTCCAGTTGCTGAGACGCTGGCGACTGCGGGGCCGGGCATAGTGAACGGTGGCCTCTGACCTAGGGGTCAGGTGTCCGTCAGCACGCATGAAATGGTGACAAGCTCACAGGCCAGCAAGTGGACCAACATCTCAGAACCGTACGCTGGACACGTTCTTTCAGGCTCCGCGTAGACGAAGCGGCTGCAGACCCCACGCGGCTTCAGGACTCTCCCCCACGTTCCTCTTCCCACCTACACCTACCCTCACACCCAGGCTTTGTTCTTCAGAGCTTTGAACGACGTTCCGGCACACACCGTCCAAACCATTCCTCTAGATTACTACTCTTTAGACTTTAAATTTTTAAACATCTGTAAGGAGGCTCTTCAGCACACTGACCTCTCAGCTCCTTGACTTCTTTCTCTCAACTTCTCATGCCCTTCAGACTGTCTCCCCCACTTACCCTTATGGCGATCCGCTGTGCTCTATTATTGACAATAAATGCTCTGCTCCCAAAATCTTAATTCCGTGAGTTACTTTTTGACCACCAGCCTCTGTGTCTCCAGTAAACTCCTTCTAGTATTGCATCAACACCTCAGCTCGCTACTGGGATCAACCAGCCGACCTGTCTGTCTGTCTGAACCAGCAGACCTGTCTGTCTGTGGTCTTCCCATCTCCGTCGGTGTACTGTGCAGCCCCCACAGTAATTATTTGCCAATATAATTGATAACTTTCTGTGTCTTTCCCAGTGTCACAGTTCCCATGCACGCCTGCTTTAAATTTTTCATTTTTTCTGCCAGGGCTTAAAAGATAAAGTCAAGCCCCTTACCATAGTCATTTTTTTTTTTTTTTAAGATTTTATCTGTCTATTTGACAGACAGGGATCACAAGTAGGCAGAGAGGCAGGCAGGGGGAGAGAGAGGAGGAAGCAGGCTCCCCACTGAGCAGAGAGCCTGATGCAGGGCTCGATCCCAGGACCCTGGGATCACGACCTGAGCCGAAGGCAGAGGCTTTAACCCATGAGCCACCCAGGCGCCCCCATAGTCATTTAAACCCTTTTTCACATGCCCTAACTATCTCCCCAAACTGCAGTCTTGACACTATCCTCGCTGTACAACATTCTGGATATTTTACCTGTTAGCAAGAACTCAGCAGTCTTGCTTTATGCTGCCCCTGGGCTATCACACCATTTCCCCCCTAATATTGCACAATCTTTTGCATATTTTAGAGACACTGATGCTCCCTCATCCTTCAGGAAATCACCACAACACCTTCCCTGTTCACCTCCTAATACCCCAATAGTAGAGTTAATTACCCTTCTGTGCTACCCGACCAGGCTTCTCTTTTCTCGTAATCACTAGGTTACAATATATTAAACTCTACTTTATATTTTTTTCTATTGGTTTATCTGGATCAGCTACTTCACTATAAACTCTAGAGAATGAGGAACTCATTCCTTTTTAGTCTTTGTTCCCAGCACATAATAAATAGAAGGAAAAAACTGGAAGAGAATGCGTTTTGGAGACAAAACAGAACTGGGCTTCAATCTCAAATACTGGACTTTTGTAAAACTAATCGACTGCTCATTTCTCAGTTTCTAAGTCCACAAATTGGAATCATGAAATTTGTGCCACAGAGCTGATATGATGATAAAGTGAAAATGAGTAAAATACTTAAGGCAAACATTGCCTGGTGCGTAATAACCACGATATACGTTTCCGGTGTATGTGATAGGGAACGAATTTGTTGAATCCTCTCAAGTGTTTGAGCCAGAGGTACTTTAGAGAATATATGTGTGTGATCAGTTATCAGTGTTATGTATAAACTGATATGTGCATAGTGTGCTTATCTCAAATTCAAAATTCCAAAGGTTAAAGAATATACTTTATGTCTTATCCTTTCACCAAAAATATTTATCATAGATTATATTAAAAATTCTATAGTAAAATTACAATTATTATAAAATATTAACAATTTGGATATTTCCTGTAGCAAGTATTTATTACTTACTGACTGTGAAAATGTAACAAAATATTTTTGAGTATTTCCATTTCGGTTAAAAATGTTCAATCCTTATAATTTTTCAAACTCAAAAATTGTAACATCCTATCAGTAGTCAAACCCTGACTTCTCCACTTCTTTTTTTTTATTTCAGAGAAAAATAAAAATTTATAATCTTAAAAATCAATTTAACAGTAATTGTTCAATGTCATTTATTTCCAATAACTTATCCTGGGTTTCTCAGATTTTTTTTTAATGTGTGCTTTGCCAGAATAATGATGATTTATAAAGTAAGTCTATTTTGCATGAAAATTAGCTAAAAGACATTTCTCCATAGGGCATTTATTCAGAAATTTATTGTCATTCCTCGATAATTTAATTTAAGGCTTAAACTCTGGGGAAAGAGGAAAAAAAATCTGGATGTTCAAATGATTTTGAAGCTTCTTTAAATAGAGATTTGGTAATAAAAATATTGAAAAGGGTTACTATGTTGAAAATTCCATTCATTGGAACGTCTGGGTGGTTCAGTGGGTCAAGCAACTGCCTTCGGCTCAGTGGCTCAGGTCATGGTCCCAGGGTCCTGGAATCAAGTCTGCTTCAGGCTTCTTGCTCAGCGGGGAGCTGGCTTCTCCCTATGTCTGCCTCTTCCCTTGCCTGTCCCTGTCCTCTCTCTCTGATAAATAAGTAAATAAAATCTTTAAGGGGAAAAAAAAAAAAGAAAATCCCATTCCTCATGAGTATTAAATCTCTTCATTATTAACTTGAATTGGAGGTGAACCAATAATATAAATCAAAATGCCCCTTATTATATGCTTAGTTAAGTGAATTTTTATGTCTTCATAATTATGAAAGAATAAGCAGAATTTTCTTAGTTTTTTAAGCACTTGTTGGTATATCCAAAAATTCATGGCTAGTGACAATGTCCCCACATCCATTTTGCCTCAATATTTAAAATTCACTTTGTGTATCTCTATGAAAAATAATCCATAATTAGTCATTATTCTCAAAAAATCATATCTTCCCATGAAGGAATATGTCTTAACTAGAAATGAAAAACCTAAAGCATAAGTTTATTTTGTTTTGTTTTTCAATAAGTTATGCTGAGTATAGCAAATACCTTCCATGTGTAAAGAAGGTGTTTCCTGCAACACAATAATAAAAGCACATTTTGGAATAAAATTCTTCACAGTCTGACCACAATTATCATTTGCAAGAGGTCCTAGTTGTAAAAAAAAAAAAAAAAAAGAAAGAAAGAAAATACAAGAGAGACCTACTAAGAAGATATGATACGTAATATTTCTGAATATGCCCTTCCTTGACTATTTACTTCATTATTGTTCCCTAATATACTCTGATACATTTCAGCTAATCACATAATAAATGCTTCTGAAAAAAAATTTTTAAAGCCCATGATTCTGCCAATAGTCTCACTGAAAATTTGGCACTATCAGTGGAGCTATCAGAGTACTTAGGGAATAGAAATAACTAAGGTTATCATGAAAATCTGTTTTGGCTTTAAGTTTGAAATTCAAATGGCTAATACTTTTCATTATAGGAACTTGAGGGTGTTTATGTTTAAACTTAGCATGAGACAAGCAATCACTTTATGTGTATTGTTAGAAATTTTTGTTCTACTAACATTTATCTTGAATAATGCAGTAAGTATCACTTAATCTTATACCTTTATCCAAAAAAAAAGAATTGGGCCTCTTCTTTCCATGAGCAATCCTGATTTTTTGGATGTGGTATTTTATTTTAAAACATCACTAATATGAAAATGAGATCAGAAATGAACAAGATAGAGCGCCTGGGTGGCTCAGTGGGTTAAGCCTCTGCCTTTGGCTCTGGTCATGATCTCAGGGTCCTGGGATCAAGCCCCACATCGGGCTCTCTGCTCAGCAGGGAGCCTGCTTCCCTTTCTCTCTCTGCCTGCCTCTCTGCCTGCTTGTGATCTCTCTCTGTCGAATAAATAAATAAAAATTTTTAAAAAAAGACATGAACAAGATTAAATTAACATAAAAATAAGATCAGAAATTAACATGATATCTTCTAAAAGATAAGACTATAATGATATCCTGAATTTACAATAATTGTATTTATTTTCACTGGTTCAGGAAATTCATGATCGAGAAGACCCTAATGGTGCTTTCTTTTTCTACTTAAGACATCTATTAGATTCTCCCATATTGCTGCCTTAATATTTTGAGACATCTATAGAAGCTTGGCAGCTTTTTAATTTTTTTGGATAGTTGACATGCGATAAACTTCACATCTTTAACTTGTACCATGTGCACAACTTTGCATTAGTGTGTCATTATCACAATCAAAATATCGAGCATCTCCATTACCACAAATGCTCCCTCATCCTCTTCCGCCATCTCCCCTAACCACCCCTCCTGCCACCCAAACCCCAGACAACCGTTGAATTGCCTTGCATCATTATAAATCAGTTTACATTTTCTAACATTTTATAAAAATAGAATCATGCAGCGTGTACCTCTTTGTGTGACTTCTTTCATGCAGCACAAATATTTTGAAATTTTTTCCTGTATTTTGAGTGTAATAACTGTTCATTGATTTTTATTGCTGATTAATATTTCATGGTTTGGATATATCACAAATTGGTTATCCATTTACTTGCTGATGGACATTTAGATTGCATCCAGGTTGAGGCCATTACAAATAAAGCCTTGTAAACATTCATGTATAAATCTTTGTATGGACCTAAGTTTGCGTTTCTCTTGGAGAAATATTGCTTGGGTAAAGTCACTTGTAAGAACAAGATCGATATACAAAATCAATTGTAGTTTTACATAATAGCAATGAGAAATCAGAAAAGGAGAGCTTAAAAATGTCATTTATAATAAAATATTTAAGGTTAAATCTGACAAAAGATGACCAAGACATACTGTACACTTATAAAACATTGTTGAGAAAAATTAAGGAAGATAAACAGAAAGATACATCGTGTTAGAGCTCCAAAGGTTCAATATTGTTAATATTATTGTGAATAATATTAATATTGTTAATCCCCAAATCGACCAGTAGGGTCATCAAAATTCCAGGGAAGTGTCAGTAGGCTCTTGGTGTAGAAATGAACAAACTAAAATGACTTCAAAAAAATCACCTTAAATTTAAAGGACCTGCATCATTTAATTTCAAGTCTTATTCCAAAGCTACAATAATCAAGACTATAGAATTGGTGTTAATATTGACAATTTGACAATTGAAGAGATGAAGAGACCAGAAATGGTGCTATTGTTTATGGTCACTGCTTTTCTTTATAAAGATGATAAAAGCATCCAATTGAAAAAGATAAAGTGTTTCAACAAATTGTGCTGAAACTGTTGAATATACATTTAAAAAATAACTTCAACACATACCTTGAACCATAAGCAAAGAAATAATTTAAAATGGATTATAGGTCTAAATAAAACACCTTCAATTGTAAGATTTCTAGCTGAAAATATTGGGAAAAGTATTTGTAGCCTTAACAAGGTGAACATTTTTAGATAGGAAACTGAAAGCATAATTTCTAAACAAATACTAGTGAAAATTGTTGAAAATTAATCATTTTAATTTAAAATCATCTAGAAGATAGTGAGTGAAAGGGAAGAAAAATGGAAGAAGGAGGGAAGCAAAGAAGAAACATTTAGATATTTGTAATATTTATAGACTGTTTATAAAATGAATGTACGTTAGGCCCAAATGGAATAATTATAAATAAAAGAATAATTAAATTAGTTCATTGAAAAAATTATACCAGATTAAAATTTAAAAGGGACTATGCTGTTTCAATTGCTAGAGAAATTTAACTCCATGTGTCTTTGATGAAAGTATAGGTATATTTCTTCCTAAACTTTATTGAAGTGTAACTGAAGTATCATAAACTGCACATACCCAAATTATGTAATTTAGTCTTGAAACACAGATCTATCTGTCAAATAATCACCATGATCAAGATAAAAAATATTTTAATTACTAATTTTTTTCTCTGTTAGTTTTAGAGAGGTTGTCAAATATGCTATAATTAAAGGCTTATGTAATTCTCCCATTAAATCTACCAGTTTCTTCTTTATGTATTTTGAGACTTTATTATTACATATGCATTTATTTTTGTTATGTCTTGCTAATATAGTGTTCATTTTCTTATTATAGAAAGTCCTTTTTTTTAGTAAAATTCTTTGTCTTTAAGTCTATTTCATCTGATATTACAACAGTTACTCCAGCCTTCCTACATTTAGTCATGATATTGACTTTTTAATCTACTTACATTCAATCTGAAAACTTTATATTTATATTATTTTTATATTTAAAATGAATGCCTTGCAAGCAGCATCTAGTAGGCCAACCTAAAAATATCTGTCTTTTAACTGGGTGTTTAGGCCATCAATATTTAATGTAATTATTCATATGATTAGATTTAGCCAATACATATCTCTCTAGCATTTCCTATTCAAAGTCAACTTGAGGACAACTTCCCTGGGTGTCTTTTTCAAACCAAGTTTTATACTTCCTAAATTCAAGAAATGACTACTTCTTCCTCTAAAAGAAAACAATATTTTTTTCTTCTTTTAAGTTAATAACTGCTGTTTCTTTAAATATTTCTTTTTGAGGAATTTGTGTCTTTTCTTCATCCTACTGACATATAAGTATATTACAGTTTGTATATATTACCTCTAAAGTAAAGTCCTCAAAACTGAATTACCAGGTTTCAATTTCTCTGTATTCTCACCAACACCTTTCTCTCTCTCTATTTTTTAATAATAGCCATCCTGAGAGATATGAGGTGATAAAAACTTATTGAAGTTTTGATGTGTATTTCCCTGATGGTTAAATAAATTGAGCATATTTTCATATATCTTTTGAACATCTGTATGTCTTCTTTAAAGAAATTTATAATCAAGTCTTTAGCTCATTTTTTAAAAAATCAGGTCATTAGCTTTTTGTCATTGTTTGCGTGTTTGTTTTTATTATTATATTATTATTATATAAGGTGTTCCTTATATATTTGGGAAATCAATCCCTTACCTGATATATGGCTTGCAAATATTTTCTTCCATTCTGTGAGCTGCCTTTCACTCTGTTAATTCTTCCTTTTGCTGTGTAGAAGTGTTTTAGTTTGATGGAGTTCCACTTGTCTATTTTTGTGGAAGAGAATATCCTTTTCCCAATTTGTATTCTTAACACCCATGTAGAAGATCAATTGATCATATGTGTGTGAATTTATTTCTAGGCCCTCTATTCTGTTCCAATAGTCAATACGTCTGTCTTTTGGCCGGTTATTATGCTGTTTTAATTACTGTATCTTTGTAAAATATTTTGATTTTGTAAAATATTTTTTATTTTAAAGTCAGAAGTGTGATGCCTCATGCTTTCTAGAATCCAGAACCCCGGCACACTGTTGGTGGGAATGCAAAATGGTGTACCGCCATGTAAAACATATTGTGCAGCTGGTATAGAGAGTCCTCAAAATGTCAAAGTAAAACTGCCATAAATCCATGAATTCCACTTCTCGTATTTAATCAAAAGAAATGAAATTATGTTCTCAAAGAGATATTAGCACTCCCTTGTTTATTGTGGCCTTATTCACAGGAGCCAAAGTGTGGAAACAAACTAAATGTCCACAAGGATGAGTGGATAAAGAAAATGTGGTGTATACACACAAAAGAACATCAGTGAGCCTTTAACAAGAAGGAAACCTGCAGTATGGAACAAAGATCAAACTTGAAAACACTATTGTAAAGTAAAACGTCAGTCATAGAAGGTCAAATACTTCATGATTCCTTTTAATGAGGTATCTAAAATAGTCAGATCTAAAGAGATAAAGAGTAGAACCGTAGTTGTCAGTATCTGAGCGGGGAGGAGTAGTGGAGATTTGAAAATCAATGGGCATCAAGTTTCAGTTAAGCAAGATACAAAACTTCTAGAGATTTGCTGTACAGAATTATACCTATGCTTAACAACAGTGTATTACACACTTAAAAATTTAAGAGGGTAGATTTCATGTTAAGTGTTCCTATCACAAAAAAGCAATGTAATTAACTGAGATTTAATTAATGCAACCCAAAGCATTATAGCGTTTTCTCGTTCTCAGTATTATAACTGTGTTAATGCAGACCAAATTATATTAGCTTTGCGGGGATCACATCATGCTATTTTCTCATAGTTAATATTCTGAACACTCAAACCTGTAGTGGCCAACAGATAACCAGATCTCTGATGTAGGCATTTCACAGAGGTGCAACAAATCAAAAATTCAGGCCATAGAGGTTTTTTTTTTACCTTTCTATTCTGTCATCTTTAGTTTCGGGGTTTCATTTTCATAGTTCATAGTCACAGTTAGCTCCTATATCTCTGATCATAGCATCTAAATCCAGGAGAAAGAAAACAGATATGTCAAAATGTTCTCCTTGTCAACATATGCCCCACTGATTTCCTCCTTCATCTTACTGAATGTACCTGTAAGCACTTCAAGCAGTAGTACTTTTTACTACATGCAATGTCTCCCACTGTGCCCTCGCGCTCCTCAACTGATGGTTGGTGGGGAGGGAGTGACTTCCAATTTACGGCTGCCCGCAGTGTTCTGACACACTCCTTCCAACCTGAAGAAGCCTCTTCCGTCTGTCCGGGTGCTTACAGAACTTCCTTTGATGATTCTATTCTATAATCCAGGCTGTGTTTTTGGAATTCCTTTTTCAGAAAGAAGAACATTTTTTTCAGCCCCGACCTGCCATAACCTTTCTTATCTTTTAGTTTCTTCAAGGATGAACATTACTACTTTTAAGTAATTAGGGTAAAAAGTCATTTGTTATATGGAGATAAATGTCTATGTTATGAAATACCTCATTGCTTTGAAACCAGTTATATTTCAGTAGTTTAAATCTCAACTTTTATTCTCTAGCCTGTTTTCTTCTGGAAGCAAGGAGAAATGAAACTCATATTTATTGTTTGGCTAAGAAGATAAGTAATATGCTTGACACTTAGGGGAAAAAAAAGTATTCGGGGCACCTGGGTGCCTCAGTCATTAAGTGTCTGCCTTTGGACCGGGTCAGGATCCCAGCATCCTGGGATCAAGGACTGCACTGGGCTCCCTGCTCAGTGGAAAGCCTGTGTATCCCTCTCCTACTCCCCCTGCTTGTGTTGCCTCTGTGTCTCTCTCTGTCAAATAAATAAATAAATTCTTTTTAAAAAAGTATTCAATAGCAAAACTGATTTGCACCGAAATTTAAAATTAGAGTTAATACAAGGGATGAAGAGAAAAATGGTTATCAACCTAGTGTTTTATTTATGATTGCATTTTTAGCTATGCCATCTTATGGTCCATCCATATATCATCATGCATAAGGGCAATATTTGTGACTAAATGGTTAGTGTGTTTGAGAAAATAATATCCAACTTCCCCCAAATTAATATATTCATGGGGATAAATGGAAGATACAGAAAGAAAGTCTAACAGGGAAAGAAGTCATTTTTTTTTCTTTATTTGTAGCAATACAGTAGTTATGTTAATGAAGTGATAGGATGAGTCACAAAGCAATAGCATAATGACCTACTTGAGAAGGTCACAGAACTATTAAGGATTCCTATTAATACAGACTCCAGAATAATGCTATTTCTCCTAAACTTTGAAAAGAGCGAGTAAACACTGGTTTTGAACAGAAAGCTTAAAGGTTGAAATCAAGTAAATACATTCTCTAAAAAACGGTTATGGGTGTATTATTGCCTGATGATTTTCATCATGACTGCAAATTGCAAGATATTGACAGCAAATATTTCTATTACCTTGTGACATTTGACACAGAATTCATTTTTATTCTTTACTGATGGGCAGAATGATTCCATTTCTGAGACTATAACAAAAAGAAAACCTCTCTTTAACAAATGCAGAGAATGAATAGATAAAATTATCCCTTCTGGTAATGTTACTGAGATTCCTCTTTCCATGAATTTATCAGGGCAAACATAGTGGTGCTTATTAAAAAACTTTAAACTCTTGATGAGCAAATACTATGTATATGCAAATATTGCTATGGTTGTTATTTCTCTTAGAACTTTAGGCACAGTCTCCTTAGAAACATAATTAAAATTTGCACACTCTTATTAAATGAAACTATTTGAGGGCAGTCATTTGGTTGCTCTCAAAATAGAATTTTGTTTTCAGAAGTGGCTTATGAACTTTATTTAATGCATCCCCAAGGCTTCAAAAGGAAAATGTTAAGGGACCTCCTGCAGGAGCTCTGCCTAAAACTCCCATGTGTCAGCTTGGTTTGGCAAAGCGCGCTTTAAAATGGAGGAACATTTTATAATTGGAAATCAACGACCTTAGGCCAATACAAGAGGTCCCAAGGGGATTTGAATTGTATAAACTCCTATGAGTGTATGTGTGTGTGTGTGTGTGTGTGTGTGTGTAAAACATATTGGCTGAGGCAGCTACTTATAAGCTGAAGACAACTAAAAGCAAGATCAGTGACCTTAAATTGTCACCTTCCCATACACTTGGGGCTAGATCGCAGTGTAGGGCAGTACAACCTGTGAAAAATTCACTCTTGACTTGGGAGTCAAATAAATAAAACAAAAGGGTAAGTGAGCACAATAATAGGGAAACATACTAGCAAGGTGATTTCCAATTATAAATCTTTTTTTTTTTTTTAATCTTTATCCAGAAAAATTTGTTCAATATAGCAAACTGGAGGGTTGTCATGAGTAACCTGGCCAGGAGAAAAGGTGTACTGATATAAAAGCAGTATAAATGTGGTGTCCTCTTAGGTTTAAAAAGAATGAAAAGGAATTATTTTATCTTTAGCTAAGAAAAACGTAGCCAAGTGAAAAGGCTCTCCCCAATGTATTCCCTTATTGTAGAGTGGAAAAGTAGCATTACACATACAAAGGGAGAAGGAGCCTTGTTGTTGCTTCAAAAACCTTGTGAAAAGAAAGGAAATAGAAATCAGTTTCTAATAAGCACTCTCTGAGAGCTCCTGAGTTTCCCCAAGCAAGGTAGATGTGTACATTCAGCTCACTCGACAATTTAGGCAAGCATGTAGCCATCATTGCATTTGGAAAATGTTCCCTTGTGTGTTCTTTTTGTTTGCTTGTTTTGTTTTGTTTTAGATTGATTTCCTTATTTGAGAGAAAGCGAGAAAGAGAGAGAGAGAGCTCGCATGCACGCGAGAAGAGGAAGGAGGCGACGGAGGGAAAGACTCTTAGGCAGGCTTCACACCCAGTGCAGAGCTGGAAGGGGTCCGAGCTCACCACCCTGAGATCATGTCCTGAGCCAAAATCAAGAGTGTGAGGCTTAACTGACTGAGCCACTCAAGCGCTCCAATGCTCCCTTGTTTTATTGTGTAATCTTCACATCTGTGTATTTTAACTAAGATCTGAAAGCAAAAGATATGGAAGAATTTCAGTGAGGTAAAGAGCAGGTAAAACAGGGAAGGAAACCCTACGATTTAGAAAGCAGATGTAAAGGAATTAAGTTAATAAGATATATAAAGATTTAAAATGTGAAAACTGATCCGCAAGAGAATCAGACAACTTAATGAAAATAATCTTTTGCGATTATGGCAATTCACATATAAATAAACACAGGGTTTTCCCAACCTCATAATGTCTCCTATTGTTCAGCTCATAAAGTATTTTTGTGTGCTGTATTTTGAAAAAACCTAAAAAGTGACTATGCAGTCCAGAGCCAGTTATGTAATGAGATTTCTGCCTTGTGAATACAAGGTAGTAAAATAGAAGAGGAATCCGTACAATCCTGTTTCATTTTCCAATCAAATATTATAAAAAAGGTAAATATCAATTCATTGGCAAGGCTAAAACAATCAGAATTCCTTTAGCTTATGTAAGGTAGTGTCATTCAAAAAAACTATAATGCAAGCAACATTTATAATTTAAATTTTTCTAGTAGCCACAGTGAAAATATAAAGAGATACATGAAATTAATTTAAATAATGTTTCATTAGATCAAATATGTTCAAAATGTCATCATCTTTTTTTAGAATACTTGATTTTGGTGTGAAGCAAAAGTGTGTCAGTTTCAAACCTATGTCTGTCAAGTAATTTCATCGACTCCAACTCAACTCAACATATTAACATTAATTCAAAGAATGTGAGGAAGTTGCAAATCAATTCTAAATGTATTAATACTTGTTATTCAAAAATTTGTTGTATTTACAGTCAATTTATAAAACATAAAATCTATTTATTTATTTATTTATTTATGTGAGGGGCACAAGCAGGCAGATTGGCAGGCAGAGGCAGAGAGAGAAGCAGGCTCCCCACTGAGCAGGGAGCCCGATGTGGGACTCGATCCCAGGACCCTTGGATCATGACGTGAGCTGAAGACAGTGACTTAACAAACTGAGCCACCCAGGTGCCCCTAAAATATAAAATCTTTATTATTGATTTGTATTATGAAAAATTTAAATTTTAGGGTGAATTCTTGCACCTATCTAGTTAGGTTACAAATATGCTTTGCCTTCCCTGGCAGCTTTGCAAGCATCTTATCCATGTATTGTGTGATACCAATAAGATAATATAAGTCATGCTGCCCTTTTCTTTGTATCTATAGCTACTGAATATTTGGGAACCCTTCCTTTGTCCTAGGAAAATTTTGAAATGAAAATAACAGTGTAATAATTCATTATAAAATGTTCCATGGTTTAATCAATAAACATTAGCAAAGAACAAGATCATTAACATCATAGTCTTCTATTTTATTAACTGGTGTAGGGCCACAGCCTTCATATATTCTGAGCAATTTTTCACCACTGTAACCATGACACGCAGAATCCTCCTCAGAAAACTGAATGCCAATGTTAGTGTGTGTCAGATGGTGACATGAAGCAGTGAAAGAAATCTCCATCTCTTGCTATAAAATTCCAGTACATTGGGAGATGGAGAGGAGAAGGGAGTTGGGGGAAATCCGAGGGAGAGACAAACCATGAGAGACTGTGGACTCTGAGAAGCAAACTGAGGGTTTTGGAAGGGAGCGGAGTGGGGGGTTGGGTGAGCCTGGTGGTGGGTATTAAGGAGGGTATGTAGTGCATGGAGCACTGGGTGTGGTGCATAAACAATGAATGCTGGAACACTGAAAAGAAATAAAGTAAAATGAAATTTTAAAAAATTCCAATACATCTGGATTTTTTTTTAACTCAATGTAGCTGAGACACTGCCTATCAAAATAGAACTATTTTTTAAATATATAGCTAGGTAAAATTGTCTATTGTTATGTTGAAGATTCAAAACATGGTACTCCATAAATCTGACTCTTTTAGGCTGCAAATTTACATGTTGTCATACATTTCTAAGACCTCTAAGACAAAACACAACTAAAATATTAATTAAGCGGTCTCTCTTATATTGCATGATTCATCGAGTATTTGTAAGTTTTAGGGGCACCTGCGTGGCTCAGTTGGGTAAGCGTCTGCCTTTGGCTCAGGCCAAGGTCCTAGAGTCCCAGGACTGAGCCCCACATCAGGCTTCTGCTCCACAGGGAGTCTGCTTCTCCCTCTGTCTCTCCCTCTTTAGTGCTCTCTCACTCTCTCTGTCTCTCAAATAAATAAGTAAAATCTTTTTTTTTTTTTAAGTACTTGTAAGTTTTAAATTCTTTAGGTCAATTGATTTTTTATATGGCTAGAAAGGATTTTATATTCCACAAGCAAATGTTTGCTGGCTCGGTTGAAGATCTTTCACTTTTTTTTTTTAAGTTTTATTCATTTATTTATTTGAGGGAGACAGAGAGAGCGCGACTGGGTGGAGAGGGAGAGGGAGAAGCGACGCCCCACTGAGCGCAGAGCTGGATAGAGGCTCCATTACAGGACCCTGAGGTCGTGACCTGAGCTGAAGTCAGGTTTAACTGACTTCTCAGTTTAACTCAGTTTAACCAACTGAGCCATCCCAAGATATGTCACTTAAAAAAAAATCAATTTTAATATTTTCCTTATCACTTTGTAATAAAATCTTTCCCTTTCTTGTGTTCTCAAAGAATGATGTTGATGTATACGTACCTCTGTTAATTTGTCGTGCACCTCTCTGGGAAGCCAGGAGTTTATGCCATTTTGAATAATGCAACTTCATCACCATACGCTATTCGTTCTTTACCTCTTTATTTCTGTGTCCATTTTATTGTTCTCTTTTATTTGTTAATGACCTGCTCAAATCTTACTTTTTCCCAAGTAAATTTAATGTACTTCAAAGTACATAGGCTCTGATGTCAGACAATAGAAAGCTTAGCTCCACATCTACCTGTGTGACCTTAGCAAAACTGCATAACATTCTTCGATTGTACTTTCTTATCTCTCAAATAGAGATCATAAGAAAAAACAGCACATTAGCTTATTTGTGATGATTAAACTAAAGTGCATGAAGTGCATAATGTGGTCGCCTGAATGTACCTGCTGGCAAATGCTTGTATTCCCATCATCTCATGCCATTGTCCACACGCCTCTTTCTTCCCGTTCTATGGCAAGATTGTCTGGCCACTTCTCTAGAACACTACTGCAAATTGGTTGAGATCATGACACAGTATTCGAGGATGAGATGATTGTGTTCATAGCCGTTTCCAGCTCCACCTGCCGCATGATAAGGACAAGTTTCACAATCCTACCAAAACTCAACTCTCTTATCCAAAGCATAATGTGTTGGAGGGGGTAATCAAGAGGACGTGACCACCAGCTGACCTGTGAGCCGTGAGCTGGACTCTTTCTTTGGTCTCTCCCCACCTCTCCCCGCTGTCCGGGGGTTAGTTTCAGACTTAACCTGGGGAACTCCAGAGGTTGCAAAACAACATAATGATAATTATACCCACCTGTTAGAAAATTAAATGAGAAAATATATAGAAGTCTTTTTTGGGGTAGAATATCTTACATATAGATAATTCAAAATAAAGTCAATATTAATTTTCTAATTTTCAATGCTAACATTTTCTGCTAAGTTTACATAAATATGTAAGTTAAAATAGTGGTTTAGCTTTATTCTGTGAATGACAAAGATCTCAAACTAACTAGTAGATGCAATTTGTATCTTGAATAAAAGAACATTTCATTTTGTTTTGTGAGATTAAGAGTCACTTATGGTTTGTCGCCCTCCCATTCCCATCTTGTTTCATTTATTCTTCTCCTACCCACTTAAGCCCCCATGTTGCATCACCACTTCCTCATATCAGGGAGATCATATGATAGTTGTCTTTCTCCGCTTGACTTATTTCGCTAAGCATGATACGCTCTAGTTCCATCCATGTTGTCACAAATGGCAAGATTTCATTTCTTTTGATGGCTGCATAGTATTCCATTGTGTATATATACCACATCTTCTTGATCCATTCATCTGTTGATGGACATCTAGGTTCTTTCCATAGTTTAGCTATTGCGAACATTGCTGCTATAAACATTCGAGTACACGTGCCCCTTTGGATCACTACATTTGTATCTTTAGGGTAAATACCCAATAGTGCAATTGCTGGGTCATAGGGCAGTTCTATTTTCAACATTTTGAGGAACCGCCATGCTGTTTTCCAGAGTGGCTGCACCAACTTGCATTCCCACCAACAGTGTAGGAGGGTTCCCCTTTCTCTGCATCCTCACCAGCATCTATCATTTCCTGAGGGTTGCTGGGGGGAGGGGGTTTGGGAGAAGGGGGATGGGATTATGGACATTGGGGAGGGTATGTGCTTTGGTGAGTGCTGTGAAGTGTCTAAACCTGGTGATTCACAGACCTGTACCTCTGGGGATAAAAATATATGTTTATAAAAAATAAAAATAAAAAAATGTTTCATCTTGAAAAAAAATAAAATAAAATAATAAATAAATAAATAAATAAAATAAAAATGACACGACTGCCCTGATAATAATTATCAGTGGTATTTTAAATATAATTTAAAAATTTTACTGTACCTGCTTTAAAAATATATATATATATATATATATATAAAAAACATTGATAAAGTAAAGCTATTAGGAGCTGCAGCAGATCTTTTTTAATAAAGTAAAACATATTTGTAATAAAGGAAAAATATGGTATTAAAAAAAAAGAACATTTCATGAATGACTTATTTAAGATAGTGGACTAGAATATGTTATTCACATAAATCATGTTTCTAAAATATTAGTGTAGGGGGCGTCTGGATGGCTCACTGGGTTAAGCCGCTGCCTTCGGCTCAGGTCATGATCCCAGGTACTGGGATCAAGCCCCACATCGGGCTCCCTGCTCAGCGGGGAGCCTGCTTCCTCCTCTCTCTCTGACTGCCTCTCTGCCTACTTGTGATCTCTCTATCCAATAAATAAATAAAAATCTTAAAAAATAAATATTAGTGTAGGAGCACTAGATGGCCCAGTTGGTTAAGCATGGCTCTCTTGGTTTCAGCTCAGGTCGTGATCTCATGAGTCCTGGAATGGAGCGCCATGCCAGACCCCCTGCTCAGTGGGAGTCTGCTTTAAGAGTATATGTTCTTCTGTCCCTCCCCAACTCGTGCATGTAAGGAAGTGCTCTCCTCTTTCTTAAATAAATAAATCATAAAAAAATTAGCATCAAAATAAACTTTACAATATACTACGAAAGTCAGTTTGTAGTTTTGCCGGGACATAAAATTAAGTAATAAATGTTTCTGCTCTTCTAAGTTCTCAACTTTGGGATATCAAACACATGTTCATAAAGGTTAGAAACAATATGGATTGAAATTAAATCTATAGTATAGAGGATTACCTTCAGAAGTTGTTCCCAAATTCAGGAAAAAAGGAGAATGATATATAGAACGAAACCCATATTAAACCTCTAGGTCACAATATCTTTTACCAAATGTCTTCTGGAAGTGTTAAAACAATTTCAATCCCTTCTAGATGTGTAGGAATAATATATTTATTAAACCCCTAACAACACTGATATTTTTAAATCTTTTCAAAACTAATAAAATGCAATATCTCCACTATGAAGTGTTTTCTTTCTATGAAGAATGTGAAATCATTTATGTTCCTTTACTATTTATATATTTGGGTGTTTTTCTATTACCTCGATTATTTGTATTATCCTATTTACTGTGTTTTATGTCTAATTTTCTATTTTTTATTTTGTCTTATCTTTATTGTGTTAAATTAAGAGATGATATTTTGTCTAGTAACAAAAAGTTCTTTGAAAATTTACCTATGTTTTTCTATCAAAATGCCATATTATTTATTTAAAGCTACATAGCATAAAAGAAATAAACACATATGATTTACTATTCAATCTTCTTAAATAACCATGTAATTTTGTAAAAAATCACAATGATAATTATATTTGCGTATTTGTCTGTAAACACTTCAAGGAAAAGGGCAAACTGCTCATAGAGAGCATCTGTAGACAAAAGCAATCTCCAACTTGCTTAAGGAAAAAACAAAGAGCTAAGAAGATGAGGAAAGGTGGACTTTATTAGCTGAAATAACTGAAAATTTCAATGATTTCATCAGTGCATAGTTTTCTGTCTTCTTTTGATTCTCAAGCCCTATGTGTTGGCTCCACACAAGAAAGGAATAACATTGATTAGCTTAGTCTATGTTAAATGCTTACTCCCCCAACATATAAAATTAGAAGTGGGAAGCTTTAAGCTTCTATAGGAAAATCATTGAGTTGTTCCCCACTCCCCCTCAAAAAAAGAGGAATGGCCACTGGACAGAAAATCAACCAAACAATGTGTATCCTACAGTGACATATATTTAAAAGAATTATTTTCCTTTATGTATTATTCTAAATATTTAAAATGTGCACAAACTTAAAATCAGAAAAGGGTGTAAATGAAAAACCAGTATTAGTAATTATATTGCAAGTTCTTTTACACATGTTGTGAAAAGGAGAAAGACCCTGTGAAAAAATTAGTTATGTGTGTACTAGGCAAGGATCACTGTGCGCCCGATTCTCTTCCTCTGATAGTCATCTGTTTCACTGGATTCGATATAATAATATATAGTTTTTCATTCACATTGTTGAATCAAGTGCATGATTTTTTACTATACTTTAGAGATATTATAAATTAGACTAAGTAGGAAATTGGTCATCAAAGTATCTTAGCTTTTTTATGAATGTAGAAAATCTCCATGGGGTGTGCATAGTCTCCTATTTTGTTTGGATATGCCTAAAGTGTTTCTGCCATGATAATATCTTGTGTCGTTTATTTATAAATGGCATCAACTTTCTCCAGATTTATAGTCAAAGTATACCTAAGGAAAAATAATATTGACACTGATTTCAGAGAAAGTTACATAAATTCAAAAAATTCAATGGAATAATTATTCACCATTTTGTGCCTATTACTCTGTTCAAAATCTCTGGGAGAATTAAAGTATTTCTCAAAAGTTGATAATCTTGAAGAAAATGAAAAATAGAATAATAAAATTAAAAATAAAATTAGATTAATCTTGGGACTATAAGCATATGCATATATATCCCAAAAATATTTTTTCAAAGGATCTTTTATTAGAATTTGCCAACATCTAAGCATTTTAAGTTTATTCTTTCTATTTATAAAATTTTAATATCTCAATGACTGGAGTACCTGGGTGGCTCAGTGGGTTAAAGCCTCTGCCTTCAGCCCAGGTCATGATCTCAGGGTCCTGAGATTAAGCCCTGCATCAGGCTCTCTGCTCAGTGGAGAGCCTGCTTCCCCCTCTCTCTCTACCTGCCTCTCGGCCTACTTGTGATCTGTCAAATAAATAAAATTTTTAAAAATATTTTTTAAAAATCTCTATAACATATTATTCCAGAGACATTTTTAACTGTTCACATACATTCCAAAAACTTTTTCTAGAAATTCCATTGTTTCCATTAAAATGAACTTAAAATCAAGTAATAATATAATGATTAATAAATTACATATTATAAATAAACATATATATAAAAATGCATCTACCATCTCAGAAATATGTTTTTCATTTCTTACTATATGATCTGATTTTATCCTTTATTTATCAGTTTCACTTTTCAAAGTTCTTGGTTAGAAACTATTAAATATAGGCATGTGATATTAAAATTATTCCTAAAGGATATAAGTAGTAGACTAGCGTTTCCTTGGCTTTGGAACAATGTAGGTATTTAACAGTCATTAAAAAAAAAAAAAAAAAAAAAGACCAAAAAAACAAAACATGCTCTCTTCAGCATCTAGAGCAGAGGTCTGATTTGGATCATAAATGTTACTGGAACACAGGTACGCCCATTTGTTTATGCGTTGTCTCTATAGAGTTGAATAGTTGTCACAGAGACCACGTGGTCAACAAAACCCATACTCTTTTGTCTCTGGAGTTAAAAGCTTGCTAATACCTGGTCTAGAGTGTTCCCCTATTTTCATACTACCAGTGGAATGGATATCATTGATATTCTATTTTAAGATAATTAAATTGTAAATTATATCTATCCTAGATACCCTTAAGTAAACAGAAATAAAATCGGATAAGCAGCAAGGAAAACATGGGTGACTGGAATCTAGTAGCTTTGGTGAATATAAGTTTGCTTTATACAAGCAGTATTTAACCAGTGATCAAAAGATGTATTCCCTGTGTTTGTTCTTGACTCCCTTCTATGCAAGGCATATGAGGTTTGTTGGATATGTTATCTCTGAAACATTTATTTATCTACAAAACAGAAATAACAATATCACCATTCCTTTTTTTAATGGATATTCTCAGAATCATATCAGATATATTGTAATGTCTAAAGCACTATACAAATATGTAGCACCTGCTGTCTCTTTCTAAGTGAAAGCAATATAAACATATTATATCTTTTGTGTAGAAACTTACCCACTATAAGACAGATTAGATCTATTTAAGAAGGATCAGTGACCTATTTTAAATTCAAAGTATCATGTAAGGCCATTCAGGACCATTAGGCTTATTAACTCTTACTGAGCCAGAGATCTGATATAATTGTCGAAACAATATGGCCATCCCCTCTTTGTGCCTCCTCTGTTTGACTATACCCAGCATAGAGTCGGCCTCACTCAGTGTGGGCACACATTAGCCAAGTGAGTTACCAATAGCCAGAAGGAGGTGGCTCCTAAAATAATAGAAATTATCCGATCTGATTACACCTCTACCAAAATGTTTTACCTATACTGAATATAAAATTTTATTTAAATCTTGGCTTTGCAAACCTCGATGCTCTCCTTCCCAGTATGAAAGTTTTGTTCATGCCCAGGTTCTGCTTTTATCCTCTTTCAGATGAAGGGAGGTAAAGTTGGGCTTGCTGCTTTTAACCACCTATTCTCTATCTTCATGTCTGATTAGATACCCCCTTCCTGGACTGGCTCTCTAAACACATAACATTCACAAGCCTTATTGTCTTCCATGGTCATGATCTTAGATACAGACATAGACACTGAAATATGGATTGAGCTATAGATAGGGACATAGTTTATAGGTCTCTCCATCAGCTGGTTCTAGCTATGGGTTCTGCCGGTTTTGTTCTTCCTTTTCTTGCTGCTTCTGACATCACATGCAACCTTCCACAGGACACTGAATCAAAATCCTCATGATCCGATTACTGCAATGTACCTTGAAATGAATTAAACTAAATTGATTCAATTTAGCCTATCCCAAATGAGAATTTAAAATGTACTTTTCTGTAAGTCCATTGTAGGGGTGCATGGAGAGAGAGAGGGAGCAAGAGTACAAGTAGGGGGAGGAACAGAGGGAGAGGGAGACAGAGAATCTTAAACAGGCTCCACGCTCAGTGCTGAGCCGCATGTAGGGCTTGATCTCACAGCCCTGATGTCCTGCCCTGAGCTGAAATCAAGTCAGGCATTTCACCAACTGAGCCATGCAGGCACCCCTCTATAAGTCCATTTTTAAGGGGTTGAATTTGATCTTATTTTCTCATCCATGAATAGGTCTATTTTTGTAATAATTGGTAACCTAAGATTCATCCAAGATAAGAAAGTAGATAGATCTTTGGATGATTTCATGTTCCTATTCTCCAGCAGTAAACCTTGTCCACAGGGCCCCCTACTATATTGAGGTGGCCACAAGTGAAGGCAGCAGGTAACCTCGGAAATCAAAATGTAAGTACAAAAAAAGCTAATGCTCTGGAAAGCAGCGTGATGCCATACTGAGACCTTCTCCATAAAGTTGGCTGCTCAAGAAAGTGTTAGATCCAAACTGAAGAGCCACTTCCTGAAAGTTTTCCTTTGTATCTGTTCCAACTAAAGAAATCATGTTGATGTTTCTAAATAGGAAGCAAACATCACTAATGTAATTAGGTAATTAGGATCCCGATTGTGATTCTAATGTAAAAGACAATTGTCTATAGACCAGGTAAAGTAAGACTCTATTTAGGTAGTGGAAACCATCATTAAAATTCAAGTGCCCTGGAGGAGACCGAAAGCACTGAACAGTGGTGTGCAGGCTTGTCTCCTTTGAAGAGACACATGCGCATTGGTGGTGAAACATCTCTTACAGTGATGCCCTTTCAAACCAATAAAATGGAGAATATTTTTTACCTTAGAGAGAAGCTCCAATACAATCTCTCTGCTGAAGCATAGGAGTATGGCTTAATTAATTAACTCAGAAATAACTGGCCCTAATCTATAAACTAAGTTTTATTATACTTTTTAAAATTTTTTATAAGATTTTATTTATTTATCTGACAGAGATCACAACTAGGCAGAGAGGCAGGCAGAGAAAGAGGGAAAAGCAGGCTCCCCGCTGAGCAGAGAGCCCGATGCGGGACTCGATCCCAGGACCCCGAGATCATGACCTGAGCCACAGGCAGAGGCTTAACCCACTGAGCCACCCAGGTGCCCCATTGTATATTTTATTTCTACTGAAGTGATTATAGTAATGTTTTTGATGAATCAATTTCTATTTTCTGTTAATGAAGTATAATAGAAGTAGCATATACATTAAAAATATAAGTTGGAAATAAAATATGGGCGTGAAATTGTGAAAATTCACATAACTTTCTGATTCATGTAATTGGTGACAAATGATAATGTATGTAACTGATTATTTTAGAGACCTGTAAAAGGACTTCACAAAGCTGCATATTACCTCGTAAAGAATAATTTGCAATCTCATTTATCTATCCCATAAATAATTAAAATTCTTCTTCTTCAAATTGGATTACTTCGATACAGATACTTACTATTTTCATTACTGCACACATTACCTAAATATTATGCTCAATCAAAATATGTTAGTTGTCTTAAATGGCTTTTATAAACAATACTATGAGCTAGCATGTAATTTTTAAGAGGAATGCAATCTTTCTGTTCTCTGGGTAGCTTTCTCCTATGGAATCATAGCTAATAGGTTTTTTTTTCGGGACAAATATTGGGGGGAAAAAAGAGTTTTCAGAAGTTAGTGAGCTCTGTATACTTTTCAACCCCTGAATGTCTAAACTATGCATTTATTTTGTCCTGCGTAATTCTTGGTCAAATTCCTTGTGTAGGGACATAAAAAGACGTAAGGGAAGCGGAAAGGAGGCATGGCCAGATAGCCACGCATTCACGAGATCTGAAAAAGTAAACTGTGTCATTTCAGTGATTCTGCATCTGTGTTAAATGCTCTTAGTAAACTTCAAAATAAGCATGTGCAATATAAAGCTTAACAGTAAAATTCATGCTGATAATTCAAATGTTTAATTTTTCTTTACTTAGAATGACATTGAATTTAAAAGATTAAATTAAATTAAAGCAAATTTTAAAAAACAGACAAGTTGAGAGATTGTTAAAAAAAAAAAAAAGTGAAAGCTTTATATTTTAGTACCTTTAATGGCTCTTTAAAAAAAGGGGGGGTGCACATTTTCACTTTGCACTGGGTGCCACGGAATATGTAGCTGGTCACGCTGTTGCGATGAACACCTGTGGAATAAAGGGGCGAACGTGGGATGGGCAGAGGGAGGCCAGTACAGCTCAGCCGAAGCAGCCAGCTGCGCAGGAGGCCCTGCATGGGTCACCGTCTTCCAGGGTGTCTCCGGCTCCGGGGAAAGGACCGGCCTTTGCATGCTGCTTGCGGGTCATCAGAGGCCGGCTGTCTGGAGTAGGCAGCTCTCCTAGTGCAGGGCAATTCGTCGGGAGGAACCGTGATGCAAGCCCTGCGCTGGGGAACGCGTGCCTCAGTCCCGCACAGGAAGCTCTGGGCAACATCAGCACCGCATCGGTTCTGTCCATACGGGAGTGTGCACCGTATGTCGGACGTTCTAATGCTGAATGATGCTGTCGAACTAGTTTCAAATGGTCTTGTCTTAATTTCGTGTTATTAGGATGACAGCCCCCTGATGGTAAATTCCTTGCAGTACAATCTCCACGTTGCAGGGGAATAGCCATCAGAGAGAAACCCAGAGTGTCAGACAAGTGGGAGCTTGATACCTCAGAGTAAGCCTCCTAACTCAAAGCTTCTAGATAAAGGACTCTGAAAATCTTTCAGACACGCAATCCTTGGAGTAGACTCAGGAGAAAAAGAGGCTGAAAATGAGCACTCGATTGGGAAAACGATCATTCTGTGTTTGTCTGTTCTGTTTTGCCATGGGGGCTTTGATCCCAAGTTAAGGTAGAGACACGTCATCAAAACGTGAACGTCATCCCTCACGCTGTCATTAGGGCTGTAGCTTCGCTGATGCTGGGCCATCGGTCTAATGCCGTGCAGATGACTCACAGCTATGTCTGCATTTCAAAATTAAAAAGAAAAGGAACACAAAGGAGCGTTCTGCTGGACACTCACTCTCACGGGACTTTCCATTAGGATATAAGTGTCGGCCAGAGTCAATCTGCCCAGTTTTAAATGCGGGTTTTAAATAAAATACTTCATTTTTTTCTAAAGAAGCAAAGAACACTTTTAAGGAACATATGCAGCTTACAAACAGCTATTCAAATACTTAACACTTCTTAGTTCGACAAGCTAAGGCTGATTTACTTTCCATTGTTTTCCATCAGAACAGGACTGCGATAGGGGCGCCTGGGTTCTCAGTGGGTTGGGGCCTCTGCCTTCGGCTCGGGTCATGATCTCAGGGTCCTGGGATCGAGCCCCGCATCGGGCTCTCTGCTCAGCAGGGAGCCTGCTTCCTCCTCTCTCTCTGCCTGCTTCTCTGCCTACTTGTGATCTCTGTCTGTCAAATAAATAAATAAAATCTTTAAAAAAAAAAAAAAAAAAGAACAGGACTGTGATAGTATGATTTTTGCAAATAATGCAGGAATGTTGGTTAATGGCTGAGAAGCTCAGCGGTACTGAATGGCAGAAGTGGGAAGGAGGAACCCACAGATTCTGATGAGCTCTTGGTAGCGTGACACCTCTTCCCAGGGCCTTTGGCCAAACCCTGCATAAAGTCCTATACACGTGCGCCTGCCTGGCTCTCTTCCTGTCCTTCTTCAGGGCTGGCTTCACACGTGTGCAACCCTCGTCATAACACAGGGCCCTACAACGACAAGAGCCGCAGACACAGTGTAATACTTTGCTATCACCATCTTGAAACCCTATAATTTTTCGACAGGAGGCTTGGCACTTTCATTTTGCATAGGCCCACAAGTTGTGTGGTTTCTCCTACCCATTTTCCAAAATCTCTGATAAGGTCAGAGTTTTGAGAGGCCAATCTCAGACAAGTTTTGACATCTGGAGGCAAAATAGCAGCCTCCTAAAAATAACAAAACACGCTCTCTGTATAAAAGTGGAGCTGCTCTGGCAGGGAAAGGGTAGAAACATACCCGTTTGGTCTTTGTTGCTATGATCCCCTCAATTAAGAATCTGGGAAACACAGGTTGCAAACCATTGCCTTAGGATCTATCTTAATGACAACAGAAAAATAAACATCCAACTGGCAGTCTACTAATCTAGCAACAAACATTTGCCCATGCTTCTTTAAATAAAACATTTGTTTTGGGAGGTTTTTTTGGTTTGTTTGTTTTTCATTCTGTAAAATGTGGGTTTTTTGGTCTCCTCCCCCAAGAGATGGCAAACAAGATACTAGAAGTGTCTAGATGACTTACGAGAAGCATCAGATGGTGGGTGTATCCTTTCTGCCATCCACCGTGTTATTCTTCTTTTCTCTAATGGAACCCTCAGGCTGTTGAAGCCCCGAGAGGTGTCGTCCCGTGTTGTACAACCACAACATTACACAGCTAAAAAGTGGTAAAGATGGGACTTTAACCCAAGATGATCTGACTCCAAAATCCTTGAATTAAACATCAAGAAAATATTGGAGCGTATCATCCATTTGAACATGCTTAAAACCTCTCTTTCTTTTGTGAACATCTGTAGTAAAACTAATGATGATAGGAAGACATCAATGCACTGAGTGAGTAGAAATGGGAGTCATTTAAAATGTGTGGGACTACGAAAGAAGCCATTAGAGAAGAAAAGTGAGTGTCACAGACGTAATTCTAAAATCTAACGCATATACTTGGGCTTTTGAAAGCAATTCTTAGTCACTTGTGAGAGGAGAGAAAAACGTTAAGTAAATATCTTTAGAATTTTGGTCTGCGTCCAATGTTTGTTGGTTTGCATGAGCTGAGCAGAACAGAAAAAGAGATTAGAAAGAAATAAAAGGATATTGAAATGTCAGTGATGAAAATACATGAGGCAATTGCACAACTGGACTCTTTCTATAATGCGGAATAGGAAATTTGCATGTGAAAACTGACTTTTCAGAGATATATAAATATTTTCTTCTGAAACTCCGTCACCAAAAATAACTCTTCCTACTGAAATCATTATGCTTCTGGGAATTGGGCAAGTCACATCACTTAGAATTCATTTCCCTGGGTTCTTTCACAAGAAAGTAATCAATTCAGTTCGAGAAAACAAACCATCTTATGGTTGGCACCATCTGCGTGATCAAATGAGGCACTGAAGATTACCAGTCCTGTGTCCTTTTTAAAATATATATGGATATTTATATTATACATATATATAAAAGAATCACTCAGTGGGTTTAAATGGACAAATTATATAAACAGACATTTTATAGAAGAAGAGAAAAGAAATAATGAATTACCACTTGTTTTACTAATGCAAATGAAAAAAACAATATTACACAAATTTTTGCCAAACAAATTGGCTAAGTTTTTGTTTGCTTTTTTTTGTTTTTGAAAATACCAAAGATGAGAGGGTGCAGTGAAAAATATATTTTCATATGGAATTTATAGAAGTAAAATTTAGTTCAATCTCTGACAAAAACAGTTTGCAATCAGTATTAAATGCCATAAAAACCCTTAATTCCTTTGAATCAATATTTCTATATCTGAGAATCTATCTTTAGAAAATAATAAGAAATAAACATTAAGGAAAAATTTTAATGTCAAGATACTTGTGATGTTACCCTTTCTAGGGAAAATCTAGAGGAAAATCAAATTCTATTATTAGAGAATGTCTTTAGGAAATTATGATACATAAAAATCAGTTACGTAGTCACCAAAAATTATTTTCACAAAGAGCTTTTAATTAACATGCAGAATTATGGTTAAAATGTAAATGGTAAGAAAGTTCATCAGTCATAGATATATTCTGATCTCAAATACATATTTATATATTCTCATATATATGTATGAGAAAATATAAACAGTTCTATGTGTATAATTAATGTACAGAAGAATACATATATAAATCTTAGCATATTCATAAATAGAATATGTCGGAGTGAAAATGAATGACATATTGCCACAAATATCGCATCAATAAAATTGACAGAAAAAAGCCCGTTTAGAAAGATAAAGTATAGTTTCATTTATATAAAGTTCAAAATGATGCAGAACCAAACAATCTTTGCTAAGATATATGTCCCCATGTGTGACTGGGGTGAGGCAGTGGGACTGTAAAGATATAATGCAGTGAGCTCCAGAGTATTGAGTACAGCATTATTTCCACAGCGACAGAGGGAGCTAGAATCTGGAAAGGCCTAGGGAATTTCAAAGATCTTGGTGTAATTTTCTCTCCCTAACATATAGTGGTGAATATTCACATATGTGGATTTTTTTCATATACACATCTTTATCACACACACATTGACACATGCATAAAGTATCTTCAGAATTGGACATAAAAGTTTTCTAAGAGTTAAAGGAAGTATGGCAAACGGCTTATCATCAATGCTCTCAAGTATTTTGATTAAGAATAATGTATTTTCTTCTCTAAAATTCATCCATGATTCAACTTTGTCATTGTATTTATGGTCAGGAAAACACCTGCAAATTAAATCCAGAAGTAATTAACCAAAAAATTTGGTCTTCAGAAACGGCCTGGTACTGGAATGTTTTTTCAAGGAGAAAATGTAATCTAAGTACTCCTAATAGTCTCCAAGTGTGTGAGTGAAACAAAATACACTGGAGAGTTTTATTTCTTCTTTTGTAAACCACAATATTTATCACAAAAGATCACTGAAAGGGCCAGACGAAGTATATAGCATGTAAGCACATTTCTCAAGGGCACAGCGTACGAAACAAATAGTCGCTGTCGCCGTCACACTTACTTGTTGTCTACTGACGAAGGTATTAGGAAGACTAAACTTAACATTATATTAAAAAAAAAACTTAGGAAATCTTACCTAACTATTGAGAGACCATGTAACAAGAAACAAAAGATAATATAATCTCTCTATAATCTCTTTCCCTTGAAAATGCCCTCTCAGTCATATGCAGTGTAACTAACGCAGGATAAATAATTATGTATATATACATACATATGCTTTTAACAGCTTTTTACAGCAGTGTATGTCTGGATAGCAGAGGTCAGAGTGTGTACTTTTAGTGATACACAAATTTGGAAAGATAATCACCTTTTAAAATATTTATTCAGTAGCCCTTAGTCTTTCTCTTTGTAATTTCCCATTCTAGAACCCAGGTTTGGGAGGACTGCTAGCTCTCTGTTCCTAGCTCTCTGCAAGGAACATCAGGACCCTCCAAACTTGTCAGCACCCAAGATTTGATTGGAGTAGAACTATGATAAGGGTATTTGACATAATATAGAAATATTTCATTTACAGAATAGAAATTCTTGACAAAAAAGGCTGTAGTTAATATTGCATGTCTTAATATAGCAAAGAACTTTCTTTGACAATTGAATTTTCACCTATGTAATAGTCTTCATCAAATATAAAATCCAATTAACTTACTTTGAGTGCATCAGCGATGTGCTTGGAGGATGAGTAGGACAAGTCTTTATATGATAAATCAACAAAATGTAATATTTTTGTTAATGTATGAAAGTTGGTATTATAATCTAATTCTTGTGAGTTGTTATTTTGTACTTTTTTTTTAAGTCTTTGAAATTTTGAGCCATGACTAACTGCACATTAGAGAAAAACAGGTGTACATCACAGGACATTGTGGCAGGATCCCAGTCTTGATTATCACATCATTATTATTGCTGTCATTTTCCTGTAATAGACACGTTGTGATAATTTGTTTTAATATGCAAAAAGTTGGCTAGCTTTAATCCTGGGAATTTTAAGCGTTTTATTTGAATTCTTGTTTAGGGGAATTAAATTTTCTCAAACATAGAATTTAAAGCCTCACATCACACTTCATAATAGGGTTGATATTTGGCAATAGTTCAGATCAGAAAATATTAACCTTCTTTCTTACACACAACTTGTAATTTAAAAAAAAAAAAAAAGCGAGGGCACTTCTGAAAATAGGGCCTACTCACTCCTCCAGGCTCCAGCTTTACACAAAAAGGTAATATTGTATTTTCTCAAATATTCCATTGTGGATGCCCAACCCCTGCCTTCCTTCTAGAAAACTGCTCTGTCCGTGCACCGTTGAGGAGCACATTTATGTACGACGAGATTCTGCTTCCTCAGCTGTGATGAGATACACATTTGGCCCCAAATTAGACATTCCATGGTCTCGTAGTGAATTCTCAGGTTCCTTCTCTCAAGATTCAGAATTAAAAGACACAGTCGATAGTTAGTGTTAGGAGCTCATGATATAAAATAAAATGGGACTGAAGTTGCCACACTTGGACACATGGAATACAAGCTACTCCAAGAAGCAGATACACAGAGGATAAAAGAGACAAGGTCAGAAGAGATCCAGATGTTTGAAAGATAGTGTAACCCCCAAGAGACGGAGGAAGAAGCAGCTTTGTTTCATGACCTCTCAGCTGAACTCCACGTCTTCCCCATGAAGGTTTGTGTTTACCTCTTGTATCCTTTAATAAATCTCACACGACAGTTTCAATTGCAACCATAAAACCCAGATTCATAGAAGATAGGTGACTTATTTCACAGAGAGTAATTTCTCTGTCAATTCCTAATTTTATCACTTTTCAGTTTAATTTCTTACTCTGGAAATTGCACATAGTGCATTACTTTCATTTTTTTTATTTAAATTCAATTCGCCAACATATAGTACATTGTTAGTTTCTGAGTTCAGTAATTCATCAATGGCTTATAACACCCAGTTTGCTCATCAATAACATGCCCTCCTTAATTAACCATGACCCTTTTACCCCATCCCCTCACCCACCCCCCTTCCAGAACCCTTAGTTTGTTTCCCATAGCCAAGGGTCTCTTATGGTTTGTCTCCCTCTCTGATTTCTTCCCATTCAGTTTTCCTCCCTTCCCTTATGATCCTCTGCACTGTTTCTTATTTTCCACATATGAATGAAACAGTATGATAATTGTCTTTCTCCAGTTGACCTATTTACTTGGCATAATCCCCTCCAGCTCCTCCACATCAATGTAAATGGTTAGCATTCATCCCTCAGTGTGAATGGCAACTATTCATCCTTTTTTATGGCTGAGTAATATTCCATTTTAAAACCATATATATAAAATATAGCACATCTTCTATGTCCATTCATCTATTGAAGGACATCTCGGCTCCTTCCATAATCTGGCCATTGTGGACATTGCTGCTATTGGGTGCAGCTATCCTTTTGGGGTGCAGCTATCCTTTTGTTTCACTATGCCACTATCCTTAGGGTAAATTCTTAGTTATTACTTTTATATTATTATGTACATAACCATGTACTACATACAAAAACTTTGCTTTGATATTAAGTTCAGCTGAAAGCCTGGTTAAAAAAATTGTTCCTTTGATGAACCAAATCAAGTTTTAAAGTATATTTACAAATAATATAGAGTTTGTGATTTATAGAAATCGATGTAGGAATTGCTTTAGAGCTGCGTTACAGGCGTGTTTTCTCATAGATCGATTTTATCATTTGAAGCCCTTTTGCTCTGAAGGGTTCAAATGCAGGAAAAGATGGCACACACAGCCCTTAATCAGTGCTTTAGGAGAGTGTTAAAAGTTGAACAGTGTTTTTAAGGACTGTTGTCACTATGTCTGTCCCAGTTTATTGGATTTGCTGCTTCCCACCAGGTAGGAGGCATCCAGTTTAGCTGTGTGCCCTTGTAGGTTACTTCATTTCTCTACATCTCAGTTTCCTCATCAATAAAATGAGAATAATAATAATAATAATAATACTAGCAATTCACCAATATCATAGGGTTTTTAGGATTAAATGAGATTGACCCATGAAAGGCATTAACTAGGCCTATCTACTGCATTTGGGACACTAGCTGGGACATGTAAATATTCCACATGTATTAATTATACTTTTCACTAGATTTTTAAAAAAAGATTTTATTTATTTATTTGACAGAGAGAGAAAGAGAGACAGAGCAGAAGCAGCGGGAACAGCACACAGATGGAGAAGCAGACTCCCCACTGAGCAGGGAGCCCGATATGGGGATCGGTCCCAGGACCCTGGGATCATGACCTGAGCCAAAGGCAGAGGCTTAACCCACTGAGCCACCCAAACGCCCCACTTTTCACTAGATTAAATGTTTTATGCAATGTGTCTGGAAAGAGGTTATTTTTTAACACTTTTTTGAGGTCTAATTCATATAACATACCCATTCAATATGCACAATTTAATGGTATTTAACATAGACACAGAAGTGTGCAATCATCACCACAATCAATTTTAAGACATTTTCATCACCTCAGGAAACATTGTACACTTTAGTTATTACCTCCCAATCCTCCATTACCCACAACCCTAAATAAGCAAAATCAGTATTTTGTCTCTGTTATGGTTGCCTATTCTGAACATAAGCCATGATGGCTAGACCAAAAAAAAAAAAAAAATGCATAGAGAAAATTAAATTTTCACCCTGGTATAATATTTATCTCAGTGAATCTACAAATAGTGAACCTTAAGGGATTTCTTAGAATTCTTAAATTAGAGCATATAATAGTCTGTTGTTTTGTTTTGTTTTGTTTTTCCCTTAGAATCCTCCCCTTTCACATAAAGAGGGCAGTAAGCACCGGGGACTTGAGCAGCCGGTGTGCTACGCACAGCCTGCAATTACCTTGTTGACCCATATCCTACATACAGCTGATAATGTGACCCTTAGGTCCTTAGTTTGTTTAAGGCTAAACTGACTCCTCTGTGCACAGTGCAAAAAAGAAAAAAAAAAATAGTCAAGTAGAAAGTCCCTTTTTAAGAAAAATGCTCAGGAAACCCAGTCCCTGAGATCAACTGCAAAAGTGGACTTTATGAATGGTTCACAGGAAAACGTGTAAAATGGTAAAATCAGTTCAAACGTAACATTCGTATTGTTCCTATTCCAAGCCCATGTGGATGGGCAACTCACTACGGAAGTGATTTTCATAGCTAAGATAACAAACTGCCATGTTTTCCTTGGACAAACTACCTTATGTAGTAACAGTCTTGATCGGTTCTATTTCACAAAGTTTCCAGGGCAGCAATATTACAATACAGGGCAAAGAACTGAAAATCTGGAAATAATGTTCTGGTTTTTATGACCGCTTCCTTGGTGTCTTACACCTCTCACATTTACAGGCAGGATTACGACACCTCCCCACTCTGTGATTTCAAAACCGTATTTAGATAATTTTGTATATAAGTGATATTTAGGCAACAGGATTGTCTGCAACTGTTAATTTCTTTAGATGTTTTCTAACTTGATACTGAAGAACTAAACCTGACCTGTAAAGCCAAGCTGCAGGGAGACTATTCTAACCATTCTGAAAGCAAAGAGCAGCTCAGGCGACAGAAATCGGGATTGTATAATGTGTTTTTTGCCAACCAACATATTCTAAATTTCTAAATGACATAGGGTCTTTTGTTTTGTTTTGTTTTTCTGTTGCTTTGTAATTTCTATAGTTAATCTATGTGGCAACTCGCAGACTATTAAGTCTGTCAAGTCTGTCGTTTGATTCAACAAATAGTCCTTGTCCCCCAATTCCTACCAATTCCACCAATTCTACCAATTCTATTGTCACAACTGCAATGATAACTTCTCCAATAAAGTAGAACAGAGTATTTTCCAAGACTTTGTACAATTTGTTCATTCATATAAAAAGTGAATCGTATGTTATGACAGAGAAGACATAGGAGGCTCTGTTTTGTTTTATGGGTCTTTCTTCATTTTACGGTGAATTATCTGTAAAATTCTCAGAAAGAAGTATTACACAGAAATAGTTCAACTACTATAATACATACGCATTTAATGTCTCTACCAATTACTTAGGTTTGCTCTTGATACCGTGTTATGCAAAAATGTGTAAAGTAAATATAAAAATCATGCCTCACCATAAGATGCTCACTGTGCTTAACTGAGTCACAACTCTGTCTACACTTCTACTGGTAGATGATAGCTAGATAGATGACCGGTAGGTAGATGGACGATGGGTAGATGATCGACGGGTGGGTGGATCGTTTGGTTGTGGATGATCCACTCATTCTGTTCATTTCAAATACAAGATACTACAGCTGTCGTTTGTGTGGTAAGTTGGGCACTGAGCATACTTAAAGAGCCAATGTGATTATATCCATTTTTGCTATTTATCTGTGGATCATTAAAGCACCCTGATTATGAAAGTATGATCAAAAAATAATATATTCACTTGTAATCATTGCATTTCTCTATAATTTTAAAAGTGGCCTTTTCATTTGCACCAAGAATATAAACATGGCAAAAATCTCTATGGCTAACTGATGTTATGTCTCCTCTGAAAATAAAACTCTTTTTCTTTTCAATGACAGCATCTTGTGTTTAACTGCCTGAATAAATATGATGAGGTCAGTTCTTGCTACAACTGTCACTTCCCGGTAACAGAAAGTAAAACACTATCCACCTTAACCATCTGTGATAGACAATCCTAAATCGTTAGCTTTGTCCAATTTTACCAATAAAGGATCCGAAGTGATAAGTTCTTGTCTCACCTTGTTCCTGTGAAAAATAAGAAATTCTGGCTTTACTTTCTTGACAAGGAAACAGATACTGCCACCTTTGCTATCAATAAAATTTTGTTGTGGAACTGTGGTGCTTTGGACTAGAAATGTCCAAATACATCTCAAGTAAATTCAAAATCCAATTGCAAGGTGTTCTGTATTCATAAGGTCTTATTGCTGCAACCACTTTGAATATATGTTTCTACACATCTCTGTTGGGTCCATATCAGGGTTTCTTAACCTCTGCACTATTACCATTCTGGTAAGATAAATCTTTGTTGTCCTGTGTATCATACGATGTTTGACAGCAAATGTGGCCTCCCCTCCACTAGATGCCAATAGTTCTTTTAAATGGTGCAATTTTTTCACATCGTCAGCAATCGTTAGTACTGTTGGTCTTTTTAAATGTTAGCCTGGTAGGTCTGTAGCAGTATAGAATTGCCCTGATTATCTTTTTCCTTTACTCCATTTAATTTAGTATATATATCACCTATTTTTTAATCTTTCCATGTTCCTTATACTTTGTATATTAACATAAATTAACATTTAGTTTATAAATTAATGTTTATTGAATTTGTTTTGAATATTTTAAAATATGACAATACATAGTTATGCTATGTTATACTATGCTATGATAATCTGTATTTTTATTTTGTTTAGTCCATTTACACTATTTACAATTTTCCACATCTTCTTAATTAATTATGAAATTACATAGACTTTGAGCCTGTGCTCCAATATTATTTTTCCAATAAGCCTTGTCATTTGTGTAGGCGTGTGTGGATGTGTGAATCTATATTGGACTTTATTTAGATGAAATCACGGAGATGTACAGTTTTTATTGCGATAAAGATAATGAAATCTACCTAAAGCATGTCCTGTCATTTTTCATAAAAAATTTTCCAAAACATAAATTTTATCATCATTTTATTACAAAAATTCTTATACCTTACTCAGACTCATTCACAGATTGGAATGATATATCTTTCCTCCACGGATTTAGTTTTTCTTTGTGCTTGTTTCTTAAAATTTCTCTTGCAAACAATTTGTAGCTGGATTTTAATTTTATACAATTAATATGAAATATTCTACACTTATTGAAGTTATTGATATAATTCTACCTACTTTATATTTTCTGTTTATCAGATATTTTCTCTGCTTGCTTCTTTTCTTTCTATCACATTAAATAATAACATTTTGCATTGTGCCTCCATGCCCTTGTAATAGTTTGGATGTTACAAATGTATTCTTCGGTGGTCTCTCCCGAATTTTTAAAACCTGGAAAGGACATTTTTTTAAAACTGCACCCTTAGTGGGGCGCCTGGGTGGCTCTAAGCCTCTGCCTTTGGCTCAGGTCATGATCTCAGGGTCCTGGGATCGAGCCCCACATCGGGCTCTCTGCTCAGCAGGGAGCCTGCTTCTTCCTCTCTCTCTGCCTGCCTCTTTGCCTACCTGTGATCTATGTCTGTCAAATACATAAATAATATCTTAAAAACAAAACAAAACAAAACTGCACCCTTAGTTATAAATATTTATTTTTAAAGCTCTTGAAGTTACTAATTTTTTTCTAATGTCCTTTCCAAGACAATATGGATCTTAATAAGTTTAAACTATTACATAACCCCACAATTCCCTAGTCTTTTCATTGTTGCCTGAACTTTCAGTTTTACTTATTTTTATACGCAGATTACGTTGTACCTCTTCATAATGAATCGCCAACTAAATTCATCATCATGTTATGCCCATTAATTCATCTTTTTGCTTCCTGTTTCTTATATCTTACTCTGTGTTTTTTTCCCCCTTAAAATATACCGTTTTGTGTCAATTACATCTCAGTTAAAAAAAAAAAAAAAGAAGAAGAAGAAGAAGAAGAATTTGGTAAGATTCCGATCCCCCGTGGAACTTGTAAACAAATAAACAATTTTTAAAAAATATCTTATTTATTTATTTGACAGAGAGAGATCACAAGTAGGCAGACAGGCAGGCAGAGAGAGAGGAGGAAGCAGGCTCCCCGTGGAGCAGAGAGCCCAATGTGGGGCTGGATCCCAGGACCCCGGCATCATGACCTGAACCGAAGGCAGAGGCTTAACCCACTGAGCCACCCAGGCGTCCCAAATAAACAATTTTTAAAACACCCACTTTTGCTCCTCTTTTATTTGTCCAACAGTGGACTTGTCTTATCTAATAAGTGTGTGCATGTGTATAAATAGAAGTTTTGAAACTGAGACATCATAAACGCTCAGACCCACCTGAGTCTTTGGAGTGCTATTTAGGAAGCACTATGAATGATTTTTTAAAAAAAGAAAAGAAAGAAAAAAATGTAAAGGGCATCAAATGGAATATGTCTCGCCAAGGAAACTCCCAGAACCCACCCTGCCTGCTACTTGCTAATGTTTCCAATTAAAAAAGGAAAAAGTACTTTAATAATTCTTTCAGTGGTGACCTGTGTGTGGTAAATTCTCTTAATCTTTGAAACATCTAAAATATTTCAAGATTTTTTTAATCTACTGAAGGCTAATTTTTATAAGGACAATTTCTGTTTTTGTCAGTACTTTGTAAAGATATCTGCTGTTATCCAGCATATGTTTTTGCTGATAGAAGTTTGCCAGTATTCTACTTGTCGTTCCTTAGTAGGAAATGACTGTGGTAGGTTTTGGTGTTAGCAAATGTTGAAATGTAACAAAAATGGGTTTATTTATTTTCATGCTTGGTTGTGGGCCTGCACTTTCACCTAAAAACTCAGGTTCTTTTTCAATTCTGAAAAAATTTCAACGGTTACCTATCTTTAGCTCTAATTTCTCTGCTATTTTTTCTCTTTTCTTTTCTTGCAATTTTCATTCATCCTATGTGGAGCTCTCAATCCGCTTAATTTCTATGTGAGCTTACACACACATATGTCTTTCTCCCGTGGAGAGGATGCCACAGTATTACCATCAAATTTATTAATTCTTGTATATCAACTCTTATAGACTGTAAAAGTCTACAAGTTTCAACTAGCCAAATATATTTATGTTCAATATTTTATTAACAAGTTTTTGTTTCATTTCTCAATTTTTGGCTCCATACATTCATAGCATTTTTTTTACAATTTATATTATTATTTCTAATATCATGTTGAGAATCCTGACTATACTTGCATTCAATTATTTTGCAAATTTTAACCTAAAGCCATTTGAAAATGGAGTGAAATCATTTTTATTTATTTTTATTTTTATTTTTTTTAAAGATTTTATTTATTTATTTGACAGAGAGAGATCACAAGTAGGCAGAGAGGCAAGGCAGGGAGAGAGGAGGAAGCAGGCTCCCTGCTGAGCAGAGAGCCTGATGTGGGGCTGGATCCTAGGACCCTGAGATCATGACCTGAGCCGAAGGCAGCGGCTTAACCCACTGAACCACCCAGGCGCCCTGAAATCATTTTTATTATTGATTTTTTTGCTCCCTGTCTTTCTTAACAGTATTTTTTTTTTGTAAGATTTGTACGAATTGTCCATTTTAAACTTGAGTCATTTGCTGATGCCCAAGGCTGTGACTCAGTGGACAGAAAATCCTTTGACCTGCCCCTTTGAGAGAAGCTGACACCGACAACACTAGTTCAGGGGTGTGAGTTCTAGCCCCTTCTCTAATGAACTGAACGTTTTCCACAGCCGTGTTCGCCATGGGCACTGAACAACTGGCGTTGGTCTGCAGGTTTCTTCTTGCTCATTTTTTTATATTGCTGCTCAACTTCTGCTCCACAGTGAAGTTCATTCGTGTTGTCTTTTTCTTCTAGGTATTACTTTTCGGCTTTCCTTTCTTTATTTGTTTATTTTTTCTCATGTTTAGCCCTGACCAGAAAATGTGCTGCTTCTACTTTGTTAGCATCCTCTCTCCTCGGTTGCTTATCTGCCCTTCGCTGTCCCCATAGTTCAAAGACTGAATCTCACACAATCTGTTACCCAAGATCCTTGGATGTGTTCAAGGCAGACACAAGAAGGAGATCAGAAAGCAAAACAGAAAGAACTTATGTCTTCCTCGTTCCCACTCTGCTCTGAACCGCACTTCTGTCAGAGGCTCTGTGCCCCCCTGGCCAAGCCGCCGTCCACTCCTGTCCTGAGGCTCAAAGACTTCTGTTTGCACAATTTCATTATTTCTTCCTCTCTTTCCTTTAGTGTTAGGGGAGATAATAACTTCCCCCGCCTAAGTTTCCATAAATAATTCCCTAACTTCAGTCTCTGCTGTGAATCTCTCTGAACTGGATTCTGCTTCCTGAGAGGACTGACAGACAGAGGGTGTGACAACGTTCTCAAACAGTGTCACGTCTTGACAGGAAGCCCCTTGGTGTCACCCTTAGCCACTTCCGAAGTGATTTAGCACATGACTGTATTTGCTAGTTTACGAAGACGCATTTGTTCCATAAGCTCGGCAGCACTTTACAAATATTTCAGTATTTGAGAGCGTCAGCACAGACACAAACCTGTTTTGGTAACAACAGGGTCAGTAGTTCTGAGAACCAAAAGTAAGCTTGGTGTGATTTGTTCTGTTTGATACACATCCCACATCAGACTTCAGATGCCGTCCCAGAGAGGTGCATTTAAATTGCTGCCAAGCCGCTTTTCTAATAATTACTGCTATTTTTTTTTTTGTTAAGATGTTTGAAAATCTGAGCATATTCTAAATTAGCTTCACATGGAGTAGAGGATTAGAAAATTAAATGCCCAGCAGACTCCTTACAAAAATTTCACCTTCGGAGGTGTTCCAGGAATTCCCGTAACAAGACTGAAGAGTGTCAACATTTACCTCCTGAAACAAATGTTCTATTTCTTAAAGCACGTTATATACTCTCTTGTTTGATGCATCCATCAAATCCCATAAGGACACTGACAGCAAACAAAATCATAATGGCATCTTGTCATTTCACACCCATCGCAAAATCAGAAACTGGCAGAAGACAGAAAGATCTTTCCTGGTGTGCGTGGGTGATAATCAGCACGTCTAAAGATATCCCAGTCCCGCAGAGGTGATTCCCTGATTATACACATTCACATCCACAAGGCACAGATGCATGTTCACGCGTTGTGTTGATATCTAATTGTTCATCTTTGGTTCATTCTTATATAAAATTTTCTGTATGGAAATGAGTCTACTTAAGATTCGGCATGGGAAAAAAAAATTACAAGGAAAACAAGAGAATAGTTTTTCACCAAAGGGGAATGGATATATTACCTGGGCACAAACCAGTTTCTTTTCAGATGTAACATCAGATGACAGGGAATGGGCTTAAAAATATATTCTACTACAGATTTTTGTTTAGAGCCAATCAATTTGCTTTGAGTCCATATCTATGTCTACATGTTGACTTAGGTCATGGCTATTTGAAGACAAGCAAATTCTAGTTGTAGCACTAGGCAGTTTATAAATTGACATATAGAATTCAGACCCCTATGGGTCATACAACACTACTTGAGAATAAGAGGATATAATTAATTTTAATTAGCGACTTCAAGTAAGATTCATGTAAAAACTGACAGTGGTGAGAGTCGTAAGGTATGAAATTTTCTCAGTAGTAGAAAATGTCAGACCGAATATTGGTCAGTTGAATTCTAGAGACTAAGTATAACTAGTTCTATTTCAATCTCTGTTGTGAATCTGTTGGAACTGGATTCTGCTTCCTGATAGGACTGACATACAGAGGGTGCGACAATGTCGTATGGTTTAACTAAGAACATGAGGGCATAACAGGTCATCGCGTGTCCTGGGAAGGAGGCGTAAAAGCTAGTTTGTACTTCAGGGCTCTACGGTGATTAAGTGCAGCCACACTGGATTCCGACAGCCGTGGGTACTGACATCGGTTCTTCTGCTTACTGCAACGTAGTATAAATCCCAAACCCTGGTTTCTGTATATGAAAGTGAGGAATAGAATACAATCCGACTTGCAGGGTTATAATGAATATGGAATGGGATAGTGCCTGTCATGGGGTCAGCACAAGACACAGCATACATATAAAATGGCACATTTGATGGCTTGGATGGGTTTGAGTCATAAAGTTGGATAACAAGTTGCAAAGTTAAAGTAGAGTCCGACTGGGAAGACTTAAAAGATCTCAGGAGGCTCATCTCCACATGCACCCAGGTAAATTCAGTACTCGAACACTAAATTGAATATAACCCTATAAATAGTTAAAGATTTTATGCCTGGAGAATTCAATATCTTTTTTTTTTTAAGATTTTATTTATTTATTTGACAGAGATTACAAGTAGGCAGAGAGACAGGCAGAGGGGGGCTCCCCGCTGAGCAGAGAGCCCGATGCGGGGCTCAATCCCCAGACCCCGCATCACAACCTGAGCTGAAGGCAGAGGGTTTAACTCACTGAGCCACCCAGGCGCCCCAAGAATTCAATATCTAAATAATATCCTCTACATATCTTAAGCGTCAAGAGAGAATATCGGTTATCTATGTGTCACTGCATAAGTGGCTACTGCGATTCTGGAATAAGTCAATAAATTTCCAAAAAATGCCTTTCTAAATAAAGCCAGCATGTTAGGTATAGAAGAAGTAGAATAACAAGCATTCTCATGCTCGGAAAGAGTGGTGGCTCAACTAATCAGCTGGCAGATCTTGAGAGATTCAAAAAATATTTGTAGCCACTTTTTCTATAACTACACAATAAGTTGCTTGCAGTAAAAGGACTGTGAAGGCTGAGGTTTAAGGGGGAGGCTTTGTATTTGCTCACAGGAGCACGCGGGCTGTGCAAGCCGCCTGATGCGGGAGGAGCGAGTCTGCCAGGGGAAAGACAAAGCACTTTCCTTCCTGGGTCGTGTGAATGTGCGAGCTCACCACTCCCATGTTTCTGGGTTTCAGCTGCCCCTTGGGCAAAATGATCCCCTTGCCTTGAAAAGCTGACGTTTGATGATTTTCTGTCCCTCCTCCCCACAGATTCTCTTCTGCCGACAAGATCTTAGAGATTCTGGGCCTCCCCAGTGCACTGTTCTCTAGAAGGCCTTGCGGTCCATGGTCCCCCTGCTGCTGACAGGAGCGACTGGGGGTTAGGAGTAGCCGGTCCTTCTCCACCCTCTCCGGGGAGCACACGCCTGGTCTGAGGGAGCACCGCCGCTGGCTTTGTTGTAACCACCGAGCGTTTTTAGCCTCTGAGGACACAGATGTCGGTTTCTCCTAAAGCATTAGGTGGGACTCACAGGGCGTGTGGCTCCAGGCCAAATGGTTGGTTCTTCGTCATCACTTAAAATAGAGCATTCAACTTTCAAGTCTTGGGGCGCCTGGGTGGCTCAGTGGGTTAAGGCCTCTGCCTTCAGCTCAGGTCATGATCTCAGGGTCCTGGGATCAAGTCCCACATCGGGCTCTCTGCTCAGCGGGGAGCCTGCTTCCCTTCCTCTCTCTCTCTGCCTGCCTCTCTACCTGCTTGTGATCTTTGTCAAATAAATAAATAAAATCTTAAAAAATTTTTTTTCAAGTCTTTAAAAAATTTCAAGTCTTGATCATTCAAAAAACTATACTGACAAATTTTTGCTTTCATTTTGATTTCAAGTAAAATCTTTGGTAGACCATTACACTATAGACAATTTATCTCTTCTTAAATAGGTGTCCTTACTTCTACTGGGATAATTAGTTTTATGTTGTTGTTCAGTTCATTTTTATCAAAGGAAGTTAACAAAGGCTTAACATGAGTGCAGTAAAGTTTACCACAAGTTCCCTTCTTTCTGATGAAAATACCACTAACTCAAGTAACTTACGTTAGGTGGACTTCACAGATGATCTGGGTATAACTGAAAGGGAGCTGAAGATAGCACAGGTAGAATAAAAGAGACTTTATGCAAAGAAATAAGATTTTATTAAAATAAAAATTCTCTACTCTAAATGTTATTCTTATTCTCCTAGTAAATTCCATATCTTAATTTTCCAAGCCTAATATGATATCTGTGCTTACGAATGTGCTGGAAAATATGGCTTGGAGTTTAATTCTATATAACGTAAATATTTTTGTTTTAACTTGATCACTCAATTAATTATTAATTCTTTGTTCTGGGGAATGTGTGCTCCTGGACCTCACAGGGGAATGTGACTCATTTTTCACGTTCTGTGACCCAGCTAGGTTAAAGTTAATTCCTGTATACATAAACTTTGTACAGGAAATGAATAATTTTGATTTCATCTTTGTAGAGGGAATTAGTCAGATAGTGGCAATGAAACATAGTATGTCATCAGTATTTAAATTGTACAAGATCTCTGAGCACAAAAAGCAAACTTCATATTAGAAGGTCAGATCAAAGCAAGCAAATTCCAGGTTAATACAATTTAATTACTATATACTGTTTATTGTAAAATATTAATCCATCAACAAATATTTCTTAGGGGCACCTGGCTGACTCAGTCGGTAGAGCACGTGACTCTTGATCTCATGGTCATGAGTTCAAGTCCCATGTTGGGTGTAGAGTTTACTTAAAAATCATGTTTAATAGACTCTAACTCTTTGTACAGCTCAAATTAGCCACTAGGCAGTATGGAAGGCAGGAGTGAAGTAGAGAATAAAATTACTGGTGTACCTCTCCTAAATTTTTAAATAATTTATTTGAGTTTAAAACTTCCCTAAGTGTAGAAACGGCATATTATATGGTGGTTAAGAGTATGTTACACTCTTATTACCTGAGGTTCTGGATAGATCACTAAACTCTATTTCTAGATTTCTTTATCTGTAAATTGAAGGGGATAATAACACCTACACCTTAAGTTTTTGGAAGAATTAAATGAGACAATCAGTGTAAAGCACTTAGAACGTGCCAGATACATAGTAACCACTCAACAAATATTTGTTCTTACCTATTATACATGTTTTTTCCAGCAACCAGGCGACAGATAGACATATAACTCTATAAATGTATTTATTGTTCCATCAATAGTAAAGGAACAATCATAAGAAAAGAGACTAGGAGGAAAAGGAAAATAAAGACCAAGAGGAAAAGGAGAGATATTAAAAGGTCTAAACATCTTGGCCCTGCTGTCAAGTAGTTCATATCCTCACTAAGGTAACAATGATACCTTACTAGAATCAATTGAAATATACTCAAGTAATACATGATGGCGCCCATTCTAAGTATAAATAATTCCAGAAAAAGGAAAGAACAAAACAAACTGAGATTGTCAGAGAAGGCTTCTTCAAGAGGTTAACCCTGATCCTATCATTTCTAGGTGTTGTGGCTTAATAGTATTTGCTTCTCTAAATCTTCCATTTCTCCTAAAAATACAGAACCAAATTTAACTGAATTATATCCCACAATGATTTTAACTTGGTTAAGCTATCTACAGATTTTTTTCTTCTTATTTGTAAATTGAAGTATTCTATTTGTGACCTAATTTCCCAGAGAAGGAAGTGGGTTCTTGTTTTCCTAGCATTTTGACAGATGATGGTGTTCAATCTTTTGTGCATCAGCATGACAATGATTCTGCACAGAATTTTCAGTTTAAAACAAGAATAATGACCTCAAATTGAGGGCAAGACCCACCCGGACAAGTTCTTGGTGACAGCCAGACATGACCCTGCAGCTGTATTTTAGTTTTCAACAAACATGTGTGTGTAGCTTTCTGCCACTCTTAACTAAGTATTTTTTTTTTCTTTTTAAAATTTTATTACTGTAAACTAAGTATTTTCTGCCTAGCTTTCCTTGTTCTGGGAACTGCCCCTGCCTAAGCACATCCATTTGGTTACAGGAGTGATTCTTGGCAGTCTTTTGCCTACAGCATGGTACCGCGTCCTGGTCTCAGAGTGATGGCCGAGCTAGTGACATAAGGACAGGCATCCACCTCCTTCCGAGGAACTTGACATTGGGACCCAATTTCTCTTTTGAGGTCTGTCACCTGACCTGTAATAATTAACACCTTAGCTGTACTTGCCATGTTTTCACCCTGTGAACTGGAGACTCATAAGTTTGGGAAGAAGAAGGTCAAAGGAAAATCCCCTTGTCTTTGGTACAATTCATTTTAAGGCTTTCACACTCTGTTGCTTTTGCTCTGGTGAGATGCCCCAAGCCTTTATACTAAAGGACTAAAGGAATGGTTTTTCTTGTTTATGCTACTTTGAATTAGTTTTTTTTTTTCCTTGCAACCAAAAAACAAAGCAAAAAACAAATGTGCATATATAATATAACATTTGAGATTTTCTGCTTTTATATTCCGGTTTAGTTCTGGTTTGGACAACATATTCCAGTAAAATTCTCTTTGGCAAAGTACAGTGAACAGAAAACAATAGAGCACAGCTTCTCGGATCATCTAGAAGAGATGAGGGAATTAAGGGATACCTTGTGTAACAGAAACTAAGCATAGAACTATTTAATAAAAGAAGATTGAATCTAAGCTCTAAGTATAGTGACCAACCCCTCCTGATTTGCCTGAAATTTTTCCAGTTTCAGCATTTAATGTCCCATGTCCAGGAACTCCCTGAATCCTGGGTAAATTGGGATAGTGGTCACCCTACTTCCAAGATTTGGCTAAAACCACATTATTTCCTTAAAAGCAATCGTTTTGGGGAAAAAAATGGTAATTTATATCTCTTCTCCTCAGCCTGGTGCATTCATTGAATTTAGAACCTCCCTTATTTTTTACTGGCAGAAACGAGGACTGAGGGTGTCTTGTTCGAGATTAGGGAAGAAGGAAATTCGTTTGACTCCCCAGTGTTTTTTTTTTTTTAAATTCTAACATGTTGTTTGATAAAGATAGCTCTCAAATAACTTGAATCCCTTTATTCAGAACATTTTAAATCTGTTCAGGGTAGGAGTATGAGTGAGCAAATTCGCTCCGCCCCCGCAAGTGTGGAGAGCAGGGACTCCTACAGCACAAATCCTGTGACTCGTCCGGGCTCCACTGTCGCTGTAGACCTGGAAAAGTTGCTGACCCTCTCCTACGGTCTCCTTCGTTACCCATAGAGTGAGATAAGCATAATACAGACCTCACAGGGCCATTCAGAGGTTTAAGAGTGATCAGGCATGTAAAAAATACCGCAGTACCTGGCCCCTGTTAGACACCTGGCCCCAAGGCGCATTACTTCATTCAGTCCGATGTTTGCTGTCACCCTGGGACATGGGAGTTGCTCAACGCCGCAACACTGTTTTGCAGTTGAGAAAATTGAGAGTTAGCGAGATGCAGGGAACTGAGAGAATTTGCCGAGAAGGTGACAGCCTGTCGTTGACATCCAGCTGCTCTGACTCGGGGCCTGGACTGGTTCCTGCACACGAGTTCCCATGTGCATAAAAGCGTAGAAGCCTACATGTTCTGTTGGTTCTTGTTTTTGAGGAAAATGTAAGTTTAGTAATGGCCTTGTCCAAATAATGCCAAATAAACAAAACAAAACACAAAAGAGAAGTTCACCTACTTTTTTTTTTAATTAGTTGAAAAGAGTCCTAAGATTGAATTTTTCACTTTTGAATCTCTGTTGGGAATTACGAAGAAACAAAATGACAATTGTCACTTCAATTGCCAGGAATTACTCAAAATGAGTCACCATCTGGTCATGAAACATTATCTGGGAACAAGAGAACATGTTATTAAGAACAAAGTGAGTGGTGATACTACTTATTAAAAATGTATCTATTGAATTTATTTAATATAAAACCACGACTTTCATGTGAATAAAACTTATACAAGTAGTGTTTTGAGGAGAAGACTGGTGTAGGTATTGAGTTTTCATTATTTGAATTGCTCTCCCTGCAAAAAAAAAAAAAAAAAAAAAAAGCATGTTTCAAAAATCATTGAGAAAAATACAGAGAAAGGGGTACTTGGGTGGATCATATGGTTAAGTGTGTGCCTTTGGCTCAGGTCATGATCCCAGCATCCTGGGATCGAGTCCCGCCCTGGGCTCTTGATCAGCAGGAAGCCTGCTTCTCCCTCTGCCCTGCCCCGGCTTGTACTCTCGCTCACTCTCTCTGGCTCAAATAAATTTTTAAAAATCTTTTAAAAATAGAGAAAAAAACAAAACAAATTATGGGATGGGCATTCACATGTGTCTTTGGTTCTGTATTTTGACTGAGCGTATGGAGGAAAATCTGATTTATGAATTTACAAGACCTAATCAATAGAATTTATGCTGCCAGTAACTTGGCTTGCAACAGTTTTAATTGAGTGCTTTTTATGCTCTGTATAGCTTACACCATCTATAGAAATACTGATATAAATCTTTGCAGCATAAAAGCAAGATAGAAGTGTGCCAATATGCAGGACATAGAAAAGCAAACGTCCCCCCTCTCCCTATACAGAAAATAGTTTGCAATCATTTACACACAAAAAATAGATTATTTAGTTATGAAATTAGAGTGGTCATAATTCCTTATAAATAGAATGTTAGGAAAAATCCTTATTTTTATTTTGGAATAAATTTTTTTGATATGCCATAGCTCTTGCATACTTTTTTAAAAATTTCCCTAATCATCATCTGTTTTACCACCAAATTTATTGTCTGCATTTGCACCAAGAAAGCACGCAAGTCCTCAGTCACTCTACAAGGGCACGGCATCGCGTCCTGCCTTCATTTTCTTAATTTGATAAAAATTATTTTGGGTTAAATGATTTTATTTTCATTTGATAAATGTTGTGTTATATATATGTATATGTATATATATATGTATATATACACAAACTGTTTAGGTTCAAAAGTTTGTTTGCTTGTTTCTAATATCTTATGTAGCTAATGTTCTGCTGGGCCTTGATGAGAGCTATTCAGTCACTGTGAGATGGCACAGCCAGGTAGGCTAGAAGGCCGTGTCTGCACATTGAATCCTATTCCCAGATCTCCTTAATTTACTATTAGGAAGGGATCAAAATGGTTTCATTTGCTGTGGATTTCTGTTTATCCATACATGATGTTAGCACGCCATTTTCTTTCACCTTTACCAATTTGGTAAGCCAAAACAAGTACCACATTGATGCTTTTTAGAAAATTCCACCATCAATTTTGTTTTGTTTTGTTTTTGTGCTTTATTGAGGTATAATTGACAAATAAAATTGCATATATTATTTTCTTTGAAGATTTATTTATTTGAGAGGGAGAGAGAGAAAGAGCAGGGGGAACGGCAGAGGGAGAGACGGGGAGGGAAGGAAGCTCTGATCAGACCCCCCGCTGAGCCTGGAGCTGGGGGGGCATCTTCCCGCTGAGCCTGGAGCTGGGGGGGGGCATCTTCCCGCTGAGCCTGGAGCTGGGGGGGGGCATCTTCCCGCTGAGCCTGGAGCTGGGGGGGCATCTTCTCGCTGAGCCTGGAGCTGGGGGGGCATCTTCTCGCTGAGCCTGGAGCTGGGGGGGGCATCTTCCCGCTGAGCCTGGAGCTGGGGGGGCATCTTCTCGCTGAGCCTGGAGCTGTGGGGGGCATCTTCCCGCTGAGCCTGGAGCTGGGGGGGCATCTTCCCGCTGAGCCTGGAGCTGGGGGGGCATCTTCTCGCTGAGCCTGGAGCTGGGGGGGCATCTTCTCAAGATCATGAGATCATCACCGAGCCCAAATCAAGCTCTGCATGCTTAACTGACTGAGCTGCCTGAGTACCTCTAAAATAGCATATATTTAAAGTATATAGATGATGACTTGATATTTTTATATATTGTGAAATTATTGCAAAAACTAATTAACACACCATAAACTCACATAGTGAACAATTTTTTTGCATATGGCAAGAAAACTTAAAATTTACTCTCTTTGCATTTCAAGTAAAAAATACAGTATAATTAACTATAATCACTCTGCTCTACCTTAGATTTACAAAAATGACTAATCTAAAACTGAAAGTTTATACTTTTGACCAACATCACCCCATTTCTCCACCACTCCGTCCCTGGCAACCCCTGTTCTACTTTATAATTTGAATTTTTAAAATTTATATAAAAGTTAATTTTATTATTCATGTAAAGTGGTAATATTAGTTATTAATGTCTTCATGTGTTATTATTAATGAATAAGATTTTCTTAATTTGAATGGTACTGTTAGTTTAATAGATTATTTTCCTAATTTCCGTTTGACTTTTAAATTTAATTATAGTCCTTTGACATAGCCTAACATTTAGAAAGACATAAAATTCACATAGTTTAATTTTTTTGTTATTTAATCAATAAAAAAATAGCTAACAATAATCAAGCACTAACTGCTCCCAAACATTGGGAGAGTATTTTATATATTTTATCTTAATTTCACAACAACCTTACTAAGTAGATGCTATTATTATCTCTAAAACTAAATTAAAGCTTTATAAAGAAGGTCATTGAACTTCCCCAAGTATACTCAACTAAACTAGTAGAATTAACCTAAACAGTCATGTTATACATAAACTATTATGCTTTCTCTGCCTTGAGTTTCATGTTTAGAAACATATAACTGTTTCAAGATCATTCTATTCTTTATTTTCTTTGTGTTCTCTCTTTTTTAATCACTTACATTGCCTGAAATGTATTAATATATCTGTAATTCTTTTTATTTTTGTATTTTACTTTTCTTTTTAACTTTATTTTTTCAGTGTTCCAAGATTCATTGTTTATGCAGCCCACCCAGTGCTCCATGCAATACGTGCCCTCCATAATACCCACCACCAGGCTCACCCAATCCCAAACCCCCCCAAACCCTGTTTGTTTCTCAGAGTCCACAGTCTCTCGTTTTGTCTCCTCCTCCGGTTTCCCCCAACTCAATTCTCTCCATCTCCCAATATCCTCTGTGTTATTCCTTATGCTCCATGAGTAAGTGAAGCCATATGATAATTGACTCTCTCTGCTTGACTTATTTCACTCAGCATAATCTCTTCCAGTCCCGTCCATGTTGCTACAAAAGTTGGGCATTCATCCTTTCTGATGGAGGCATAATTCTCCATAGTGTATATGGACCAATCTTTATCCATTCGTCCATTGAAAGGCATCTTGGTTCTTTCCACAGTTTGGTGACTGTGGCCATTGCTGCTATGAACACTGGGATACAGATGACTCTTCTTTTCATGACATCTGTATCTTTGGAGTAAATACCCAGGAGTGCAATTGCAGGGTCATAGGGAAGCTCTATTTTTAATTTCTTGAGGAATCTCCACACTGTTTTCCAAAGTGGCTGCACCAACTTGCATTCCCACCAACAGTGTAAGAGGCTTCCCCTTTCTCCACATCCTCTCCAACACACGTTGTTTCCTGTCTTGTTAATTTTGGCCATTCTAACTGGGATAAGGTGATATCTCAATGTGGTTTTGATTTGAATCTCCCTAATGGCTAATGATGATGAACATTTTTTCATGTATCTGTTAGCCCTCTGTATGTCTTCTTTGGAGAAGTGTCTGTCCATGTCTTCTGCCCATTTTTTGACATGATTATCTGTCTTTTGAGTGTTGAGTTTTGAGGAGTTCTTTATAGCTTTTGGATATCAGCCCTTTGTCTGTAGTGTCATTTGCGAATTTATTCTCCCATTCCGTGGGTTGCCTCTTTGTTTTGTTAACTGTTTCCTTTGCTGTGCAGAAGCTTTTGATCTTAATGAAATCCCAAAAGTTTATTTTCACTTTTGTTTCCTTTGACTTTGGAGACATGTTTTGAAAGAGGTTGTTGTAGCCAATTTCAAAGAGGTTACTGCCTATGTTTTCCTCTAGGATTTTGGTAGATTCCTGCCTCGTGTTGAGGTCTTTTATCCATTTTGAATTTATCTTTATGTATGGTGTAGAGAATGGTCAAGATTCATTCTTCTATACATACCTGTCCAATTTTCCCAGCATGATTTATTGAAGAGACTGTCTTTTTTTTCCATTGGAGAATTTTTTCCTGCTTTGTAGAAGATTATTTGACCATAGAGTTGTGAGTTCATATCTGGGCTCTCTACTCTGTTCCACTAGTATGTGTCTGTTTTTATTCCAGTACCATGCTGTCTTGGTGATCACAGCTTTGAAGTCAAGCTTGAAATCAGTCAACAGGATGACCCCAGTTTTGTTTTTCTTTTTCAACATTTCCTTAGCAATAAACCTAACCAAAAAGGTAAAAGATCTATACTTGAGAAACTATAGAACTCTCATGAAAGAAATTGAAGAAGACACAAAAAGATGGAAAAGCATTCCATGCTCAAGGATCAGAAGAATAAACATCGTTAAAATGTCTATACTGCCTAGAGAAATCTATACTTTCAATACCATCCTGATCGAAATTCCACCGCCATTTTTCAAAGTGCTAGAAGAAACAATCCTAAAACTTGTATGGAACCAGAAGAAAACTTGTATGGAACCAGTCTATAATTCTTTTTGATTCATAGTGGAAGGTAGAAATTAAATATCAGTCTCTACCTGCCCCTCCCTCCAAAATTGGTCTTCCCTTCTGTTAAAGAGAGAAGTATTCTTGCTCCTGCCAAAAGTCAAATCCTATTCCTGCTCTAAATCCCTATCTTTATTTCCTCCAATAGTCCCTGTTTGTAGTTTGCCTTTCTCTCCCATCAGCGATTTCTCCTTATTAGATCATACTCATTAGTACAAAAACATACAGAGTGCCTCATTTTTGAATCAACAATTTTACCTGCTCAATTAGGTCATGCTTATTTATATCAAACTGGATCTTGTAGTACCCAAACAAAAACAAAACCCCCAAAAAACCCTCTTTGCCTTGCTATTGCACTCCACCTAATTCTCCATTTAGTGCTACCTTTTACACTTAAACTTCTCAAAAAAGTTTATTGATATTATCCAGCTCATTTTCCTCATTCTTAAATATAAAAATTAAGATTTGCCCCCTCATTGCATGAAAATATGCTTGTAAAAATCACAAATGATTTCCCAGGTATTGAGTATAATATCCATTTCATTATGCTTAACTTACTTCAACTCTCAGCAATACTTGCACATTTTTCATATGTTGGTTTTTTAAATGGTTTTCCTCTATATTTTATGATACCACACTCTTCTGATTCACCAAATGGCTACTCCTTCCAGACCTCTCCTGTATTATGTCTAAGTATTGGAGCATTCTGGGGCTCTCTCTCTTTCTCTCTTACTCTTCCCTTTTTCCCTCTACTCTCTTTTTTTCTACTTCAGTCCCATGAGTTTAAGTAGTCTTTCTATGTAATAAGTGCCAACTTCATATCTCACCTTAACTTGTTCATGCACCTCCAGACTTAAATAAAACTATTTATGGGATATCATTGCTTGAATATCAGAAAGACATCTCCAACTTAACATGTCTAAGGTTGAAATCTTGAAATTTCCTCACCTTTCTTTTGTCCCTCAAGTCTTCCTCATTTCAATTAAAATATCTAAGAGATATCTAGTTACTAAGACCAAATCTTAGGAACACCTTTAATTTATTCCCATATTCATTCCCATAACCAAGCCATCAGCTAGTGTGTCCAGCCTCCAAAATATGTCACAAGTGGATCATACAGAAGTCATCTCTCTTTAGGACCAACTAATAACTTTATTTTCATTTTTTCCATCTACCTTTCACTTTCTATACAGTAACTAAAGTGATCCTTTTAAATGTCAGTGAAGTAAAATTGCTCCTTACTTAAAATACTCCTTAGCTTGGGTTTCTCCACCGAAATGTTAGAGATGATGTAATTCTCTGAACTTACCTAGCATCATTATGCTCACTCTCACTACACTATGATTATGTTTTTTTTTTCTTCCACAAAGTAGCTTCATGAAAGTTTCCCCAAGCAAACAACTCTGGTCTTTGTACTTTAATCATTCCAAAAATGACCCTTTGGACACCTGCTTCTGATAATAGCATGGTTTGTACCAGAATAATTATTCTATAATTAACAATTTTAAATTCTGGAACAATGTTTTTAAAAACATATTTGAAGGAAATAGAGAGTAGCCAAGAGGAGAAAGAAACTGGAGGGAGTCAGCTTGATGGGAAGTGCTTTGGATGGGAATTGTATTATGTAGCTTCTCCCGAGGGCACTCTCCCACAGATGCTACACTAGGTGGAGAAGTTCAAGCAGAAAGCCATGATCTTACTAGCTTGAGAAGTCAGTGGATAAATTTGGTGGTTACCAGAGAGAGTGTTCAAAAAAAAAAAAAAAAGGATATTTTAGAAAACAAAGAGATATATTTCATGAACCTCAAAATTCTGTATTTAAATCCTGACCTGAGCCTATACTGACACCTGAACCTTATATCCAAGGTAGATCCGAAGTTTCAAAGGAAAGCAATCGGAAAGAACAAAGCACGGATTCCAGCCTCCCTGTTCCTAAAGGGATATCATTTAGAATTTGTTTCCAGACAGTTTAATGCCTTCTAGAACAAAAATTAACAATTTTCAGAAGATAACAAAATCTAAAGTTTCTACCAATATGCATCTCAACGTCTATAGTACAATCTAAAAATACTAGCAAAAGTGTGACCTATGATTAAGAAGAAAACAGCAACACTGAAATGACTTAAATATTGGAATTATCTAATAAAGATTTTATAGTTTTGAAAAAAAGTTTCAAAAATAATTTTTAAAAAATGGGGCCCTAATGAATGAACAAATGGTGAATCTCAACAATCACATGGCAACATAATACAAATAAATACAGTAAAAATTATAGAACTAAAAAGTACCATGCCTGAAATAAAAACTTTACTAGATGAGCTTAACCAAAGAGTGAAGATAATGAAAGTATTTAAGACTGAACTTAAATTTAGATCCACAGAAATTATCCAAGATAAAGAGCAAGGGGAAAAAGCAAAGCCAAACAAGGTGTTGGTGACCTGTGTGACAATATCAGAACATATAAAATATGTGTATTTAGAGTCTGAAGGAAATTAAAGAAATAAAATTATTTCTGTGGAAGTCTGCATAATTGTCCATGTAGAAAATCCCAATAAATCTAAAAATTTTAAAAAGAGAGAGAGAGAATCCAGGCTTAATCTCACACCTTACACACAAAATTCACTCCAAGTGCATCATTGGCATAAACAGAAAACACAAAACTATAAAGCTTTTGGGAAGTATAGCTTCCCAGAGTGAGGGATTTTTCGAGGGAGATACAGGAGTTTTGTCTCTAATTGTGGCAGTTACACACATCTCTTCATATGTTAAAACTCATATGACTCTACATCAAAAAAGTCCATTTTAAAGTATGGCAATTTAAAAATAAAATTTTAAAAAAGGGAAGTGCCGGGTCTCATCTCCTGGGAACATGTATTTTTTCAATGGTCATGTTATTAGAAAAAAACACTTCACCCAAGTCTTACAAAGTTATAAAATGGGTCTCAAATATCTAAAGATGTGATCTAAACAATGATGGATATTGGATTATCTAACATTCCCTTGTTTCCATAAATAGACTTTTTTATTTTGCTTCAAACCATATCTTAAACAAACCTCCTAATAATAATTGTCTATTTCCTCAGTAAGGCTGAAACCACAGCATATGAACATTTTCTTAAATCATGTAAGCCCCTCGGTTTACTTTGCCAGAATTTCATAGTGCAGACAGACCATTTTGATCCTGGTTCTATTAGCTGGCATTGTACAAGGTCCTAGGCAAGTTTTACTAATATTTGGTTGTTGACTAAAAAACAAAACAACACAAAACAAAACAAAAAACCACTTCCTTGACGGTTTAACAAAATACAGATTCAGTTACAAAGCCAATGGAAGATCCTCAGGAATTTTAAATGAGGACATGCCTATTTCATAAAATGAGGCTGATTCTCTGAATAATATTATTAAAGGTCAGTGCCCCAGCTGTGCATTTGATGAGCAGCTGTGTGAGCTCCCCAGAACAATGAACTATCTGATTGGCACTGGACCTGGCCGTGCCAGCAGTTAGGGTAGGAGGGTTTTGAACGGATTCAGAACAAGTGGCTACTGGGCCCTGCTGAGGACACCCTAACTACTGGAGAGTTTAAAGCAAGTGGGATAATTTTTGATAATAATACAGACATCCTTTGGAGAGTGGGGTTGGATTGGGAAAAAGAGCAGAGAGTGTTTCTAGAAACAACATACACAATATCTCCAAAAACATTAACTGAATTTAAATCTTTTAGGTCTAAGAATATCAAAGTAGAATGTTTTTGACAGCATTTATTGAAATGGTGGAGAAATTCACACAATCCCACTTTCTACTGGCAAGGTGACACTTAAATCCTATTTACTTAGATCTAGAATTTATCTTAGGTTTTTATGAGCCTGGGGTAACACGGCAAAATTTCTCCTGAGGGGTATGGTTGGAAAATAAAGGAATATAAGATATGTTGTTCAAGTAAAACAAGTGAGTCAGCAGCCTACAAAAGCATGTGTGTGCTTCTTATGTACAAATAGCTATTTCTCATTTCATTATTATTTGTAAGACCACCGTGTGTGTGCATGTGTGTATGTGTAATAATTCTAGCATTGCTCTTTAAATATATATAATTCTAAATATGGGGGAAAAAAACCCACTCACTAGCATATTCTTAGTTTTTAATGCCAAAACTAAGGGCTTACTGTTTCTTCTTGCCTTGATTAGAGTTTTTCTGTTCTACAGTTGTTTCTCTCAATTTTATCACCACCATCTTTTTGCCTTTTTTTAATCGTTTATACTTCTCATCATCCACAACAAACCATCTTTGCACTTGAACTGCAGCATTAGTTCTTTCTGCTCACTGATCCTACAAATTTTTGATGTTCCAGCCCTTATAATCACGTAAGCCAATTCTTTAAAAATAAATGTCTCTTAGTCTCTCTCCTTATACACACACACACACACACACACACACACACACACCGTATTGGTCCCATTTCTCTGGAGAACATGGACTAAAACAGTTACCGTTCTGCACAGAGGAGATTTGGTTATGAATTTGAAAAAATGATCAACAAAATTAGTCATCCATGTGCCACCAAGTTTGTTTTTAAAATTGTTACATTTATGGCAATGTGATAGAACATCTAACTCCTTGAGTCTAACTCTAAGCACCTACCAGTCATATAAGAACCTTCGACAGAATAGTCTTTGTGCAAATTTTCTTCAATAAATGTGAATTAAAATGATGAGGGGCGCCTGGGTGGTCCAGTCGGTTAAGGGACCAACTGTTGGTTTCAGCTCAGGCTGTGATCTCGGGGTCAGGAATAACGCCCCAGGTCAGGCTCTGAGCTTAGAGCCGAGTCTGCCTGGAACTCTCTCCCTCTCCCTCTGCCATTCCCCCCTGTTCACGTGCGCTCTCTCTCTCTCTCTCACACACACACACACAAATAAATAAATAAATCTTTAAAAAAATAAAGTGAATAAAAATACATATGTTTGCATCCAAACAATATCAGTCTTAATTTTTGAAGGTAAAATGCAGATAGCTTTTCGTCATAACAGTCTCTCTTTCACCAAAATATGTATTCCTTTTCACGGCTCCTTAAGTCTGTTTAATATTAAACCTTCCTTATTCAGTGACTACTGTTTCATATTGAGGCAGAAACCGAGTGTCTCGATCTTTTTTCTCTCACAAAGCGTCAGAAACCGAGTGTCTCGATCTTTTTTCTCTCACAAAGCGTCAATTCATTAAGTAGAAACATAACCAACGGCAGAAAAGCCAGCGTTGGGAATGTTTGTTCTGAGAGCCCTTCAGGGAGGGAGAAAGGAGACGTGCCAAGCCAACCATCCTCACACAAACATGTTTTGGTCTTTTAGTCATCTCAAAGCTTCTATATTTCTCTCCTTTTCTTCCTTCCCACCTTATCCCAATTAACCCCCCTCCCCACCACACGCACCCTCCAAACCATCTCTAGGAGATTTTATTTCTCCAGGTCTTCCCCCCAAAAATGGGTACCAGGGCTGAACGTTCCTCCTGCAGCTCAGATACCAAACAAAAGCATGTTCCTGACAGCTGTAATCTTTTGAAGGCAAAAAGGATTCTATATAACTTAATTTTCAGATATAAAATTTAAACTTCTTAATCAAGGGGTAGCTTTTCCTGGTTTTTCTCTGACCCTTTTAATACAGTGCTCACGTATTTCTGCTGGCTTCCCTAACTTTCCTTACCTTTCACATGGACTCATTCTTTCCCGAGCCACACGATTTTACACTCCAGAAACGCCATTCTCTTCCGTGTCATTCTACCGTGCGCAGTCACACAATGCCACAGCAACCATCAATCCTATTTTTTCTACTACCTGTTTGGTAGTATCTTTTGTATCTTTTACCTTATAGTTGCACTTTTGCTCTTTATAGAAATGGATAATATGCTATATTGTTTATTTCTGCCTTTCTTAAATCTTTACATAAAAATAGAGGCTAATGCACTGGTGAGCAAATTTTCCTTTTCAGCTTTTTAGGAAATCTTTGTTAAGTTCTAGCTTCTGGTACAATCTGTTCCTGAACATCCTCCACTGTGAAGATTTCAAAAGGAGGAAGTTGTCTTAGCCGGCGAGTCAAGTTGCAGGACGTCGGTATCTGCTGGGGACACGGATTTTACACTGGGACTGTGTCCGCTGAGGCTACACTGGATGAGAACAGGAGTCAACTTTTAAGTTGGCTTATCATTATGATAAAAGAACTGACTTATATTTTTATTCTTTTGAGAAGAAGAATGAGCTGGAATCCTGGCCCACTTATCCTGAATGATTACATAATGTGCAGTTATCAGTGTAATAGAGAATGAAGATGAAGAAATTCTCAGGAAATCTCTGTACCTCATTTTAGGAATAATTTAAATGTCAATGATAAGAAATATTTAATCTAGCTTTTACTAAAGTCTTTTCTTTGGAACATTAATTCTGTTTTATGTCCTAAGAAAAAAGGAAAAAGAAGAGAAAAAAAAGTCTCTAGAGAAATAAGTTTGGGAAATGCTGGGTTCAATAGAGTTTAAACTGGTTACTTTATGGCAGGACAGCTAGAAGCCTTTAGTACCCTACTGTGCATTGTGAATTTCTAAAAATGGGCTTATCATATGCAACATTTCTGCAATGTATTGGATTTAAACACCCTTTTTTCACCCAAGAAGATTCTCAGAGAATAATTTTATAGATCATACATTGGTAAGTGGTGCTCAAATCAGAATTGATAATAGATAGAAAGTTTATATGATTGCACTAAATCTTCCTTATCTTCCTGGATCAACCTGCCAAAAGAGCAAAATTCCTAAGGGCAAGTAAACATATGGGAGGAGAAATCAAAAGTTCTGGATAATCAGTCTGCAAATGCTTCAGAGTGAACCATACTTTTAGTAATAATTGGTCTCCAGATTGTTCTGCAAATATGCTATTTACAGGAAATGTAAATCAGCACATGCCCTACCAAACACCTTTTTTAAAAGTAAACTGCTACATCTCCGAAGCAGTAATACTTTCTTCTGTCTCTCCAAGCTGAGGTGCTTTCCACCAGCATCCAGTCTGCTAGGAGCTGGGAAAAGGTCCAGCGGAACCATGGGTGAGCACTTCCCTCCTCAAAGCAAGTGATCGCATTGATTAGTAGCTGCTCTGTAGGAGCCGGGAGACAGATGCCTGGTTCTAATTACAGTGCTAGCACCTTCTACTCCACAGTTCCCTGCTGCTAAGGGTGCTGTGAAGTCTTTGCAGATGCTTATCATTACCAGTTAAACTCCATTTTGAATACAAAGTAGTAATATTACCTCGCAGGAACTCGAAGCACAGCATAGACTCGCGTGGTGCCGTCCCAGACCTCACCTGAGTAAAGCAAAGGACACTGTTTATTTGTCCCTTATTGACACAGAGAAACTGAAGCCCCAGTCAGCTTTGTTTATCTCATACCGCATCACGATGGGCGTGCAACACACTCGTGGTCCTTGCCGGCACCTGCGCCCAGTGTGCATGCGGAGGCAGAGGCCCGAGAGAGAGACGAGGGGCCAGGGCCAGGGGAGGAGCGTGACCAGTGTCCTTTTGTGCAGAAAGCTCTCCTCAGTGCGCCTCCCCGTACCGCCTGACTAGCTTGACAGCCCCTTAATCTTCTTTCTGTATCTTGGTGTTTGAAATCTTGTGAACGCTGGCGTTTTGTTTTTGGTTTTTTGTTTGTTTTTCTAAATCAATCACTTCCCTCTAAACACCCTGCGTGGGGACTCTAACCCGCTCCCATCGCTTTGGCTGTCACCTCGCCCTGGAGAGCTCACAAAATTGTGCCTAAACCCCTGGCTTCACTCATGAACTATAGTTGTATTTTTATCTTCCTGGTGAACATCTTTACATGGATATTCAACTGATGACTCAGATCAGTACATCCAAAAAAAAAAAAAAAAGGTTTTCATCTTCACTCTCTGAAGCTCATCTTTTAAAAAAGTTTTTATGTATTTCACATATTTGTTCTGAGCTAACGCTTATAATGTAGACCATTTATTCAGCAAATATTTATTGAGGGCCAACGACAGAGAAGAAACGGGCCGGAGACGGGAACATTCCGGTGACAAAAACAGAAAAACAATCGCAGCCATCCTGAGTTTATATTCTGCTGGACGGCGATGGAAAATAAACATGCCAAGCATATACTATGTTATCATGTAATAAAGTTATGGGGGAAAATTAAGCAAATGAAAAGGCTGTGAGGGAAACAAATGTTTGATACGTTTTACAAACAGCAAAGAAGCCTAATGGGACTGACGCAGAACGAACGAGAAGAAATCAGTTCACAGACGCAGTGAGACGAACTCATGAGTTAATGGTTCTCTCAATCCACCTGTCCAGTTAATACCTAAAGAAATGTTTTTTTAAAAATATCAATTGTGATGTGTTAACCGACTATGAGGCCCAGAAACTGGTCTTTGAAAATTTTTCAAGGGGATCTGACTATACAGTCTGTGTCAAGAACCACTGAAATGCAGGCTTTCTGGCTACTGTCATAGTTTAATCTACTCTGAGTAAGACAGTGTTTTTATTAGAGAAGTGCCATGATCCTACTTACATTTTAAGGAAGTAAGTCCATCAGATTTGTGGAAAATAATTTGTGGATAGCAATGCTAATGGCCTAAGCAGGGAGACAACTTGTGGGCTCTGACAGTAACTCAAGTGAGAGAACATGGTGGCATGGACCAAAAGTGGGAGCAGTGGAGGTGGCAAGTGGTTATTTTCTGACTGTGTATTTAGAAAGAAGAATCAATAGGATTTGCTGGTGTATCAAATGTGTGTGACAGAAAGAGAGAACTCACCTATAACTTCAAAGTTTGGGTCTAAGAAGGTTGGGGTTGGCATACTAGAAATGGAGAGAGACGTGGGGTGCTTAGACAGAAGACTGCAAGATACTTGTCCAATCGCTCCATCTCTTACATCTCTAACAGGTATTGAAGAAAGTAAGGCTATCCAAAACTCTGAAGTGGACAATTAGATCTAGAACCTAGAGGTTCTCAGAAGTCTAAGTGGGAGACATACGTTTGTAAGACATCAGAAAATGAATGATTTTAAAGTCAATAGACTCTATGAGAGTCCCTGAAGAGTGAGTTCAATGCAGAAAAGATGTACACGATCTGGCTACCCCTGAGGCTCAAGGGACCTGGGTAGCCAGTGAGGGAGGAAGGGGTCTGGCTAGTAGAGTAATGGGAAAGAAGTCAAAGAAGTATTTCCAAAAAATCTGCCTCTTCCAATACTGCTGCTAAGTCAAATAAGATAAGGACTTAGTATTGCCTATTGGATTTAGTAATATGTATATATCACATATATAATACATATATGTGTTACTATAAAGACATGAGTCAGATATATACCATTCTAATATTAATAGATAGGTAGACAGATAGACAGATAGATGTGTGCCATTGGTAGACTTGATAGTAGTTTTAATAGAATTGTGAGGGCAAAAAAGAAATACTAGAGTGAGATCCAGGAAGAACTCAAAGAGACAAACTGGAAAGAAATTTTTAATAAATTTTATAATAAAAGGGAGCAGAGAAACATGCTGGCAGCCGCAGAAGAAATGGGACAGAGATTGTGTCAGAGATTGTAATTAAAAAAAAAGAGTTTATAGCACATTTTGTGATAATACAAGAGTTGGCTAGAACAATTGCTGGAGATACGTCCTCGAGTAGAAGCAAGGGAATGAAATCTGATACGTAAGAGAAGGGTCTGAAAGTTGCTAGGATCAATAGTCCCCCCAACCACCACCCCCCAAAATGAAGAAAGAAAAGAAAAGGCAGGAATACAGAATATGGTAGGATTACACGGAGAAGTTTTTCTGCATGTACACAATTTAGTGTGTACCACTACATTTTGGAGTGTTTCTAAATTCTCTTCTTCATAATGTAGCTCCTAGTTTAAGAAAAGTGTTGCCTTACAAAATGGCTTTCAAATTCTTCTAGGTTAGATGGATGTACTTTTTAATACTGTGACATCTTGCTTTTTTAGTGCCAAAGTAACTTCTCTCTCTTTTCACTTGCTAAGCCGTCCATATGTCTCGTAATTTGGTGATTTGCTAAACAATTATCTTTCAAAAATAGATGATACATTGTGAGAAATAACATCCTGTATGAGTTTACTATGAGAAAATCATGAGTCAGATATAATGAGTTTTCTCTCCCAGCCCAAGAGCCGTCACAAACATTCTGTCCCTTTGCTCCTCAGCTCCCAATTTTCCAAGAGAGCTTTGTCATCTGATTCCAACACACTTCAAGTTGAAGTAAATCAAATAAAGGATAAAAGAATCTCTCTCTCTCTCTCTGACAAATAAGTGGGTGTAATCTTAAAAAGGGGCGGGAGGGACACCTGGGTGGCTCAGTGGGTTAAGCATCTGCCTTCACCTCAGGTCATGATCCCCCAGGGTTCTGGGATCCAGTCCTGAATCAGGCTCCTCGTTCAGCAGGGCGCCTGCTTCTCCCTTTGCCTGCCCCTCCCCCTGCTTGTGCTTACACGCGCTCTCTCTCTGACAAATAAATAGATAAAATCTTAAAAAAAAGGGACGCCTGGGTGGCTCAGTTGGTTAAGCAGCTGCCTTCGGCTCAGGTCATGATCCCAGCGTCCTGGGATCGAGTCCCACATCGGGCTACTTGCTCCGCAGGGAGCCTGCTTCTCCCTCTGACTCTGCCTTCCACTCTGTCTGCCTGTGCTCGCTCTCACTCCCTCTCTCTCTCTTACAAATAAATAAATAAAATCTTTAAAAAAAAAATCTTAAAAAAAAAATCGATCCTCCTGCTTTAACATGTGTTAGACTGATTATATAACTTCCAAAGGATCTGCTAATAATATCCAGATGGGACTATCCCTCATGTAGAACATTTATTAGTTCATAAAAGAGTGGAATTCATTAAACTACTAATCTGTATATATGTATCAGTCCACAGAATACTGATATTTGCAATTACAGAAACATTTTTCCACGTAATGACTAAAAATAATATTTAACTATCTATCTCACCATGAGACAACTTGTAGAAAATCCTACAAATAAGATTTTGCTTATCATTTTATTATGAAGGGAAATTTTTAGATGCTTACATCAGATCTTACTATTCTTGTACTGTGTCTGGTGTTACAGGATCATATTAAGCCACAGTAGAGATCTGACCTCCACATTCCAGCAACCATGCAGAAGTGGGAATATAAAAGGAGGCCAAAAACCTAATGAGGTGGATGTGGTTGAAATAGTTACTGATAAAATTCAGTCAACTATAAAGTTAGCAATCAATAATATTCAATAAAATTGATAAAACATATGAACCCTACGTGGGCAAGAGCTTTGAATTTTTTTGAATTTTGAATTTTTTACTAGCTCTATTGTCAATACCTAAGTCAGCATGTGGTCTATGGCTCAACATGTATTTTTAAGTACATAACCAACATGTCGATAATTTTTTCCACTTACATGCATTAGTCTATGGTTACTTTAGTTATGACATATATGCCAAAGGCTGATTTTTTTTTATTTTCCTAATTGGGGAAGCAATGCTAGCTTATCCTTCTCCTCTTTATTTAGTTTTAAATGATTATTGGCTGCTTATCTTCCAAGCCTACATCTCTAGACCTCCGAGGGATTCTCTGAGCTACCCAGTATTTTTTTTTTTTTAAGATTTTATTTATTTATTTGACAGAGGGGGAGAAAGAGAGACCAAGAGACCACAAGCAGGGGGAGCAGCAGTCAGAGGGAGAAGGAGAAGCAGACTCCCCGCTGAGCAGGGAGTCCCATTGTGGGGCTTGATCCCAGACCTGGGATCATGACCTGAGCTAAAGGCAGATGCTTAACGGATTGAGCCACCCAGTCATTCCTGCCCACTATTCTTTAAACAAATGCCATTTTCTTTTTAAATTTGTCAGAGACAGTTTTTGTTGTTGAAAACTAAAATCCTAACAGAAGATCCCTGTGCTCCTTGGAGCCCAGGGACATAACTAGACTTACAGCTGGGGCCCCTAACTGTTCTTCATTGGAACTTTCTTCCCTTAGGGCAGATGAAAGGATTTTTGGAGAGAATTGAAATAAATTGTGAATCTGATGCTAATAATAATTTGTACTTTTCTTGCAACTTTTGTTCCCTGCAGAGCTCAAAATGTTTTACAAACCCAGCATTCTGTTCTGTGGCTATTATTCCCAAGGATATTACACTTGAGGAGAATATGTATTTCTAGAAAAAATTGGCAATGAATTGTTACATGTGAATAGAAACTGAAGAGAATCTTGCTTCTGACCCAGAGTGAAAAGAACATTCTTTTGCTCCCTTGATGATGTTAATAATCATGACGGTGATATTTTAATACTACATGTATGTACTACAGAAGAAAAACCTCCAGAATCAGACCTTTAGTTATTTGGGTGATTTGGATCCTCAGACAAAAAGCCAAGACAGGCCTATTTTTGCTATTACTCCATTGTTTTGACTTTCTGAACTGTTAATAGTCATTATTCACGTTTTTCTTTTTTTGAAAGTATGCAGTATCATAATACATAATGAAGATGGTCATTTATTTTATGCCTTTGAATATTTTTAGAAAAATAAACAACTTTTAAAACAAAATAGGAAAAAAAATCCACATAAATGTAAGCTATAGGATTTGATCATGTAGAAAACTGAGCTAGAAAATCCATTTTGGCCTCCCCTCCTGACTTCATGGTTCCCAAGTCCCCACTTTAAGTTGTGTGGTAAATCACCGTGTCCATAGATAACTAACAAATTTTTGACTGAATGATTTCTGGGGTGGGCAGCCTCCGAGAAGGTCTCCAAGAATTCCTTCCCCCTGTCGCCACACTCTTCCGTGGGCCCGCTCTCTCCCACACTGCGCTAGCGAGGCTTGTGCTAGGGACCACTATTGTGTTGCAATACTTCTCATGGTGCAAGTGTTCCACTTCGGGAATGAGGTTATAGAGGACTGGGGTCTCCTTCTCGGATATTCTACTCACCCCCCACGTGTTACGAAAGGCCGAGGTGGGGAGGGGCTGCCACCTCTGACCAACAAGCAGCACTGAGTGGGGGAATGAGGTCAGCCAAGAAGCACATACGTCCTGTGAACCTGAGCTTACTGCGGTTCCAGTAATGGTTTGATCATAACCTTGTAAGCCAGAACCACCCGACTAAGCCAGTACTGTGTCCCTGTCCCTCAGAAACTGTGAAAGATAGTAAGCATTTGTTGTTTTCAGTTGCTAAATTTTGCAATAATTTGTCACAAACAACAGAGAGCTGATATCATTTCCATGGTGCCAATCTGATAGAAAAATTTCATTTAATTTAAGAATTAAAATTGTCCACATATACATTTGGTTCGCATACAGGGCATCTAGAAGGAGATGATTACTCACCGTCACCAATGATCTGTACCTCTATCATGAATTGCAAATATATATAGATAGATAGAGATAGATAAACACCAATACACATACCTTAAAATCATCTTCTGATTTTAAAGTATAATCAAAATTATTTTAGTTTTCTATTGAAGCCTATGCTTATAAGCAAAGACATTGGCTATAAAGGGGCTAACTCAGGGAAATCTAAAAGATGTTCTATCACAATCTTTCGAGTCCTTAATTCTTGAGATTCATTATGGGACAAATTAAGTGTCTGTCACGAGGCAGATACTGTTCGAAGCCAAGGGAGTAAGACAGCAGTAAACAAAATAAAACAAAGCAGTCTCTTCCCTCAAGATGTTTACATTCTGGTAAATTCTACGAAGTATTCAGGACAGATGGGCAATAAACTCTTTAGCCAATGTCAAGATTATTACCCCATAAAGTCATTTTCTTCATAAGACAAAATATTTGTTGATATTGTACAGGCGTCTGCCTTCCTCTGAGTGACATTCCCTAGTTTGCACTGTTTCCTCTAAATGACACATTGTTTCCCTGCACCCTCTTTGTTCTGACCGTCCTTCAGATACCTGAAAGGTGGTTCTTACATTTCCTTGCACTATCTCACCTACTACCCCATTTTTTTAACCATGTTAAAACTTCAGTAACTTTATTAATGCTTTTGAAAATCCAAATATCTGCAATTTAAAGAACAGTGGTTGCTTCAGGCTAAGTGGATTTCTATGTTTGTACATTTTTGCTGCATGATAAACTCTAAACTCTCCTAACATCTCATTGTGAAGGTCTTCCCCTCATACATGCTACTATGGCATTTCTATACAGAAAATATCTGCTTTTAAACACTTCATTGCTGGAAAATGGAATTTTCAAATTCCCTGCATTTTAAAGATGCAGCTAAGATTGTCCTGTTTTAGCTGTGGTGGGCACAAAGTTCAGGTGTGGTTCTCCTGAACTTGTGAAGAGGTCGTTTAGAAATCTGGCATCGATGACCCAGTGTAGGGAGAATAACTCATTCCCTCTGCCACAAATATATAGAACCAATAAAGAACACCCATGTGCATGCCTTGTCAAGGGAGTGTCCTGCACCTGGAGGATAGAAAAGATGTTCAGCATCTACAGTAAAACATGGTTAGCAGTGAGAGACGAACAGGACAGAAAAACAAAGGATGACTTGTATTTAAAACACATTTATCATTATGAATGGGATACCTGTTCTTGATGGCTGCCTTCTTTGAGAAGGAAGCAAAACCTTGAATATTTGGAAGCCACTGCCAGGAAAAAAATAAAAAATAAAAAAGAAGAAAGAAAAGAAAGAAAGGAAAAAAAAAAAAAAGGAGACTGATCACTTCTCTTCAAAATGCAAAGTAGCTCTGAATGCATCATCTCAGAGCTTTCCATTGTCTGTCAGTGACTCATGCCATATCCAACTGTAGCCTGGCATTTTCTCCAAATCTGAGAAGACAGTACATGACTCACTGACAGACAATAGCAAATTCTTCCCAAGAAAGCAGGGGGCATGAGAAACAAACATCTGGGAACTAAGTAGTAAAGAACTAATTTAAGAGTAAAGATGCTGCTGTCCGCCTCCATCTGTACATTACTTCTCCTGCAACATGTTTACTTGTTCTTTAAGCAGAGAGAGAGAAAAAAGATATAAAAAAAGTTGTATCTATATGTCGTGCCACAGTGGAGATAATAGCTTATAATGGTAGCACCGCTTTCTCAACGATGTATCATGGGTTCATATAGTTCCCTATCACAGGCCAAGCTGAAATATGCAGATTTGTAATTATTGTCATTTTCAGTCATGTATTTATGTTATATATCCTCTTAAACTTAGGAAATAAGTAGAACACTGGCAGAGACATGGGGCCATGTTGAAACACTGCTTTGTAATGAAACCAAATTTTGAATTTTATCTGTGTTAAATATATAGCCTTCCACTTCCTTTATGCAATTCTCTTTATACTTATATGATATCATCTTAATACGTGTTGCTTTCATTTGACCTCAATTGAATCCAAATAATGTAGTCTGTTTCACCTTCTAATTTCAAATATACATGTTCCTGGGAGTTCCTTTTTTTTAATCTAGTTATCATTCAGAAGATATTATATATAAATATACACACATCATCATTTGATAAAATGCAATTAAAGAGCCATAATTAGTTACCTTAGTTTTTTTTTTAGAGAATATAAAGATAATCAGCATGCAGGATATTTCTTTAATTCTAAATAAATTATTTGGATTTTTAGTTAAGTTCCTTAACCTCTTCAGTTATACAGAAGCAGAAAATATACATAGGAAGAAAATAGCTTGGACTTGATTCAGTCAACACTTTTTAAAGGTAAAGGTACAGCTAATATATTAGGTGTGTCATTTTAACTGGAAGTGACTCAGTTTAAATATATATATTGCTCTCTGCAAGTCTTTCATAAAAGTCCCATTTTTTCTTAAGCAGTATATAATAAGAATGTTTTTATTTAATAAAGTGTATTAATAGAGTAACAAAATAAATGTCATTTATTGGTAAAAATCGTTGCTCCAATTCATGAAACTTTCTGTTTAACCACACCAGGTTCATTAAGAGTGTCTAATTAAGATAATTTCCATATCACATGATACTTATCTTCTCTTTCAGAGACTTTTCTCCACACCTAGGCAGAAAGCAACCGTCTCTAGTACAGATGACTTCGTGAAAATGTTGATCCTAATGACTTTCTGTGGAGAGACCCTTTTGCTGTAGTTGTGCATGTATGTTTAGGTGTGTGTTTGTGGGTGTGTAATCTGATTTTATGAAATTAATCTGAAAGCATAAAATCTTAGAGTTTTGTTGACGTTCTTGGGAGGTTCCACATCCAGACTCATGTCAATGTAGCTAATTCTTCTAAGATCCCTGAAGAACCAACAACTACTTCCTGCACAAACACTTCTATTTTTTACATTGAAAAAGATGTGGCATCTGCTATGTTCCAGGCATTGTCTTATTGCTGGAGTTACCAATACAAATATCATATGTTCGTTCCCAGAGAGCTTGCTTTCTCCTTGGAGAAATAACCCAATAAGCAAATAACTAGATAATAGTATCATAGCTATCAAAATGGAATCAAATCGGGGGTGGGGTTATGGACATTGGTGAGGGTATGTGCTTTGGTAAGCTGTGAAGTGTGTAAACCTGGCGATTCACAGACCTGTACCCCTGGGGATAAAAATACATGTTTATTAAAAAAAAATGGAATCAAATCAATAGAAGGTAAGGAAAGACTATGTTCCCTTTGTACAGTCAGAAAAGATTTTGTAGAAGAAATAATCTTTGAGATAGGTTCCAAACAACGTCCGCCAAGTGACTGAAAAATAAAGAAGAAAGTGCAGTTCACATGTGCGCAGGAAAAGTAGTAAATGTTCAGAAGTATGATTATGCCTGATAATCCAAACAAATCAAGATTCCAGAACTTAGATGTAAGATGCATGGGGTAATTGGCAGAATAAAAGAAGACGCTTGAATTGTGTTTCTCTCTGGGTTGTGAAGGGTTTAATGAAACCTTTAATGAAATGTATTAATGCAATGTATTTCAGCCTGGGAATGTTATCCTCTACGTAAAAGCGAACCACAGAAGGGATCCAAAGGGAAAGACATGCTTGTATTTACACTTCAGAAGGTTTCTTTTGACAGCAAAGTGAAGGAGGAACATTAGGGTTGGCAGACATGAGGCATGGGTGTCTCTTACGCAGGCTGTGAAAACAGTCCAAGGGAGGGGCACCTGGGCGGCCCAGTCGGCTGAGCAACCGACTCCTGATTTGCACTCGGATCATGATCTCAGGGCCCTGATCTCAGGTCCTGCGACGCAGCCCTGGGTCTGGCTTTATGCTCAGCGGGACAACTGCCGAGATTCTCTCCCTCTCCCCACCACCGCATGCTCACACTCTCTCTTTGTTTCTTTCTAAAAAACAAATAAATCTATAAAAAAAAAAAAATAGGCCAAGTGAGAGATAAATAGGGTCGGTCTGAACGATGGATTGGGGGTGAAGGGAGCAGCGAGCAAGGAAAGAAACGAATAAATCGAAGCAGTTAAAGTAACTATAAAACATTTTTAAAATTTTTTTTAATTTTTTTTAAAAGATTTTATTTATTTATTTGACAGAGAGAGATCACAAGCAGGCAGAGAGGCAGGCAGAGAGAGAGGGGGAAGCAGGTTCCCTGCTGAGCAGAGAGCCTGATGCGGGGCTCGATCCCAGGACCCTGGGATCATGACCTGAGCCGAAAGCAGAGGCTTTAACTCACTGAGCCACTCAGGCGCCCCTATAAAACATATTTTATGAAGAGTCAAAAATTGTCTCACCATATATTTAGTTATTCTGTGCTAGTTGGCCTTTCTGCTCTGGGATTCCTACATAAAAATTATATATACATAAAAATATATGTATATATATATCTTATATATAAAATTAAGATAAATATATGTGAATTATTTTTCTTTTGAATCTATAATTTTTCAAGCCAGATATATTTATTCTCTTTAATTATTTGTCATATGTCATCATTTTTCCCTTATCATCTTGATGGCTGTCCTCCAGGTATGCTCAATTTTTCAAGGTTCTTCTTAAAATCTTATACTCAAATTCTTACGATTTTATTGATTCATGTATCCTATTTATAGTTGATAGTTTTATATTGTATATTTTGATGTCTCACTGTGAGAAAACAATGCCCCCTTTGCCTGATCCAAATATACACACAATGGTAACTTGTCTATTTTCTTTCTTCATCTTCCTCAGATTGTAAACCAGAGAATTAATATCACAAAAGCAATTATGAAAAGAGTAGTTGCAGCAAATGAAACAGTCCATCTAAATGAAAGTTAACATACCTCGTCATATCGATAAAATGCAATTAAAGAGCCATAATTAATTAGGTTAGTTCTTTTAAAGAATCAGAAGATAATCAGCGTTCATAATATTTCTGTAGTTCTAGACAAATTATTTTGATTTTAGTAAGTAAGCTCCTTAACCTCTTCAGTTATACAGAGGCAGAAAATAGCTTGGAATTTAAGGATTCGGTCTTTCTACTTAATATTTTTAAAAGTAAAAGATGAAGCTAATATAGTAAATGTTTCCTTTTAACTTAAACCAACCCAATTAAACTATCATAAAGTAACATTTTTGCAGATAAATGACTTTGTAGCAATTGGATCAATTTTTAAAAATGATGTTTGGGAAGCCTGGGTGGCTCAGTAGATTAAAGCCTTCGGCTCAGGTCATGATCTCAGGGTCCTGGGATCGAGCCCTGCATCAGGCTTCTGCTCGGTAAGGAGCCTGCTTCCCCCTCTCTCTCTCTGCCTGCCTCTCTGACTACTTGTGATCTCTGTGTCAAATAAATAAATAAAACTTTAAAAAAAAAATGAGGTTTAACTGAATTTTCCTCTGTATTTCTACATTTTATCATCCTCCTTGCTAAGCCACGACTACTCTACTTGGCGTGCATTTTTGCTGGTCAATGACTGACTCGGTGCTTATTATCTCTCCTCCTGACTTTTAAAACTTGATTCCTTAGTTGGGAATATTGGAGTGACCACTGACAAGATAATTAGCCAAGAGCACTGTTTCCTCTGCATGCATCTGTAGTCCCTCCGCAAGTGAGAAAATGTAACTGCAACTTTCAGAATTTCACTTAATATGGGCAGCTGACACTTTCAGGGAGAAAATATAATTGCTATCCTCCTGCACACTCATCATTAAACTAATAATACTGTTATCTCTCAATCTTTGTTGATAAAGATGACCGTACTAACATAGATGTGTAGTTTTTGTCTTTGATTATGGTTGCAAGAAAGGCACAGAAGTTTTCCTTTCAAGGGAGCAATTAGAGAAATGCATGGAATCTTAATTTCTCCATGTGCTCAATAGCAAAGGAGGACATCTGGCTATAAGCAGACCAACATGCAATCAAATGAACATTGTAAGAATACACTGGCGATTCCTATTTTCTTCCCAACATAAACTATTTCTGAATTCTTTGTAGTTTAAAATATGATCATTTTATATAGATTCTCATCCAAGGATTCATTTCCAAAGAGCATTAAAGTCATCACGGTTTTGAAAAGAAATAAAGAAACTTTATTTCTTTATTTCTTACACCAGATCCGGGTAGGGCTGGACTAGCAAAGTGTAGACATCATGATGAGGCTTACAGAGCACTGCTCTCCCTCGAGGGAACACAGCCTGCTTGTCTTTACGGTGGTAAAGAGCAAGATTAATCTTTCAGAAGCAGTGAGTCCTTCAGCCTTAAGTGTCAGTGATGCCCTACAATGTTTCTGGCCTGTACTACCTCTGCTTGGGATTGGACTAGCAGGACTGGAGACTAGTCCCTGATGAGTGAACATAGGAGTCAGCCAGAAATGTGATCAACATTGGAAACAAACCTATACACTCACACTTCGAAAAGTGTATAGTATATTAGTGTATTAGTATATTTTTCTAAATAGTGATCATTGATGTCCATGATTCAGAATTTTGAGTAAACATTACACACCCACACACACACACACACACACACATGTAACTTTATAATTCATCAATTTGTTAGCAAACATTTGAACAATAAGTAACTGCGTGTGTGCACATGTAAATATATCTGGAAAACATGGTTTACTCAGCAAACAAATGTGTTTTATGGCTATTTGGCAGTTTTGTTATTGTTTAAGACAAATTTGTAGGGATGCCTGGGTGGCTCAGTCAAGCATCTGCCTTTGGCTCAGGTTGAGATCCCCGGGTCCCAGGACCAAGCCCTGCACTGGGCTCCCTCCCTACTAAGTAGGGCGTCTGCTTCTCCCTCTGCCTCTGCCCCTCCCCCACTCACTCTCCCTCTCAGATGAAGAAGTAAAATCTTCAGAAAAAGAACTGAATTTTAAGTATGAATGAGGTCCTGTATAGAAGCAGCCTTCTTGTTGGACATGGGTTACGTTTATAACCATTTTAGTGTCAACACATTCTTTCAAACATTTACGTTCCTTCTTAGAAAATTCCAAATGAGGGTCACAGGAAAAGGGTAGGGAGAGGAGAAGAAACGCAGGAGACAGAGGTATTTTCAGAGTTGAAAACGTGAGATACTCAAAATGCAATAGTGGGAGGTACAGAGGAAAAGTGAGAAAAATAAAGTGCCTTTCTTCTGTTGCCATACTCCAATAAAGTCAGAAAACATGAAATGTCTCTTCATTGTTCACCTACAGCTCGAAAGCTGAAAGCCTCATCCCTGACTCTCTCTCCCAGCTACTCCCAATCCTCTACTACTGGATTATCTAACAGTTTTTCTCTTTATAACATCTTATCCGCACCATCCAATATAATAATAATAAACCACACCAACAAAATGGAAACAATTTATATTCTACCCTGTTAGGACTCTTGTTTAAGGTTGAAAATATTCTTGAAAAGGCTGATAGAAAATTCGATAACCATTTCATGTTAACTTGGCTTCATAATTCATTAACAGTCAAAATTACAGCCACTGAATTAGCCACCAAAAGAGAAACGCCCCTATAATATTTCTCATATAATAACTGTGGCATAAATCGCAATTCAATTTTTAATCCAGCAAGCATGTCAGGAAATAAGAATCCTGAAATGTCAAGCAGCATTTATTTGTATTTGCAAGAAAGCATAAGTATAAGCAAAATCTTGACTTATTAAGGAATTGTTAATAATAACAATATGAAAATAAAATGATAAAATATTAAATATTTAAGGAATTAAAGCATAATTAAAATAGTAAGCAATTAGTTTGATTGGAGTATCAGTAAGGGAAAAACGTATTATGTTTTTGTGGTTACAATGAAGGAAAAATCATATTCTATTACATTTAGCATTGTCTTTTACTTGTTCAATATATTACAATAAATATTTCAAATACTAGAAATAAACACACTCATATACAGAACTGAGTGTCAGGTAAAATCAAGAGCCAATTTAAACAATGGAACAAAAAATAAAATGAAAAAAAGAAAAAAGAAGAAATTTCTTTGTTAGGTTGGGAAGATTTTAAATTATAAACAAAATAAAACAAAAAAAGCCCTGAAAGCCAGATTGGTAAAAAGAAAGAGCCAAGGAAAATGAAATAACAGGATACAATCAGATGAGAACGTGTTATAAGGAAGAGAAAGAATGACAGTCTACAAAAAAAAAAAAAAATCATAATATAACAAAAATTCACAGGCAGATTTGCAATTTTACTCCTAAAAATTTGGAAGTATCTGTAAAGCTTAGGCAATCAATCAATCAGTGTATGTCAATAATACCCGAACCTTTAAATGTCAACGGAAATAATGTGTTTTCATGTTTGCCCATTCTTGCATAAAGCTTGTATTTGGAATGAACTGAACACATGAAAATGCATTTCAATTAGAGTCTACTTCAACTGGTACTGATGTTACTGATTTAAAGAAGCAATTTTAGCACATCTATTGTCACACTTTTCCCTGTTCATTTAAACGATGGTTAACTTGATAAATTTTAGTCTGAATATATTTGCTGTTTAGCAATAAAGCTTTTAAACTAAACAATCAAGAAAGTTCTTTTAGTGTTTCATGCCCTCACAAAACATATAGGATATGTAATTAGGATTTGCAAAATACCAAAGAATTATAAAAACTAAAACAACTTGATTTTGATACTAAACCACATTTGTTAATTTCCTTCCTCAATTCCATAGTTAAGGCACTATATTGAAGGTCAGTAGAAATAGATAAAGGTTAATTTAGAAGTGGCTCCTTAGGACAATTGCAATAAACATTTATTGAGTCCTTTGGCCTAAAGCAGAATGGCTGTTAAATCGCTTATGACACTGGTAGTTCTTACTTGAAATAAATAAGGAAAAATCCACATCTGTTCATGCTTAAACTAAAAATAATGAGCACATTGTTTAGTGATGGGGCCTCTGGAAGATAGCTCAGCAATTGTTTTTTTTTTTTTTTCTTTTCTTTTTTTCCTGATACAAAATGTTTCATAGAGTCCTATGTTAAGAATTTGATAAATTCATGAATCCTTTAGAGGATTGAAAAAAAGAAGCAAAATGTATACGTTTAATAAAAAATCTTTGTGTTTTAAAAAAATATTTTCAACTGGAGATATCCCAATTGGTTTGGTCAAGAATGAAGCAGTAAGTACAAAAGCCCATTTTTGAGTTTCGATACTGCAAACAATAGCAAATTTTAAGATGTGGAATAGGTCCCTGAGATTCCTGTAATACCTGATGGCTCCAGTCCGGCAGTCAATGAATTCTTATTAATATAAATGTGCACAATCTTTTTTTTTTTTTTTTGGCAAATGAAAATATAGTTATGGCCAAGTCTGATGGGTGGGAAAGCATCTTTAGGGTGGCCCTACCCCCATAAAGTAGCCAGACGTCAAGTTAGCACTTTCTTTGTCTCTGTCACAAACAAAACTACAATATGACGTGTTGAGGACAAAAAGATTTTTTTTTTAAGATTTTATTTATTTATTTGACAGAGAGAGATTACAAGTAGGCAGAGAGGCAGGCAGAGAGAGAGAGGAGAAAGCAGGCTCCCCGCTGAGCAGAGAGCCCGATGCGGGACTCGATCCCAGGACCCTGGGATCATGACCTGAGCCGAAGGCAGCGGCTTAACCCACTGAGCCACCCAGGCGCCCCGAGGACAAAAAGATTTTAAACAATATTCGGGAGTTCACAAACAGGCAGGTTGTGGAAAAGCTTAATTTAAGGGCCTCTCATGGCTTCACAGACTTTCACATCATTTCTGGATCATGACAAGCAGTTTTGAATCTGAGAATGTTCAGGGGTTTTCTGTTTTTGTTTTTGTTTTCTGGTAGAAAGACTCTAACTCATTAGCCTTCTCTTGTTGCTTTAGATCCCAGCTTAAATGCTGCTTCATTAGGTGTGGCTTAATTCATCCATGAGATGAGGCCAGGTCCCAGAAATACCACCATCCTGGCCATATTTGCTTCTTCTTAATGGTATCCATCACAAATGTAGTAATTAATAATTATATGATTAATGTATTTTCGCCAACTAGACAGAGGATGAAAAGAGTGACTGCCTTATGTTCTCTTATATGCTATATCTCCACACATGGTATATTCTAAAAAAATATTCTATGTTGGGTGAGTAATTTATCCATGAGAATTTTTACATTTATTTCAATTACGTATATGAAGTGATGATATTACCACTTATGGCAGGAAGAAAGAAATTCTCCAGAGTGATTTGCTCATGATCACATAATTGTGAGTGGCATCGCATGTGTTTGGATCTCAAACCATCCTTCTTTTACTACACATGTTGACTAAGGTTCTGCTAGCTTGATGACTGTAAAAAATATATTCATAAAGTAAACAGGTCCCAGTTTTTGGTCCAGCATTTTGTATATCACCTTGTATTTATTTTATGGGTTATGTCAATTTGCTAAACATAAACCTTCACCACTTTTAGAGCTGCAATAATGCCTCTTTCTTTTTTAAGAATCAGTTTTAGGGGCCCCTGGGTGGCTCAGTCAGCTAAGCCTCTGACTCTTGATCTCCGCTCAGGTCATGATCTCAGGGTCGTAATCTCGGGGTCATTAGATCAAGCCCTGCAACAGGCCCCCCAGAGAGCCCCGTGTAGTGCCCCATGCTGGGCACGGAGCCTGCTTAAAATTCTCTCTCTCTCTGTCCCTCCCGACTGTTCTCTCTCTTCCTCTCTAGGAAAAAAAAAAAAAATCAATTTTACTGGCCAGTTGAATAATGCATTTATAGTAGTCCCTTAGAAAAACTAGCAATGGAAATTTATCTATCTGAACTACATGTAAAATGTTATTGCTATTTTATCAGATTGAATCTTGTCACCATAGCATATGCTGCTATCCATAGTAATCTAATATTTGCTATTAACGATTGCCACTGTAAAAGGGTGTGGTTGCTGATAAGGGCATTAACTAAAATGACGGTGACTACCAATCTCATTTTTTTAGGTAAAGTTTTGTTTCTGTAGTAAATTTATGTACTTAGCATTTTCAATTGCAATCCAAAGCTCTTTTGAGAGAACATGATGATCTACATTCTGAAAAATGCATAAATTTTGTTTCATTAGAAGACATTGTGTTGATTCTAAGAAAACTAGTAAGCTTAAATTTAACTTTGGGTATAACGGATCTCCTAACAAGAATAATGAATTATAACAATTGTACTAAAATAGGTGAAAATTGTCAGCATTCCAGAACTTGAAGTGAAAATTATGCAAGAAATTGTGAAATTTAAAGACCTCGAACTCTTATTATGGAAGACATGCCTTGACAACACATGGTATGTTGCACAGATCAACTCCTTTTTAAAAGTAGTATTTTTTAGCCAGATCTTATGGTCATCAAACGTAAGCTATCGCACATGTCACAATTGAATGTTTAATTTGCAGATATAAAAAAAAAAAAAACTAACCAGCAACAGCCTGTCATTCCATAGAAAAATACAAATTAAGTGAGAATTTGTAACTCATTACTCTGTATTCATAAGAGAGAAGATAGAAGCACAGATACAAAGTAACATTTAGAGAGATACAGTGGTGCTCACTTACAAATCTGTCTTACTGCATTTGTACCCAGAGAACTGTTTCCTGGGTACAAATTCTCCAGAGTGATTTTTTTCATGATCACATAATTATTAAGTGGCATTGCATGTATTTTGATCTCAAACCATACTTCTTTCACTACACATGTTGACTAAGGTTCTGCTAGCTTGATAATTATATAATAAATATATTCATAAAGTAAACAGGTCCCAGTTTTTGGTCCAGCATTTTTGTACATCACCTTGTATTTACTTGCTACTTTATACTATACAGTTTTCTAAATTCAGTAATGTTCCCAGTCTAGATGAAATAGTTACTGGAGTCCAGTTAATACCCATTCTGCATTTCAAAGCTCCAGGTTACTCATGATTTCACTACCTTTTTGTACAACTCTAAAAAAGTGAAAGAGATTTGCCTGTGAAACTCTAGGGAAGCAGTAGAATAACTGATGAAATAATAATCTGAAAATAAATAGAGCCATAGATGTCGGAGGTAAGCATATAGGCATGAAAGGTATACATTCTACACCACGTCAAGTCATTTTCTCAAGCCTTGAAAAAGAAAATAGCATCAGCAAGGAAAATGCAGGAAATCAGGAATTCTAATCTATTTGTTAGGGTTTTCAGAGAACAGCGCAGGGGGAGACTAAAACCACCGAGCTGTATACATAGAGAGCCAGATCTCAGCAATTTACCCTTGAAGAGCGCAAAAAATAAAAAGGAAAAAAAAAAATCAAGTGAGAGAAGTAAATAAGGGAAAGACTGCTTTTACCTACAAATCTACAAATATCACTGATGCTTGGCATTTCTGTTCCTACTTGACTCCTCTCCAGTACAGTACATTACGACAACACACACACACACACACACACACACACACACACACACGCGCGCGCTCGCGCCCCACGCAGGGCCGATTATGTGTGATGGTGGGGCAGGTAAGGCAGCCAAGCCTCGCTGCGGAGTGCTGTGCACCTGCACTCGGTGTCTAGACTCACAACCTCTGAAAATGACGGAGAGGCTCATCCACTTAAAAAGGATGCAGAGAATTTAGACAGAGTTCAGGGTAGAATGACAACAATAATGGGGACCTCTAAGGAAACATTAAGTAGAGTCATTAGCCCGGAGAAATCTGAGAAGCTGCATGGTTATCGATCTTTAAACAAATTACAGCTTATCACTCAAAGGAAAGTAGTCTGTACTTTTTACTCCATTGAGTATCACAAAAAGGAAATGAATTTAAATTGCACCATGAGATATTTAAGTTAGACATAAAGAGATATTTCCAGGTAGAGAGGGAGAGAGAGTGGTTTAAAAAATTAACTTTCTCCGGAGGTCATTAAATATATGCCATCTTAATTGGGTTAAGCCTAATGCTGTCTCTAATTTTCTATCCCATGTTTCTTTCAGTGCTGTTATATTGCTGCCCTGTTGTTTTGGCAATATAACAAATTGTATTTTTATTGTGATGGCATCTATCCCTTTCACTCAATGACTTCCACTCTCTATTTTTAATATGTGCAAAAAAAAAAAATGCAAGGAATAAAATCAAAATGTCTTGTGCCAGCCCAGTGCCTTTGTCTTTGTTCTTTTCTGGAGAGGTGTTTTAGGGAATATTCTTATCTCCACATGGATTTCACTTTTAGAAAAGGTTAGGACAGCTTGACTGCTTCTAGGAAGATTGAAATCTGGAAGAAAAGGAAAAGTATTCCAAGTACTCATGAAGCTAGTGTTCTGTAGAGTTTAAAACCATTCCTCTAGCCCCTGATGGGTAGCTACTGGGAACAGGTTTGAGGAAGGCTTACTTCACTGTGCCCTCCCATGACCGATGGGCCTGTGGTTTCTTTTCCTCAGGAGGCTACTCCTAGCAAGCCAGGTCACCAAGTTGTGTGGGCAGAACCGAAGCAGGTATCTTCATACTTAAGGAAGACTTTGGGGTTGAGTAAAAATAATAGCTTTTTCTTTTTTTTTTTTTTTAATTTAAGATTTTAAACTCCATTTTTAGGAACCCATGTCTTAGTCTTGTTAGTACTGAGTCCATTCAGATAAATCAGGGAGAAAATAGCCTTGTACTATTCAGACAATTCAGTAAACTCTGTTCCAAGAAATCAATGTTCCAAATCAAATCCCCCCTTCATTTTTTAACCCTCATGCAAGTTTCTAGAAGGGAAATTTAAAATACAAAGTGCGGCTCAAACTGTTGTTCCTACATGATTTCAGTCTTTAAAAGTGACTCGTGCGCAGTTGGCAGTTGTTTTCAACATTTGTTTGGCAAATTATAAATATCTATAAACGCACTAATATGAGAACCAGTAGCCACATGAGACTAGTTAAATTGAAATGAATTAAATTAAAATTAAATTAATTACATTTAAATTAAATTTAAAATCTGGTTACTTACTCACACTAGCCACACTTCAAGTGCTCCATAGCTACATGGAGCGAGTGGCTTCCATACCATTGAAGACAGTATACAGAACATTTTCACTCCATAAATTTCTACTGGACAGTGCTGACCGAGATAATGAAGACATAAAGGCATGTTATATGAATATTTATGACGTATGAAGCTTTTTTCTCACTTTTTCATCCTAGAAGCAAATCCTGAAACACAGTGTTCTATGACCTCAGAAGATGGCCCTATGGGATTAAGACACTCGCCTGCCTTGATACCAAGCAGTGGTCAACAGTAACACAACCTTTTTTGTTTCCTCTCCTCACTCTTTGCCTTAGTTTCCCATCTCCTTAGATTCTTTTCTCCCTCACCCCCGAATCCCCAGGACCGTACTCCTTAATTATATCATAACACATAAACCTTTGTCTTAGGCTTTGCTGAGTGAGAAACGCAGGGAAAGTGCCTAGAAAAACAGCCCATAGGCAGAAGGAAATTTTCCAGTCCTTGGGTCAAGAGCATGCCTGCATCGCTGAGGTATGGCTAGGTTCTTGAGTCTTGGCTTTCACATTTATAAAATGTGCTGGTTGGGCAATTTATCACTAGTTATAAAAATATGAGGCTCTAATATATATTATTTACACATACTAATCCTGTGTATTTATAAGACTCTATCCAATGTTTATTGTCTTTTTCATTTATGCTGTCTTTCACTTTTACATTTTTTTAGTTTTACATGAGGGCATCTTACAGAGTCTCAGTGGCATTTTTTACATAAAATGATTATTTCATAAGTCTTTAGCTGATTTGCTGCTCTTATACAGTTACTTTTAAAATTCAAGTGAGATTTTTTTTTTCATTTCTCGCTAGCCTAATAGACCAGGATTTTTCAAGAATTTGCAGGCATCTGTATCACCTGGAAACTCTCCTAAATGCCTATATTTTGTCCCCATCCAAGATACCATTTCTTTTGCTCGGAGAGGAAGCCCCACAATCTGTACTGTTCACCGGTATGAGAAGGTCCTCCTGATGACTACACTTTTGACACTGTATTTTAACACTGTATCAACAACAAGTGATAAGCCTCATGGAACTGGGCACTTCAGTGGTTTAGAAAACTTGAGTTCAAAGCCATCTCCTTCCATGAAGGGTGTACACTTCTGTGGCACAAGCAGGTGTAACATAAATAGCTATAAACTTGCCATTTAGCCCATTATTTATCCATAGAAACAATTCACACAATTTATAGAAAAGCAAACTTTAATTGACGTGTCAAGGATGGAAACATTTTAATCATTAATTGCTCAGAGCTGCCTCTACAAAAGTTATTCTGGATATTAGTATTCGACAATTTTTCATCATGGTAAATCATAAATCCATTAAAATAATGATTTTAAAAAGATGGATGATGATGGCAAACCAAAAACAGGAGAACCATTATTCTAGTGACGTTTGCCATTCACTCCACACAAGACATGCCAGTTTTCTTACATGAAGATGGAGGCATTATATGTTAGCAGAGGTTGTGGTACCTGAAAAGCTACTGCTGAAAAATCTATAATTATTGCTAAATATTCAAGATACACGGGATATTTGGGATATTAAATTACCACATCACTTCCTTTTCCAAAATCCTTCAGGAATTCCTTCCCAGTGGCTCGTGGAAATAAGTCCGTTCTCCTCAGCTTTTCCTTGTCCGCGTTCTGTGATCTGCTGCTGATTTTGATTTTAACTCTTGAAATGTCCCAGTAGTCTCACTCATGCTCTCTATGCTTTTCCAGTAAGGTAGGGTTTCCCCCAGGATTCCCTAAAACCACTAATTTGGGGAGACTAAGAGGTGTTATATTTTATTTTTTAATTTTTTTAAAATATTACTTATTTGACAGAGAGAGACACAGTGAGAGAGGAAACACAAGCAGGGGGAGTGGGAGAGGGAGAAGCAGGCTTCCCGCCGAGCAGAGAGCCTGATGTGGGCCTCGATCCCAGGACCGCGGGATCATGACCTGAGCTGAAGGCAGACGCTTAATGACTGAGCCACCCAGGTGCCCCATAATAGGTGTTGTATTTTAATAAAAAGTCTCTAAGGTCAAATGCACTTGGGCATTGGTATGATAAGCAAAGTCAATCAAGTTCCTTGTCTACAATTCTCAGACCCTTTAAGATGCTACTGTGAGTTAAGAATATTCAGGGATTGGATGAAGATTAAAATATTTCCCAAATGAATTTTCTCACAAAATACCTTTTTTATGCAGCACCTGTTGAGAATAGTGTTGAAGGACATGGTCGGGGAAGAAGGAGATGTTGAGAAGAACACAGGGTTTGAAATCGGATGCCCTTGGGGTCTAATCTGAGCCCCCACACCTACCGATGATTTGACCACAGACACATAAAACTTCAGACTTGTGTTTCTTGACAGAAAGAACTGGAGAATTGTGTTTAACTTAGAAGGTATTATAGTAATTAATAAGGAAACATATACTAAACACCTTATATTGGTCTTTCTCATATATTATATGGCCAGTAAATATTAGTTTTGCTGCTTTCCCTCAATTTCTAGCCTAACTAAGCTCTTCGCAGTTTCCTTGAATGTATGGAACTCTGATTCTGGAGGTGATAGAACTCTTTGAGAATCCATTATTTCTATGTGTCCCATTCTTTTAAAAAATAATAATAAAAATAAGTTAACACTTATACTTGCTTCTTCATGTGACTTTTGGCCTCTCTTCCTAACTATGATTATTCTCCCATCCCTCAAGTTCACCTTCTGTGTGAAGCTTTTTCTTTAATCTTCACATTAATACTATAATCTCCCGTGTTTGTATTCTTATGGAGATTTTGTACACCCCCATTTTAATACATCCTTAATTTTATGGGAAATAGATTGCAATAAACTACTAAATTATAAGTTCTGTGTGTTCAGATGTCAATAGTAATAATAATTGACATCTATTATTTGACTAGCATAAAATATTTTAATTGAGCTGAATGAATAAATGATAGGTACACGTTTTATTTTCTAGAAAAACCGCAAGCAGCAGAACTATCTTCTTTTTTTTTTTAATTAAAGATTTTATGTATTTACTTGAAAGAGAAGCACAAAGAGAGGGAGGAGCAAAGAGAGAAGCAGACACCCTGCTGGGCGGAGAGCCCAGAGCCAGACTCCATCCCAGGACCATGGGATCATGACCTGAACCAAAGGCAGATGCTTAACCAAGGGAGCCACCCAGGTGCCCCAAGACTGTCTTCTTAATGATTTAGGGATGAATTTTAAACGAGTGATTTCTGATATCAAAAAATTGCCTCTAGATGCCTGATCCAGATGAAATGTTGAATTTTCTATAGATTTCAGTGTTCATTGGATGATGAAAAACTCAGTTTATTCATGGCTCTTATTATCATTTTCATCACCATTGGCCAAATATTCTCCTTTAAAATTTTGATGATTTGTTGAACATATTTTAGATATAATCTTATTATATAAGTGTACTTTTACTAAAGTTTATTTATAAAAACTTCTGTTATTAATAAAATTTACTTTCAATTCTCCAAAATATATGTGATGTTATTTTAACATTCTTTATTTGCTTCAATATTACTAAACAAATAGGAGATTTGGTGATTCCACATACAGACTGAGAATGGTTGGGGCGCCTGGGTGGCTCAGTGGGTTAAGGCTCTGCCTTCCACTCGGATCGTGATCTCGGGGTTCTGGGATGGAGTCCCGCATTGGGCTGTCTGCTCGGCAGGGAGCCTGCTTCTTCCTATCTCTCTCTCTCTGCTTCCCTCTCTGCCTACTTGTGATCTCGCTCTGTCAAAAAAATAAAATCTTAAAAACAAGAGAATGGCTGGGAGTCCAGGATGTTCTGTCTTCATCCGAGACATCAGCCTCCAGACACTATTTAACCACCTTCTCACTAAGGTAATTATGCACTAAATTCCATTTCTCTGGACGTAGTTTTTATTTGCTTACTTTTATGTTTTAGTAGAAAGCCCCAATGACTCACACAGAAACTAAGAAAGAATAAATTCCACACCTGAAAGAGAAAGATAGTTATGAGGGCATAATGAACAGTTAGGATTATAAGGGGTAAAAAATGTTTTAATGTGTGGCCTGATGTGATATCTCAACAAATCAAGACCCAGGAAGGCAGACACATCAGGTGTGTGGGTACTAGGGAACCTCAGATTTACTGTAAGGACAGAGCCTGAACCAAATTCACACTACCAGGTCTACTGGAAAACTGCACTAATTTCACATTACCCTTCCCATTCCAATGCTCCTAGCTTTAGAAAGGACTGCTTGTAAGTTTTGATAAATTCATTCTTGATATCCGTTTCCTCTTGTTCTCTAAGTCCCAAAAGAACCACAATTCCTGCCAATGAAAACCAATTACTCGTTTTAATAGGTGTTTCAATTGGTCTCCAATTGGAAGAGAATTAGTCAAGGGAAAGAGGGAAGCATAATACTTCAGAAGAAGAATGAAAAAAGTGCTAGATAATCAAAGGATTAGTCCTAAAAGACTAGAAGGTCTTACGTGTTCTGTATGGAAAAAATAATTTTTACCCCAGGAGATAGTGTCTTATTGAAGATAATCAATTTGGGGCTGTACTTCTGTTGCTGTTCTACTCCTATCTCTAGGTAATATGCTTTCATCCCGTATAAAACAGAAGTCAAAGTTCTTATAGTATTACGTGAGGTCAAAAATAAAATAAAATAATCATCATAATAACTTGGCTTAAAATTTACATTTTAAACTAACACAAACATACAAATTTTTACCTGACATTTAGGATCTCTTGGTATCTAGTAGAGAAGGACTATTATTTCTATGTAAATAATTTCCCCCAGTGGAGAGTGAAATGTTCTATTTATTTTGCCAAGTCTAAGTTCTTTGTGTTTCACTAGAATTACCAGCAGACCACAGCTGCCTGGTGCCTGCAATAATCTTAAGCCTTCTTCTATTTTGGTTCAGATAACCTACGTTAAGTACTCTTTCTCTCTCTCTCTCCCTCTCTCTCTCTCTTTTTTTTTTTTTTTTTTTTTTACAAGAACCCCAAGTCTTTCTTATTAGATCAATTCTGTCTTCCCAGGTTATTCTAATCCTGGTATCTTCAGAAAACAAACCTACATGTTTCTTTGCAGGCATTATATCATTTATGACAAAGGAAAAGAGCAACCACACAGGAACCTCTAAAGATAGAGAAACTGGCACTGTGCTCTGAAGTGGAAACATAAGAGGGAATACAAATTGTAGCATTTCCCAAGGAACTGACCCAGCTTGACTGGATTTGTACAGGGTCCCCCCAAACTAGCCGGCTCGCTGCTGCATGCATAGGGGCACTCCTCCATGATGGTGCTCTCGCTGGGCTCCCCGTTTTGTGCCAATCCCCAGCTGGACGGCATCCGGTCATCAGCTTTTGGATCCTGCTTTACTTGTTCAGGAGTTAGGGCTGGCCATTCTGTTCTCAGAATAAGCTAATAGCTATTTTCGTTAGTAGCTAGATTTCAGTTTCCCAGGATAGTGCCCCGTCTCTTCTAGTGCAAGCTCTTTCCTTGCTTTCTGCTAAACCTTGCAGTTCAAGCGGGACCCGGCCTCCTCCCCTAGATCCCACTTCCCCTGGCCGATCCGGATCAACGAGTGTGCACACCTGACCAGCACAAGGTCCGCCGTATCATTATTGCACCCCCAAGCCTGGACAACGTACCTCCTCCTTGGTGTTTTGTTAGTTGGTGTGTTTGTTTTATTTTGTTTTGTTTTTAACTTGTGGCAATAAGTTTCATTCCTAACCCATCTATTATAGTAAACCTAAGAAATGTGAACTTGGAACCCCTCTTAAATATCCACGTTGAAGTGGCACCAGAGGATGACACGGACAGGCAGAAAAGAGGGGTGCACACACAGGCAAGGAGAGACAGAGACTGAGAGTTCTGGAGTACAGAGATTATAATCTCGGTTTTAATCATGTATGAGGTCAAGGGCCCTTGTGCCCTTGTGGGATCTTCAAAATAGATTTCTATACTGGGAATTAAAAGGTAGCAAATTGATGTGCCAATATCATTCTTTAAAGTTATAGGATATTATGCTTTTATTGGTCTTTCCTATATGGGGGATTTCAAATACTTTGGGAGCAGCAACAATATTTTATGAGTTTTTTGCAACAAAAGGAACTCAATCATCACTTGTTGGTTGATCTGAGAGGACTGAGTTGTAAGGGTACTTCCAGTCTGTTGAAGTTGTACCTTGTCATTCTAACCAAATTCTAGCCCTAGTCTTAACAAGCTGAGGGGGAAGACATCATAAACTACCTCCTATGCATTAAAAGCAATGTATTTGGTATTTGGATAGAACATTAACTTTTATATAAAGAGATCATAAAGGCCGACCTTTCCATCTTCAAAATACAGAAAGTGAGATCCAAGAATATTAAGTAACTTGCTCATGCACATGCAGATATGATTGGAATAAGGATTAAAAATCCAGCTCACCCTAACTAGGACTCCTCTGATTCACATCTTTACACCTCTCGTAACAGCTACATGAGCTATTAAAATGAACTACTTGAAAGTTCTATCAAATGTATTTTCTGTAAGTGTCTTCATCACTGACCTATATTTTGGCAGGTCAAACATAACGCCATGAATCAGATAACAGGAGCTAGTGGACTCGGTAATTTTTTTGTTTGTTTGTTTCCTACACAAAAAAATAACTTTAGCATCTAACGCATCTAAACTCTTATTTATTTTATTTTTTAATCAGCCTTACAGAAAACTTTATCTTCCTACCAGTAAAATAAAATAGAAAATGAGACATCAAATGAGACAAAGAGAATACGGATCATAGTAATAGAGGTAGACACTAAAAATTAGGGATAGCACAAGGGCTTTTGTTTAGCTTTTTCTTATTGTGATTTCTTTGGAATGGAATCATACAGTTAAGTTCACTTTTATCAAGTCAAAATACTAAGTCATATTGATTACTGTTACTAGGATAGAAAGCTTATCTCTGATTGCACGCCTGGTCTTCTACAAAGTGTTATGACATTTCAGAATATACAAAGTATACACAAAATTGGCTGCTTGATATTCTACTTTACATATCAAAAAGATTGCTTTTCATTCGTTTCTTGATGGCAATTGTGTAGTCTGAGATCAGAAATAAATTTTTTGAGTTTGGAAGTGATTTTAGTAATCTGAATTACTCTTTTACAAAGATAATAAAAAGTTGGAAAGGACTAGAAATTAAAAACGTTCATTGTCAGGTTAAAAATAAGAAAATCAACAAAGCACTCAAGATACTAGGTAGAGAAGTATCTGTTCTATCATGATTTTCACCATCAGGGGGTCAATTACCCTTGGCTGTATTTCCTCACAGGTGATTTTCAGATTTCTCCAGGAAACTTTTCTTTATCATAATTTCACTTTTTCTTCTCAATATCCCATTCTGACCTACTTGAGACTTACGAATACTTAATAATCACTTGTTCGTTTCTTTGAAATTGAGGTTGAAACCACCAAGGTTCATGTTGACCTACCTATAGATGAGGACTTAGTCACTTTCATGAATCATGACTAGTGCTTCTTGAAACTATGCATGTGGGCACCTGGGTGGCTCAATTGGTTAAGCATCTGGCTTTGGGTTCAGGTCATGATCTTGGGGTCCTGGGTCTGAACCCCAGGGTCAGGCTCCTTGCTCAGCAGGGAGTCTGCTTCTCCCTCTCCTTCTGCCCCTCTCTCACCTCTCATGCTCTCATGCTCGCTCTCTTTCTCTCTCCCAAATGAATACATAAAACTTAAAAAGAAGGGGCGCCTAAGTGGCTCAGTGGGTTAAGCCGTTGCCTTCAGCTCAGGTCATGGTCTCAGGGTCCTGGGATCGAGTCCCGCATCGGGCTCTCTGCTCAGCGGGGAGCCTGCTTCCCTTCCTCTCTCTCTGCCTGCCTCTCTGCCTACTTGTGACCTCTGTCTGTCAAATAAATAAATAAAATCTTTAAAAATTTAAAAAGACAAAAAAGAAAGTATGCATGAAATTTCATGAGAAGTGTTATTATTTTAAGATTTCAGACTAATCCATACAATTGTAAATATATGCATCTATATTTCTCTATTATTTTGTACTTCACAGTTACATCAAACCCAATCCTGTCATTCTTACCAAAATCCTAAAACAATGCTGTCACTCCTAAGCAAATGCAACAGAAAAAAAATCTACATGACAGATTTAATACATAAATAATTAGAAAGAAACAACTAACTGGGCCAGATTAGATAGAGTAGTGTTATTGTAATCTAATAGAATTGGATTTAGAAAAAAAAAAAAAAACAATAAAAGAAACAGAAAAATAAGCTAGTATGTAGAAGAACAACCAGGCACATTATAAATAATCAATGTTAGTTTTCTCTTCTTCATAAATCATTGCTTTACAATATTTACCATTCATGTACAATATAGTAATCTCAAAGTAATGCTGTCAATCACTTATCTTTGTGATTTTATACATCCCCTTTGATAATGCCATAAGAGACATCTAAATATATATAACACGGTATTCGCTTTTTTATTATGATCCTTTGAGCCTTGATTTTAAGTTTTTTAGGTAAGATCTTTTAGGATGGAAAGTATCACCATCAGTTATATGAGAAATATGTGTTTAGGAGACAAACTATGACATCATTAATGTCAGAAATATTTAATGGAATATCATGCAACTTTTAATAACTGTACACCTACTTGAGATAATGCACTGGAATTAAGAATAAAGTATATTTGGGGACAGTAGATTGTTATTCCACTTCAAGTGTTGTTACATTTTTGAGCCTGCCTGGCTCGAAGAATAAATTTAGCAAATAATAGTAGTGATCACACAGCTTTTTGTGAATAATTTTATTATTTATTGAGATAAAGTTTTGAAAAGCTCCTGGTAAATGATGATAAGCTATAATTATATTACTTACTTTTATATAAAAGGGTCCACAACATATGGTATTTATATATATTCTGTGACAGTAGGATCATTGCTATTAATCTAATAATTGAATTCTCACCCTCTTTTGAAGTTTATTTATTTAAGTAATTTCTACACTCAACTGAGGCTAGAACCCATAATCCCGAGGTCAAGAGTTGTAGAACCTTCCAGTGGAGGCAGCCAGGCGGCCCTGAACTCCCATTTTTGGCTAACTGAAATTGAAGAAGCTTAAAACTTATATTTGGAGTTGATGTGCATTTTTCTATTTCTTCGTTTTCTAGTAATTTTTCATTGGATTACAGACATTATGAATTTATGTCAAGTGCTGTGTTTTTGGTGTTCTTCTAAGTGATTAGTTTTTTTCTGGCAGGCACTGAAATTACTTGCAGATTACTGTGATCTTTGGATCCTTTCTTTGATAATATTTTAGGGTAGATCTAGATTGATCTTTATTCTAGGGTCGAATAAGCCTTTTGTGTAAGACCTGGTCCTTCTAGGATGATTACTGAATGCCCACATATTTAATATGGTGCAAAGTATAATACCCAAACCTGTGTGAATTCTGGGAATTTTCTATCTTACAATCCCATGTAATTTTGCTTTCATCAGAAGTTGTGCCTGACTGGCCTCATGCAGTCTCTCCTTGTGCATACATAGTTATTCAACCAAGGACTCAGAGAAATGGCTTTGCAGATTTCTTTTACTCTCTCTGTGTCTTTCTCTTCTTTCCTCTTAGGTATTTCACACTGCAAATTTGAGCTGTCTTCACCTCCACAAACTCAGATCTCTGTCTTTTCAACCGTTTAGTGCCAGATTCAAACAATAAATTTCATTTCTTTTAATTAATGAGATTGAAATATCAGATAACTAAATTATAAACATTAGGTTATATTAATTTCAATATTTTAGTTTACCTTTATCAGGATTTATTTATTTTAGAGAGAGAGAGAGAGAAAGAGAGCATGCACGTATGTGAGTGGGGGCAGAGGCAGAGGGAGAGAGACTTCAGACTCCTTGCTGAGCACAGAGCCCCATGCAGGGCTCTATCTATCTGACCTGAGCCAAAATCGTAAGTCCAACACTCAACTGACTGAGCCACTGAAGCATCCCATTTTAATGTCAATATTTTAAAATAAATACAATTTAGTACATTAAAATTTTAAAATAATAGTTACATAAAAGATTTTTCTTAATGTTAGGAGTAAACAGTTGGGAGGTATTAGAATAATTTTTGGCATGTTATTCAAAGAACAAGACAGACTAGAAGAGGAACTTTCTCAGGAAAACTGTAGTTTTGATTGTGTTTAAGGATTAATAATTTTATCTTATTTATGGTCTATAAAATAAGAGACTGTAAATATGGTGAGGCAACAATAGTAAAATAAGATGTTTCCAAACTCATAAGTCATTCTTAAACCTTTTCTATATACAAATGCATAATTATTTTGGAGTGAAAAAATGTAATTTTGGAAATCTGATGGTTATTACAAACATTACATTATTATTAGATCCAGGTTTTATGCCATCACTTATGTATACATGTTTCTTTTTTCCTCCTCTTTGAAGTTCCTGAAGTTTCTATTTAATCCTATAAGTACTACAATATTGATTTGTTAAGTGGTTTATACACATTATTTTAGTATCAGCAAAAAAGTTATTAAGTGACTATTATATTCCAGGCAATATGAGGAACATTAGAAATATGATTCAGTCCATCATTGAAGAGTTCACAGACCAGATTAAATTTCAGAAAAGTAAGTCGGTAATTATAACTGAGCATTTTGCTGTTAGGATATGGCCAGGAGAACAATTAGGCTGGTTTTGGAGAGGGGCTGAACAATATTCTTAAAAATAACATGCAGATGGGATTCTGAAGAATGAATAGAGGTGATATGTATTTGTATATGTCATCTATATGCATGCATGTATTTGTATATATGTATATATTCATATAATATACATTACATATGTATATATTATGTATGCATTTATACAAATATATGTTCCACATGTGTGTGTGCATTTATACAAATATAGGTGTATGTTATGTATATGTGTGTATAGTTGTATACAAATACAAATACAGAGATGTATATGTCGTATATAGATTATATAAAATAAATATCAGAAAGGAGAGAGACCTATATAGACAAATATCTATTTCGGAAGAGATATGTAATAATGTTGCTGAACACATCTTGACATAGTGGCAACAGAAACACAGAAGGATCCTTTGGAACTGGTGTTGCACCTCAAGTACTCCAGACTTCAAAGTCCATTTACTAACCTCAAACGGTGGCTCCACCCACTTCAACATTTTTGTTATTACAATAAAGAATGTGCTGTTTTCCTAGAGGGGAGACTTAAAAATATAAAAATCTTTTTACCAAAGCGTTTGGGTCAGTGACAACTTTGGAACTAACTTCTAGAATTAATAAATTTCATAAAGGTTAATTCACATAGTTTTTCTTAACTGACATGTAAAGGAAATACAGAATTACATCAAAACGTCTAGATAAGTGATTAAGACCATAAAGAACTAAAGACAACCAGCAGTAAGCAAAAACAATACCAAAACCAACCTGCATAAAGCATGACCAAGAATTTCATAGCATTTTCAAGCATCTCAAATTTGGGGGAAGCATTCTTTCTGGGTTTGAGAGGTACACGTGAGCTTAGCTCACAGGATATGAAAGTTTAAATGTTTTTATTCACAAAACACAACAAAATGCATTGTCTAAAGTGTGCTTCAACCCTGGCACGTACGAATGGCTTTATTCTGCTTTCATGCAATGGATGAATTGTCGTTTATATAATTAACATAACTAGAGTGTCATACAAGGAATGGGTATAACTCTATGTCACAGGGACAGCAGCACCGGGATCAAGCCCACTGAAAACACTCATGAGGTATCACGAAACAGATTGTACTGGCACTTTGGAATCCCACCTGGGCTTTGTCATTGGGTAGGCATGTGACCTGCTGCCTGTCACTTACTGATAAAGTGCTGCCTCCTTTGAAAACCTAGCTGGTAGGTCTACATCAGCTTTGTATTTCCTTTGGGCTCTAAACTTCTATAATGCAACCATTTTTATTGTCTGATGAGTGAATATATGATCATTGCTCAGAAAAGTACTGTGTAAAGGAACACAGAACATTTTTTTAATCTCTAATTAATGTCCTATCTTGAGATATACTGAGAAAGACTCTCATAGTGTAAGGATATAAAATACATTTTTGGTAAATGAGAACCCAAGAGATTCTAAGTTACATCACACCTGATACAAGAGACATTCTGAGACTTAATTATCATGATTTACCCAGTAAGCAAGGAAATAACAGAAATCTTTTACAGCCCACTAGTCAATAGGAAGACAGAGGTTTACAAATACTTGCCAATAAATATAATCATAAATTTAACAACATGTAATCTTTCCTTTCTCCCTGCTTAAGGAAGTCAGAGATAACTGAGAATTAATTCAAGTTTAAATTCCAAAATAGTTTATGGAAGTATGCCTGTTATTACTGATGCCAGCTTTTAGCAAATTAAGCTTTTTCTTGAAAGAGCATATGCAAACAAAAAGAGGGAAAAGCCCTAAACCAAAAGAGTGCCTATTAATTGCACCCTAAAAAATAAAACAAAGCCCAAGTTACTGAATCTACGTGTTACTGCGGTTAACACGTCATCATTGAGCTACGACGGACAATACTGGCACTGTGCAGATTCCGGCTACATTAATGCTGGTCTTTTCGTTTCTGGAGATAGATAGATGATAGATAGATAGATAGATAGATAGATAGATAGATAGATAGATAGATAAAGGAAGGAAGAAAGAAAGGGAAAGAGAGAGAAAGAAAGGTGTGTATGAAACAACTTCAGTTCTCCCTAAGCCAAATCTGCAATCCCAACTGTTCAGACTTCATGCTTTCAGAAGAAAAAAGAAGTCAACCTCAAAAACAAACCTCCTTCAACCTCATACTATTAAGATACTCAGGAGAACGACTAAATAAAATCCTTGGGTTTTTATTCAACTTGAGCAACTGGAAATAGTGATGCCGCCTTGGAATATCCGGGCAACTCGCTCCCAAGGATGCCTGTGGACAAAGCCCTGAGCCACACCTGTGAACAGCCATGTCACCTTCCCTCCCTGGTACAAGATCCATGCTGAGCTGCAGTGTAAGGGTGATAGCTAAGAATCCTGCTAAGTCCTTCCATTTTACCAAAGGCAAAGAGGTGGTCTATTTGAAACCATAAAAGAGACACATCTCATTGTTTCCTTTTAATTTTTTCTTTATCTTCTCTTAATTTTAAGTAACAGCAAAAAGGATAAATAAATGCCCATTGAAAAATTTTAGGATTTGTCCTTTGTTTCTTAGCAGGAAAGAAATTTGATAGAAACACAAAATGCTATTGCCCGATGAAAGGCTTGCTAGAGAATTAATGGATTCACTAAAAATAGTTCAATGTAGACTCAATTAAATTTCTTCTTTTCTTTTCTTTATTTTTATTTATTTATTTTTTTTTTTTTTTAGTCTGTGTTTGTATTAGCTTCTGGGGCACAATCAGTATTGCATTTCTTTAGGATTTAGGATATTTGTGAATAATTTGCTCCACAATATAAAACACAGCCAACAACACATTGCTCAATTTTAGGAAAAAGCTTTAGATTCTATAATTTCTCAGAATTAATATCATTATTGATTATGATAATTTTACATGTTCCAGTAAAGCTTCAAAACAGATTATACATTGATGACTTTGCACTTTATTAAAGACAGTTAATTTTATGGTGCTCTTTCTGTGCTAAGCCAGGTATAAGAACTTATTATCTTAATGTTCTTATTATCATGACTTAGATATATTTTCCTTTGCAAATGAAAATAGAGAGAAGAGACTGAAGGCCTAAAGGTTCCGTATTGGATACCATGATCTGGTTAAAGAAGGAATCTGGAAATACTATAATGGATTAAGACAAGCCATCCAGACTCATAAAAAAAGGTGCTGAGTACATTGATCTTCTACTCTTCATGCTGGTTAATAGAACAATTATGGCATTATTTGATATGAATGAAATTAGAGAATTTCTTTTTTAAGACGTTCCTAAGACTTTACCCTTTAGTATTTTCTTTAAATAAGAATAACAGGTAACATTTGGTGAGCGCTTGATTATGCAGCAGACACCGAAGTCTTCTAGTGTTGTCTATTATATGTTATTCAGTGTAATTTTCTCCACAACCTTCATATTATCCCCAATTTTCACATACGGGAAATCAAAAATAGAGAGGTTAAGTAATTTGCACAAAATCATACAGTTACTAAGTGGTGGAACTTGGAAGTCAAATCCAGTCTCTACAGAATTTGATGTCTATCCAAGAACAGTAGAGTGGTTAAAGATTTTTTTTTTTCAAAAGGTTTTACATTAAGGAGAGAAAAAAATCAGAAACATTTAAGTAAATTGTATGTTATTTATTCCTCAATTTACTTATTAACTGATACTTAGATCATGTGGAGATTGTCTTGATAGTTCTCTAATTTTAAAAAATATGTATTTCTGCAATTATGTTTGCATACATTTCTTTGACTACAAAGGATCAATGAAAACTTGAAAACTAGCATTTGAAGACAGCTACTACAGAAGTCTTCTGTTTGGGGAAAAGCTCAATAAATTTGTTACTCATTAAATATTTATTTTTTTTCTCTAAGGCAATTTAATATGTAATAAATGTAAGCAGGGAAAAAGTTATGTACTTGTGTTGTGCATTATAATCCTTAAAATAGAACATGGGATTGTTTGTAAAAGAGCAAAAATAAATAATTCAGGAAACAAAGCAAATAGAAGAAACTAAATTTACCTATTGCCATAGATATTACCTATAGCAATAGTTTAACTTGGAATATTTGCAATTTTGCTGTTTCACCTTGACAGCATTCTATGTGGGTTCAACAAGCTTAACGATAAGATATAAAAATAATAATACAATACATAAAATACGTTTCAGCCTTTCCTTAAAATGTAGAAACTTCTTTTGCACTGATGATCTCACTTGAGAAGATGAAATAATGACCATGTTCTCTTACTTTTCAGGCCAATGGGTATCAGGTAGAGTTGTTCAATGCAGACCCTGGAGAAATTCTTTATTACAAAGTCTTTTTCAATAGTTAGGGTCAGATGGTGCAGTCCCTTCCTGATGGTAGGGTTATGATAGAATTTATTTTTATGGAAGGTTAATAGGATGAGAGCACAGAAGATGAAGTGGTAAGAGTCACATTAGAAGAACGCTTAGGAGAAAAACTGGAGAAAATGACAGGGAATGTTTTAAACATGCTGAGACTGATCATTGTACATCTACATCAAAATTTCCAAAAGGTTGTTAAAAATGCAAATTAGTATTTGAAAATGTTAAAAATGAAGCCATCAATGTAGATATAAGAATCATTGATTTAGGGGTGCCTGCATGGCTCGGTGGGTTAGAGCCTCTGCCTTCGGCTCAGGTTATGATCCCAGGGTCCTGGGATCGAGCCCCGCATCGGGCTCTCTGCTCAGTGGGGAGCCTGCTTCCCCCTCTCTCTCTGCCTCTCTGCCTACTGGTGCTCTTTGTCTGTCAAATAGATAAATAAAATCTTTTTTTAAAAAAGAATCATTGATTTAGCTGAAACAATCTAATCTTGAAACTAGAAGAAAAGAACAGCCTGGCGTACAGAATGAAGACAGAGTCAAGGATTGAACATTAAAGTTTAGGCATTTGATTATCTTATGTGTGTGCGCTGATCTACACTATAATAAATAAGCAACCTTTGTATTGTTCTCTTTGTTTAAGAAAGAGGGTAACATTACTATTTCCACTTTGATTCTTTTTTTTTTTAAAGATTTTATTTATTTATTTGAAAGACGGAGATCACAAGTAGGCAGAGAGGCAGGCAGAGAGAGAGAGAGAGGGAAGCAGGCTTCCTGCAGAGCAGGGAGCCCGATGCGGGGCTCGATCCCAGGACCCTGAGATCATGACCCAAGCCAAAGGCAGCAGCCCAAACCACTGAGCCACCTAGGCGCCCCTCCACTTTGATTCTGACTCCTTATATTAGCTGTATTTCTCAAATACAAGTTTTTTTTTATTTCTGTATTTCTAAGATTTACCTGCTATACAGAACGTTTGCCAAGAAATAAAATCTCGACAAGCCTCACCAGAAGATGGTATCTTTGCCTCATAACTGTACCTCGTACATGTACAGATTCACCCTTATGTTACCTTATATAAAAATGATCCTTCTCACGGATGATTTTTTTATAACATCTCCTCAAATACAATTTCACTTCTTTTGCACCTCTGGCTCACATGCTCCTGTAACTGAGGACTTTAATTTTGAATCTTAAGTTTGTTTTTTCTGTACTTGATTATACCTCAAAACTACGCACTGGTGGGTGCCTGGGTGGCTCAGTGGTTAAGCCGCTGCCTTCGGCTCAGGTCATGATCTCAGGGTCCTGGGATCGAGTCCTGCATCGGGCTCTCTGCTCGGCAGGGAGCCTGCTTCCTCCTCTCTCTCTCTGCCTGCCTCTCTGCCTACTTGTGATCTCTGTCAAATAAATAAATAAAATCTTAAAAAAAAAAAAACTACACACTGGTACACTGAATCAGACAGTATTATGGGAAATAAACTTATGATGGTGGAGAATCTGTATGTGAAGGAGTAGGCATAAATTCTGCAACAAAATTGGCATAATAAAAGCTACTCTTTACCATTTCCTTGGATGGATGAATATTTTAACCAAGAAATATAGGCAACTGGGCACTAGGGCAAAGATATATTTATGGAGAATACTTAGGATCCTAAATATGTTCTCCTGAGATACAAAGCACACACGAAGCAGGACCACTATCTCAAAAGACAGAATGCTGAGTTAGGAGAAGGGCCTCAATCTTTGTCCAGATGCTGCTGCTATCAATATAGCAGGTAACTCGACCACTTTGAGCTTCAATGTCTTCATCTTTTATATAAAAGATTTAGATTATATTATCTCTGTGAAAATCCCATTTACTGCTAATAAGCTATAATTGCTCTACACGGAGGATAGAGTGTTCATTGTATTTACAGGATAAAAAATATAGTCTACATAAGTAGTCAGCACCAAAATTCATCTTAGGTAGACAACTGTATTGTTTGGAAGAATGTATTGATAGATGTTTGGTTACAGAAATAAGACACTGAGTTATTATGATGAGTGATAAGGTTCTAAATAAGAATGGGAAGACATTACTTTTGGCTCCTTGAAAGCGGAAAGATGAGAAAGTGTGATTAAACAAGGAGGATGGCAAAGGGAACTTCCTTTGAGATGAGTCTCTTCCCAGCAGCCTCCTAGCACCATGGGAAACCCACTAGAACCATGTAATGCCCACTGTGTAGATTGCTCGTGGAACCGATTCAGGGGTTGAAATTCTAAATCGCTGCACAATGTGGGGGAAGAGCAGATACAGTCCTCAAGCAGCCTGGCGCACAGAATCAAAGAGAAGCATAAAATAGTAAGCTTTTGAAGTTCACAGAACTGTGGGGAAGGATTTGAATTCCATCACAGATGGAGGAATTGGAACCTAGGCCAAGCCAAACAAAATCTTCAAGAGCAAGAAGCCGTGATATGACATCTGGCTCACCGTTTAAATTGTGAGTTGCGTCATTACCTCCTTGACGCCTCTTCATTTGCCCATTGTCCTGAAAATAACATCCAAAATCATTGACATGAATCAGAAGACTACTTCATTGAGCTCTTGTCTACTGTTCACATCATTGTGCATGTTGTTCTAGTGATTAAATTCCTTTTAGGAAGCCTGACCCTGTATAAATCCTGGACCCAATATTTCACTTATTCTTTACCAAAAAGCTACTCCTCCTCATTTCCTTTTGATTCTGAATAACAAAGGCTCCTTTTATTTATTTATTTATTTATTTATTTATTTTCCTCTAGTTGGGCTTTCCTGAGACTAGGTTTAATCTCCATGTTTTACGGTATCCCAAAATGTCTTCTGGTTCTAACTCCTTCATAGTCCTCATGCGCGATTTATTTAATCTTTGTCCTTCCTTCTAAACTATGAAGGCAGAGGCCATGTCTCTCTTTTACTATTTTATCTACAAAACTTAAAATATTTCTTAGAATATGGTAGGAGCTAAATAAATTAGCACAGAATTACTAGTTTATGAAAATAGTGGATGATTTCACGCTCAAGGGCAGAATTCAGTGAAACAAGTTACACAAGTTCAGAGTTACACTGTGACAGTGCCAGGCCTCAGTCAGAGTGTGGTCATATTCCCCAAGTGATAAAGCATCAGGTATTATGCCATCAGTCAATATCGGTAACCCAAAGAGTAGAGATGCCACATTCTATCACTACACTTTCTAACGTCCCTTTCTCTGGTCATTTGCTGTAGATTCCTTGAACAATCATTCCAGATTCTTTTTTTTCATTAAAGAAAACTAAAGAATCCCTTATAACTGGCGTGCCTACTCCCTTGAAATCCATTTTATACCCAGGAGCACAGGGAACATTCTAAAACATAAATCTAGTCCAGCGAGGTCCTGAATTAAACCCTTGAAAGCATTATACTCAGAAATCAGCAAGCCGAAATCCTTAACATGATATACAAAACCATGCATACTCTGTAAGATCTGACTCACACTTATACCCTTAACTCCTATCGGTCATTTATTTGACAAATATTTATGACAGCAATATATGCTAGATGTTGTTTAGTTGCTGCAGATGCAGACCCCTGCCCTCATAGAGTTTGCTTTGCTGGTCAGATGAAGCTAAATCAATCTGTTTACACCACCTCCCAACCCAACATCTCTCTGGGTCCCATCCCATTAATATTGCCCTGAAGAAGTCACCAACGAACATCACAATGAAAAATCAAATGTTATACTTTTAACCCATCTTACTTAGCATCTCCAAAACCTTTGGCAAATTGTCCCCTTGTTCTGCCTATAAGCACTCTCGTGTTCTGATTTTTCCCTACCTAAACAATGACATGTTCTTCACCCAAGGAAGAAGATGAGAAGAACTTGGAGAGAAAGAAGACCCCAGAAACTTTAATTTAAATGAGTCAAAGAGGAAAAGAATGGATCACTTCTTGAGCCCCCAGATCAGATCCATTCACCCGGCTGTACACCACTACACACTCAAGTCCAACAGTCTACTTACTGCTAGCCCTCCACAAAGATACTCAGAGTTTCTTATCTGTGTAATTACTTACTTAATCTTTATCTTTCCCATTAAACCCCCTGAAGTTGTCAGTCTTGTTCCCTGTGGCATTCTCAGAGGTAGCTTGGGGTCTGATTCGCAGTAAACATTTAGCATTGTGGAATAAATGAGTGTAAAATCGTATCATGTTTGTACATTCATCAGCATACTTTACAGTGCATAGCTGGGTGACTGTGTGTATGACACCCAGGTGGTGAAAAAGGTTAAATTACTAATAACTTAAATTACTTAAATAAGTGAGCTTCAATTACTAATAATTAATCAATATATTGATGTTGGAGAAGGTCATCAAGAGGATGTACTCACTGCGTGACCCTTGAGTTGGATCTGGGCCATCAGAGACTCTTCCTCCTTCCCCTCTCTTTGGAATATGTCTTGCCCACTGTTCCCACAGCAGGAACTGGTTTCAAGGATGCAGCCTTGAGAAACTATGTGTTGTTGAGGCCTCCTTAATGTGACGGAACCCCACTGAGGCCTCTCTATAAACTTTTAACATTCTGGCAGGCTGGTGTGGAGATTTATTTGTTTTATGGCTGCCCAAGACAAGACTCCTCTAAGTTTTCAGGCTGAAAGCTTCCACCCACCAACCTGGGGCGATATGCCCATTTCTTAGGTCTATCCTTAACCCCCACATAGGGAGGCCATTTTGAGAACCAACAATTGGTGAGCCAGCATGGAGACCAAAGAAATAGGCTTTGGGGAAGAAGCATCTATAAGGGAGATCCCGAGTTGACCATCAGCTTCGATGTGGAGTGGGGGGTGGGTAGCCCAAGTGTTAGATGCTTGTGGACCACCATAAGTAAAGACATGCCCCCAAAAAGCTGACTGGTTGGACGTGTGTCGAGTGAAATCATATGGTACGTGCTGTTCTCTGACTGACTTGTTTGTCTTACGTACTCTTTAGCTCCATTCATGTTTTTACAAATGCCAAGATTTCATTCTTTTTTTATGGATGAGTAATATTCCATTGTATTTATACACCACCCATTCTTTTTCCATTCATCAATCTATGGACATTTGAGCTGTTTCCATACTCTAGTGGTTGTAGACAACATTGTTATAAATATCAGGATGCATGTATTCCTTTGAATTGGTATTTTTCTATTCTTTGGGTAAATGCCTAGTAGTGTAATTCCTGCAAAAGAGGGTAGTTCTATTTTTAACTTTTTGAGGAAACTCCATACTATTTTCCAAAGTGGGTGAACCAGTTTTCATTCCCACCAACAGTGCAAGAGGGTTCTATCAGTACATTCTATCTCTAGGCTAGCATAATCACACCAGTGCTGAGAGGAAACACTGACTGGGAGCGGTAAGCCTACTGCCCCTCAAAGAGTTGTAACCATCAAATAACACAAATTGCCTGGGAGCATAAGGAGAGGGGGAGCTATCCAAGAATTACACTGAGTGGGTATTTCACACCCTGCACATAACACTTTCAACAGCTCAATATGGCCAGTAAAAAAGCCAGATAACTCATGGCAGGTCACCATGGGTTACTGTGGGTTGAATAAGGAGGTTTCTCCTCATCTGTGAAGCTGTGTCCAAAGTTGCCACCTTATTGTGTCATCTTAATTGCCTTGTCCATGATCCTAGGAGAGTACTCTGTTGTATTGAACTTAGCAATTTTTTTTTTCCCAGTATATCACTGAGTATGGCCTCTGAGTCATAGGATCAATGTGCCTTCACAAAAGAAAGGCAAAAATGGATTTTTCAAAACTCCCCCAAGTCTACTTGCACAGGCCCACGGTATGTCATGGAATGGTAGCCCAAGACCTTTCCTTGTTCTCTTTCCTTATATTAGTGAAATGGGCCCAGTGTTGATGTATAATGCTAACCTGTAAAGATTTGCCTCTATTGTAGAACGCTTTGCAGACTGTACTAGAGCATCTACGAGGGAGAAGATGTGTCGTCAACCGCAGAAAATTTAAGGCCCAGGCATTGCTGCAAAGATTTTAGGATTTTTTTGCTTCAGTAAAATAGCTGCAAGCCAGAAATCCTGAAAGGCGTGCACCGCCGGAAACGGAACACACCCCTGAAAGAGGGGAGAAGCTGAGGGTCCTGGTCTGGCATATCCTTCCCCCAGTCCTTGCCATGCCCGACGGCACAGCTTCCGGCCAGCAGGGATGGTAGCACAACCAGGTCAAATTCCTAAAGCTCCAGCCTCGCTATCCAAGGGTCAGGGAAACTTTGTATCTTTTTTCTTGTAGAAGGGGAATACCTTCCCAGACAAGTTTCCACTATCTGTCTTCTAGACTTTAAACTTTTGTTACATCTTATCGTATAAACAGAAGTTCTTACTAAATTTACCCAGCTAGACTTAAATGATAGACAATAAAACCTAGGTTTAGCTAATACTGAAATGTCCGTAAGAGAAAAGCTGGAATGAGGTTGGACATTACTCCTGCCTTGGAAGGAGGCATCTGTGCCATTTTCCAAATAGAATGTTGTGGGTTCACATATGTGATGAGTCTGTTGATTTGTCATATTTGTTAAAATACATGAAGACTCAAGGGAATGCCTTGTTTGACCGGACCCTCAGCCTACAGGGCTTAATATATCAACGGTTCAGATCGTGGGGTCTTGGTTAAAAAAAAAAAAAAAAAGTTACTTATTTTGGAAATCATTATCTTTACATGTGTTTTCTCTTGCATGTGCCTATATTATCACTGTGGTATCTGCCTCCAGTGCAGCCATATAGCCACCAAACCAGCTAACTCCGTGCTAAACCAACAAAAACTCTCTTGCTGACTGTTCAGGGCATAGCACAGAAAAGGGAAGCATAAGATTGTAAGAGCCAGTCAGGAGGAGTGGAGTGCTGGGGAAGAGTCATTGACAGAATGTGACCCCTGGTTTGCCCTTGAGCTGGACCTGAGCTGTTGGAGGTCTTCCCCGCCCTTGCTACTCCACAGAAAGTATGCTCTGCCCACTGTTCCCGGAGGGGGATCTGGTTTCAGGGATGCAGTCCTGAGAGAGCAGTATGTTACTGAGACCATCTGGACAGTTAAGGCTCTACGTAAACTTTTAAGTTTGTGAAAGGCCAGTGTGGAGGTTTACCCATCCTGGGGCCACCCAAGACAAGCCAAGACAACCCTTGTAATTAGGTTCTTGTCTATTATCTGGAGTGGTCTGTCTGCCTGTTTTTTGTGTCTATCCTTGTTTTCCATACACAGGGCCAGTTTGGGATCTCACCGAAAGAATTCTCAAGGTTGCCACCCAACAACTGAAAATAAAAAGTATTCGTAAGTTATGGTTACTCCCCCAGCAAAATGGTCTTTCTTAATTTTACCAAAAATCATTGATAAGGGATTGAAGTATTTCTGTTATTTTACTGCTCTAATAATGTTTCCCAATTAAACCTTAACTTAACCTAAGAAATAAAAACAGATAGTGATTAAAATGTTGGAGATGAGAGTATATAGAAGAGAAATGAGACCAAAAGTCGAAAAGATTAATACAAGACTCTGATAAGAGATGCAAAGTGCGTTCTCACCTCCCTCTTGTTATAAGAGGTGTTTCTTTGCTTTGCTTATTTTATCCTATCATAAATTCACTGGATATTCTTATAACAGGTAATGTGAATCAAGAAAATACATGCAGAGTCATAGACTACACAATGGGAGGGAACCTTTATACTGTCCGTGTACTTGTCAGTAATAACCATCTAATTCAAGGCTGTAAGATGTAATTTATTCAAAGATACAGAGATATTTTGCAAAGTCACCATAATTTTAAAAATGATCTACAGATCCTTTTGGTAACACTGATTTTTTTGTTTTTAGTTAGAAATTTTACTTCTAAAGAGATCACTGGATGACGAAAGAAGTGGGACAATGCTGTCAATAGACATGCTTTATAAAAGTGTACGTATATTTGAAATATATTTGTTCTCTTACCTAAGCTTAGATTGATATACACACAAATACTGAAACAATCACAGATTTGTATGCAAATATACTCTTTGGTAGTAAGATACACATTGAACATAGTATTTCTTCATATTTTACTTCACCTCCTATATTCCCATTTAATGATATTAAAGGAAATTTAATATCATTACCATATCATTACCATATAATTATTTAATATCATACCATATATACCATCCTATGTTCCCATTTAATATTAAATGATATTTAATATCATTACCACACATACAATAGCTATATATTATATAATAATCTAATAATAAAAATATAGTATAATGTTAACTAGTTCATTAATTATATGCAACAAACTTCCTCAGTTAAACTATTTAAAAGGGCTACTTTTTTTTTTTTTTTAAATCAAAGAGTAGATCTATATAATGGAACAGAAAGCAAATCAAGTGATTTGGAAATAACCTATTATGTTACTATACCAAATTTTTTCTTTTTTCTGAAAATGGTTTATATAATCCGGTGATGTTATTTTCCTTATAAGTAATAAGAATGACTTGTATAAAATAGAATGTTTATCCTAAGGGTCATGAATGGACTTTGGAGGGGTTTTTAATTTCCTGACACGACATTCAAAAATATTGTGGTGTAAACTCATGAGTTATTTTTCTGGAAGAAGAACCTTATTTACTAACAACTTATCAGTTATGTGATTGTCTAAAATGTAAGTACCAATAACATACAGAAAAGGATCTACAAGTCCATGGTGGAAATAGGTAGTGAAATTAATGAGATTTCAGAAGACTTTTGTACATAGCTGTCATCTTAATACTAAAGTGCAAAAAATAATGAATTTGAGATTCATTTCATCTGTGAACTAACATTATTTAGACTTTCATGTGTTTAAAATTCATGATGGGAGGCCTGGGTGGCTCAGTGGGTTAAGCCTCTGCCTTTGGCTCAGGAATGATCTCTGTGTCCTGGGATGGAGCCCCGCATCGGGCTCTCTGCTCAGTGGGGAGCCTGCTTCCCTCTCTCTCTGCCTGCCTCTCTGCCTGCTTGTGATCTCTGTCTGTCAAATAAATAAATAAAATCTTTAAAGTCATGATGAATGATTTTAAGATCAGGAATCTATGATTGAAATAACTTTAGGTATGTCTATAGAAGTCATATTTTAAAATGGCTGAAATGATTGATTGCCACCTCATGTGCACAATTTCAGAGATATCAAAATGACAAATCAACTGGCTTAAATTGTCTTAAATCTTCTTTGACAGAAAGTGGAGTGAAAATAAATAACATTTAAAAATTGAACTGAAATCTTAGATGTTATATGGAAATGACCTATGTCTCCAGATAGATAACCAAATGTTTCTCAAATGTGTGTTTTCATGAAATGTAACTTTCTACAAAACGGTAATGCTTTAATATGTTTACATAAAACAAATATATGCTGTGTGCCAAGATGAGGACATTTTGTTGCAAGCCAATAGAAGCACAGCATCTCACCCTGGACCTTTCAATCAGATGACACTGGCAAGACAATATTTTATTGGAGAAATAGAACTTGTTAGAGAAATAGGTTATTGTTATGGAATGTAAGTTTATTAATGCTGTAAATTTATCTTCACATATGTCATGTAAGATGCATTAGTACCCATTAGATGCAGGTATCAGCTAAACATTAATGGAACTATTGTTGAATCTTTTCACCACAATATCCTCTGGGTCGTGTGCACACGGCCTCTGAACAGAGCTTTCTTCTAAATGGCCGACCATGCTAAGTGATACGCAATTAAGAAATGTGCTATTCCACTGCATTAAAGCACAAGCCAAATGCAAGTTATTAGCATCCATTTCCAGTACGACTTGGCAAGTGAGAGAAGGCGGGCGACAAGGAAGTGATCACTTACCTTACAATAACAGTTTAAAAACTAAGACCTGCCATCCACGTGGTCTGGCTAGAGAAGCTTTCTACCAGTGCTTCGTAGTTATCGTGACCGCTCAGAAAGTAAGCTCATTGGTAAGGAGCGTTGAATCTTAGGTTAGAAAACACTGAATAAATATTTAGCATCAATTTCTGGTCCTCTAACATAGAAATAAAAAATAATATGTTGTACTGGTAATGGGAATTATTTAAATGGTTTTGTAAGGAGCAAGTGCCGTGAAGATATTATTAACCTTAGTACTAATACATAATTAAACAGTTGACCTACATAAACTATATTTGGTCATGAAATTAACATTGGCTTTTCCCACATGCACCAACGACATTGTTTCCTCATCTATTCATGGCATCGTATATCACAAATATATTAAAGACCTGAAAGTCAGTTACAAAACTCTTAGGAAAAACATTAAAAACCTCTAAATTATTATGTCTGATTTACTCAAGGAAAAATCACAGATTAAACTTTCATAACAATGATGGATTTATGAAGAAAACCATTATTTTCTGCTTTAGACAAAATGAGTTAGTTGTTTAAAGTACATAAATCCTATCTTATAAAATTTCCTAGTTTTCTGGAATTAGTGGATTTAGTCCACATATAAAAATGGAAAATCTCATTTATAAGATGATTTACAGTATACTTAACCAACAGTTCCAAATATTTACATTTTCTTTTATCTACCCTGCTCTTCAGTTAGGAGCAATTTCTCAAAGCAGAATGCTGGGGGCTGAGATGTCACCAGTCATTGTCAGGGTTTCTGACTCAGACTTTAGCAGCAAAGACCAAACCAAATAAACTGCCTCTGTTTTATAGACACTTCAGCCATGATACCTGTCCTATTACTGAGAGCCTTTCAGATTACAGATCTCATTTAATCCACATATGGCAACTGTCAAGTTATATAGATTAAAAGGGTATAAAAAGAATCAGTGAGATGAGGCTTCACATGGCTTCAAGGGTCAGAGCCAGAATTTGAAATCAGATTCCAACTCAAATTCAGAGTCCTTGCCATTACCTTAAAGCAGCTTGTGTCATTGCTAATCCCTAGACAATTGGCTATACAAGGGGAAAAGGTGCCATTTTTAAAGATTCTGTAACTCAGACAAAGGAAGATTTAGCTTTATGAGAGGAAAGAGCTAATTCACTCTGTCTACACTGGTGTAGCATGTTAAACACTGTCCTTTGTATGTCTCAGAGATGCAACTATCTTTGTATGATATAATTAAACTTCCTTGGAAAGAGTTCAAGACCAACCCACATTACCTTGAATTTTAAAACATGGCAACTGACATTACATTAAATTTCAGCATTATGTGATATGACAGCAAATGGAAGGAAACTAGAAAAATATTGTACCTGTAACACTTCTGTGCAAGGATATCAGAATTAAATTTGAAAGGTATTTCTAATATTTCCAATATTATTCTCAGGTTAGATACATTCCTCATTGAGAGTAGTTGAGACTACAAAATGTAAAGCTTTGTTTTGTTAGCTACCTCAGTATTTCCCTTTAGAAACATAGCTGTGTTGTCAGTATGTCCCTTAGTCTCTTTATTGGGGAAGTGGGGGAGATAGCCTTATTGAAAAGACAGTATATCATATAACACTGCTGCATTAATTCTTATTTGAAAGTAAAATAAGTTAAATGTCCATAAACAAGGTCCTGAATAAATTATGAGACAACCAACATGAAATTCTACCAAGCCACATGACGTAGATCTCCTTGTGTTTATTAAGTGGCTAAAGCAAGAAATAGCACAGCGTATATGGTTGCAAAACCATTCGCAGATCCATAGGATACATATCTGCATTGATATGTGTGTATGTCCTTTCCTCTCTTCTCATGCATCTCTAGGTCTCTCTCTCTCTGTGTCTAACCATCCACCCATGGCGGATCGATGTGTTCTGCACATTCTTAACTATGTCTCTCTATATTTTATCTATGAGAGGTAGAAAGAGGAAAATATGCCTGGACAAATCTAGAAGGATTGTAAAAGACTAGTGGGAGCCATTACCTTTACATAATGAGAAGACCTGGGAGTTACGATGCCTGGATGACTCTGTCTAATCTGCTCATGATGGGAATTATCATGTGTCGAGGTACGCATGCACACAAACACATATGCAGATATGTGTGTGTATTATATGTGCACACGCACACACACACACACACGCACACGGTACGTGTGCTAGAGCGAGGCCCCCAAGCACCACCGCTTGCCCACCTTCCTCTTTCTTTCTATACCTATGACTTGAAAACCTCACATTTCACATCAAGTAACTTATTTATTTCATGGTCTGATGAATTGAAGGGAAATACAAAGTTGGTTAAAAAATAAGTAAAGCAATAAATAAAAACAAGCAAACAGACAAACAAACAAAAACAAAACAAAACAAAAAACAACAAAAAACAAACCACAGTGGCGCGCTGTGCCCAGAGTCAAGCGCTGCCCCCGGCGGGGTGAGACGAGCAGTGACCTCGCAGGGACCCGAGCAGTGACCTCGCAGGGACCCGCCGTCCACTGCGGAGGCACTCCTGGGTCGGCTCGAAACACCGCCTACTTAATGCTGACTTTTTTTCCCCCCAATAAGTTCTGCCTTTTAAAGGCAGCTTCCTGCGAACTTCCAGGTTATTGCAAAGGGACGCCCCCGCCTTCCCTGGCGCCGCGTGGACGCGCCCACCGGCCCCCGCAGGGCGCGGACGCCCCCGCCCCGGCCGCGCGCCTGCTGACCGCCGGCTGTGCGCGCCGCCGCCCCGCGCCCCGGGACACAGCGCCCCGACGGCGCCCGGAGCTGAAACTCGGGGTCGTTTGATGACGACGCGCGGACAGTCCGGCTCGCGCGCGGAAGTCGGGTTCACTCAGCCGGGCAGGGGGGCCGCTCTCCTCCCCGCGCCGCCCGCAGCCCCCCGGCCGGCCCCGCGGCGGAGCCACGTCCCGCAGCCAAACCCCCTGCGGCGCAGCGCGGGGCCGCGGCCGGGGTCGGGGCGGCGCCCTCTAGCGGGCGAGGGCCGCCCTCGCCGGCGCCGCGGGGTCCGGGCCCCTCGCGCAGTCACACCGAGCGGGCGACCCGACCTCTGGGCCGCCGGCGTCCGCTCCGGGGTGCGGCGCCCGCGAGGACGTGCGCAGGCTCCAGACTGACCTGAGCTTCCGGGGGGCGCCCTGGCCGCTGGGCAGGAGGTCGCGAGGTCGAGCTGGTGGGCGCTTCCCGAACACGCCAACCTGTGGCTGTGTGTGCCAGGCGGGCCCCGCTCACGGCGAGGACACGGGGCTGCGCGCGCACGGTGCACGGGGGCGCAGGGAACACTGAGGGGACGCATTGCGTTCTTTAAACCAAATTTCTTTCCCTTTTATTGGTAGTTCTGAATGCCTTTTTTTTTTTTTTTCACCCATGGCATCAAAAAGGGCCTAAATGTTTGATTGCAAGTGGAAAAATAGGAGACAGAAATTAGGTCCTGGCATTTTTTTTTTTTTCATTTTATTTGTGCGTGAATTTTTAATATAAATGTGGGGACATGAAGCATCAATGCAAGTTAAAATGTTCCAGTGAACAAGTCTCAGCACTTCAACTTTGTAACAATTATAAATAAGGCTGATAAATTTTTCTGGACAATGCCAGCATTTAGATTTTTTTTTTTTTAAACAAATTCCTTATTCACAACAGTGAAAGAAAAAAGGAAGGAAAGAATGAAAGAAAGAAGGAGAAAGAAAGAAAGAAAGAAAGAAGAAAATGGGAGAACTTATATAAACTAAAAAATAAACTATTTTATAGTTATTAAATAATGTGCCATTATCAGATGTACTAAAACTTTAAAATATCCACAACATCACACTGATAAGTAGAAAATGGTCATCAGACATCTAATGCAGCTAAATGCAATTTAGAAACACATATCTGAGACGGAGATATTTGGGTTGCCAAAAAACTACAGTGAAAAAGAATAATTGAAATAGCTAAAGTAAAGTAAAGTAAAAAAAAAAAAAAAAAAGATGCTGCTGCCCCAGAAAGATGAAATGAATGTCTGCCTTAACTCTGGATGGCTTTCTATTTATAGACATGAGTCCTTCGTGTAACTTGTCTTCTTCCTCCTGTAGAGCTCCACACCTGATTCTCCATTTTTGTACAACAGGTTAACTTTCTTGTTACTCAAGTAATAAAAATAACTGTGGACAAGAGAAAACTGAGACTCAGAGAAGCTAAGTAACCTGCCCAGGGACACCCAGCTCGTAAGCATCAGGGCAAGGCTTCCAACTCAGGCAGGTGCTCTTGCCCTGCCCTATGGCCTTACTGTGATGTCATATCAGAAGCTCTAATAATAGCCAGTAAGTGGCTAAGTGTCCAGATTTACACTGCAAAGCAAAGAGAGAAGTATAGAAGTGTAAAAAAGTCAATTAAACTCTCTTCAAAATCTTGCGAGATTGTCTATTTAAGCACCTTTAGCATGTTCAACAATGTAAAATACAGCTTTTCAGAAAGTCCTGTTGTTAGACTCAATCTGCATCTGACCTGTGTTACAATCACTGCTATCTAAGGTAAACCGCAGGGAAAATATGAAAGACTGTAACTGTTTATAATGTTTACAGTGAGAGGGAGACTTGTATCAGAAGAGCTGCAGAGTATTTACCCTACTGTGAGCTGCTTTTGCTGCTGTTTGTATGAAACAGAAGTCAGAGAAAAGGACCAGCCTTATCACACAATTTTTTTTTAAAGCCTCATTCCTTTAAACTATTGTTACTAATGGTGTAATAAATGAAAATCCATCGCCATACTTTACTGCAGTGTTCTCTTGCTAAAAGGGATTCCATGATCAAATAATATTGGAAAACCTGAGTTCAATAAAGTTAAATAGGTGTTTAGTTTTATTTGATGCTGTTTTGGTTTGATTTTACTGCAGGGCTCCTCAGAGCCTTTAATATGCAAATGTGCATTGTGAAGCTAAACAGAGTTTATATGAAGCCTTTCCCAAATTTATTTTATGACAGAAGCCTCTCCACTCAGTTTTTTTCCTTCTTCTTTTTGGAGGTGTCCGGGGAAGAGGAAGAAACACTTGGGTTTTAGAGGTGTCAAACAGTAGAGAGTGTCAGTTCCTAAGAGACTGAGTTTGTCACAAACAAGGTGGGCAAAAAACAAACAACAACAAAAAACAAAGCAAAAAGAAAACCCAAACCAAAAAACCAGGGAAACAAACAAAAAAATTAAAACAAAGAGGGACTTGAAAAGCAGCTTCATTCCAAACCGATTCAAACTTCTGGCTCTAACTGCAAAAATAAAGTTTCATAATGACTTGAAGAAAACTCTTAGGTCTAAGATAAGGCTTAATTATCTTTAAATATCTTAATTATAATTAAATAGTGATTGGAAACTGTCTGAATTTGTAAATAAAAAGACATCAGATTGTACTGAGATGCCTACTGCCTTATATATCTAGTTTTTTTAAATAATATTCTTTCCCCAAACTATTGGCAAACTAGTGGCAAACATTAACTGCTGCATATTGCTTTGGTTAAATATCTTAATCAGATAATATCTTTTGTAAGATGTTTATTTTAAAGTTTTACATGAAAAACAATTACCCTTTTACTTGCTGAAACTTGAATATTTGGATAATGAGGAAACACCCACTCATTTACTTTCCCCATGGCAGTGGCTATCAACCAAAGCTACACGTGACAGTCATCATGAAGCTTTTAAAAATCCAGTGCTTTCCACCTCACCCTCAGAGGGACTCAAAACCTTGGAGCAAAGACTCTGCATCAGTATTTTTTAATCCCCCAGGTGATTATAATGTACCGTCATGCCTTAATAGGAAATAAACTATTTTTCTAGCACTGAAATTATAAATCTACACATAAACTATCATGAAGGCACCAGAATCAATAAGGCATAGGAACTTACATTATAAAATGATTTCTTTAAATCATGGCTTTTTATTTACACATCATTAAATAATTACCATGAAGGGTAGAAAATTTACTTTCAGTTAAAAATTATAAAAAATCAACCTGAAATGAAGACGAATTCTTGGAAATATTACTAATAGCATTTGATCTACAAATTAAACACTTGATGTACCAATATATTTGTTACTGATAAAATAATATGTACTTTTTATAATAATACATGGGGCGCCTGTGTGGCTCAGTTGGTTGAGCAACTGCCTTCGGCTCAGGTCATGATCCCGGACTTCCAGGATCGAGTCCCACATTGGGCTCCCAGCTCCCTGGGGAGTCTGCTTCTCCCTCTGACCTTCTCCTCTCTCATGCTCTCTCTCACTCATTCTCCCTCAAATAAATAAATAAAATCTTAAAAAAAATAAATTAAAAAAAATAATAATACATAATATAAATAATAAATAAATAAAATGTAAATGATAAATAAATGAAAGCTCATGAAATAATTATTTGTGTCTATATATCTTAGGTAGGCTAGAAATTAAGAGATAAAATATTGAGGTTTTGGATTAGATATTAAAATGATACTGTATTTCATTATTAGTAATCAATATTGTGCAATTCAATGTCACACATATATAACTTGTGTATACTCAGTTATTTTTATTATATATTTGTTATAATAATTATAATTATATATAAGTAACTGACTATGTGCATACATATTCATGTATTCATTCATTCATTTATGTAGGGATTCACCCCAAAGCCATTATCATTAAATCATGTTTCTCCCTTAATCTTCAGAAGAACCCTTGGAGGTAGATATTACTCTTGCCTCTATTCTACAAATGAGGAAATTGCCCATGGTCACAAAGCTAGTAAGTCTGATATAATAGAAGCTTACTACATATTTGGTAAACATATGCGTAGAGAAATTCAATAATTTATGGTAGATATAGAGATAGACGTGTATAATACCTCATCTACAAACTTAGTATAAGCCTTTATCATTTTTTTTTTTTTTTTAAGTGATTTGTAAACCCACCATGGTGCTCAAGCACATGAACTCATGACCTGGGGACTAAGTCTCATGCTCTACTGACTGAGACAGCCAGGCACCTCCCACCACCACTTTCATTTAGTGTAAACACTTATCTTGTCTTAGAAACTTCTCTGCCAAAAGTCCTGCGGAAACTGGGCAAGAATCCAGATATCCTTTCATTTGTCATAGGAGTAGAGTAAGTACCTTAGTTCTTAAATAAGGATGAATATTAAATTACAGATTCCATGGTCCAAACCCAAATTTTCTGAATTAGCATCCCTGACAGTGAGACCAGAATTTGTCCATCTTTTAAAAAGCTTCTTAAGTAATTCATATCAATTAATTCGTAAGAATTGCAAGTATGGAAACCACTGGATCTCATTGCTCATGGTTGAGATTTAACGTTTAGGGCTTACTGGTACTCCATAGAAAAGGCAAAGCTGAGTCCCAAGCTGTGCCACTGACGAGGTTTGACCCATTGGGCAAGTAAGTCCCTTGATGTTTTAAAAGCTATATGTCTTGTCTCTAAAATGGAGCTAAGGACTTTCTTGTCTCATAAGTTTTGTGGGGACTAAAAATGTGTTTCCCCCCGCATGATACTAACACTTTAAGAAGCACACTATATCGCTTACCATTATTAAGATACCAGAAAGTAGTAGACAGTAGGAGATAGAGTTTTGAAGGGCAGCACCTTATTATCTCAGGTTCATTTATTTATCTTAAATTATTCCTGTTCTAAATTAACCTTTTTTTCCTTCTCCCAACTGCACCCCATTAAAGATCTGAGTTACATCACTATTCTTAACAATGACTTTTCCATGTAGAGGGAAAAAAAATGTTTTTAAAAAGTTCTATGGAGAGAATTTCTGTGCTGTTTCTGTTTAAAAATATGACAACTTGACTCTACACCCTTTGAGTTGATTCTAGACTGTGTATGCCAGAAATAAACTGCTTTAACTCAGGAATATTGAAAGTAAATATTCTGTACTCTTTTAAAATAAGAAAATTTGCAAATGCATGAGACAATTGGATAATATAGATAGTATTCATAAAATGCTCAATGCAAAGTGCAATTTGTAGACTGGGTTTTAGACTCAGTTCTAATAAGTAAACTGATTTGACCCTGTTGGGGGGAAAGTTGAAGCGTGAATCCAATCACTAGTCCAAACTTCATTGCCGTAAAATGTAATTCCTGTCTATTTCTGCTGTACTAATGATGAGGCTAAATAATGTACATATTTTTATTTACGTGTGCAGTGATACTACGCTCTGTTCAGTGAGTGATGTTCTTCTGCCACTTGGTGGTGCTTGCCAGTTTCAGAATTTGTTTCTTGGTGGCACTGTAACACTAAATACAAAGCAAGCTGAACAAAATCACAGCATTCCTATTGGAACGGCTTTGCTTGAAACTGTTTAATAATTTAAAGAACCTCTGTGGAAGTAACTGCATTTGTTAACCAGTCACAACCAGTAATTAACTCCTTTAGAGTTTTAAGTTACTTTGGGCAAAATGTCTTAGGAAGAGTACATATTATTAGAAAGCATGCCAAAAATTTACTTAGCAGGGAATTCAATAACAGTTCTACTCTGCTAAGAGGTTCTGTAAAATCCTACTTATATAGCCAAGTGCTGAAATCCTAGCAGGTCCTGTCTCATTACCATAATTACTGGTAAACACTTTTAAGGACTTTGCCTTTAGTTTCAAGCATGACTTTTTCTCATAAGCCTGACTGTACCACACCAGCCTTGCTATGGAAACTGGCATGTTCTCCCTCTAAACCGGGCGTTAAGTCTCGCTCTCCCCTAAGCGTGTTTACGTGGCCGCCTCTGCTGCAAGGGTGCAGTGAAAGGCATCTCGGATCCCTTGTTTCTGCAACATCGGCCGGCAGCTCCATCCGAAAGGCATTCCGTTTCCTTAAAGAATTTAGCTGCGCTGTCTAGAAGCCGATTTTTTGATGCCTCCAACGTCTGGTCTAATTGATCTGTTTTAATGGAGTCTTTGTCGGTGAGGGGCGAGATGCCACCGACTAGAATGCTGGGATCTGCGGCTTAATTGCCGGGAGCGAGAGACACTGAGGTTCAGAAATCTTTGGAAGTGGGCGGGGGTTGGGGGTAATCTTGGGGCGGAGGCGGAGATGGAAGATAAAGGGCTGGGTTTCGCACAGGAAAAAAGATGAGATTTCTTTGAGGCTCTGAGGTGCTGCACGATCCCGTCTCTCAAGGGATAAGTTAAAAAGCAAGGAAGTGGGAGGAGGTTGGAGGTTAAAGTACTTAAAAGGCGAGCTCGGGCGCGATTTGTTTTTCTGACGGTGCCTGCGGAAGGTGGAGAGCCCCTGCTTCCCCAGTGCACCGGCGCCGCTTTTAAGTGATGGGGGCCGCACGCTGATGGTCTGTGAGCCTCCGCCGGACAGGCGGCCAGGGCAGGAGGCAAGGCCAGATGTAAAAAGAGAGAAGCAGAGACGAGGACTCTTGAAATAGAGAAAGGAAGGGGGGAGGGGGAGGAAGGAAGAAGGAGAGGAGGAAGAAGGGAAGCCGAGGAGGGAAAGACGTTGGGACGAGGGACAGAGGCTTCCGCGGAGGGCGCTGCGGGAAGGGAGAAACACATCTGCACCCCCGAGCCATCACACGGAAAATTCTCCCGTGTCGGTCATCCAAAGCACTGTGACCGCAGGAGCCCCCGGGGCAGGACAGAGAGACGCCCCCCTCCACCCGCGTCCCGGGGAGCTCCGGGACCAGCCGCTGGCGCCTAAAGCCGCCGTTGGGCGAGCGGTGCCCGGCGGCGTGGGGGGCGCGGCGGCGGCGGGCGGGTCCCTGCACGCGGGGCTCGGCGACCGCGGGGGAGAGACGAGCGCGCCGGGCGACAGGCTCCCGCCGAGTCGCCCCGCTCGCCCCCGCAGGTCGCCGCAGACCCGGCGGACGGGGCCGCACGCGCCCGGGGCCGCCCCCCACGCCGCCGCCTCCCGGGGACGCGCCCGCCACGCGCCGGGGCCGGGGCCGGGAGCCCTCCCGCCGCTCGGGCCGCGCGTCCGGACCGCGTCCGACCTCCGACGCGCCGGCCCGACCCGGCAGCCGCGCGCCGCTTCCCGGCCGCGGAGGAGCGCGAGGAGGGCAGCCCCGGACCTTCGGCTCTCGCGGCGCGGGAGCTGCGGGGCCGCGCGCGGAGGCCCGAGAGCGGGCGCGAAGCCGGGCTGAGTCGGTCCGCGAGCGGCCCCGGGGCGCGGGCTCCCGGCGGAGCCGCTTCCAGGCCGGCCGGGGCTGCCCCGTCACCGCCGCCCGCGCCCCGGGTCTCGGCCCCTGCGGAGCGCTGCCGGGGCTCCCGCCGCGACAGTCCCAGCTCGAGCCCGGCTCCGGGCGGCGTGCCCGGCGCGCAGGCGACCCGCTCCAGGGGACCCCCCCGCCGCCGCCCCTGCACCGCCGCCCTCCCGGCTCCGGCGCGGAGACGCCCCCGGCCCCGGCGGACGCGCGAGGCCCCGGAGAGGGAGCTGGCTCGGGGCCCCGGCCGGGACGCAGGGCTCGGTGGGGGCGTCCCCGGCCGCGGCGTGGGAGGGCCGCGGGCGCGCAAGGGTGTGGGGTCGCCCCCTCGGAAGCCCGCGCTCGCCCCCCGAGCCAGGCCCGCGCAGCTCCGCTCGGGCAGCGCCCGGCCCGCGAGCCCATCTGTGGCGCCCGCCGCCGCCTCCCCGCGCCTCCGCGCCGACCCCGCCCTCCCGGGACCTGCATCCCGCTCGGCCAATCAGCGCGCGCCTGCCTCCTCCCACGTGACCCCGGGCGGGCTGAGGACCTGCTGCTTCCCCAACGCCAGAGGGATGCGGGCGGCAGAGCGCGAGCGGCGGCGGCGGGGCTGGGGGGCGCCCTGACTCTGCCTCCGGCCGGCCTGCGCGGACCCCGCTCCTCTGCCCCCGGACTCGCTGTCCCCGGGCTCCGCGGCTCCCGGAGCCCCGCCCTATGGCCGCGGCCCCCCGAGGGTCCGGCGCGGCCGCTCGGACGACCCTGCGGCTCCCGGGGCTGGGCCGGGTCCCTGGATGTTTCTGAAACTCCCGCGATCATGCGCGGGTCTGGCCGCCGCGTCCCCGTCCGCTGCCCCTGCCGCCGCCGCCGCCCGTGCCGCCGCGGTCCGCGGGATGCCCAGTAGCCCGCCGGCCGGCCCCCGCGACCGCGCGCCCCTCGGAAGCCGCTGGCCACTGCGGAGCCGCGCGAACTAGCCATGGTGCTGTGGGAGTCCCCGCGGCCGTGCGGCGGCTGGACGCTGTGCGAGGGCTTCTGCTGGCTGCTGCTGCTGCCCGTGCTGCTGCTGCTCGCGGCCCGCCCGGCCCGGCTCGCGGCGTTTCCTACCTCCCTGAGCGACTGCCAGACGCCCACCGGCTGGAACTGCTCCGGTAAGCGCGAGCCCCGCCGCGGGCCCCCGGCCCCCGCCCCTGGCCCCCGGCCCCCGGCCCCCGGCCCCCGGCCCAGCGGCGCGGGCGCGTGTCCGGCGCGGACCCGCCTGCCCCCGTGCGCGCCCTCGGCCCCGGCCTCCCGCCGCCCAAGCCTCCGGGACGCCCGACCTCCGCCCGAGGGGGCGCGGGAGCCGGCCAGGCCGCGGAGCGAGCGGGGCCGCGGCGCTGGGGGCGCGGAGAGGGCAGGGGCGCCGACCCCTGCACCCGCGCCCCGGGAGCTGCGGGCATTTTGGGAAATACCAAACGGGGCGGTTCTGTGGGTCATCGGAAGGAGCCCCGGTCCGGGGGCAAAGACGAAGCAGAACCTTCCCCATCCTTGAAGGAGAAAGTCTCGCTCAAACCAGCGAGAAACAACTTTATGAGAAAGAACAAGCGAGAAAGCGATAAATCAAATAGTGACTGCGGGGGAGACGGATTCCGGCGAAAGTGCCGGGAGGCGCCCTGGTCTCGCGTCCGAGAGCAGGTCCCACGGATTCTCGGGGAGCTTGGGCTTCCGGAGATGCGTCTCTCCCTCTCCCTCTCTCCTTCGCGCGGAGACTCCCTTCTCCCTCTCCTCCTCTCGCTCAGCCTCCCAGTCCACTGGCTGCAAAAGACGGTGTTTCTGCAGCCCAGAGATGCTTCTCTCGGGCCTCCCTGAGCTCCTAGATGGGGAAGGGAAGTTGAGAAAAGATGCGTTCGTCGGTCTCCAGGCCTGGGTGTGCATAACCGAGCCAGGCAGGCTCGTGCGCAGGCGGGCGGAACCGACCCGGCGGACGCCGACTCCATTTCTGGGCAGGCTTCCTTGGACTGGGTCAGGCGCGCCTCTTGCTCGCCGGGGTCCCTGCAGAGTCTGAGCCGGGGAGCTTGGCAGACTTGCCTATGCTAAAGCCTCCTAATTAAGGCCGGCCGGGGGAAGGGACATGCCGGACCCTGGGCTGGTTCGCATCTCAGTATGACAGCCCGGGGTCGACCCTGGCGGGATCGTGGGGTGATTTCAGTGGCATTTAAAATTGCGTTCCCATGCCTGGGTATTGTCCCCTAGGTCTGCTCTGTTCTAGTTTTAGAAGTGTGCATGTAATTTTTCATCTTCTGTAAATATAATTCTGCTGCAGTTAAATCGGGCTCTGAATAAAGTGGCTTCCAGGGATGTATGTGAGCTGAAGTGTGTATAACTTACTTTGGAGAGGTGGGAATGACCAACTGTAACTCAGAGGAGGAAGGAACCTGTAGCCCTGGGTTGTTGCTGATGGAAATTCCACGAGTAGATTTTTATGCATCATTGCAGTTTGTGCTTTTTAAAGACTGGTTGAGATTTCTAACCTTATTAGATCTGGGTCAATAGATTGCCTTTGTTCTGTTTCAGGCAATTTCTAAATTTGGTATTTTTATAAAATTTAACATATTTACGTGGACTTGTTCATGGTTCGTGGGTGCATATATGTTATTTTTGAAAAGCTGAGTTCCGCTTTACAGGTGTCTAATCACATTTTAGGTGCTTTATCGTAGGCATATTAAACAACCTGCAAAATGACTTGTTTGAAATGGTCACAGCTTTGTAGTCCAGCCTGACCAGTTTGCTTCATCCCAAGGATCACATCGTGTTAGGAAATAACTTAAATGTGAAATTGAGGTTGGCAATTAAGAAATTTATTATCATCCAGATAGCTTAAGGAGATCTGCAGAAACTAAAGAGAATAAACTTGTTTTCCAAGCAGATTTTCAAGAACCTGGCACACCCCTCCACCCGTGTTAACTTAAAGGTGATCAATCTTCATTTGCGCCAGACAGACCATCACAGAAAACACTGTGCCTGTTTATCTTTATTATTGGGGCTTTGTTTCCTCTTTGTCTGGAGAAATTCCAAATAAAGGGTTGTTCCAGACCTTAAAGCGAAAGAATGAGTAAGAATGGAGAAATGGTCAAAGGACACCCAGAGAGCATCACCAGCTCTTTTCTAAACGTGGAGTTTGGGGCTCGTAAACTATAGTCTACTTAATAAGAAAAAAATAAGGAAGCTAGGAAGCAAGTGTTAAGCCCTTATTCACTGCTGCCAGTATTAACCCTGGTCAAAATAAAATAACAATAGAAAAAAAAAGAAAATTAAAAGAGAACTGACTAGAAAAGGCTTGTCAAAAAAAGAAATGAATATTGATCACTGAACAGATCTTGGAGGTTATCATCAAAGAATGACCTTGCAGTACAGCCGTGGTTATTGGAATTAAAATTTTTAGAGCAATTCTTTTAAAGCTTCAAGATAGTGTTTTCTTTTTTCCTTTTTCTTTTTTTGCTGAAGTCTATAACATTTTTTAATGACTGGAGCATTCTCTTTAAATTTGAGGTTATGATGACAGAGAAAATGATCTCTTCCTCTGTGACACCAACACCTGTAAATTTGATGGGGAATGTTTAAGAATTGGAGACACTGTGACTTGCGTCTGTCAGTTCAAGGTAAGAAGTCTGATTTCTGCATCTCCTTATTCATTAACGAGACTGCAAAGGAGGGATCTCCCTTTACAACCCATCACCTGGCAATTTATAGCTATGCAAGCTAAGAGGAAAGCTGGCACCAAGCAAAAGTGCTGTACTGCCAAGAGAGCCAATGGATGTCAAAAAGACATAGCTTTTTGGAGAAATGTGTATGCCAGAGTTACAAATGCCAGTGGAGGTGAAAGCTGCAGGTTGTTCTTTTGGTGTGTCAGAGGCAAATTACGTGTATGTGTCCCGCGAAGCACACATTTTACAAGTCAGCTGCTGGGGTTAATAGCCAAATAATCAATGGGTAGAAGTGTGGATTCATACTTTTGTTCTTTTTGATTGAGGCTATTTCTTTTTAATCATATTGCTCTGCTTTAATGGCTTTGGGTTCTGTTATCCAGGCAAGCTGGTTAACTATTTAAATAAACTCCTTATTAAGATGAATTAAAAAAAAAAAAAAAGATGAATTCAAAACTGCTGTGCTAGGTTTTGAAATCATGGAGCTTATTGTTATATGTCGACTTTTCATGGGTACCACATTCAATTACAGATGAATCTCCCAGGAATCCAAGAAAGTGCAAATAGCTGAAAGTCATTTCATAAATGTTAGAAAAATGTGCTGTTGCATGTTAGGAAAATTTAAAAAAAATTTTTTTAAAGAGAGGGACATCACAGCACTGGTATCATCAAAACTAGGTTATGAGTATTTACTGAAGATAGAACTCCTCGTGCCATTATTATAGTCATCATCTAACAAATGCTCTATACCATGTAAATTATATACCTTCTTTTCTCTCAAAATGTTTATACAAGCATACATACCACCATAGGTGTTGTACTAATGTTTTATATTCACCTTTGAGTGCTGTTGAACGTTTTATTTTTTTAAAGATTTTTCTTTATTTATTTGACAGAGAGGGGGAGAGAGGGAGAGAGCAAGCACAAGCAGGGGGAATGGCAGACAGGGGAGAAGCGGGCTCCCCACTGAGCAAGGAGCCCGATGTAGGGCTGGATCCCAGAACTCTGAGATCATGACCTGAGCCAAAGACAGCCGCCTAACCGACTGAGTCACCCAGGAGCCCCTGATTTTTTTTAAGTACACATGAAATCTAACACAAGATTCAACCAGGAAATATGTATATGGAAAACTTTTCCAAGTTTGTAAGCAAAACTAAAAAAAAAAAAAGACAAAAAGAAAAAAGGACGGAACATATGAAAACATTAAACTCAAATTCAGATCGAAACAGTTGTTATAGCAGGTAGCATTTACACTTGTTGATGAGATGAGATATTTTAAATTGAATTCGACCTCCCAGTGAGAAAGATAAGGGAATTCATATTTAAATATAGTTTGGGGGCACCTGGGTGGCTCAATGGGTTAAAGCCTCTGCCTTCAGCTCAGGTCATGATCTCAGGGTCCTGGGATCAGCCCCACATCATGCTCTCTGCTCGGCGGGGGGCCTGCTTCCTCCTCTCTCTCTGTCTGCCTCTTTGCCTACTTGTGATCTCTGTCTGTCAAATAATTAAATAAAATCTTAAAAAAAAATAAATATAGTTTGAATTGTTTGTAGATAAGCTCAAAGCTGCTTGGACGTTATTCCTTCTAAGAAATAAAACAACAGGTATTTGCAAAGTGCACCACCTCCTGGTAGGTGAATATTGACGTGACCATGCTACAGTCCTTTGGACCATACGATAGTGTTAGAAACATATTTGTGCACGTTTAATATGTGTGTGACACCAGCCACTCTAGTCTCGAGCCACACCGCACAATGTAATCACATTCTCTCAATGAACTGCTGGGAGAGAGGGAGCGCGAAAGCTCTCCAATTCCTACTTTCCCCAAATGTTAACTCAGGAGAAACTACAGGTATAAATTATTAATTAAAGGCCCAAAGGATCTTGTGGATTTTCTCCCCTTTCAGTCTGTGACTCCCATAAATTTGTCTTACTTTCATAACTAAGGGTAGACATAAGAAGTGAATTCATCAACAGTATAAAATGAACTCAAAAGAAGGTTCTTCAGATGGAAAGCCATAATTCTAAGATTTCAACGAGAGGAAAATAACAGAGTTCACAAAATTCTAAATGGATGCCTGCTACTAAAAGGGACGTATATTTGTTCAGTTTTCAGATTCCACAAAGAATTCTGGTAAAACTTCTACCAACAAAATATATTTGTGTTTTTCATGCTTTGTCAACCAGTTACATTTGTCACTAATTAAATACTTTTTGAGTGGAGTAGATGGAGGAGTGGGCAATGAATGCAGGTTTGAATAAGAACCTAAAATGTCATTTTTTCCAAGTGCCTATAGCATTTAAATTTATTATGAGGTTACTCATGCCATTAGCTTGTGCTTTGTGATAGTTGTCAGTGTGTTAAGAGAAAATAAACATTTCCTTCCTGGAACATTTAAACTCTACAAGTACCAAGAATATAGAATGGCCGGATTAAGTTGAAGATCAAAGAAAATGTGCAAGTTGTACAAAGAATAATTAATAGGATGTTTTAGGCTAAGAGTATCTTGATTCAGTCCTTTCCAGGACATTCCAATGAGTTTGAGGTTGGTTGGTTGGTTGGTTGGTTGGTTGGTTTCCCTATATCTGATGAAAAGGGAGATGTCCTGCTAATCTATTTTACTATATACTATTCCAAACTAGCTGAGGTCATCTACTCTTTGTTTCTCCCGTGGTTACACAATTTAGGATGCAAACTACGGTGTCATTCTAGCTGAGAGATAAATTTCAAAGAGAAGTGTATGTATGTGATCTATAGTTTTCCAACTAGGAGCACTAAAGTGAGCATATATTTGCCTTCACTTCTCTTAGATGATGGAAAATAAAAATATTCTCCCCTTTATTTGTTACAACCTTGTGGGGCAATTATTTTCTCCTCCTTTTACAGATGAGAAAATTAAAACCCAAAAATATAAATAACCATCAGTAAATGGCGATGTTAAAGTAAGATCCTAGGTCCTTTGACACCAGATCTAATTTTCTCCTGATGCGTTTTACATCCAAATGAAAATATTGGTAACAGCAACAACAATACCAAGTTACTGTAGATGACTCAGTGTCAAAGACAGTACAGCAACTGATTTTTGGTGATGATATGAGTCCCAGAAATGGCGGAACCTGGTTCCTACCTGAATATCAGACAGCATGCTGGTCAATCTTATAAATCAGTTGTGAAGAGAAAAATTTAGAGACAACTAGATGGATGGATGGATGCATCGAAGGAAGGAAACAAGAAAGGAAGGAAGGTGCTTATGTAGTTATTCGTACATAGCATTGGTCCTACAATGACCAAATATCAGCTTGTAACTTAAAAATATGGTGAAGGTTTATGTTTTTTAGATATTATTTATTTTAAATATTGACTATTTGTATTTAATAAGCATGCTTTAGATATTCAGTTGTTCCACTTACTAGCACTGCATAACATTGCCCAGAACATAGTGGCTCAAGAATAATGAACAATTCCTTTGCTCATGAGTCTACAATTGGACAGGCTTAATGGAAAGTCTCATCTCTGCTTCCTTTGGCATTAACTGAGAGAAGGAGAGAACTCAAAGGCTTGGTTCTGTACTCTTCTCAAGGCTCCCCTCATATCTCTGACTGTCAGCTGGACACCTTGGGCCTCACGTGGCTCTCTCCGTCTGTGCTAGTCTGAGCTTCCTCACACCACAATGGCTGGGTGTCAAGGGCAAGCATCCAGAAGAAGAGAAGGGGTCAGAGAGAAACTCTGTCCTTTAATGACAGAGCCTGAGAAGTCACACAGAGTCATGTTCACCAGAGCCACAGGCTTGCCCATTCTTAAAGTCATATTTTCTTTCATTTAAAGAAATGTGGTTACAGAGAAGAAAAAAGTTACTTATGGAATGATCAAAGGATTGGAACATGTGCAGGTTTTTTTATCTTTTTCTTTTTTGGAAAAGAAACATACCATATCCTAAGCCATTATTCTTAAGCCTTTGACAGCTGGGAATATAACAAGAATTCACTTAACATCTGTGGAGTACCTTCTACATGCCAGACTCTGGAAGGTGCCGACAGTCTACACAAGAGAAGTTATACGTAGCTTCTAGATGCTGAAATCTCAGCTAAAAGAAGTCTTTATTAACCAAACAAGCAATAAATCATATGAAAAAACTTCTCACATACATTTTTTGTTCACTTGTAGTAAAATGAATTCCATACATCGTAGAGTGTCAAGTCATTGCCTCTGCCCGCGTGATATGTAGCTAACTGGAGAACACATGTTTAGAAAATAAACCTAAGGTTTTTATAACATCTTAAGAAAAATAGAATCACTTTCCCCCTGCGAGGAAGTGTGTACAACACATACATTTATGGGTCCAGCCATCTGGGCCCGAGTCTTGTTTTTCCTCTTACCAGCCAACTCTGTGGCCTTTAACAAGTCACTTAACATCTGAATCTGTCCCTTCATCTGAAACTGAGCAGTATTACGATTACCTCTAAGAATTATTTCCGACAATTTGGCGTATTTTAACATAATACTTAGCTTATTTTTGTGCGGAGGGTGATTCTGTTTTCCTTTATTTCTCTGATTTTAGATGTGTGTGTTCAGTGTCTGTGTTAGATGGTGCATCAGCTATACTCAAATAAAAAATGCTTGTCATGAGAAACCATTTACATTTCTTTTTTAAAGGAATATTAAGAGGTATTTTAGAAACATGATTCTGTTAATCCTCCCAAATGCCCAAGTTAACCATTTCAAATGGGGAAACTGAGCTATAAACTTGTTAAATATTTAATAGTTGAGTGATGTGTACAAGGCCCTACAGCAGGGCCGTGAGAGAAATTGGAGAAACCAGGACCGGACTTCTGCTCCCGAGCCGTGATAAATTAGAGTTTGCTTTGTCCTTGTATTATTCATATTAATGAGCGCAAGTCATGGTACTAAAGGCCAAAAACATCGCGCTGATAATCTGCAGTTAAGTCTTTTCAGCTCCGTACAAATCTCCCTCTTGGCTTGTGCACAGAACTTGGCAGCTCTGTTTCTCGCACTGTTCACATTTGGCTTCCTGCATCCCTCAGAAGTGGCATATGATGCTTTATCAGTTTATTCCATATTTTAAGATGCATATCAGCATTGTGTACTAGCACTTGACAGAGATAATAAATACTTCCCAGCCCTCACCCCCTGTCCACGGGCTACAGCTGAGTATTCTGCAGAAGTAGATAGGAAAGATAAATAGAGTGGTTCCAGGGATTGGAGACAAGATAGTGTGGACCCAGAGCATCTGCAGAGTCTTGTAAGCAGGTTTGAAGATGGAGACTAACAGGTACCAAAGACAACAATGCTCGTACCTGAACGTGAGAAGCCAACTGGTCCAGCCCCGACAGTCTCATGTTGACGATCTTCTGCCTCCTGGAAGTGTCACAAGTCTGTGGACCGTGATATGTTACCAGTAGTTCGCTTCTTTCTGATGCCTCCTCCATTAGCTCAGATACCATTTTAGTGTTGGTGCGTCCTCATAAATCCTCTCCGGTCCCGAACACAGCACATTTATCAAGCCCCTGTCCGTCCACCTGCCTCTCAGTCTGTGGCTCCAACAGGAACACCAGCCCCATTTAGCTGGTTTACCCTCTGTGCCACTCATTGGAGAATTCAGCTCCTCACTGACATTTTGCCGTTGCCTTTTTCTTTAGTAGTGGGGATGATTTGGGGTCTTATGGTAGGTCAATTCTCAGATGTAAGTTTAAGCATGCATATATATTTAGAAAGCTTGTGGGAGACCGCCGTTATGCAGGTATCATCTGATCAAAAAAGAATGCCTAGTGAGTAAAAGATCCTTATTAGTAAAACTTTCTAATCAAAACAGATTTAAAATGTAGTCACCCAGATGACTGAGTCTGGGAGCCAGTAATGTAACTGTGAAAAGGAAATACTACATAAAGGGCTTCCAGAATATCTAGATTAGAAATTGCAGAAATAAAGATCTCTAAAATGTGTGATATTTAAAATATTTAAATCATTTTAATCACATGTAAGCAATTTCTAAATAGATGTAACTTCATATTTAAATCACCTTGTTAGCAATTATGGAGATCATAACATGAGTGTCATACAATTTGGATTTACTATTGCAAGGAAAGTATATCACTATTTCTAAGCTGTATTTCAGTTTTTCAATAACAGATACGAAGTAAGACTCATAAAATAAGACTTTCACTTCTGAGAACATCGGCTTATCCCATTTCATATATAAATTACTAGGATGATTAAGACATTGTTACATTAAAGCAAAGATTAAGAGATAAATGGTTGATGAAGAAGAAGACACGGATATTCCAAGGAAATAGACTAAAAAAATAAACATCAGGTTTTTGTTATAAGATTATGAACTTACTGGGAATTCTTTCTTTTTTTGGCATGTACCTTCGAGTTGAATTTAATTCATGATAGAGTTTCAGGTTTATTATCATATATATTAAAACTTTCCTAGAATCTCACTAGATCATCTCACTAGATCATTGTTTTGTATGTGTTATAAATTTATAGCCATCAAAAATCCAAATATTTTAATAAGAACTGGAATACAGAAAAGTGTTTTCATATGCATGTGTATGTATGATTTGCTTTACTTCGTTTCTGGCATAGGTGGGTATTTTTAAATAATTATCTTGGTCATCGCATTTGTTACAGTTGAACAATGAAACACATCAGTAGTAGTAATCATGAGATAATCACATCTCCAGTGTAATTAGTAGGTATAGGACACAGCCAAGTATCTCTAATGCTTTGGAGTGTGATTATGTTATGATGAGTATACCCCGTAGGTTGCCTAATTTCCATTGTAAAATTTGTACTTTTTTACAATGAGGCTGTTTTAAAAATGAACTTTTCTCCTTATGAAATATATATTAATAGTAATAATTTTCAATAACCAATAAAGTTTACATATGCTTCAATACTTGTTGGTTTTTCCCCCCTGTATTCCATATTCTGTTGTTTTTTTCTTGCATTATATCTGGCAATATCTAAAGATACATGATAAATTAATTAGGAATCCAAATGTCTTACCCAAATATTTAGAAGTTTGCAAAGATTAAAATTAAACAAACAAACAAACGAACAAAAAACATACTAAGGAGTAACTGGTTTAATTGCTGTATCAGCTGTATACTTCTGCTCTAACCACAGATAGGCATTACCTATTTTTCATAACTTTAATATTTTAGCATGTTTTGATTTTTTCCACCAAGCCAGATGGGTGTATATCTGAAAAACAGTATTAAATAATGTTGATACATTTGTTGCTATACCTTTTCAGTATTGCCTGCCGAGATCACTTTGCTGGAATTACCTGATCAGTTTAGAAGCTTCCCCCTCCCACCATCTGAATCAAATGTCTGATTAGCTGACTTGTCGTTACTTTTGTGTATCTTTGAATGATGCCCTTGCAAGGTCAAAGACTTTAGTGGATACAATGGGGATTGCTGAAAATGAGCACAAGTGCTTTCTTTTGTAAATGATTATTTCCCTTCAAGGTGTCAAAGGCATGCAGACTCCAGTGCTAACCATGAGCTTCTGTCTGTGTCCCCCAGTGCAACAGTGACTACGTGCCTGTGTGTGGCTCCAACGGGGAGAGCTATCAGAACGAGTGCTACCTGCGGCAGGCCGCCTGCAAGCAGCAGAGCGAGATACTCGTCGTGTCCGAAGGATCCTGTGCCACAGGTACGTGTGCCGTCCTGAAGACTCCCTGAGACCTCTGGAACAATGTCTTGCTCTTTCCGTTATGTTATCTCTAAATAAATAATTCAGACTGTATATACTGGCTGGATAAGCCTCTCATTTTTTTGTACAAAGCATGCATTATTCTCATTTTGTCTTTTTTACATTTCAAATCACGTCTGGAAAAAAGGGAAAATCTGCCACAAGGATGTTGATTTTAATACATATGTTACTTAATGAAGTGCAGACAGTGGAGTAATATAATTAGAACTCTCGATCTCCTGCCTAGGTGCCAAATAGAGAGAAACATATCTGCGCACACACGAGGTTGGCTTGTTGGTGTTGAACAACAGCATCGTCTGTTGGAGGGCCGTTTTGCAGATCTGGGTTTGAAAGTGAAAATGTGGGTAACCTCGGCAGCACGATAAAAATGTTCTTCCTGCCATTGAGCGGATCATATTGAAGGATGCATTTGTGAAAGACAGCTTCCTTTCTAACATGGCTGGCCTGGGATTGCACGAAGCTCTGTAGCTGTCTTTACCAAGAGCGCTCTGAAGGGAGTGAGAAGACTGGCTTCCCACACTCTTCAGTTTTCCAGGTTTTCCTTCCCTGGTCACTGATTGTGAGAGCCGAACAGCATTACAGGAAGAAAAATAAACAAAGGGAGCCAAGCCCAACTTGATAGAGCAACACCTTAAAATAAAGCTGAGTTTACAGGTTAGCCTTGACATGTTAGAATCACATATATTGAAGAAACGTTAGTGTCCATGATGGTTGTGGTGAATGACACATAAGCATCTTTCTAGAAAGTCCTCATTTCGGAGGAATTCGATGGCATAAGCGTATCAGGGAGAAATAATAAAGACACAAAGTATGAACTTCCTTCAAAACTGAAAATATAGAATAGTGCCCGGAAAAATCTATTTTATTAGCTAGACGACAAGTACTGGATAACAAGTATTCCTTTGGTAACAAGTTTTTCTATTCTAGAGAACTGTGTTAAACCCGTGTGTGTGTTGGGGCGGTACGGTAAATGAGCAAGGAGACAGGCTTGTGTTCTTTAAAAGAGCATCTTAAGTCCATGGATTGTTAGTAATTGATAGTGTTCCACATTAGATCCGTGACTATCAAAGTTCCTAAGAATTAGCAAAAGAGAATGATATTATTACTACATCATGATGATGTAGGTCTTTTTGTTTTTGTTTTGTTTTTTAAGTAGTCTTTTCTTTTATATGATTCTTGGCCTCATAAAGTGGATGCCCCCTCCTGGGGTCCCACTTCCTCCTTATTTGCTCCAGCAAACAGATCACTGCCCACGGCCGCTCAGGGATTTGTCTGAGAAGTAATGAGTGAAAGTGACAGCAGCAGGGGTGAGTCGGCGCACTTGCTCCCCCAGTAAGGAGGGAGGAGGACCAGCATCCTACTCTCATGGTAGAGATGGGGAAACAGGAAGAAAAGCAAGGAGCAAACTAATTATGAAAAATCAATCTGCCCTACCTATGGAGAAAATTTAAAGTGATATGCTAAACAAATTGCATGGGAAAAAAATTTTGGAAACTCTGACTCTGAGAAACCGAGAATGATGGAGGCAAACAGCAGGGAGTACTGAGGAAAGGGTGTGTCTACTCAAGGTCAGATGGGTACCAGTCTGTCTCTGGGAGGAGCAGGATGAGAATCAGTGGGCAGTGGTCAAAATAGAGTTAGAAAGTCATGGTATGGCTAACAACATTTGGTACCAAAATCTCTCTTTCTTGACTTGCCAACCTCCAAGTTCTTACAGGCTCAGGCAGTGACATTCTCCTGGTTCATTCAAGTTTTTACATGCTGGTCTCTAATGTGTTGTTGATACTATGAAAATAAATGCTTAGCCAAGTAGAACATGTAATCACCATTGAGTAATCTATATGAAGCTGATTCACATACCTAGATTTCTGTAGGATTTAATTAGCAAGTCAGTCCTGTTCAATGTGTCTCCCACTGTACTGTAAGTCTAAAAGATTTTTGATCTGAATAATGATGGAGGAACCAAAGTAACTTTGATTAACCAGGTCTGACTGTAAATAATTTAGAGTTCTGACTTTTGATCTAAAATGAATTCTCTTTCTTTTCTTTGTGGATTTTCCATTTATTTTTAATGCTATTTGACATTGAATAGAGATAGTAAATTGTGATCTCTAGGAATAAAAGGCAGTAGAAGATATAACTTTATTATATTTCATTGAACTTACAAGTCTTTTTTTTTTTTTTTTGGTCCAAAAATGCTTTCCTATTGGACAGTCTGCTCAATAGCCTCACTGTCAATTTTGCATTTCTGTATTATAAGAAATGCGCTAACTAGAAGCTGAGACTTTCAAGATTAAGGGCATGACTTCTTAGGTGTTTCCGTCTCACTAGTAAGACTTGAGTAGGCTACTTGCTCATCTTATACTAGAGAAACCATTAAAGCTTCCCATCATGATTTCATAATGATGCAGTGAACTTATAATTATTTCCCATCTATTCTTCCTTTCTTTCCTACTTAGCTAATTTGGGTCAAATAAAACAAAAGTTGTCTTAAGATCCATGCTCCTTGCCTTTTTAGAAAGGTACGTGAGAAATGCAAGCTGATACAGCACTGCCTTTTTTTTTTTTCTTTTCCCAAGCCATATGTATTTATTAGAAAAACCTGGGGCTGAGAAAGTAATATGTCTATTCAAAATCTTAATTTTTATGTTCCAGATACAGTGATAAGCATTTAAAACTTGCTGGTGTGCAGTAAGCCTCAAAACACCCAGTGAGAAGGACATTACTATACTCACTCAATAGAGGACCAATAAGCTTAGGAAAGTCAGATAACACACCTTATGTTATCAAACAATGGAGGTTTAAATCTATGAGCTTATATGTATTTCCTCTTATGCGCATAATAGTACAAAAAGCTGAACAAAACTTGGTTCTTGATTTAAAGAAGTTTACAGTCATAATGAGGAGGAAAAGAGAAACTACACATTTAGCCAAAATACATGGAATAATTAGTGCTATAATAGTACAACCTGTTAGCCCCTGATGATTGTAAGTAACACTGAATTAAACTTTCAAATTAACTGAAATAAATTTATTTAAAACTTTAGCTGTGAAAGTATACAAACATTGACCATTCAAGCATTGTCCCATCCAAAAGTGATGGTGCCATGGGTTCTGACTAGGCACTCAGTTGACAGGACTGTTCTATTTTGGTGACAAATCCTTCAGCCTTTCTTGACCTGTTATCATTAAACAGTCAAGGCATATGATCAATATCCTTATTTGATTATGTATTTACTAAGAAGGGTTTTTATTATAAATTGTTTTACCAATTAGCTTGCCTTAAGGAAAGACTCTGCTAGCCTAAACACATACGTATTCGTCACATTAGCAGTTAATAAATAACTTGGCTTTCTGATTTTAGACAGTGTTAGACCCCATAAATTTAGTTAATATATGTCACCACCAAAGCTTTGCATTTAAACTCCTCCTCCTCCATGGCACTGCTCATGCGTCACATGATGATAGCACGACTGTTGGGGAGGCGTCCGTTCTTCCACACGTCTGCGTTCTGTGCGTTGTCATATGTCATATCATTTGTTTTAAAGATTTTATTTATTTATTTGGCAGGCAGAGATCACAAGTAGGCAGAGAGGCAGGCAGAGAGAGAGGAGGAAGCAGGCTCCCCACTGAGCAGAGAGCCCGATGCGGGGTCCAATCCCAGGATCCTGGGATCATGACCTGAGCTGAAGGCAGAGGCTTTAACCCACTGAGCCACCCAGGCGCCTCTGTCATATCATTTTTTATACAATGCCTCTCACAAACTGTCATGGAGGCAAACTAGTAGAAGTAATGGGGGTTTCGGTTTTTGCTTTTTTTTTTGTTTTGTTTTTCTTAAAAAACAAACAAAAAAAAACCAAAAAACAAAACAAAAAACAAAAAACCATGTGAAGCATCAAACACAAATTCCTGAAAGTAGCATTTGGTATAGTTCTTGAATCCTGGTTGAGATTTCAGTGTGAGATGTGGGCATTCCAGATAGAAAACACCAATATTAGTCTTACTCCCCAGTATTAAGATGAAAAATGCATAATCAAATGTATTTAGAATGAAAAGAAGTGGGAAGGCAGGAGAGTGATGTCGACACTTACCAGGTAGAACCAGATGGAAAATGAATGGTCCTGACTCCCCGCTAGAAAACTGGGTGTCTGCGGGAAGCTGTCAGAAGTAGACAACTTTGACCAACTGCAGTTATGTAGGAAGGAGGAGAGAGAAGAAATAGAGGGAACGCAGAAGGAGGGTATCGGGTTGTTCTCCTGCCGGCGTCACTGAGGGTGTATCCGATTTTAAGCACAAAGACAAAAATTAATCTCCCTTTTCTATCGATTTCAAAAACAAAGGATGTTGTTGGTAGCAAATAAACTCATCCACAATTGTGGTATTTGGAAAACATATTAGCAATTCTATAAAAAGATAATCATCTGTAAACTGTTTTTCTTTTCATGTATATGCGATTTATAATAATATAAGCCTTAATTATGAGTTTATTTGCCACATGCCTTAGCCTGTTTAATTTCTGAATCTCACTGTTATAAACATTTCATTTTTAATTTTTTTTTTTTGTTTTTTTGGTTAATGGCACCAAATTCATCCTGGTTAAAATAAAAATGTGACAGATTTTACATAGTCAATTTTAGAATGTAATAATCAAAATAGGATATAATGTCAAAGCTAGATAATAGTTTTTTTACAAAATTTAAGAATGAAAATAATAGAAAATTTATTTTATAAGTTTATATTATGCAAATTAAATTAAATGGATGTGAATATACACTTTCAGATTAAGTATTGTTAATTTTCTCCATTATATGACTGTCTTAATAAAGGAAGTGAACATGAACTATATAAAGTCATAAATAGTTTTTGAATATGTTTTTCAAACAAAACCAAAGTATTTCTTTTCCCCCTCCCAGATGCAGGATCAGGATCTGGAGATGGAGGTAAGATTTGTCTTTTTATATATTTGAAGACTTACATGCGGATGTTATTTATGGATGTTTACTTATGCATTTATCTTTATGGGTATCTGAGACAAATTCACAGTTTGCATTTTAGGAAAGAGGCAAATGAAAAAGTATCATTCTACTTATTAAGCAAATGTATATACCATGTAAATTATTTAATAGATCCATGAATCTTAGGTAAGAATTTTATCTCATCTAATCTTTCTTGTTCATTTATGTTTGTGCCTGGCCTATCTTTGAGACAGATGTGCATGTCAAAAGTTCCTAACAGAAACTTCCAAGGTCATTTGGCAGGGAAAAAAGAATTTATGAAGAAATCGCTTAAATATTGAGGTTTTAAAATATATAATATTGCCCTAAATTGCCAGGTATTGATGTTAACACATACATAACTACCATGTAAACAAGGTCTTAATTATCAGATCAATAAATTGAAACTAAAAGCTTTCTTTTAATAAAAGAAAGTAAAAATGATTAACAGAATTTAAGCCAATGAAAATAATTTAGTATCTTTACTTCTTTGGTTACATTAATCTATTTTTACTAACTAAGTAAGACATGTTTTCATTATTGAATTATGTGTTTAAGGACGTATGTAAGATAAAGGAGAGGCAGAAACTTTTGAAATCTGATCTGATGAACTGCCTGCTAAATAAGACTTTATTTATGAATTGAATCTTCATTGTAAATCTCCTAAAGTGCTTTTTCAAATGAAATCCAAACAAAATTCCACCTTTATACACAACAAGAAAAAGAATTAGATAAAATTTCTACAAGAAAAATAAAAAGAGAATGTACAGAAGCATACCTTCTTCAGGCCTTCCTTACGTTGTATAAAATGATCAAATGTATGATTCTAAGCAAATTTTAGTTTTTAAATGAAGAATTTGATAAAAGATACGGGAAAGAAGGTTTTGGGTTCAGGAAAGATCTGACTGACCACCCTTGCCTGGTTGGGGCAATACTGAAGACATTTAAGAAGATGATTTATGTAACGAAAGGCTCAACTAGTTTAAATAAGCAATAAGCAGAGAACACAATTGCAACAAATTATTGGAGCACAGTTTTTTTCCCATAAAGACAAAATTGAACAAGAATCAAGATTTATTACCATGAAAGCATAAAATTTATTTCAAAGTCACATGACATTGGACGGTCATTTGACGTTAGGACAGTCTTTCACTACTTCTGAGAAATTGTTTTCTTGCCAGCCCCTCGGGCTGATTAATATACTATTCCTAAGAAAGCCTCTCCAGCTGTTCGAAAAAAAGAGCTTAAGAGAACAAATGAAATCTTAAAGATAAAAAGAAAGGGAAACAATAGTTTCTTGAGTAGATATTTCACCATTGGAATATTAAGGGATTAATCAATTTTTAAAGTTTTGCTTTTGGAAGGGAGTAGTTCCTATGCAAAACCCCGCTTATTTCCTAGATACATTTGGTCTTTGTATATAGATCACCTAATTCTGCAGATGCTGTGTTGGGTTTCAGCTGTGCCACTTTTCATGCAACAAGTCTTGTTAATTTTTTAGCATCTTCATAAACAAAACAAGCTAGACCCCAGAACACAGAAGATCTTCATTGCTCTGTTAAAATGTCATGATACATGTTTTTATGTTTGAGTCCCCTGTCATATCACATACCATTTCTTCATTTTAATTGATTTTTTTAAGAAGACATAGTGTAACCAGACACTGGTTTCCAGCTTTCATTCATTGTCATTAGTGCATGCAAGTGAAAATGAAATCAACTTCACTCTTCCTTATTGCATTCTATACTGAAATTTGGGATTCATTATGTTATCCAGTGATCTAAATAAGGTAATTTATTTCCTAAATAAGGAAATAATTTTGATGTCAAGCATATGATGCTTATAACTTGAACTTTGTGTATAAGTAGGAAACCACTTTCCTTTTCTTATTTTTTTCTCCTGTTTGCTTTTTACTTTTTCTTTCAATTATAGGTACTTTCGAGTAACTTAAAGAAAAAAAAAACTTCTTAATGATTATTGCTTTAGAAAAAGAAAAGAATATATAACTTATTTAATTCTTAGTTGTACTCTTTTTAAATAGTTGTTCTGAAAGTTGTGATAATGAGTATTTACTCCTACTGCGTAAACTATTTTTTAAAAATCAGAGACCAGTTTTTTTAGCTAAATTACTTTTTTTCTAGTCTTTGTCTTACATTACTCTGAAATAGTAATGATTTTAATTTTCTTTAATTTTTTACTCTATTACGAAATGCCAAAAAACCTGAATAACTATAACCTAAAAACCTAGAATAACCTGCAGAATTCCGATTCACATATCCATTTGACTGTACATAAAGTGTATTTGACTGTGTAGAAGATGGACTCGCGTCTGTATTCTGACAGTTCTTATTACCAAGGTATCAGAGGAGCCAGAATCAGTTTCCTTTGAATTAACCAGAAGTGATTAAATTACCTGTGATTGTTTGGTTAATACATCAATCCTAGCTAGTGATTGTTCTAACTGGCCTCTGTAGGATATATTCTCAATAATGTATATTTAGTTAATCACTGGGGCATCTTTGCAAGCAATTTGGGTGGTTAATGATTATTTTTCTAATTTCTTTTAACAAAAGTTAATATAATTCCCAACTGGAAAGAATTGATCTGAATAGTGAAGTGAACGAATTTATTTGCAAAACACATTGTATGTATGGCTATTATAAATATTATCATTAAAACTCCAAATCCAAAATCACTTCAAAATACTTAAATTTTTTACTCTTTAAAAATTGCCTTGTGTTTTTTAAAATAAATTTTACATTAGCAATGAAGATTAGACCTGATCACTTTACAGTAATTTAAATTTAACCCATTTGCACAAGAGCATATCTGTCATTTATTTGAGGGAACATTTTTAGTACAATAAGAAAGGGATATAAAGGTTTCATAACATTATACATATTTTATAGGGATTTTTAAAATTTTTAACTATCGGTCTACTTATTTAGATGAAACAGTTCAAGGGGCAACTTCATTTAGATAAAACTTGTTTCCTATGTCTCCAGCATGAACTACAAATGTGCATTCACTTATAAAGGTAGTCTGTATTGCAAACAAATCTTAAAGGTTGGCTTTTCCCATGTCAATGACTGTATCTGCTTAGTGTTTAAGGAAACTCATTAATATGAAGAATAATTTTTTATTATTAGCTTTGAACATAAGACTTGCTGTTTTCAGGCAAGAAGTTGGAATTCTGTTTTCAGACAAAAGTTGGAAAGGCATCCACTTCAAACACCCTTTTTGGATTAGACTCACATTTGAAAAAAATCAGGATAAACTATAGTTAACTATAAATGTGTCCTACAGGAAGGTAATGTGTGGAGCAAATTCCAAAGAATTTCAGAATGTAGTTGAACGAAAAGGCTTGGTGTTTCAAGTAGTTCTATATATGGAGATTTAATGTTGTAAATAAGAAAACGGGTGTGTGTGGGAGGGACAATAACATCTTACCCTCCCACGGACTTCCTTGAGCAACAAATACTGCAGTAAGAAAGAAGGATTAAAGAAACTCCTCTCAAAATCCAGGGATGTGTGGGTGGTTAAAGGATAATTTTTAACCCCTGCTTTTCTCTTAGTCTTTTTGTCATATTAGGAAGACAGAGCTCTGAATATTTTCCATTATTCTCTTTAAAAAAATATTTCTGGATTGATTCAATTTTGGGTAGATTTTAAAAACAAAAAAATCCAATAAAGTGAAAAGTATATTTTAAGTATTAAAATAATTACAAATGCATTATCTTGCTATATGTATGGGAAAATCCACAATTAAATTTTAGTAACATCTTATGGGAAGTTGTGTGATGACATCTGTAGAAATGAAAGGTCTCTAAGGTATAGTGCATGGATACCATGGGGACATTTTCATTTCATGAGGTTAGAGGAAGCATTGGCCCTTGTTACAGAATTTATATAATCACATAGTTTTAAGACCATTATTTAATAAGTGACTGTCAGATATGCAGAGTAACAAATCAATTTTATATCCGTTATTAATATAAAAACTGATATTTAATATCCAGATAATTGTGATAACTTCACTGTGTGAAACCAATTATGATATGTTTTTATTTAATGCAAAATTGCCCTGTGCAAAATAACTGTATATGGTATTACTCAGATATCTATAATAATATTTACCTTACATACATTTTGGATAAAGCAAGAGATGTTTACATTGCAACAAATTTTAGACCCTCAGCTGCTATTTCTGATTATGTGGTTTACTAAAAAGTAACAAACAGTATTGTAAGAAGTTTGAGAACCTGAAAGTTATTTTTTAAAAATCCATGTTTCTAATCTGAATTTGATGATATCCAGGAATTTCGTTGAATTGAACAAATCTAATATAACCTAGTATTGTGGTAAGATTTCTGCGGCAGTAACAATGAACATGACACAGTGTTTTACTCTCAAAGAGATTACATGTAAATTCTCTTCTCAGCACACAATGGGAAAAATTATGATTCTAATTATCAAAAGAAAAATAATCCCCTGCAGAAGTGTAATGTTAAATATACTGTAAATAACAAGAAACTGAATATTCATTCCATAAAATATTCTTACATAAGGCTAAGTAGTTTTTCTCTTCCGTGTTGCGGTACACACTCTTTCCTAACCTCCATCTGTACCTTCTCTGCCTTACTCTCATGGTCAAGATCGAGCAGCACAGTAGGGCCTCACCACGCACTTTCTCCACGACAGCGGAAGTCGGCCAGGCATCAGCTGTTAGCAGGTTCAGCTGAAACACTGATTAGATAAAGAAATTCTACCACCTACACAAAGTCCGAGGTTCTTCCAGAGAAATGCACGTGCTTTTGCTGCCCTGCCCCAGAGACCCCTCTTTGGCCTCAAGATGGGCCTAGAGCCATCGGAACTGCAACTGAAATCTTATCCCTGACTTTCCTGGGTTGCAAACCATTTCACTTTCTCTTTACCTCAAAGAAAAGCGATACTGCAGTGGAGTCATGAAACAGAGATAGAATGAGTGAGGAACGCGTAATGGATAATGAAATTGAAAGAATTCAAAAAGCAAAAAAAGAGGGGAAACCGTGAGAAAAGAGAGGAGAAAGGAAGCTTTGTTATCAACTTGGCTATGCTTCGTTTTCACACATGACTACCATCTTAAAAAGAAAAATACCCCCCCCCCCACTATAGTAGTAATAGTTCTAGGAATTTCTTGAGAAGATTGCTTGAGAATGTCAAATGGGTGCTACGGACTTTTGTCTGAATCATCTATTTGGGTTTTTTAAAAGCATATCTAGGAAAAGAAATGCAGTCATTATGTGCAGTGTGATAGAAATGGCTTTGGATTACGAATCAGAAGATATGTATTCTAAATTTTTAATTGGCTTGAAGGATGCCTATTTGATCTTTACTCTCAGTCTCCTTGGAGAATCGTTTATCTTATCAGTACAAGAGAATACTATCTAGTTCTAGGAAAGATGATTTTAACAAACTAATGCAAGGAACTTTGAACTCCAAAAAATTAAAAATGATATTAAAATAATTTATATTACCTTTGCTCTTTATTCTTTCTTATTCTAAGAATATAACTTCTCTGAAGAGTTTAGTTAGAAGTTTGAATCTTTTACTCAGTTATTTGTAACTCCATGGTGTAAAGTGTTGATGCTGAGATGATAGGAACCCCACAAACCCCCCCGCGGCTCTCAGTACTGGGAGGAGGCAGCTTGCTGGACATCTTGCAGGGAAGTGTAATCCGTGCATCAGAGGAGTTGCAGGCCCACAGATAGGCAAGAAATAAGGAGTGATGTCTAAAATTTCAGAACAGTCAATAATTACTCTTGAAACTACAACGGCAGGAATATTGCCTCCACAGAAAACCAAAAAGGAAGAAACAGCATGCATTCACGACATCAGGGGTTCAGTTCACCTACTGTGTACTGTGACCCCCTTGTAGGGGTTCACCCTTCCAGGAGGAATTTCCATGAGGATTCTGAGGACTGCAGAATTTCTCAAAGGGGACTTAAGCTTCTTGGAAAGAGATTATTTCAAAATAGATGGAAAGATTGTATTAGAATTCCCCTTGATGTCAGAGCACGATTAGATAAATCTGTAAGGATGTCTATATTCATTTACAACAATTTGTAGAACACTCTATGGTTTATAAAAAAACACTATGATAACGTTAATTTATTTGTCTGCAATAACCTTTGGATGTGTGAATGATGACCATGAAGGATGAACAGCTTACCACAAACCCGACACCCGTGACTATGATCACGAAATCAGTCCTGGAACTCCGAGAGTGAAGGAAGTGATAAGGCACAAGGTTACCCTACCTTCGGCAGCAGCTGTTTGCCACTACACCAGACCCCATATTCTGGTTTATACAAATCATACATCTTATCAACAATCATATGAGATTTCACTATCCCATCACCTTGCCCCTTTCCACTCTCATTTTTTGTTGTTGTTTTTAAATTTCTGAAATCATCTGGTCTACTCAATGCCGTACTCGAACCTCGGTGGGTTTTTGTGGTTATCTGTTGTGGAAGTTGATCCCACGCCTCAGTCCGTGGCCCGTAACGATGGCCATTTATTCTCTTCCCACCTCCTCCGTCCCTGATCCCATTCCTAAGCAAGGAATCCCACGCCCTTCAGATTACTGGTGGCGGGAGGGGCAGGTGCGCTCTTTGTGTGGCAGCAACAAGTCATCGTGAAAAATCCTGATCTTGTCGGGGTTTCCCAGGAAGTAGGCCTCGAAGTTGAAATTTGTGCATTCAGAGAGTGTTGAGTAGTGGACTCGAGACGGTGTCTGTGGAAGGACGGGAAGTAAGACCGCGTGGAGGGAGACGCTGAACTGGTGCAGTTTATAAAGAAGCCACGCCAGGGCCGCTCGGGAGCTCTCAAGATGGGAAGGCCCTCGTGGTGGGGCCGAATCAGAGCAACGGGGCTGGCCGTGGCATGTCACGGCTGGCCACCGCTGCTGTGGGAAACCCCAGGAAGGGAGCGTTGCCTTGGTCCAGGTGGCCCTCGGTAGCTGCTCACTAGACCGAGGGAGAGATGGAGCGATGAACTGTATACAACACTCCTAGTAGGTGAGAACGGCCACATCCTTCATAATCCGTAAAATGTAAAACGAATAATGAAACGGTTAGCATTTCTGCTAACTCTTCTTACAGAACTTAAGCATCCTTGGGTGATCCACGGGTGTTAGTTGGACTAAAGGGCGGGAGAGGGCGCTTGAAGAGGAGAAGGCAGGTGGGGTCGAGCCTGGAGACCTTCCTGCGAGTCTCGGCTCTTCCTGTGAGTGAACTAGAGTCACGGGGAGTCCAGAGCAGAGAGAACGTTGCCGTCTGACTGGTGATCTCACAAGATCTGTGTGGACCGTGCACTGCGTCGAAGTAAGGGAGGAAGAAAAGAGAGTTTCTTTTGTCTTTCTTTTGTCTTTTCATTGCTGATTCTCAGGAGTTTGTGGGTTATTCTCTAGAACACCTCTTGTTTATCCTAGATACATCAGTCGGCTACCCATCTGAGGGGCAATGACTGTGGCCCTTTACTGAACAGATATTATAGGTTTTACCATAGTCTAATCCATTTTTTTTTTCTCTTAAGGTACTTTTTATTTGGGGTTTTATTTAAGATTTCCTTCTTCTGTTTTGATATTTTTTTAGCAAGCAAAAAAATTTCACTTGTTACCAATACGTAGGAATTTCTCTGTATTCCACCGTGTATGCCAAATTGCACTGAATTGGTTTCAAATTTGAATTTGAAAGTATAGAACTTTTTTTTTTTTTACTGTACTAAGTGTACAATACATATTGTAGTGTATGACTTTCAGTGTGTACTTAGCAAAGAGCAATTTCATTTTCTCTGGTAAATTACACAGTTTTTATAGCATTAGAATTAAAAAACAAATCCAGAAATAAATAGAAAACAATGTTTAAATAATGTTAGCATCCTGGTTCAATGAGTCAAACCAAAAAAAATCATTCCAGAGCCTGTCAGTTAGTAAACTGGTTCAGAAAAATCTTACAGTTTTGTATTCCTTACTGATCTCTTTGAGAAGAATAAAAGGGGTCAAACTGGGTTTTAAATAAGGTTTGATGTTTCCAGGAGTCTGTTCTTCAAATCGGTCATTTAAACTGAATCTATTCCTAATTAAATATTTCTTATAACCTTAATCTTTTCCCCCATTTTCTCATTTTTCCAGATGTTCTCCTCACTCCTTAATCCTATAGTTTGGCTGAATAGGTGACTGTTTTGTTACTACCTTTTTTTTTTTGGTAAAGGCCACAGACAGAAAGATCATTATTATGAAATCAGTTAAAAAAGAAACCCATCTTTATGATGGCTTCTATGTAAAATTGATATGCTCTACCCATATTTGTTCCTGGCAAAATTGAGAAATTCCTTATGATCTTATAAGCACTAAATTAGGACAAGAATCATTCCAGATACATTGACAGTCCTCTCCAGAGACCGTAGGGCTAACAGAAAAACATGGCCTTTGGCAAGTAGAATTTCTGACGCATTGATCTAAAGGGTATCGGTTGGAAACTTGGTGAAAAGACACGTTGAGAGAGAGAGCATTATCTTTCCTCTACCCTTTGAGCTTTGTGATGCTTTTTGAGATTTTAAGGGTTGGAGAGTATACAATGTTGAAGACTTTATTCAGTTACTCAAAAGACAGCCACAATAGCAGCTTGAATGTGGTTGTCTTTGAAAGTAGGTGTTATTTTTAAATATAATTAAAGAGAAACACAGCTGGCAGTTTAGAAAAAGAAGGGAATTAGTTGTAGAGTTATTATACTGCATCTTAAATGGTGAGATGCTAGGAAATGGCTGTGCTCTGGAAGCCCACACTCTCACTGCTTTTGAGGTCCATAGCGTCCAATGCTCAGGCATCGATTCAGGAAACTCCCTTGGCCTTCCACTAAGAGAGGGCGCCCGGATGCCAAGCTGGGCTTTGAAATAGGATGTGGCAGAGTCAGAGAGCCGGTCTGGTCCTGTGAACGAGCACGCGCTGGATTTCTCCGTCGTGCGTTGTTCTCAAATGAGTGTCTTCAGACCATCTTCCGCTCCGCTACTTCAGTCCCTAGTCATCCCTTGTCTATAATGTTGAAAAAAGGCCTCCTAACATGTCTCCCTGCTTTGTCTTGTCATCCTAAAATTTTTCTTACTCACACAGTCGGGATGACTCCTATAAGACACTTACCTGAACGTATCATTTCCCTGCCTACACCCCAACAATGACTGTCCTTCATCCTTAGGCTTAAAGTCAGTCTTCCAGTAGGAGGAACGGAGCCTCCAGAACTATTCCAGCACCTGCCTCTCCCTCCTCCTCGTCACTCTTCCTCACCCGGGTCTCGACACTCCTGCACACCTCTTCATTGACAGGAGTTCCCTGAGAGGCAGCGCAGTTGATTTCATGCCTCGCTGCTTTGCCAGTGCTCTCCCTTCTTCCTGAAAGTCTTTCCATGCTTTTGCTAAACTATTATTAATCTTCCAAGACTAACTCAGGGATCATATTCTACAGGACGATTTCCTCCTGTCTCCTCACTGGTCTAAATACCTCTCATCAATTCTACCTGTATCCTCAACCTAATTCACTGAAATAATCTGTTCCTATATCTGCCTAGAGATAGTTATGATTAATGCCTGATACACAGGCCAGAAGACCTGGTGCTTAGTAGGACCTCATTAAATGTTTGTTCAGCTGAAATAAGGTGCTGACACTAAGGGCAAAAAAAGTGTGCTTGAATTTCAAAACGTTTCCATTCACATTACAAGCTACTGATTAAATTATTTGAAATCTGAAATAAAAGTTGAATGTGAGGGGCGTTGTGTGCTAACATAACTGTAGGACTATTTTAATTTCATAGAAGAGGACTGAAAAACAACAAACAACAAAAAACATCAGAGCATAACTGATCCCACCAAGGATAGGAAGATGATGATATTCACAAACCTAAACAAGCTTCAAAAATAAGCCCTCATTTATATATCCGAGACCCCAAGAAAATCAAGTAATCAGAGAGAAGTCTAGCAAAAATAGGCTGCAAGCTTAATCTGAAAGATCTTTTCCTTCATCTTTTCTTTATCTTGTGAAAAGAATGATCTGATGCTGGTATATCAACTTGTTCACTTGTGATTCTCCTAAAAGCGGTGTGTGGAGAAAAAAAAAAAAAGAAGTTATTTTAAGATTCTAGTTAGTTAGTTTGTAGGTAATTGAGGTAATTTTACCCTATGTGAATACTTTATTTTACATCCGAATTACTTATTAAAATACCGAATGACTCTGGCCAGAGAATAGAATCAATTGGAAATCCATTTGAAGCCTTCATTTATTTGACACTGAACCAGTGAAAAAAGCCTATCTTTTCTAAGTTTTCAAGGAATTACAATGATTACCCCACGTAAAATGTACTTTAGCATCAAGGAATATTACTTGCAAAATAAAACACTGGATACCAGTTCCTTCCATCCAGAATCTGTCTTGACCTCATGAAATAAGGGAGCAGAACCCCATGACTTCGGCTGTTATGAAATACGGAACAGTGTAAGGGAGAGGAATGCGGAGCCCCGTGTGATGCCGTGGGCTTCTAGAGCAATGATTTTAGAGGATAAAGTAGGGACGCTACCAGCAGAATTCCACAGAACTGGGCCTGGCATGTAGTAGGTGCTTGATAAATATGGGATAAAATAATGGACGGATAAATGAACTGACAGGACACTGAGATCAGCTCCTACAAGAGCAATTAATGGGCGCATGTGTGAGCCCAGAGTCCACTGTTCTCCTCCCCAGTAAGTGCTAAGTGTGCCCCTCAACTTGCTTAGATCAGGCATTAGAAATGCTGGAAGAGACCCCAATCCTTAAGAAATTCTGTGTCCTGAGTCCCAGCTGTCACCTCACCGTCGTCCGTCCTGTCTCTTCCCCCGTAAGTGAAATCAGAGCAATGTGGTGATGCCGTGCTCAGATGTAAAAGGAGATATTTGTGGGAGATAAAAAGAAGAGTTTGGAGAAACAAGATAGGAGAGCAGTCTGATGAGACAGAAAAGGAGTTTCAATGCAACATGTCAGAAGAAAGGAGAAAGCAGTGATGTTTAATGTTTTTTTTTAGAAACAGAGTTTTAGTGTCCAAATAGGAAACGTGGGATTTTAAGTAGCATCAGGCTTGGGTAGACTATTGTTTTTGTTAGTTCTAACTCAACACTTCCGTCCGTTACTAGCCCATATAATATATACTCATTAAATGCACTTCCCCTGTTTCTATACCCCTAACGCATTTGTTTTTAGAAAACCAAGAAAAATGGGTCCCAGGTGCGGATGTTCTTCTTAATTCTACCACACACACACATTTTCCCCACCATCTAAAATAGCATTTAATGCTGCCCGGGCTTATTTTATTAGGAAAAAATCGCTTTCATTCTTGCCAGACAGGACAAAGATTGAAATCACTTTTTAATACTACTGAGTAGGAGAGCTGACAACCTTCCCCTCCCTGGCGCTCTTGTGGAACTCAAAGGGTTCAGCCTGCCCTTATGCCAGAGCGTGTCCAGGTAAGTGAGATTGGGAAATGCTGCATCTTCTCACCCCTTTTGAAGAGTAACGTATAAGATGACCAACTTGTTTCCATTTGCCCAAGACTTTTCCAGTTTTAGCACAGAAAATTCAGCCAACTCCTCACTGCTGCTAAAACTGAAGCCATTGCTTACCTTAGCCACATGTGAAAGACTGAAAAATCTTCCAGTAAGAAGCGCATGACATTTTTGTTGAGACAGTGCTTTTCAAGAATACCTGACCATGAAACACATTTCTTAAACAAAGATAATAAAAATCAGGGGAGCCTGGGTGGCTCCGTCAGGTAAGAATCCAACTCTATTTCGGCTCAGGTCATGATCTTCGGGTTGGGTACAGCGCCCCCCACGGGATCCCTGCTAAGGGTGAAGCCTGGTTTAGATTCTCCCCGGCTCCCTCTGGCCTTCCCCACCCCCGCTCATGCATGCACACAATCTCTAAATAAATAACAAAAAAGATACTAAAAATCAGAGGAGGGGCACCTGGGTAGCTCCGTGGGGTAAGCATCTGACTTTGGCTCGGGTCATCCCATGGAGGCCAGGTCAGGCTCCCAGCTTAGCACGGGGTCTGCTTCTCCCTCTTCCCCCTGCTCATGCTGTCTGTCTGTCTCTCTCTCTCTCTCTCTCTTTCTCTCTCTCTCTCAAAAAAAAAAAAAAATCTTTAAAAAAAATCAAAGGAGTTCACAATCTATGATTCACACTTTGAACTCCAAATCATTGGCTTAATGAATTTATGAAAGGGACTCCATTATGTATAAGGATATATTTGGTTCGACAAAGGCTTTTATTATTTTTTCTGAATCCAAAGATATTTTTCTAACTTTTTCTAAGTAGTTTTTAGCTCTAAATAGCTGAGAATTAAAAAGTACTATTATTGACATTTCTAGCACACTGTATTTACTGGTAATGCTGAGGGAGCATTTCTTTTGACAAAGTTTCTAATTTTTTTATGCCTGGAACAAGGCCAAGCAGAAGAAAAATGCAATAGTTGCATACTATTCTCTGCGCTTACTGGGAATGATAAGGAAGAGATGGAAAATGCTTCGAGTAGAGCATTGGTTTTAGGTATGCTGCTTTCAGATTGAGTAATTACAGAGAACACTGATAAAGACACATCACTGCTAATTTACAAATATGTATGTATGTATATATAATTACATGAGCCACTAACGCTCATCTAGCTAATCTTCCCCAGTAATGGATAAACCCAGTGTTTAACACTCCAAAGACTAATTCGTATTTTTATTAAGAAACTTATAATGAATGCCTCCTCTGTGTCCGGTATTTCACAACCATACAGTAAATACCTGCTCTAACTCTTCAAGGAAGATATATCATCTCTGTTTTTCTGATGAAGAAAATAAAAGACACAAAGATTGAGTTACTTGTCAAGGACCATACAGTTAGTGGCACAGCCAGGGTTTAAAGTCAGCTCCCGGGGCCAGTTTTTCCCATACATCCATTGTTTTGTGTGCAGTCTGCCGTGTATTTTAAAGTCTGACATTTAAATTAAAAAATATCAGTCCTTTATGTGGAAATATATTAAACATTTATTTATTTGATTGAAGGCAAGTGTTGCTGTTAAGTAGGAATTTTGCACAGATCAGAGGAACATCTATGCTATTTGTTTCATGTGATGGGACGATGGCTTATTAGTCCCTTATGTCTGTGTGTGTGCACACACACAATTTTTTTTTATTGAAAGCATTTGTTCCACATGTCTTTTGATATTAGAGTACTTATCCCTATGTTACACCGTATATTCTCTTGGTGTTGATAAGATAGCACAATGCTTTTAGACGTTGCGCAAGCTGTGGTGTAGATGCTTGAAATACAGAAAAAGTCCCCGTTAACATGAAGCTTAATTCTAAAGGGAAGAAAGAGACATAAAGTAAGCAAATAAATAGATAAGAACATTTCATTCCTTTTAATAAAGTAAAACAAAGGGATGTAATACAAAGCGATTGGGTTGTGTGGGAAGAGAGAGATTTGCACTGAACTCCGGAATTATAGAAAGGAAAGGTGCTCTCAGATCCAGAGGCAGGGCACGTGGAGCACTGAGGGAGTGATGTCGGGGCTCCAAGGGAGATCCTAGTGCAGTCCAGAAAGAGAAAGAAACTAAGCGCAGCCTGAGCACAGTGACTAAGCAGGAGAACGGTAGAAGTAGAGAGCAGTAAGGAACTGGATTTTACTCCCAGTCCCAGCGGAAGGCTGAGGAAGGGAGTGATATAATCTGCCTTATTTTTAAAAGGCTGTTCTCTGCCGTGTGGAGATTGTGTTGTAGATGAGATAAGAGAGGAAAAGAAGCCAGTGAGAAAGATGATTGTGGAAGGACAAGTAAAGACGACCTTGACCAGGGGAGTGGCAGCAAAGACGGGAAGACCATGACAGTTGTCCTGGTGTCCCACGTCGACTCCACTCCCTTTCCATTCCTTTCCGTGCTACCAGGGGTAGGAGCCGAAATGTTGTGTTCCTGAGTAAAGAGGGATCTGCAGACGGGGAGGGAAGCAGACAGCCTCAGGACCTCACTCTGTGGTCCTCAGGTCCTCCGTCCACGTTCAAGTTCAGCATGAATGAGGACGGAGTTTACTTCCAGGACATAAAAGCATTTCATAGAAAGTATCACTAAATAAATAAATAAGAGTAAAAATAAATAATGAAGAATAAGCCCATGCATTGGGCCTGTTATACTCATTTAAGGCAATTTTCTCCAGCTTCACGAGGGAGACAGATTGATGTACTTTTGGGATTTCAATCAGGGGTTTTTCAAATAAAGCTTTCGTAGATTAATGTTTTTGTTTTGCTTTTTACCAATTTTAATTTATACCACTTAAGCATCACCAGTGGTATGGCAGTAAAAGGTAAAATATAAAAATAGACAGCTCTATAATTTGGCCTTTAAATGGCTTTACGTATTTATATTCTATGTAGGATATGTAACAGATTGTGATAACAGAATCCAATATAATCAAATTGCAGCCTTACGAATATAGCAAATATCATGAAACAGCTCCCTTCTGCTGACTCAAAGAGTGGGAGTTCCATTTCTTTCATTATATCTTTTCTGCAGCCGCTTATCACTAGCAACACCTTCGGAGCTGTTCTCCTGCTTTGTCAGTGCCAATGTCCCCACAATAGCACTTTTACCTGTATTTACTGTGACTCTCACATTGGATTTTTTTCCCTCTGGAGACGACTAATTTGAGTGGCTTGAAATATAAAACTTACGACTTCCCCCTAGAGTTTCCAGTTCACACAGCTGTATATTAGAAATATTGGAAATATTAGGTAGACTTTGTTGAACTTCCGTGGTGCTACCCCATTTTTCTCCAAAGCCTGTAGCCTCTCGCGTGTGCTGTTAGAGGGGGAAATTGCACATATGCTGTTAGAAGGGAGTAGAAACGCCAGTGCAATTAAACCCTGCTTGTTGGGGACGCCTGGGTGGCTCAGTGGGCTAAGCGTGTGACTTCAGCTCAGGTCATGATCTTGGGATTGAATCCCAAGTCTGGCTCTTTGCTCGGCGGAGGGAGGGAGCCTGCTTCTCCCTCTCCCGTTGCTGCTCTGCCTGGCTGTGCTCTCTTGCTCTCTCTCTCTCCCCAACATAAATAAAGTCTTCAAACAAACGAAAAAACAAACAACAGCAAAACACTCTGCTTATTGACATTTTGGAAAGCAGATGAGGACACCAGAGCACCTTGAGAGTGACAGTCATTTAATTCACCCTCCTAGCCCGGTCCAGTCTTGGCTGGAGACTTGGAGGAACTGTCAGTATTTGTAAAGATGTCTTTTGCATATTTCTTTCACAGATATTATTTTAGAATGAGTATAGTTGTTTTTCTGTTTTGTTGGGGTTTTTTTTGTTTGTTTTGTTCTGTTTTTTGTTTTAACTTGTTTAGCTCCTCCTGCTCTTGGACATTTGATTGCAAATCTGTTTTTCCCTGGACCTCGCAGGCCTGGTGCCTTAACCGGGTTCATGACGTGGGAACAGCCTTGTACCAGTAGGGGGAGCTCACAGCTCGCCTATCCTGTGGGTTGTTGAACAGTGACTTGTAGGTCTGTGCGCTTAGTTAGGGTGGAGATGTTTGAATTCTCAAGCCAACGAAGATTACGGATTGGAATAAAAAGTGATTTGCTCCGGTTGAAAAGTTAAAGTTTGCTGAAGTTGTAAATCTCAACTCCAATAAAAGTTTAGGTGGCTTTGGTTAATGAAGCTGTGTTTTGTGGTTGGAGGTTCTCAGAGGGCTGAAACGTGAACCCTTGAAAACATGTTGAAAGATTTCTTCCTTGGCATGTGTCATCACGTGACTTTCCTCCGTAAATAACAGACACGGCCCCTGGATTCAGGGGTTTCTGTTGGTTTGTGACTCTGGGTCAACATAAACACAGCAGGTCACAGAGGAAGTAGCGACGGACATAGGGTTGACTGGACACAGCTTACACGCTTTAGTGTGTTTTTCCACGTAAAAGTCTGTTAAATAAGTTTACTTTGGGGCTATTTGCCTTTCTTACTACATTGGTGTGAAATATTATCTGAGAGACCCTGGGACCACTATTAGCTGACTTTCACCCCAACCAGCAAGGACGCAGGGCCTGGAGCATCCACTCATTCTTTTTTATTCTTCAAGGTTTTTATGACCTTTGAGTTGTCAGCACCCTTCAAAGTACTCTGTAATTTTCTAAAATTTCTAATACGGTGTACCTTGAGTGTCTCGTGCTGAATGCAGTTTTTTCTTCTCTCCTGGCATTGAATGTGTTCACAGGAAACATTCATTTCTCACACTTTATTGAGCACCCATTAATGCCACCCTGAATGAGAGTCCCGAGATTAAAAGATAAAAATGAACAAGACCGGGTTCTCCCCACAACGAGCTCACGGTCTGGGCAGTCCCCCACCCGTGTGCTGGGCGTAGAAGGGCTCCAGAGCCTTCCTTCTTCATCAGGGGGCACAGTGGTCTCCGGACTCGTCCGAATGTGTGACTTTCTCACGCAGGCCGCTTGACTGATTGCTTCCATGATGGGCGGTAAATGTGGAAGTCTTTGAACTTGTAAGTGTACAATGCTCGCACGTGGTTGGACTTCACCTCTGTAGTCGCTTCTGTCATGTCATTCTCATCCCCACACGTGCTACTTGACCGGGAGAGTCGGTGTGGAAACCGTGGCGCGGCCGCGGCAGGACAGGGGAAGCAGCCGGGAGGCCTGGGAGCTGGAAAGGGACGCGGGGACCAGCGCGGGGACCAGCGCGGGGACGGGCACGTGTTCTGGGCGTGGGCTCCGGTTTCCTCAGGGCGAGCTCTGCAATGGTCTAGCAATTTTCTAGCGATGAGATAGCTGTCCTGTGTTGGGGAAGCCTTTAGCATGACAGAGTGATGGCCCTAAACGGGATTCTCAGATTTAAATAGCTCCTTGGCTCCCACAAAGCCAAGCTCTTTTTTCCCGTCTCCCCTCAAAATAGACTTTCTTGGGCTGTCACAGTGACGACTGAGTATTGTTCCCGCTTCAGTGCGTAATTACCACGGCAGCCTTGCTGCTGCAGTGCCTCTTTCCCTAGTCTTCCCACATTTCTTTCTCCATGTATCTTATTTTTCCTGACGTGAATTTACCTGAAAAAGCTATTCTCTGAACGCCGTCAGTCCTGCCTGAGCAGCCGGACCACGGCCATGTGCAGAGGCTCTTCCGTCGTGAGGCAGGCGAGGCTTCATCTCGAGGCCTCCTCCGGTCCCCGTCCGTGACTGTCCGTGACTGTCCGTGACTGTGCGCCTCTAGCATTGTTCTGTTTTGTCTCTCAAGAAGCTCCACTAAATGGGATATGCACTATATGCTCAGGCTCTACAGAAACTTGGCTCCGTCCCTGCCCGTGAGCTTTAATAATCAGACCTTTGGCTCACCTTCCGATTGCTTTATTGTGTTGTTGTGGTGGTGGTTTTGTGGTTTTGTAGGTAGCCTGTAATGGTGCTGCTTCTTTTCTTAATGAATATTTTCAATTTATTTCTTTTTCTCCCAGACCACTTCTTAGTCCAGAATTGTGTCAGAAGAAAAGTTTTCTAATGACATTTCATGGATTTTTCAATTATTCTTACAAAATGTGGTATTTGAATCTCTAATACTAGATCTTATAGATATTATATGAATGTATTCAATAAAATGCACAACAGTTGAACTAAACCAAAGGGTGATATACACCATTAATATAATTCCTCCAGAGACTCAGAGTTTAAGCTCTGCAGTGACTTTGAAACCAGGCTCCTTGTGAAAGAAACCTCCTTCCTCCTCCCCACAGAGAACACATAGTTGGCCCACCTCAGAGGTTGAAGACTCTTAAAATTTTAGAAGGCAGTTCCAACAAGGTGTCCCCTTCCTAGGCAGTAATATCACAGTGGAAGTTTTCCTCAGTGTCCTAAACCTGTGGCGTCCATGAAGTCTGTCTCATTGCTGAAGCGAATTGTGACCCATTAATCCTCACTGCCTCTGTTACCTGACCTCGTTAGCTCTGGTCTCAGATAAAACTGAAGTTTAAGTCCTGGGTTTAGACTTTCAGGTCTAGAACGGATCTGGCAAATGATTTTTATTCATTAATTCAACATTTTATGGATCAGGCACTTGTTCTGGGGGTACAGATGTGAAAAAGAAACAATAATCCTGTTAACAAGGCAGTGATCTTTAGTGCAGTCGGGCAATGAAGCGGGGGATACTGAAGGATGGGGGAAGACTTTGTAATGATCCCTGGCACATCTACAAACTCCTAATGCCAGGCGGTTAGAGTGGGCCATCGCGCAAAGGGACTTCTATGACATTTCTTTGTACCAAATTTTGTTACGTGTTGGGTCCGTGCAGAGGTTGAGCGATACAATGGCAGTGAACTGAACATGCAGTCATTAAAAATTAAGTTTTATGTTGTTTTTTTGTGTGTCATGAGAGGCAGCCAAAGTAGCACATTCAGTTCCCAGAATCACAGCTTCGTCATAAAGATGAGTCATGGTGAACTAAAGGGGCCATATTTTAATGAACCAATCTGGTCACGGTGGCTCATCTATGCTCTGCAGCAGACTGCCTGGGGAACAGGAGACAATCTATTTTTCAAGTGATGAATTAGTCCCTGATGCTATTCTTCGTTCTTGACTCCCCTCACAAGACTCTCTGTTCTGTTCCTCTTCGAACTCACACTTGCCTTGGGGGGTTTCCTTAACGACAAATAGTAGTAGTACAAAACAATCTCAGTTATTGTGGTTGCAATTCCCCTTTTGGAATTTGTTAACAAATAGGAGCCACCAAATATTTATTATGTATTTACTGTGTTTACACAGTGGGGTTAGGAAGGAATCGTTATAAGACATTCTCTTCTCCTTAAGGAGGAGCTCATAGTCCTCTAGGACAGTGAAAGCGTACATATGTGAAACAGACCAAAATGCACGGTGTATCGTAATCATTTAGAAAGGAATGATTGATCCAATGGTAGGGAGAACCTCAGAAAGGAGTTAGGACATGAACGTTGACGAAGAGTTTGGGTTTTGAATAATTTGGCATTTTGGGGGTCATTTTCCAATTTGCTTTTTTTTTTTTTTTTTAATTTACAAACTAACCATTTCCTATTGGCAAATGGATAATGAAAAATTAGTTTTATTCCTGATTTCCGATGATCATTTTATGAACAGTTTTAGTTATTTAGTTATTTTTAAGATTTTACTTGTTTATTTTAGAGAGAGGAAATGCACGTGGGTCGGGGAGGGGCAGAGGAGCAAGGAGAGGAACGGAGCGGAAGCTGACCCCGTGCCTGTGCCGGGGCCGGCCGGGGACTCCGTCAGGACCCGAGACCGTGACCTCAGCCAAGGCAAGTCGGACACTTAACCTGCTGAGCCACCCAGGCGCCCCCGTTCTATTGTGTTAGCTCCAGGAGAAAATTCATACGGGAGGTACTAATGTGCTAAGTAATAAATTTCAGTGTCAGGGAACCTTACCGGAGACAAAAAGATATGAAAAATTAGCAATCTCCAGTCTTATCATTGTACGCAGAGATAATTTTCATGACTTGCGATATTCTGATATAAATATTTTAAGATAGGGGCCCCTGGGTGGCTCAGTGGGTTAAGCCGCTGCCTTCGGCTCAGGTCATGATCTCAGGGTCCTGAGATCGAGTCCCGCATCGGGCTCTCTGCTCAGCAGGGAGCCTGCTTCCCTCTCTCTCTCTCTCTCTCTGCCTGCCTCTCCATCCACTTGTGATTTCTCTCTGTCAAATAAATAAAATCTTAAAAAAATAATAATAAAATAAAATAAAATATTTTAAGATAGATTTTGAATACATTATCTTCCACTGAGTACCATGTAGTATTATTTTGAAACTATATTAATAGTGCCAACTATGTGCTATGAATGTACTTTACTGATGGTTAAAATGTTTGGCTACTGTGAGATCTGTCTACTTTTCACATTAAAAATAATAACTTTAGATTTAAAATTTTTGACACACAATATATTAGAGCTATAATGATCACAACATATGCAAATAAGGCTTGTCCTTCAAATTTGATCCTTCATGAAAATATAATTCACAGTTGAACAATAATAATTCCATCCGCTGTTGGATTTTCTTTTCTTTTTTTTTTTTTTAAAGATTTTATTTATTTATTTGACAGATCACAAGTAGGCAGAGAGGCAGGCAGAGAGAGAGAGGAGGAAGCAGGCTCCCCACTAAGCAGAGAGCCCAATGTGGGGCTCGATCTCAAGACCCTGGGATCATGACCTGAGCCGAAGGCAGAGGCATTAGCCCACTGAGCCACCCAGGCGCCCCCGCCATTGGATTTTCTGAGTTTGTGTTTCTTCCTTTTGTACAGAGCCATTTTACAGCGGCACAATTTCCCTTACATTATTATGAAATCTAATGAAACAAAACGGTATTGCCCTGCTTGACCTTCCTCCTCACTCGTTCCTGGGACAAACATTTACCTGGTCCTCGTACACTCTATGTCACAGGCCCTGCGCCAGAAAGGCATGGAGCTTTGTTAGTACAAGAGGACAGGCAAGAGTTTGGCAAATGAACAAGAAGAAAAGAGCCATTGGAGACAAAGGAAGTGGCATGTAAAGTATGGAGCAGCATGGCATTTTCAAGGAACAACAGATGGCTTGGCATGACTTGAATGTAAAACTCAAGGAGAGGAAAGGTGCACGTGATGCTAAAAATGTTATTTTAAGCCAGGCAGTGAGATATTTTTTAAGCTTAGAAAGACTTTGCGTTATCAAAGATTTTATCTGTCTTTTTTGCCATGGTCTAGAAGCAATTTCTAGTAAGCTGGTGAGGGATACTTTTACTATAATTTGAGAGATTCAGGGTAGGAAGAACCACTGGTACAGATAAGCCTAGAAGTGTAGCAAGTGGCATCAAGGTGATGTCTACTTTTTGGAAGCCAATTATTTCCCTTTTTTAACCACAGAAGCAACTGAAACTCAATTTTGGTGTGCTTTTATTGTTTTGGTACTTAAAATGCATCATCCTATTTATTTTATACAGCAACCTAAGTAATAGACATTCATCTCTCTATTTTACAGATGGGAAAACTAAGGCTCAGGAAAAAAAAAAAAAATTGCCCAAGATTTCCAGGTTACTATGAGACGAAATCAAGATTCAAGGATAGTTGTGTCTGACACCAGGTTTAATGCCTGATACTGTGCTGCCCCCTTCCCTTGCTCAGGCCTCATCTGGGCCGTATCTGAACGTGAACGTTCTCTGTTGTGAAGAAAAGTTAAATCTTTCATTAAAATGTCCCAAGAGTTAGATAGGAAATGTTGGCATTGACTTGCCTAAGTCACCGTATTCATATTACACCTTCTGGAAATTACCAGAGAGAGAATTTTATAGCTGTCTTAACTTTTGCTTTCTCTACAAACTGTATCTTGGTCCATTAATTCTCAAACTTGTTTAAAGAACAAGTGGGAAGTCCCTACATGAGACAAAGCTCTCGAGTGTGACCTTAAGAAACCTCTCTCGATCTCCGTTTCTCATCCCTGAAATGGTTTGGACTAACAATGCCAGTGGTCCCTTTGCTTGGCCTCAGGATTCTGTACACACTCCCAAACAAATGGCATTTAATTCTGTAGATGCAGTGAAAGCTGGCGCTGAGGTGAGAGAGCCCTTTAAGTGTAATTATTTATAAATGCCAAATTCAGAATCAAACTTAAGAACCGTGATTTTGTTTATTTTTAAGCCCTCTTATGGCCTGCGTGTATTTCTGGCGTATGTAGGATTTGTTACTTGCGGTACGTGCAGTTTATAAACAGAAAGTTGTTCTTTAAAAACAAAGTGCCAATGTATTTAATACTTAAATCGACAGAAGCAAAATAATCAGGAATGCCTACTAGTAACATTGCAGACGATTTGGGATCCGAGAGGCCGTAGGGTGGAGGGTTAGGGAGGCAGGCTTACTCTGTGACCTGACTGTGGCTTTAAACACTTTCATTGCTGCTACTTCCCAACTGTGGAACTTTAAGCAAGTGAATCCCACACGCAGGGACTTCATTTTCTCATCTGCACAATAGTTTCTGCCTCGCGGAGTCGCCGTGAGGATCCGGTGTGCCAGTGGATGCGTCGTGCCCAGGTCCGAGCCTGGCCCCCAGGAACACTCGTGAAATGCTGCTAGCATTTTGGACAAGACATCATTTATTTGGTACAATAAATGCATCATACACTATAGGATGATAGTTTCATACACTGTAGGATGAGTGTATGAAATAAAAACACTAAAGGTAAACTCCAAGAGAACGCGGGTTCTCTTCCTTTCTTTCTTAGCCGTATCCTCCGTGCCAGCCTACGCGCCTGGCTCAGAGGAGGTGTTCAGAAAGTACTTGTTGAAGGGAAGAAGAGATCGGGAGTCCGCGGGGTTGATTTTCTTGTCCTATTCGTTCTCAAATTGCCCCTGTATTTTAATGTTTCTGTATCAAACGCATCATCCGTAGGTTATAAATCATATAACGTAACGAGTGCTCATGGCTTCGGTCTCTAGTCCAATGTCCATTCCAAGTTCTTTGTGATATTGCCAGCAGAGATATCTGGAAATCTCACATATCACAGAAACAATGATTAGGCTTCATCTTTTAAAAACAAAACAAAACGAAAATCAGCCCTCCACTTATTTAGACATTTCATGGGTCGTGGCCGTCTGTGCTACGACAGTTGCTGTGCTGGCCCAGCTGTTGCAGTGGCTACTTGGGCAGCTGCTGGGGAGCACGGCCAGCTCCCTCGGATGGTTTAAACTGATTTCAGGGAGGAAAACAGCCTAGGAACTCCAATAATCCTGATAAGCTTCCCTCCCTTGTTCAATCAGAAGCTATGCCCTGGAACCACAGATTCCAACGGTAAGAGTCCTGCCCCTCTGGATACAAGCTCGTGCTGTCTGAAATAGTCTACGTCTGATATAAATCATACACACAGTGTCAGTTTTAGTAACTATATTTCAGAATTACAGTTATGTATCCAAGTGTTTATAGGATTTTCAGAATTTTTGTATCATTTTATTCAAAAACCTGCTTTCAGGACATCAGAATGGCTCAATTGGTTGAGCATTTGAATCTTGGTCTCAGCTCAGGTCTTATCTCAGGGTTGTGAGTTCAAGTCCTGCATTGGGTTCCACACTGAGCACAGAGTCTACTTAAAAAAAAAAAAATTAAAAAAGCTTTCTCCTCTTTATTCTTCCCCACATAGATACTGTTTCTAAGTCACTGTTGATCTGCCAGAATGACAAGGACAATCGCTTTAGTTAATGAAACTAAATTACTCCCCCGGTACACTCAAAGTCAAAAACATATTCCTATTTAAGGCGCCTTCCAGCTTTTTCGTGTTTTAGTATTTTATTGTTGTGTAAATGATTTTATTGGAAGCAGAAGCTTTGAAAACAAAGAGTTCTGTATAATACCAAAATCTAATGCTTGTCGTCCGGTGGGATACATTGGCCAATAACAGAAACTTCAGCTTTTGTTACAGGAAGAGCTATAGATACCCCACTTAATGTTTCTGGGAAGGCTATGGAAGATTCTGCATAAAGATCTCATGGGCTTTCTGGAAGGAAAATGACAAAATAAATAAATAACCCTCTTCTAAAGCCATTCTTCTAAGATGCAATATTCGCGAAACCTGTCAGACTGGAGGAAGAGGCTTTCCAAGAAGAGGGTGACTAGTGCAGGGGCCGTTCACGTCAGCTGCCACAGAAGGTGGCTGTGGAGCCCCGGCCTCATGAGGGCACCCCTTGTTTCACTAGGCTGCGCAGGTGGACTCCGGCAGAGCCAACCCTCTCGAAAGCGCTGAAGCAGTCTCCAGGCAAGACGGAGAAGGCCACATAGCCGCTCAGCAGTGGAGGCACACCGAATTCCGAGGGACTATTCAGGAGGGATGCCGCTTTCCTCCTTGCTGCAGAGCAAGGAGATAAATACACGATGAAGGGGAAATGATAAAATGTATTAAATAGAGTTGATACAAAGCTCTGTCTGATTCTCACAGGAGACAGAGGCGTCAAGGTAGTTTCTAATAGAAACCCCCGACTCTTCTTGATCTGTGGAATTTGAGGAGTGAATGTTAGTCATGTCTAAGAAATTTAAATTACCACGCTTGCTGGGCTAATGTGTGAAGTGTTGCCGTTAGGTCCTGTCCGTCGGCCATATCCTCAGTCAGAGCCATCTCCTTTCCTCAGAGCTCTAGCCGACGCTTCCCTGTCTCTCCGAGGTAGCTGATGCAGGGTCTTACGTTATTTGGTAGCCCCGTCCCCGCCCAGGCGCACTACCACTTCTCCGTGGGACGAGTCACTGCAGTGTGACCCTGACAAGTCAGATCCCTTTTCTGTATAGTCTTAGGCTGCTGTAATCAAAGGAGTCCAAGAGAACCACTGGAAGCACCCAGAAAATCTTCCCCATTTTCAAAACCAGCCATCTCCCTAATCAAAAACCAGCTAATGGAATTAGCGCTGCATTTAATTTCCTCTGCCTTCAAATTTAAGATGCAGGCGCTGTTCCGTGTTCACTCCCTCCCTCTGCCACCATGAAAGAATATAATCTGGTTTTGATAAAATTGTATCTAAAAATGAAAAAGCTGTTTTATGTTTATTTACTGATTGAGCCCGTGCCAGCAGTTCTGCTGCACTCCCGAGCAGGCTCCTCATGCATATTTGAGCAGCATCAGCACTTTTACCTCTAGTCGAGGGTACAGTATCCCAAGTATCACAATGTACATCGGCATCTGCGGCAGATCAGCATCTTTCTGAACAGAAAACAAACACCAGAGACAGGCCATAGCATTCATTTTTCATACCACAGGTGTTGAATTCTCCCCTAGGAAATAGAAGAATGGTAAATCAACAGATATTAGCCCTCTTGAGTTATGATCGGTCTTCTCAATGTCAGTTTTAAATAGTCTAATTAGAACGTCATATGGTTGGCAAAACGCATGATGGTCAGCCTGCTCAGTGGTTGTTAGTGTGTCATGGTCAGGGCGAGAGCAGACCCTGGCACCTGCCCGAGGCCCACGTCCAGGAACGCATCAGCACAGGATGCCGTGAAACATTGTCCGTGCGTCCGTGCGTCGGCAGACATGGCGTGAATACATACCAGGAAAAAGTGTAATGGGAAAATGGGTCAGAGTCATCTGTGAAAAATTTTTTTTTAAAGATTTTATTTATTTATTTGACAGAGAACACAAGTAGGAAGCGAGGCAGGCAGAGAGAGAGGAGGAAGCAGGTTCCCTGCTGAGCAGAGAGCCTGATGCGGGGCTCGATCCCAGGACCCTGAGATCATGACCTGAGCCGAAGGCAGCGGCTTAACCCACTGAGCCACCCAGGCGCCCAATCTGTAAAAATTTTTGATTGTTCGAGAACTTAAGCATTATTCAGGAATATCATGTTGTATAAAATGCTTTCAAATCATTTACAGGTGTTAGCATTAGCTCTCACATGAACACAGCGGCGCGTAGGTGGCTCAGGTTAAGCATCTGACTTTTGGTTTGGGCTCAGGTCATGATCTCAGGGTCGTGAGGTCAGGCTCTGCGTTCAGCCTGGAGTCGCCTGCTTGAATTTCTTTCCCCTCCTTCTCCCTCCGTCTCTGCTTCTCCCCCTGCTCACGTACCGTACACCCTCTCTCTCTCAAATAAAGAGAATCTTTAAAAACTACACACAAACACATAATTTGGTTTAGTCTCTACTTTTTTCTCATATCTAAAATGTATTTCTTTTATAAAGGTCTAATGTATCTCTTGAGCAAATAAACTAATTCTTAGAATATTATAAAGAGTAATACTTTAATATTTAAATGTAGGCTCTCTACTGAGTGCTGAAGAATTTTCTTTAAAATAACCTTGTTATATCATTTAAATAAGATACTAAGTTAGTATTTTTATGCATAAGATTCTGAATTGTAGAGTTCTAATGGAGAATGACATATGACTGTTCATTCTGTGCAATGCTAATTAATTCACTGAAATAAGATTTTGATTAACTTCTAATATTAACTTCTAATATTAACTTCTAATATTCTAAGGATAGTTGTCTCTGCTTATAACAATAATTAGACAACAGTTTTCTGTATTTCTCAACTTAATATTTGTGGTTTATAGGTTATTCTGACATAGTTCTTTTGTACCTATCATACAAATGCAATTGTTAGTTAAATAAGCCAGATACCATTAATGGATCAAATGATTCTGCTTATTAAAAATTTTCTTTTTATTAATTTATGCCCACTTCTACTAAAATATTTGCTGACTATCTACTATGTGAAAGCACTATACTAGCTACCTTCATTGATGTTGTATTTTACAACCTTTACAACAACCCTCAAGTAAGAAGTTTTGCAGTTGATAAGTGTGACTGTGTTCCCTGAGGCCATTCCTTACTTTTACAGCAGCATCAAATCTATTTTGCATGACTCCTGTATTATATGATGTCTTGGTCTCTCTCTTGCTTAACTATATTCCATGAGGTTAGGAATAATTATAAGAGCAATGGTGCCAAACAATGTAGTGCCTACGACACAGAGGGAGGAGACCTCTGATTACGGCGCCTCCTTCAGTCCTTTGAAAATGATACAGAAATGGCCGTGAAGATACCCTATGGCCAGTTACTTTATTTGACTGCAAGCCTTGCATTAGTATGTAACAAAACAAAAGACAGCTTTTCACGTCACTCACGGCCACCTCAGTGTCGTCCTGAGCTGGGCAGTGCGGATTACTGAGCTATGTATGAGATAAAAATTGGCAGACATCCTAGTGTACTCAGTTCTTGATGATGCATGAATGCATTCATTATTCTTTTGCGGGTAACACATGTTTCTTTGGATTACCACCCCCTAACTGCTATTATGGGACCTCCAGCCCTCTTCCTCCCTGAACACATCTTTCCCATTTACTCTAGTGTCCCCTAAGGACATGACTCACAAGATTCCTGGACAATTGCCTTCAGCCAGTGTGGAACATCTACCAATTTTCCTCCTCTTTTCTGACTCCCATTGTTCGTACTGTCAGGACACCAGCTGCAGATCTGCCTCGGAGCACAGCTTCTTCGCACTGGCGTTGTCCGTTGTTCATGCTACCCCAAGGCCAGAATTTGTAAAAACACATCACTAAGGTCCTTCTGCAAGAATGGGGAGAATAAGGAGGCCATGACATGATGCTCCCTAACAAGTGGCACTTCCAACCGTCAAAGTTTGTGTGAAAACAACTTACTCTTTAGTTTCTAGGTATACCTCTACTCTACAGGACAGATCTTTGAAATTAACCTACAACCTTTAATTGTCTCTTCCTTGATTTTTACTAAAATAAAATCTCATGTTTTCCAGTTTTCCCCTATAGTTTTTTTCTTCTTTTTTTAAATTAAATTTAATTTTTTTAAATTTCTTTTCAGCGTAACAGAATTCATTGTTTATGCACCACACCCAGTGCTCCATGCAATACGTTCCCTCTCTAATACCCACCACCTGGTACCTCAGCCTCCCACCACCTGCCCCTTCAAGACCCTCAGATTGTTTTTCAGAGTCCATAGTGTCTCATGGTTCATCTTCCTTTCCAATTTCCCTCAACTCCCTTCTCCTCTCCATCTCCCTATATCCTCCATGTTATTCCTTATGGTCCACAAGTAAGGGAAACCCTATGATAATTGACTCTCTCTGCTTGACTTATTTCACTCAGCATAATCTCTTCCAGTCCCATCCATGTTGCTACAAAAGTTGGGTATTCGTCCTTTCTGATGGAGGCATAATACTCCATAGTGTATATGGACCATATCTTCCTTATCCACTAGTCTGTTGAAGGGCATCTTGGTTCTTTCCACAGTTTAGCGACCGTGGCCATTGCTGCTATGAACATTGGGGTACAGATGGCCCTTTTGTCCACTACGTCTGTATCTTTGGGGTAAATACCCAGTAGTGCAATTGCAGGGTCATAGGGAAGCTCTATTTTTAATTTCTTAAGGAATCTCCATACTGTTCTCCAAAGTGGCTGCACCAACTTCCATTCCCACCGACAATGTAAGAGGCTTCCCCTTTCTCCACATCCTCTCCAACACATGTTGTTTCCTGTCTTGCTAATTTTGGCCATTCTAACTGGTGCATTCTAACTGGTGTAAGGTGGTATCTCAATGTGGTTTTAAATCGAATCTCCCTGATGGCTAGTGATGATAAACATTTTTCATGTGTCTGATAGCCATTTGTATGTCTTCATTGGATAAGTGTCTGTTCATGGCTTCTGCCCATTTTTTGACATGATTATCTGCTTTGTGTGTGTTGAATTTGAGAAGTTCTTTATAGATCCTGGATATCAACCTTTTGTCCATACTGTCATTTGCAAATATCTTCTCCCATTCCGTGGGTTGCCTCTTTGTTTTGTTGTCTGTTTCCTTTGCTGTACAGAAGCTTTTGATTTTGATGAAGTCCCAAAAGTTCATTTTCGCTCTTATTTCCTTTGCCTTTGGAGACATATCTTGAAAGAAGTTGCTGTGGGGATCCCCTAAACTTTCTTAATATTTCTAGACTAGGGTTTCAGATATCTCATAGTTAGCATGTAAAAGCAGAATGCTTGATTTCTCGAAAATGTTCTCCATACTACAGTCATTGTGATCATCTTAAAATGTCACGTGTGTCAGTGGTTCTTAAATTTTGCTGGACATCGGAATCACCTGGAGAGCTTTCAAAAAATATCAGATGCCTGTGTTCTTAATCTAGGTAATAAGACATCTCTAAGGGAGAAAAACTCAAAGGATGTAATGAATGCCCCACCTAGAACTTTCTAAAGAGAATTAAAATGTAAATTGCAGTGCTGAACCCTGGGTGTTGGATGTAAGTGTTGGATCACTACATCTTGCACGTGAAACTAATATTATACTACCTGGAAGTTAAATAAAAACTTGGAAGAAAAAGAATTGTAAACTCCATGTGCTAAATTTGGCGTTTCCGCCAAGGCTATGGAATAGGAGGAGGACTTGTAGCTGAAGACAGAGGAGGGGCCAGCAAGGAGAGGCTGAGTGGGAGGTTCTTCCCCCCAGTCCCACTTGTTCCCTAGGAAGCTGTAATAAGACTGAGTGTAGAAGGAAATTATGAGGTGTCTGCTGCTTGGACCATAGAGTGCGTGCCCACGGATTCCTCTCAGTGGCTCGAGTGTCGTACACATTAGGGAAAAGGACCCAAATCAGAAGACGCTGAGAACGGCACAAAGATCTGAGGCTGCAGTGCGAGGAGGAAATATTCCCACTCGGCGTATCTCAGGGGAGAGATTTTGTGTTGGAGGATATACCAGAATCTCCCTACAAATGATAATTTTGGTTTCTGCTACTTTGATTTGTTTCTTAAACATCGCCAAGAGCCTTCACCTCGACAGCGTTGGGCTAAGCAAGTGTGAATTTTTCCAAGATGCTGAATCAATGCTTAATTAAGACAAATGACACTTTTCACCATGGTTCCTGTTCTCAGGGGCACAGCAGACACCTGGCTACCCCTTTTATGCTTTGGTCAGTGTAGGTGGACATTTTATTGTCAATAATAATTACCATGCATCACTGTCCTTGTTTATTTTTTTTAGACAGACAATTTGTTAGCTGAGTTTCCATTGAGAAAAAAACAAATTTATAAAAATCAAAAAGAGGGTAGTTTGTTGATTTCCTCACTAATTAATTTTTGAAAGATTTTATTTATTTATTTGACACAGAGAGAGAGATCACAAGTAGGCAGAGACGCAGTCAGAGAGGGTGGGGGGAAGCAGGATCCCCGTCGAGCAGGGAGCCCCATGCGGGACTCGATCCCAGGACCCTGAGATCATGACCTGAGCCCAAGGCGGAACCTTAACCCACTAAGCCACCCAGGCGTTCTGCTAATTAATTTTTTAAACATTTTATTTATTTATTTTAGAGAGTGAGAAGGGGGGAGAAGGAGAGAGAGAATCCTAGGGAGACTCCACACGGAGGGCAGAGCCTGACGGGGCTCCATCCCAGGACCCCAGATCATGAGCTGAGCCAAAATCAAGAGTTTGACGCTCAACCAACTGGACTGCACAGGCGCCGCACTAATTAATTTTTTTGGATGAATTTTTTGGTCATATACAAGTGAACAAGAGATGTCTAAAAAATCACACATGGAACTTACTAATATCATCTGTAAATGGTGTGTGGCAACAAATATTCGTTTCAAGAACTTTACTTATTTCAGGGGCTTTTTAAGTTTTAACTTAACTCCAGTTAGTTAACATAGTGTTACATGAGTTTCCAAGCTATGATACGGTGATTCAACAATTTGGTTTCCAGAGCTTTAAATGGGGTTGCTCTACAAGGGGTCCTGTGGAGCAGCCCATAACAAGTAGAGGTTGTACTTCGTCCAGGCACCAGAATACTCACCAGTTGAATGCTAACCCTGAGGTGACACAGTATTTTGTTGGCATTGGACTTGGTGTTGAGTCACTTCCTCCACCAAGGGATTGTATAAAAGCACATGGTGGCAGGGACAAGATGTACTTACTTTCTCAGCGGAGCGTGTGATTACGACACAAGTCACCCCTGGTTACTTACTGTTCTTCAGGGGACAGCAGTGTAAGCATCACTGTCGTTACTGTAAGCACTGATTTTGAGTTCGGGGACACGGTGCAAACGTAGAAGGAACTTCAACTAGGCTCTCACTGTGAACTTCGTATCTGGACAGTTTCTCGGCCATCAAAAAAAAAAAAAAAAAAAAAAGATCTCAGTATTTACAGTGACGTGGATGGAGCTAGAAGGCATTATGTACGCTCAGGGAAATAGGTCAGTGAGAGAAAGACAGATACCAAGTGATTTCACTCAGATGTGGAATTTAAGAAACGAAACAGATGAACTTAGGGGAAGGAAAAAGCGGGGGAGCAAACCGTAAGAGACTCTGAACCATAAAGAACCACCCGAGGGCTGACGGAGGGAGGAGGGTGGAGAAGGGGCTCACGGGGTGATGGGCATTAAGGAGGCACTTGTGATGAACCCTGAGTGTTACAGGTACGTGAGGAATCGCTAAATTCTACTCCCGAAACCAAGGTTCCCCTGTATGTGAGCTAACGAGAATTTGAATAAAAATCTGAAACAAAAAAATTATATAGAGAAATATGAAAATATTAAGAAATTAGATCCAGTGTGCTTGCAATATTTCCTTCCCATGTTCTCCGTTCAAAGCTCCATTTCTTAAAATGCTAAAAACTCCAGGAGGGTCTTTACGCAGCACGGCTTTCTGATAGAGAAAAAGCCCAAATGAAGCTTGAAAGATGGAACAAGCGTGGTTTGAGCTTTTTCTCCACTTCCTCCTCATCTCCCTTCACTGTGTGTGTCTCTCTTGCTCTTGTATACACACCCACTCAGACAGATTTTTGGAGGCAGAAGATCACTGCTTGCTTTTTGTGCAAATCAAATTGCAAAAAGAAAAAAACGTTGATGTGAGGCTGAAACTCACTCATGAGACTTACAGGTACTTCTGGAGAAGCTCCCTGAACGCCGTCCTGGAACGCCGCTCCCTTCCTCTCGAGGCCCCACACACGAACCACAGCCCCCAAACCCACTGGACAATAAACAGGATGTGAAGGCAGAATTAAAGGCCTGAACATTGTAGTCACAAAGTGATTGGTGGATTGTGATTGTGGGGAAACGGGAGAAAAAAATAAGCCATTCTCTTGTTCCTTCTCTTTTCTCTTTGTGGTTTTCTTGTTGTTCTAAAAAAACCTGAAAATGCTGTGGGACTTAGGGACCTCCTGGACATAGAAGATATTCTAAAAATACATTTGTTTGAAATTAAAAAAAAAAATTCCACTCTAGAAATTTGTCTTCTTTTGAGGTAATCTGTTACACAAGGCTGCTCTAATTTGGCTTTCAGCAGTAACGACTCGTTATGCCAAAAACGGGTCATAAATAAAGTCTAGACAAGTGCAGTGTTTTTACTCCAGAGGCAGCCGGCACACGCTCTGTGGGCCCTGCATTCTCTTGCCGACGAGATTAATTTCGCATCATGCTTTTACTCTGTAATACCTTGGAACAAGACAAATTTAAAATGTGTCCTTTGGCCGTTTGGACTTCCTCAGACCACTCAGTCACGGCAGCATTCTTTAATAATCATGAAGAGTAAACGGCCTTTTTAAAGGCTCCTCGGAGAGTCAGTGACTTACCACAGGGCCCCACACAGGCAGGGAGATCCCGGGCAGAGTCATCAGTATCTAGAGATGTTCTTCCGTTGTCAAAATTCGGTAACACGTCAAGGGTGGGAAGAAGGACAAGGCGAGGAAACAGAAACCTAGGGGAACCGAAATCTCAAGTTTCTCCGTGGACTGTCGATCAAGTCTACGATTGTCATTTCCGATAACCTCGGCTTCCCCTTCCATGACATTCATATTAGAGTAAAAACTGAAACCTTTCAGATCGAGCACTTTCTCCTCAGAATAGAAGTTACATTTGGACAAATAACATGGCTGCTTTTCCAAATGGAATTGTAACAGGATCTTAAAAATCAGGTGTTTTTGTTGTTGTTGTTTTTTCTTTTTGACTGAACCAAAGTGTCATGGCTGATGAAAGGAACAAAAAGGTCAGTGGAACTTGTCTTTGAAATATAGTCCCAGCCGATAACTCTATCCGTAGCTGCAGCGATTGTGGGAAACCTGAGGGAGTTTCCGCTCATCACAAGCAATTCTCCTAAGCGATAGACAGACTTTCCTTAATTGAGGAACAGGCATTACCAATGAATTTTTACCAGTTTATTTGTTCTGGAATTTTTTTCATAATGCAGTCAGTTTATTATATTAAAAGTGTGTATCACAACTGAAGCGGTTTTGTGAAACAGGCGTTAATACAGTACTGTATCTATTTATGCGCACCTTGGGGATGTAAGGCAAAAAGAGCCAACTGCTTACTGCTTGAAAAACAGTAGACATTCAGTATCTGATGGCTGTGGTTCTGCAAGTCCCCCAAAATGCTTCCATTGGATCTCAGTCAAGTGGTTGGAATTGGTTATAATGAGAGAGAAGGGTTAATTGAAATGTCAAGATGGAAGCACGATTGTATATTAGTTCCCTTTAATGTTAGTCGAAACATGAAGGAAGCTGTGCGTTGTCATTACAAGCCTTTTCAACTACTGTGTGCTACTTCGAGCCCACAGTGTATACCTGAATATACATGTACCCACTATAATGTGCCTTCCTCATGCTGTTAGATATCAGTGCACATTTTCAATATATGTATACAAGGGTTCCTGCTTGTTTCTGTGACCATTGATGCCAGTGATGTTAGAAAGAGAAATCTTAAAGTTATCTTGAAGATGAAGGGTGGCCCCCGAAAGCAGTAGCCTAAAGTGAAATCCAGTAGTGATCATTATATCCCCATAGTATCTTAATGATGTCTCTTAATACATTACTCTGGTTAAAAATAAAACCTTCATGTTAGGTCCTGAGAATTAAAACTGAAATGCTTATGTTTTCTTTATTGTGATTAAGTTCTTCCTTTGAGCTTTCCAAATAAAAAATTCCCATGCAGCCTCATAGGGCGTCAACACTGCTTAGCTTTCACTAGCCCATAAATAGGGAAAGAGGAGTTAAAGGGTAATCACCAAACCATTCATATGACACTGGGTGGTCTTATCCAAGTTTCTGTAATCAGTGTTATCCAATACTTTATTGGAAGATTTTTTTTTTTAATTTGGAAGAGTTGCTAGAAAATGTGCAATTGGAAAATAATTTACACAGACAGACACACACACAAATTACAGGCTGTCACTATGGGACTCTATAAAGCTTACAAATTCAGAAAATAGGATATTCACATTCTCTCAATGAATCAGAAATGTAACAGTCCACACGACTAAGCAGACACTCGGGAGAAGAGCTTGCAAATCGGCTGCAGAGAGAACGCCGGCATCCGACTCTAAAAATCTAACATAATTATCACTTAAGGAAAGTCAATGTGGAAAATTAATTAAAATATTTTTAGGCCATTAATTTTTCTTGTTCTCATACTCCTTCCCCTGTCCACCACTCCCTGTAATGTTGTAATCTAACCCAATTCAAAAAAACAATACGTCAAATGTCAGACTCTTTAAAAACCAAACCTGTAGTTTCTGCTATTTTTTTTTCTTCACAATATTTTTATTGGCCAGTAGCCTACCTTCTGACAATAATTTAGTTTTTCCTAGAAGTAATTTTTTTTAATTTTCCATAGTTGCTATCAGGATGGCACCTTGTAAAATGGCAAGGGTTCAGTTATATTGTCTTGTGTGACATTTACATTTTTACAAAGGTTCTTTATGGTTATTTTTACATCTTGCCTTCATGAGCTCATTCTTCTGGATCTCTCCAGATAGTAAACACAAAAGCAAACGGACTTTATGTCACTCACCTGCTGCATTGGATGTGAGGGCTTTTCACCTGACCGATTCACTTACACCACTGAATTACTTTTTAGTTGCTTTCTTCTTCAGAAGGATTCCAGTCTTTAGAGGTGCAACACTGACGTAATAGGACACATGAACATGGCCCCTGTATACCCTGCTCTGTTACAAGTCCTCTAGTTAAAATAAAACATTTAATCATTGCAGCAACTCTAAAACAGACAATAACAGGCATAAAAGAATTTTCCAAGATTGTACATCTGGTAATTGGCCAAGTTAGGGAGTGAACGTGAGCAAATCGTGTCTAGAATCTGACCTTAGCTAATATTCTGTTCTTCATATAAAAATCTCCTATAGTTTTTCAATTATATATATAAGAGATATCCCCAAAAAGATAACATAAGATGAGTGGACAAAGTACTTTAAAAATATTAAATTACATTGCGTGAAAGAGGGGAGAAGTGAGTTGGAGGAAATCAGGGGGGAGACGGAGCATGAGAGACTGTGGACTCTGAGAAACAAACTGAGGGTTTTGGAGGGGCGGGGGATGAGTTAGCCTGGTGGTGGGTATTAAGGAGGGCACGTAGTGCATGGAGCACTGGGTGTGGTGCATAAACAATGAATCTTGGAACACTGAAAAAATAAAATTTTTAAAAAAGGATCATTAAAAAAATGTATAAAGAAGCAAGTGTTATTTTATTACTTTAAAGAATAACTATGTTAAAGCCACAAATACAGGTTTCTTTCCAGCTCACCACCCAGGAATATGTATTTCTTTTCACAATAAATCATTTAATCAGTAAAAAAATTAAAGAAAAATAAATAAATAAAAATAATAAAGTCTTATTAATTGGAATTGTTCTGATTCCTAGCATAATATAGACTTTTTAAGAATGTTCCTATCAAGTTCATTTAAAAATAAATATCTCATTTTAAATAAAATTATCTTAAAAGTTGGTGCTATGGTCATTGTTTCCCTTTTCAGACAAATATTTTATAGTAAAAACGCATATATATTTAAAGGTTCATTTGTACAATGAAAATAGAGGACATTCTATAGGTATTTGATAGAATACACAAGCAGAATCATAGATACATAATTATACACTTTTTAATGAAAATTGTTGGTTAAATTAAAATACATTGGTAACTTGCAAAAAATACAAACTCAGATCCCTTGTATTAAATGATGATGATGCTAAATATTGTTAAATAATTTAATATTCTATGTACTATGCCTAATACTATTTAACATATACATTTACATCCTTAGAAAATGGGTTTTGTTCTGTTAAAAATGTTTTTCTGGGGTGCCTGGATGGCACAGTTGGTTAAGTGTTCAACTCATGGTTTCAGCTCAGTTCGTGATCTCAGGGTCCTGAGATAGACCCTGGGCGTTGGGCTCTAAGCTTAGTGGGGTGGGGTCTTGCTTAAGACTCTCTCTCCCTGTCCCTTTGCCCCTCCCCCTTCAAATAAATAAATACAATATTTAAAGAAATGTAGTCCAGAAAATAATATCCATTTGTTTCAAGTATGTCAACTCATAATGATGATTTATGTAGGTTATTGCTTTAACTCATTAAAATTTGTATTTTTTTGGAAATTCCAGGAAATTTCTAAATCTTAAATTAGGCATTATTTGGCCTTTAATTACTTTAATCTTTACACCAGAAGAGTGTAAGACTTCAGAAAGTCAAGTTGGAAATAACCCCACAAGTGAATATGATATTTAATAGAGAAACTATACATGTTAAACCACCTATTTGCAACATGCACAAAAGCACTGTTTTCTCTTTGAGTAGGTAACATAAAAACTGAAAGAAAGTATAGCAATCCTGCATTTGACCTTATTACATTTAAAGAACCCGTTTAACCTGCTGCATTCACTTTCCCTCACTCTGGAATGAATCTCCAAGTGTGAAACCGGCCTTGGAGTACACACGCGTGCACACGTGGATTTAACCACCTAACCGTTGTTTACACAACAGAGGACAGAATCAGAGTAAAGAAGTATGGGGAGCAGCCCAGTGCAGATATCGCCGGCCGCGGGATGGGTGCGCAGCCGCTGACAGTGGCCTCCGCCTCCGTCTCTGTTCCACGGCTAGTGAACAAAGACAGTGGGGTCCTCGGAGGAACCCAAATGGGTGGGAATGGAAAGATGGACAGGTGGAGAGTCAATTTTATAAAATAAATCTACTTATTTATTCTCTGTTATATATATACCATTATCTTACTATCATTCACCTTTGACAATTAGGAAAAATTAATTTTTCATGCTAATCTTTCTTAAGATGTATTTTTTTTATAAAAAGGAGGGTTGGGGCTCCTGGGTGGCTCAGTCAGTCAGGCTTCTGCCTCTCGGTGTCGGCCCCGGTCATGATCGCAGGGTTGTGAGATGCAGGGACTCCCTGCTGACTCAAGAGAAGTAAACACTTGTAATGCACGTATGATCATTCATTCTAAATTAAGGGTGACTATTAAAAAAAATCACTAAGAAGAGACTATAGATGTTTTTTATGTCCTTCGAACAAAAGATTTGAAAAATGCAGAGAATATGACAGGAAAATGCACTTACTACTCAGAAATTAGCAAAAAATTGTCATTGTCATGGATATACTTAAATTACAAGAAGAAATAAATCAGGAAATGATGAATGTAATTAATTTTTCTTGAAGTTCAACTGATGCAAGGTAAAAGCATATTTATTATGTGAATGTCTAGCCACCCGTGATATTAAAAAAATGAGTAAATACCATATTTGCAATAAATGTAAATTAGGCAAATTTTGTCACTGACGTTCACAGATAATACAGTAAAGTGTAGTTATTCGCTGATGACTTTAATTTTCTCATGTGAGTTTGCATAAATAAATATATAAGTACACTTATTTAAAAAAGTCTAAATTTTTGTTACTTTTTGCACTCTTTAATAGGAACAAAATAAGCCAAAGTGAATGTAGTAGCCACATACAACAGAAGTCTTCTGATGTGTAAAAAATTGCTATAACACTGAGCACTAGACCACACCTTCAGATGGAGTTTGAGCATCTTTCAAATGCCCAACTTAGCCGCTCATGTAAGAGAAAAAAAAAGTATTTGAGAAATAGATCAGGCAAGTAAGTGAATACTATAGGTGTTTTTTAAAAAGGCAAAAAGAGGAAGAGATTAGGAAAGCACACCTGAACTAGAGACCACGCCTTGTCCAAATGAGTAAGTTAATTTCTCTAGCAGTTGTTCCATATGAATTTGTGCCCATACATGCTAGCTAGCTTGGACTTTTTTTTAAAGATTTTATTTATTTATTTGACAGAGAGAGAGACCAAACAAGCAAGGGGGGCAGCAGGCAGAGGGTCAGGAAAAGCAGCCCCCGACCCACACTCTGAGCAGGAAGCCTTACACCGGGCTCGATCCCAGGACCTTGGGATCATGACCTGAGCTGAAGGCGGATGCTTAACCCACTGAGCCCTTAACCCAGGCCCCCCTGCTAGCTCTGATTTTTCTTGGGAAGCTGGAGACCTAGGTTTTTATTCAAAACCTAATTTTTGAATGTGGGCAAATAATGAAAAACACTGAAATTGTCTAATGGGCCACAGATGAACAGGTGTCCGTGACTGGTCTGTGCCCTTCTCAGGGTCATGTACAGTTGTCCTAAATAACAGGTAACAAAATAATAATGCTAATAATAATAATAGGTCAACATCTGATAGGGAATTTGTTGGTTGGAATCTTGTTCCATTTTCTCAGCCAGAGTTTTATGAATATGAAATAGCCCACTGTGTTTTGTCAGTGCGGGCTTCTAATAAATGATAACTGTTTCAGTCTGTAGGCATAAGTGTGCATTTCTAAAGGCCACTGGTTCTCAGATGCACACCAGATAAACACTATATATTAATTAGTTCTTGCACTCCAGTCTGTGGATTTTTTGTTGTTGTTGTTATCAATCATTTGTGGTTCACAACAGAAGTTTATATAGATGCTCTTCGACGTATTTACTAATTGTTACTTTTATTATTTGTTATTATTTTATTATTTGTTATTTTTATTATTTGTCAGACAGAAATTTTGCCTCAGTGATAGCAGGGAGCCAATATCTTTGCGATACAAATTAATGTAAACTCACTCATTCTTGGCTTTAGAATACAAAAAAATGAAAATGTGCTGTCTACAGTGTTGTAAAGTATATATGATATTATTTTTTTTTAAAGATTTTATTTATTTATTTGACAGAGAGAGATCACAATTAGGCAGAGAGGCAGGCAGAGAGAGAGAGAAAAAGAGAGAGAGAGGAGGAAGCAGGCTCCCTGCCGAGCAGAGAGCCCGATGTGGGACTCCATCTCAAGACCCTGAGATCATGACCTGAGCCAGAGGCGGAGGCTTAACCCACTGAGCCACCCAGGCGCCCCATGTAAAGTATATATGATTTTAAACCAAAGCTTACCTTATTTGGCTCCCTGAGAAGTAGAACATTCTAAGTGAGCTCTATATGTCAGATTAAGTTCATTGTTTCTAGGAAAGCCCAAGTTTTCGGTCTATCTACGGCCAACTCATGCTACCCAACATTTAGATCATGTTTAAAATTTAAATTTGCATACATACATTCTCATATAAGATTCTAAATATAATATTTTGATCCTAGATGTAGTGAGAACATATATGAACCCCTTTCTTTTCCCTTTTGACTCCCCAAAGAGGGTGTTTCACAACTGTCGTACTGAATTGCTTGTTTCTGTTTCCTGAGAAGACAGCATTGCCTGATGTGACAGCTGTGCTTCTGGTTCCTATTACCATAGTGTGATAACATACACTCGGTTCCGTACCATGCTTTCAGTTATATTTGCTCATACAAGCTTTTGAGGATTGAGTGAGATGTCTTTATATAAAGGATCTTACTTAGTGCCCTAGAATAGAGATGATATTTGATAAACACAAGTATCTTTAGTCGCCTCTATTTTGGACACCTTTATTCCAAATGCACCTGTTGTGTTCAACTTGTCCACATACGCCAGTTCCAGTCACGATAATTCCAGCTCCAACATGGTACTGGATTCTTCCAGCTTCTGGAAGATAGGACATAGCTCTCAGGGCCCTGTCTGACCTTCTCTTTCATTCTTGCCCTTTTTACCATCCTGCTTTATCCAAACTAAACAGCTTTCTCTTTAGTCTCTCTCTCAGATTGATATCTTTACAATAATTTTCCATCTATTTTAAATTATTTTACGACCTCTTTCCCTCACGAATTATAGCTTATAAAAATCTTGCATATCCTTGGGGCCGAGTTCAGTGAAATATTTCTACACCACTTCCCCTTCTCTACTTTCAGAGCACTGTGCGGTTTTCAAGTCACTTATCTCTAAGTATTACTGCCTTAAAATTAACGAAGTCACACACCTCAGCTCTATTACAGGATCACAGATATGCTTAGCAGAGTTCCTATCCCATTCACTTTTGTATACTTGCAAAAGGGGGAGGTTGCCTTCCACATAAGAAATGTTCAGTAAGTATTTCTTGAATTGATTGGTAGAAACCAGGGGAGCCATTAAGACCAGATTCCGAAATCAATTTAGAAATCCCCCCTCTACACCTTCCCCACTGCCAAGCCTCTGGCTGAAACTCGTGGAATCTCATTACCTCATTACATAGTATTTTTCCTTGTTGGAAAATTGAAATCATTAGACAGTCTTTCTTGTTTTGAACTGAAATATTTTTCTCTTTTTACCTTGCCCTCAGCTTTTCCTGTAAAATTTGAATATTGAAAATTTTGTCTCTTCCACGTGGAAACCCTTTAAATATTAATATGGTGCTTATCCTGGTCATTTTTCTCTCCTGTTAAACCTCGCCCACTCTTTACTCCCACATTCTGTTTTCCTAATATAACACTTCAGCCACCCCTTCTAAAATGTTACCTATTTTATCAGTTTACATCTTTTAATGAGGAATTCACAATTGTGCAAAATGCTCTGTGAAGGATTTGACCAGTCCAGGATGCACGAGAAGATCTCTCCCTCCGTGTGGACCCTTCACTCCTGCAATTCAATGGACAGCTTCAGCGACCAAATCATGGGGTTGCCTCGCAGTGAGATTCAACAAAAAACCATATAGGGAGTGCCTGCTATCTGCCAGGCATCATAAAGCCCTTCAACGTATGTTGTCTCAGTAACTTTGTAGTTGATGAAAGCTCTGACGTCATTGTCACCCGCATTGCTGTTGAGAAAAGATCTTTCGTCTTCAACACGCATAATTGCTATGCCAACACAAATCTAGGATTTTCCGTGTATCCAACACAAATCTAGGATTTTCCGTGTATCCCAGTTAAACCCCATTATGTTGGTTTTAACTCATCTCTTTAGCCTGTTGAGACTGATTTATATCCTGTTTCTGGTGTCAAAGATAGTAGTTTCCCTAGCTTTGAGTCAACCAAATATTTGATAAGGACACCACTTAGTTTTCAGCAAGGAATTGATAGAAAACAGTTTAACTGAATGGAGCAGAGCTAAGGGCTGTGCTCTCTAAGTCCATTCTTCTGATTCGTAATGAGAGTCTCTAAGGAGAGCTCTTCTGCAGAAACACATTCACCGAAATGGTCTAGCGTGGGTGGTCCATTCTCCGTCATAGCTGCAGGGCCATCGTGAAATTTCTTTTATGTGTTTTAGAGTCTGATAGAAATCCCATGAAATACAGTTGTTCTGGTGTGCCTTAGTCTAAGTGCATTCTTGGTGTTGTTTATTTACATGTTTATTCATTTATCCCATTTCCATGTTCTCCACTCACTAGAAGTCCCAACTATTCGTATGACAACAGTTTATGAATTTTTTAGCTTTAGTAATTATGTGAAAACTCTGTGAATTTCATACTTTGACTTCTGCCCATTTTTGAAAATTGGATTATTTGCTCCCCTCTAATCTTAGCGGATTTCCTCCATTGACCACCATTTCCTAGTGATGACTCCGAGCGATTTGTTTCACAACCTTTCAAATGAAATTCATCTGAATCTGGACTTGAACATTCACTTAAAGAGGCTAAATGCTCTCATAATCTTTGCTTTTATTTTGTGTTTCAATTACCTCTTTAGGATGCTATCATTCCTAATGTGAAGATAATTCTCCCAGTGGAGGGAAATTGAAGCAAACCACCGTTTTGTCACACTTAACAGTTTATCATTTTTCATAAGCAGTGATTGTATCCATCATTTAAGAAATATTTTTAGTCTGATCCTGTCTTTATCTCTTATATACACATATTTTATGCACAGTTAAGAGAAAACTCCTTAATGTACTTAGCACAGGTAAGAAGTATCAGATGTTTTAGCTTCTTGGTCTGATTCTCAAAATTGTTCCTTCTCTTTCATATTCATCTTTGGCTATATGTTCTCCCCTTCATATTTTATACACGTCTCACTTAAATGGGAGCTCATCAGAAAGGGAGCCCTGAGCAACTGCTCTGGTTTCCTTGGATACTGATTCTTTATTTTCCTCATCAGTATCATTTTGTGATTGTATTATCAGATTTTAAATTTTTATTTTCTACCTCCTTTAAATTTTCTGGCCATGGAACCCCCAGGCGGACTATAATAGCTATTTCTTCTTAAATTGTTTTTTTGATATAATTTCCTAAAAATTAGAATATGCTTAGTAGCCATTTCTCAATTACTAAAACATCATGTATGCTTTCTCTAAAAGTTTCCACTATTTTAGATTCAGGACTAAGCTCTTCATTGCTGGTAAAAATTAAATCATGACTAGAAACTGTCTTCATTGTTTTGTTTTCAACCTCAGGAATGCTATTTCAGCAAGACAGCACAGTTTTCTGATGTTCTCTATTAGAAGAAAGGGCTTTCTAGCAAATGTCCTGGTGTTTTAATTTCCCATAAGTTGCCTTTTTTAACATTGGTATGATCTTTGTAATGAAACATCAGCATTATTATTAGAAATATTATTAGAAGTTATTGGAAATGTAAATTCTGATGCCCGTATCAGAAATTGTGGGGGTGGATCTCAGCAGTCTGCCTTCAACAAGCCCTCAGGGTCATCCTTCCGCCCGCTGAAGTTTGAGGACCACTGTTGTTAAGCATCTTCCATACCTTCTGAGTAAGGAGAAGGGAGAGTATTATCCCTTAACCACTTGTGCTGGTTCAGGTATTATCTATTAACAGGTCTATCGCGCGTTTTAAGCACTAGTAGAAAACACAGGTCTTATTACCACATAGTAGCATGGCCCTGCCTTTCCTCTTGCCTCACCTCTTTTGAACAAGGAGTCTTCTACATCTAGGCATAAGTGCATCACCCAAAATATTGTGATACTTGTAAGATAATTCAGCTTTAATGTTAAATTCTGGTGTTTCCAAAAATATGTTACCCATCAGACTCGGTGTATAAGCATGTAACTGAGGCCTTTCGTTCAGTGACTCATTCAGGATTATTTCCTCCTAAGAACAACTTGGCACCCTCTCGCCTACGGGTCTTGCTCAGGCAATAACAACCACTCTACAGCACCTCCCTCTACTCCCAGACTCGTTCACTCTGATGTTCCTCTACAAATTGACCGAAAACACAGCCCTAATTATGTCATTTCCTCACTGAAAATTCGTTGTTGATTTTGGACTCTTCACACTGGCATTTGAGGCTCTCAATAGTGTAACTTCAACCCTTTTCTCCAGAATTTCATTTCATCACCCCCTTCTTTATGGCCAACGTTCCAGTCCAGTGGGACGAGGTATCGTTCCTGGGACATCCCGGCCTACAGGACTTTGTTTGTGATCCTCCTTCCTCTTGGCCTGATATTCACACCATTTTCCTATTTCATACCCCCTTGGGGTCCTTGCCCTCGTGAATCCTTTGCTCTGTAGCTTGATCGGACGCCATCTCTCCTCCTCTCCCTCTGGTGAACACCAACAGAACACAAAATGCCACACTCTGTGTTCCTGGTGAGCTACTCCATCGTACAGTACATGATTAGGGACTGATAGATACTTCTGTAAAGCAGGGACTTCTGATGTATGCTTTCTCCTTAACTATTTATGGAATTGAAGTAAATATGATGCTGTAGCAATACATTATATCATTTCTTCTATGCATCTTTTTCTTTCCTTTTTATTCTCCTTTGGAAATTTTCTCAAGTGATAGAGTTAATTTCAAAGTGCCTCAATAGGAAATCTAGGGCTTTGCTTCTAAATTATTTGAACTTAGTGACTCTAAACAGTAACGTTATTATCTTTTTGATGAAAGTATAATGAACATAATGTTCTTTTGATAAATCTAAAGTTAATTGTTCACCTTTGAATGGCTTGCTTCTAATGAAAATAGGTGAAAAACATTAACTTTAAAAACTCGGTGTTAAAAAATGACATAATAAATGTATACGTGGGGGGGGGTGGGGGAGAAGTAAGTAGGGAAGCAAGAAAAGGGGGCAGGGAAGGAGAAAGAGAAGAAAAAGGAAAATTCACAAGGACTGAATAGGCCACAAAAGTCTTCAATCCCCTCCCGTCAGTGGTATAACTATGACACTTGATTTAAGTAAACTATAACCTATGGAATATAGGAACAGGATTATTTTATTCCACATTGACATATAGGTAAGTGGTGGTTATATTATAAGAGTTATAAATTATTTAAAAATTGGTTGAAGATACCGTGTATTTGGACAGTATGTTGTTTGAAAGGTTTTATGTACCATTAAAAAAAAGCACAAGATGAGGAAGTTGACTTCATAAAAATAGAGGAAAAGGCTTAGCAATTAAGCTTAGGATGAAGTATCTTTATCTTTACTTTCTTACCATGATCAGCTCACAATTTAGTCTTTAAATGGGAAATGACTTGTATTTAACCTTTTATGATTCAGAGAGCCATTTAATTGTAATTGTAGCTAATCCAATTAAAGATGGATTATAATAACTGCTGAATTAATAGGTCATGAAATGTTGAGTTTAATTAGTAGATTCCTGTGTATTTTGAAAGAATGAAAAATACCTTTTGAAATATGTGAAAACTTTAAAAATTTGGTGTAAACTTTTGTGGAGTTGTATTATTTAAAAACAAATGATCAACAAAAATGGAAGAAGCCCAGGAAAGAATGGCATAACATAAAATTTGGGGAAAAATCTAAGTTCCTAATTTTATGTTTATTGAATTTAAATTTTTCTTTTATACCCCCAATCTTGAAAGAAAAAAATTGTAGGAATTTTTAATTTCTCCTTTCCTTGGATAAATTAAGATTATTATTATATATAATACAATAATAATTTTTTGAAAAGTATCAAATGACAACTTTACTTTTAAGATTCCAAATCATAATGCAACACAGTCTAAGTCAAGTATAGACATTTTGTATCTGTTGCATACTTGCCAAAATTCATGCAGTGTCAGTTCAGTTAGGCCAAATGACCTACGTTAGCATCAGATGTAATACTTTAATATCAGTGCATTTTTTAAGAAGAGCTTTGAAAACATATGACTAAAAGAAATGTTTAAAAAATCAATGACTCTTGGTATGTTAAATAGTTACACAACTAACATTAAAGGACTGTTTTACTATGGGCGCAGTGTAGATTTTTCAGTGTGGTGTGCCCCTGTCTTTGCAGCTGCTTCTGTCTGCCTCTTGAAAAGGACCACCTTCCCGTGGGTGTGCACATTCAGGCCAAGCCCTCAGATGCTCAGATGGTGCGGTTGGGGAGCAAAATGGGAAAATCCTTGATTATAAAATCGTATTTCCTTAATTCTATGCTACAGTAGTTTTATATTTTAACATTTTAAAAATCAGGATGCATCTTAAAATTGAAATGTAAGAACAGATATGAGGTTTTCGAATTCTTATCCCACAAATTGGGGATTTTTCAGGGTGAGAAGAGCTATAGTATTAAAATATTTCCTTCTAAAAGTGTCCTTTTTCGGGCGCCTGGGTGGCTCAGTGGGTTAAGCCGCTGCCTTCGGCTCAGGTCATGATCTCGGGGTCCTGGGATCGAGTCCCGCATCGGGCTCTCTGCTCAGCAGGAGCTTGCTTCCTCCTCTCTCTCTCTCTGCCTGCCTCTCTGCCTACTTGTGGTCTCTCTCTGTCAAATAAATAAATAAAATCTTTAAAAAAAAAAAAAAAAAAAAAAAAAAATAAAAGTGTCCTTTTTCCTTGAATAGCCCAAGGACTCCCTATGACCAGAAAACATTGTTCTGAGGATAATGCTATTTATATAAAATACCAGCTTGGTAAAAAGTGTCAAGATATTTCACTTTTTCCCCTTATAAATCCACCACTGGTTTATATTTTCAAGATGATTAGAGATATCCAAAAGAGAGAATTTGTAGACAAAAAAAAAAAAAAAAAAAAAAAACCCAAAAACCCAGACTCCACAACTGGAGAGCTCTCGCAGAGCGGATTCCCAAGTCTGCCGGAAGACTGCTGCAGTCCTAGCAGTTCACACAGTCCGGCCTACCGAGATACACAGAAATATAAACTGGCACCACAGCCAAAATACCTACTTTAGGAGCCCCAGGCCAGCACAAGTTAAGATCACTCTGCGCTCAACACACACGAGAGGCACCCAGGAATGTCCCAGAGGAAATACGTGGCTACTGAAAGGCATACAATGGCAACATATAGCAGATAGACTGATTACCGGGGCTGTGCCGTCTGTGCCACACACCAGAGAGTCCCCCTAGTCCTGGGGGCTGCCAGACGTGCTGCTGCAGCACTTGGGGTGGAAACACCTTTTCTGTGAGCAGCAACCTCCTGGGAAGACACTGCCTTCTCCTTTAGCATTTGGAAGCTGCTAAGGAACCTGGAATCAGGGTCTCCTTAATGTTGTTTTAAGCCCATTATCAAAGCTACATCTCCCTGAAAGCTTCAGACTTCATTACACCATGAGAAAAAATTAACATATTGTACCTGATAAGCTTCTGGAAAATTCAAAATACTGCAGCCTTACTAATGTTGACTACCCAGCACTTTCTTTCTTATTGAAAGAGTTTCTCAAGAATTAAAATATATGCTGTTTGTCTACTTTCTTCTTGAGATAAGGCGGCAACAGTTACCTTGTTCTGAAGTTAATTTTCTACTTGTAAATTCAAGTATTCATTTTTAGCATATCCTTTCTTTTGTCAGAATATAATATCTGTGCAAGGATTTATAAAGGAAAACTAATTTAGGCATGTTTATAGTAGAGATAGTAAAAGTAAATTTGAAGGTTAAAGTGATTTAGAATATTTGTCAGTAATCTAAGTAAAAACCAAAAATATCATTATCTTATGCTAATGCTGGGTTGCTACTTCATAGGTCAGTTCTTAGGTATTTTTAAAATTAAGAGATCTGGAAAAAGTGAAAAATATATGTATAGTCATTGAGTAAAATAAAATTTTTAGCCTTTTGAAAATAGGCTTTATTTGAAATGCTAAATTTAAAAAATGTGACGGATGCAATTTATTTGGACTTAAGTTTAATCAGTGAAAGGCTAACCTTATAGAAATGACTAAAAATGGCAGTGATCTGAAATCTAAGGTTGCAGTGGGAAATCAAGTTTGCAAATATGAATCATACCAATGTTCTGCAAAGTAGAATTGTGCAACTTTGCACTAAGAAATACTACAAAGTAGTTCAGGCCTATGTATCTCAAAACTCTAGAGTAATGGGTTGGCAAAGAGTATGTACATATGATATCATTACAATTAAGATTCGATGGATGTCGACGTATAAGTTGTGTTGGGCAACTTTTCTTATAGTTTTAAGAATTTTCGCTAAGTTGCTTCAGGAGAAAGAATAATACACAAATATAGATTATTATTCAGAATGCCCCAGATTTCTCAAACTAGCAGATTAAAGATTTTTAAAGGCTTGAGCTTTTCAATTAATGTAAAATAAAGTTATAAAGTTGAACTGCTGCCCCCCCTCCTTTTTTTTTTTTACTTCAGACATAGTCGGCTCTGTTCTTGTCATGCCTTAGCACAGGCTTCAACACTTGTCCCGAATACCTGTTCCAGCAAGTCACTGATTTCTCCAAAATAAAGAGAAGGACTTCTAATCCAATCTAATCTAACCTAGTTTAAACCAACAAAAACTGCTCTGTTGATTTCTCAAGGGTTCCACAAATGAATAACTTTTATATTTTGGGATCAGGAAAGAAAGAAGCAGGAGAGAAGGCAGGAGGTGCAGCACTCAAAGACAGAAGGGGAGCCATTTCCACACCATCCCGAACTCGCAGAGATGACGGCTGTGAATTAGGTGGCCTGTGATAGTTAATGAACCCCGTGTAATTTGCTCTATTGTTAGCCAATATGTGTCTCTCTGTAAGCACTTGCAAAATTGTACTTTGATGAACAATAAGGTCCGGTAAATTTTTCTTCATCCTGGCTGATAGAGGATCATCTGGAAATGGTTCGAGGCCACCGGGAGGGCATTTTGTGCCCTAGAGTCTCTCCAGACTGAGGGAGGAGCAGCAGACTCCTCCGTTAGGAAGCTTGGTGGCGGGAAGAGTTGGTGACAATAACCTCATTCGTGCGCTAGCGCCATAGCTCTCAGAGTCAGAATGCTTTGCTGACATAACATAGCCCTAAATACAGTATTTCTAAATTATGTAGCAAAACAACAAAATTCAAAAACCCAAAGCAAGAATTACTCCTTTACTTATAAAAATAAATCCATAAATACCAAGGAAACAAAAATGAAGGAGTGGATTGCCCAAGTGAGAAGAGGAGGCATTCTTTTTTTTTTTTTTAAGATTTTTATTTATTTATTTTGAGAGAGACAGAGAGAGAGAGACAAAGTGAGAGAGAGCATGAGAGGGGAGGTCAGAGGGTGAAGCAGACTCCCCATGGAGCTGGAGCCCAATGTGGGATTTGATCCCAAGACTCTGGGACCATGACCTGAGCCGAAGGCAGTCGCTTAACCCACTGAGGCACCTAGGCGCCCGGAGGAGGCATTCTTTTAGAGCAGCCAAAGCAAGTGCTTCTGTGTAGTTGGGAGACGCCCCCCGTAATGGAGGAGGGCACATATTAGTCCAACTAACGTGGTTCTTACGACCCTGGAGAATTTACACAGCCTCTCCGAGCCTCAGTTTCCTTAATATAACTGAAGAGTAGATACCAAGGTCCTAGGAAACACCAAATAATCGAGTAAGTGGTAATTAGTTTCCCTTCCTTCCTGTTGCAAGTGTATCTTTTCCTTTATCTCAGATGCATTTAGCATGGCAGGATCTGGACTGCATCAGGCTGTGAAGGGAGACCGGCCTGGCAGTTTTAGTTGTCACCTTTGTTCTCATACAAATCCTGCTGATTTTTTTTCTGAACTATATCATATAGTATCATCATACTAATAATTGAATGTATTTGAGACACTTGAATAATTTATAGGATTTTCTCTGTTACCCAACCTGTCATATAGACTTGGCAGATGTATTCACAATGAGAACATTTCCATAGAAGAGAAATGGTAAATTATTCAGACTGTACTTTTCCCCCATTGCCTAATTAATTAGCACAGCATATTAAGGACTTATTTTATGCATAAAGCAGTATCCAACTAGCCGTAATGAATGAAGATAAAAATGTTTCAGAAAGTGCTCCACAAATACCTTACCTTTTGTGTTTGCTTCTTTCTCAAATATCTGAATAATAGACTGAATTTTTCCTTTTCCACTTGGATTTTTGGTAGGTATGTCTGTGTTTATTGGTATTTTCTAAAACAAAAAAATTTATTAAACTTTCTCTAAAATATTTTATTTTTGTCTGAACTTAATTCACGGCCTACTGCAAGTATAAGGATATTCTTGGTGAATTTAACAATTAACCCTTTAGAACGATGTCTAAGTGAAACAGTCAATACCGTATAATACTGGTTATAATACAAGAGCATTTATAATTCTATAACATTTATTTTTTTAAAAATTACAAGGTATACTTTTTGAGTTGAAGTTGTGGTGAATGATTTTTCTTCTTATTGTGTAAGTGGACTTTCTTTATATAATACCTGAATAACAGTTTTATCTGTTTTACTCATTCATCTCCTCTCTACTGCATATATCTTAAGACCTGACTTCTACTTTAAGATAATATTCAGTTAGAACTAAGACAAAGAAGGTAATTTCTCAGACCCTAGAGACACACTAGTTTCTAAACAAGTTCCCTTCCAAACGAGAAAACTTAAAAAATATATTTCTGTAGTGTATAATTTCATAAGGTGATGTTTGGGACAATAAAGAGGAATGGCTCTTTCACGGTATGTTTTCCTAATTAATTAGTGCCTCTTCTGTGAGAAGTTTGGTCATAACAGCTTTTGAGAGAATAGAAGATCCTACCAACTAATGGGAAAGACTTAATCCTGGGTATATTTATATTACCTTCAGGTAACTACTCTGCAAGAAACAAAATGGTGTTAGAGTGACTAATATCTAGTCTTCAGAAGGGATGTGCATGTTGTGCAGAGGAGGGTTCGGGGGAATAAGAAGGCGCCCATGACTTGTGATGTCAAAATTTGAAATACTGGAAGAATATATTTGTGTTTCCTTTTAGTTTTACAATCAATATGAATTACTCTCCTGTCCTTATGTGTTTAAACTTCATTTGCCATATGTCAGCCAAGAAACCCATTTTCTACCTGCTTATTCATGCTTTCTGTCATCTGAAAAGTTTTATGTGTTCAGTCTAGTTCTCCGAGGTTGACTACATAAATTTGAAATACTTGCTGATCTTATCCATTCAGAAGATCATGGCATTTCAGAACTATGTAGGGGATCCAGATATTATTCTCAGGAGTCCTAATTTGACCCAGCGACGGTGAAAAGCATCCAACTCCACAGAAGGAAGAACACAGCATCTATCACTTCTGCCAGCTTTTGTCAGGTGACCTGCAGAGCCCCATTAGAATGTCTTCAATAGGGAAAGCTTCTCTGCATTCTCAGGTTAGGGACAGGGGATGCAGTTGATAACCGCTGAGATGGAGAGATGGATAAATCCGTGCAAATGAAGCCACAGAGAGAGAAGAGTATGCGTGCTTGCCCGCACGGTGCCCCACAAGCCCTCCGATCTGCAGACTAGACGTTCACTTTCATGATGATGGCGTTCGTGCATGTTTGTCTTAAAGTGGGGGGAGTCGGGCGATCCCACTCCATGCCGCAGGGTCAGAGGCAGTGCCCAGCGGCCCCGTGGGCTCCGACGTCAGTGAGGAAAGAGTGAAAGGTGCACGAGAGGCGCCGCTGATCAGATGTTGGCAGGCAGGTGCCGCTGGAGTGACAATTTGCAGTAGTTTTACACTCCTGTCAGTGCCAGTCGGCAAACTCCTGGAGATGATGGAAGGAAAGAACAAAATGTCACAACAGAAAGGAGTGAGTCGAAAATTCAAACATTTTCTTACTTCTCATATTCCTCCGAATCAAAATTAAATCAGTCTACAAATGAACCGACTCAGTGTTGAATAAAAGGCAGCTATCCGCATCGTTTTTTCCCAAGCAGGAAAATCGATTAACATTCTTTTGACCATTAGCTTGTTCAAAACATCATCATGATTTGTAATAACTCAGAGAGCTAGTTTATAAACAAGAATATTGATTTTAGGAGAAGATTTAGTTGGGAACAGCAGTTGATAGAGATTTGGAACCCTTTCATTAAAGATTCCCTTGTAGTAATGTAGTAGAAAATCAGTGCCACAGGAGAAAGGTCAATTTGAAACTACCAGTTTCTAACAGCATATATGTATGTCTCCTGGTTGTCGTCCTAGTAATGGTCATGTGGATTTACCGCATGTTCTCCTGTCACTACAGACTACACTGGGACACCAATTCTGTACGCACACAGTAGGTCATGTTTCTAAACTCAAAGATTTAATAAGTGCTGTTGACTTCCCATGAGTCACTCCATGTAAGTGTTTTGTAACCTGGAGAAATCACCTCGGTGATTTATTAATGTTAATTTATTTATCAAAACAAGTAAGAGAAAATCAGATTAACTCATCCTGTCTGAAGTTCAGCATAGGATAACTAAATGTGAAATAAAGTCCTGCCAAATGTCACAGATGTTGCCTCAGTAAACACAAACGGACAAATCTCTACTTCAGAAGCACTATGTGGCCGCGGCCATTAGCACATCAAGAATGAGCTACGCAACTTGCCAAGGGATGAAAAGTCATTTTCTCCTTTAAAATAATTTTACTGTGAAGCTATAAGGTACCTTATTCACTTTTCTTCCATTTGGTGTAAAGGAGAAGTTGTTTTGACATTCACATAGAAAAATAGTTAAATAGCTTTATCTACTGCGTTGCTGCTCTAAAGCTCAGAGCTCGATCCATGTGCCTTGTTATCACATAAACATCTTAAAATCAGATGCATTCCTTAAGTTCATTTCTGGATTCCAATTCCAATCTGATTCTTATACCCTTCACGTTACATTTTTGCCATTCTGTTACGTTTTCCTGTGTTTGTAAATGATTAAATCACATTCAGTAAGGCAAGCATATAGCTCTATTTACTAATACCTGTTAGTATTCTTTTAAAATGTATATAAAATAAAGGATATTTTTATTTATATGTAGCGTTTATATGCATATTCATTCCGTAAGGTTAATCTTCTGATCTCATTATTCTGCGCTAAATCAGTCTTCAGACCAAGCAGACGCACACAGTCAGTTTCACAAACAGGCTCTCACTGCCCGTTGGTTGCGACCAGAAGTCACACAGTGAAGTACACGCGCTGTATTTAAAAGGACACTAAAAACCACACGGTTCTTTGGCAGAACTAAGCCACTCCAAAAGGAGAAATGCCTGTCCCATTCTTAAGAAGATCCATGTAATTTACCATCTGAATTTTTTTTTTCTGAAACCTTAAAATAAAACTCCCACTTTGGCAGAGTCTAAGTTCCTCTGACATCACTTTTAGCAGAGTGGAGGTTAGCTATTATATGCCAAAATATTTCTCTTGTATATATCCTGTTGGAATGAGTCCTGTTACTAAGTACTCTTTTTTAGTGCTGAGGGAATCAAATCCTGCTTTTGCTTTTCCACTGGAGAATAGAGGGGTTGGGATGGAGTCAGGCCAGATTTTATTATGGCTGCCGGATGACTATTTTTCAGGGAACACTGCGATTGCTACTTCACTATTTTTATCAAGCCATTCCACATATTTTGCATATTTACCTGTTGAGTGTTTTTACAGTGTGTGTCATCATTATCGCATCTTACCGTGGGCTCTCAGGATTCTCCTCCTGAACAAGCTTCTCCTCCTACATGTGTCCATACCCCTTCTAGCTACCGCTTTGTCTTTGAAATGCCAGAGTTTGATTGTGTCACTTCCCCGAGCAAAGGATCCACAGCAGAGGGGGGAGGGCTCAAACCGTAGCGTCGCCTGGAGTCTTGCTGTTCACGCGTGGTCCTCCTCCAGCCGCCGTATCACCGCCGCCTGGGATCTTGTTAGAAGTGCAGAGCGGAAGCCCCGGCAACTGGATGGGACATCGCACTTGTCCAGTTGTCCAGGTGATTTGTTTGCGTATCGAAGCTTGTGAGCTCTGGCTCCCTAGGCCACCTCAGTGACCTCTTGGCCTCTCCTGCCCTCTTCCTCTGCTTCCACTTGGCTTCCACTGGCCCTCATGGTTCTGGCATCCTCTCGCGCCTCCAGCCCTCTGTATACAAAGTGGTCTCTTCACCTGGGGTTCCCTTTCTTGACTTCTCTCATTAGGAAATTACTACAGATGCTTTATGACTAGGACCTGATATCTTCCCCTTTCCCATCTGATTCAAAGTACCGTCTGATAAATCGGATAAATCACAATTAATTGGCTTTCTTCACTTTGCTCCTATAGTACATTTGCATATTTCTTTTCCACATGTACTGGATTATATGGGAATGTGGCTCCCGGGTCTCCAATGCAGCTGTTTTTCGTTCCCTGACACCTAGTAGACTTCAAATAACATGGTGAGCCCTCAGCAAATGATTGTTCAAGAAATTCATGAAAGAATGGCCACTATAAGGGTTCTCTACATCTTGCTCAAGACAAATAAAAAACAATAAATATTTATAGTAGAACAATGCAAACCATTGCCTTTGGTAGCCTTTAGAACAGGGGTCTGAAATGTACAGCCTCATGGCCAAGTTTAACCTTCAGCCACTGTGATTTATGTCAAGTTGGCTTCAGAAATATATATTTGCTGCAGATTTGATAAAATTTCTTAATAAATTCAATCTAAAATTGCAAGCAAACAGCGTCCATGTATTACACTCACTCTGCTACAAAGTAATTTTGAGAACGCTGATGTTGTTTGAATCACAAGTAATGTCAAGCTGCTGTAGCCACTCTTGCTACAAAGTTAAATCAAGAAGTGAGATCTCCCATTTTCACAGAAATTTGTAGCAGATATATTTTCAGAGCTCAAACTATAGTCCCACAGCACTTTTCAAGCCTCGATGCAAGGGCAAGGGAAATTCGCATTTTCAAAATGCATTTTACTTTGCAATTGAAGAGTTTCCACCTAACCTTCAACTGGAAGTCATTAATCTACAATTTGAAGACAAGCTAAAAGGCAAATATCAAGATGATCTAATAGAATTCTGTAAATTCCTTCCGAGAGATAAATATATTCGATTAAAACCGTGTGTTCATGCATTTATGCCAGCATTCGGTATCACATACCTGGGTGAAAAAATATATTCAAAGAGTTAATATATGAAATCACATTACAAAAGAACATCTACAATTCATTTTGATGGTAGGGATCACTCAGTTTGGACCACAATTAAGCAATTCCTCCCAAACAATTACATTTTCTCAAGAGTAGATCTGTATTACACAAAACTGTACTCAATTTTTATTACATTTTGAATGTCATCAATAAAAAATTGTGGAAATTTGGTTTCTGTCTTGTCATATTAGTATCTATATAATGTTGTTGATTTTGCTTTGTAGTCCGTAGTTCTAAAGTATTTATTATCTGGCACCTTACAGAAAAAAAAAAAAAAAATTGCTGACCTCTGCTCTAGAACCAAAGACCAGAGAGATACGACAGTTAAAAATAGGGAACCTATTTAATAAGTCTGGGAGTAGCATGTAGACATTCTTGCCAATTTAGAAGTTATATTATCACATATTCCCTAAATAATTGTGGTAAAATATATAGCAACAAAAATGGTATTTTTTAAAGACATATTTGAATTATTTTCTGAGAATAGTCACCAGGAGAAAGAGCTCTAAACCTGTATGGGAAGCAGAAAGGGAAATCAACCTGAAGGATTTCCATATCTGAACAACGCGGGTCTAGATCAGACCGCCTTTATAAACATTTCAAATCTGCTGTATAAAGAAACCTGTCTTCAGAGAATTTATCTTTTTCAGGCATAAATTGTTATAATTTTTTAAAAGGAGAAAACAGCCTTCATATTTAGTTGTGCTGAATAAGCTCTCAGTTCCGGAAACAACTTACATAATTAAACTCAGCAAGTCTCTTTCACTGTTGACCGAGCACCCCGTGATGCGGAGGTATTTGGGACACATGCTGAGGGCTCCTCGGAGCTGGCGAGAGGAAAGGTCTTCTCCTTCACCGCAGCCTGCGTGTAGCCCTTAAACACAACACAGTTTTCTGTGTTGAAACGGATTCTCTTAGAGCTATCCTAGTGGAATAGTTCTGTCATTCCTGAAATTTTCACCACAAAGCGATGGCCCATTAGACACAGGATTCTCAGAGAACTTGCTCAAAAAACTAGTAGTCACTCGAGGTGGTCACCTCAGGAGGCTCCAAGGCATCTGCTGGCACATTCTTCTATTATGAAGTGAGCTCTAGTCTAAAGTTCTGGGTACACACCCTCCATTTTGACTAGAACATTGTTGAGATTGAAAAGATTCTTAGTCTTTTGGATGTAAGTCATAAAGGCATAAGAGCAAATTATTCTCTAGTAGATTAGTTCAATGCTGTCAACTTTATGGAAGAACCTTCCACTTACTTATACACTTTTAACTCATTTTTTCTTTCCTGATATTGTATTTGGATCCCTAGCTTTCTTTTCAAAAAAATGCCACTCCCCTCCACTTCAAGTGTCTGTCGCTCTACTTAGTAGTTAACCTATTGCCAATATTTTTCTTTTTCTTATAGCAACTATATGTAAGTATATACCAATTTGACGTTAGATATTTTTAAATCTGCTTATCATTGAGTTGATTATAGTTCTCGGAAACATATTCCACATCATCTATAGTTCATGAAAATATCTTTAAATGTAGCTTTCCATAACTTGGAGAGAGTGCCACACTTTTGTAAGATTTCTGAAACAAATAATCTTTGTGTCAACTTCGATTATAGCTGTTCTCTGATAGCCCCCATCTATGGGTAATTATATTTTAAAGACTCATTTGTTATAAAAAATAGTTGGTTGAAATAATCACAAATATCAGAGCTAAGAAAAAGAATGACTTTTTTTTTTTTAAGATCTTATTTATTTGACAGAGACACAGCTAGAGAGGGACCACAAGTTGGGGGGCGGGAGGGGGAAAAAAGGTCCCCCACTGAGCAGGGAGCCCCGTTGTGGGGCTCCATCCCAGGACCCTGGGATCCTGACCCAAGCCGAAAGCAACCACCTAACAACTGAGCCACCCAGGTGCCCCAAGAATGACTCTTCTTAACCACAAACCATCTATTGGGAATATATATAGCAGCACTTACTAAAATGGAGCTGTTAGGTAGTGATCAAAGTAAGAAAAAGAAATACTTATTTTTTCAATAAAATAACTACATATATAAAATGTTATTGTTCTGAATGTTTCTTGAGCAATAAATGTTTGATCTCTTGCTTAAAAGTTTTACAGATTTTTATCAGCAATCGTAAATAGCGTGCTGCAGTGAAATTTAACATTTTTTAGAATTCTGATCTTCATTTGAGAACTGATACCTTCGTTTCTTACTTCACAGTACTGGCCATAATGTTAACTTATATCAAAATATTTCTAAAAGATGAGTCTCCGACAGATGCGTGTCAGCTCTCAAGGAACACCTTCTCAGACATAGGTTGTTACTCTTTGAATAAAATAATGCAGCCCTTTTGTCAGTCTGTTCACAACGTTCACATCAACAACAAAAATTACTAAATTGTTTGCTTTATGGTTATACCCAATAACTAATGATAGCAACTTATAATATTCTTTTCATAAAATATAGTAACTTCACTGTATATGCTTTGAATTGATTCATCTGTTTACCTTCATTTTGCTTACGGAAGAACATTCAGACTTCTATCAGCAAGCTTGTGCTGTCCCTTATTAATCATAATTATTAAATTAAGCTTATATGTATCAATATCTTTTTAATTTTCATTTTAATTACTCCAAATGTATTTTCAAAATTCAAGATTAAGTACCACATGATAATGTAAAATTATCTTCTATAAAAATAGGTAACCGTATGTGAATTTTATTTTCACATAACTTGATATATCTCTTTTGGACTAAGAACTATATTCATGTTCTCCACAGTTTGAGCTGTTAGTTTGACATTTGATTTTATGGTTTTTGCTTTTTAATGAAAAATATCCCCAAACTTAGCATCGATTTAAGGGCTGTAATACACACACACACACACACACACACAAACACACACACACACTTTTCTAATTCTTTATTGTTCTCATGAAAAAGAGTAATTCTAAGAAGAAACCCTCTATCAGCTTTGGTTGTGCATGTTACTAAAGCACTGCGGATAACAGCCAAGCTGTGAAGTCCGATCTGAGTCCAGATGTCTCCTCTACTTCTTATCAGTGATGTCCACTTCTCTAAGCTTCAGTTGCTGTCAGTGTACAGGAGTAATAATAGTACCTCATTAAGAAGCTGTAGATAAGCAATGAGATAAAGTATCTAGTGAAACCTAAGTACTCAGCGACTGTTAGCTATTCTTCATGCCACTTACTTTTGAGCAACTGCCCATATTAAAATCACTATTTCAGAACTTGTATTACGTTAATTTTATAAGTTCACTATATATTGAAAAATGTCTTTCATTTTATTCTACTATTCTTAGAGGTGTTAATTATGTTTACCACCATATGTATTCAAAACAATCTAAATAGCTTATTAGAATTGACTTAATGTTAAATGGTTAAATGCCATATTTGTTTTATATCATTTCTGTTAAGAGAAAAGAAATTTCTTAATGAAGAGATATCCAAAAAAATGTTTTATAACATTTTTTTCATGAAGTTTACTTTTCATAATCATAAGACTAGTATTAATTCATATAAATTAGTTTTCTTATGTCTTGTTTCATGTTAGTATATGATATGTGGTAACTAAGACATTAAAAATTTATTTAAAAAGTCATCTTTTCTATAGAACATTGTAATTTACCTGAAAAATAGCAAGATGAGGACTTGTCTATTGAAACTACCCAATGATTAATCTTTTCATTATTAACAATACTAGTAGAAACAAGAATACAACTGAAATAATCTTTCTAACATTTGCTGTAGTTCTGATATTTTTTTCAACAGTACATGAACCTAAACATTTTGAAATCAACAAATACCTTTAATAGATGGTAATATTAATTTTAAGTACTATTGTACAACTTTTAGCATTAGTGAAACCTAAACACATGAAATTCTGAAATATGTATCTACAGTTATTACCCAAGAAAAGCCATTTGTAAATGGAATAATAGACAAAATATCTTTTTAAAAAAATGTTTCAGCTGTGTTAGATAGAAAAGAAGTAAGTTCTCAAAAAAAAGAAGAAAAGAATAATTTCTCAATGAATGAAAAATTAATACAAAATGATGTACAAGAATTGCAACAAATCTTAAAATTTTTTGTTTGTGACAAATTAGCATGTAGTAAATACTTAATAGATGCTATATGTCCTGGAATAGGTAGAAGAGCTAGGCAAGTGTTTAGCCTTGAAAGGAAGGAGAGATTTATTGTTTCGACAGAAAAGAAAATATAAGCATAGATAGATTTTGGGGACACCTGTGTGGCTCAGTTGGTTAATCAGCTGAATCTTGATTTCGGCCCAGGTCATGATCTCGGAGTCTAGAACGAACCCCACGTCAGGCTCCATACTCATTGGGGAGTCTGCTTAAGATTCTCTCTCCTCCCCCTCCCTGCGTGCGTTCTCTCTCTCTCTCAAGTAAATCATTAAGTCTGTAAATAAAAAGGTATAGTTAGAGTGTGTAAACCTGGCGATTCACAGACCTGTATCCCTGGGGATAAAAATATATGTTTATAAAAAATAAAAAAATTCAAAAATAAATGGTATAGTTAGATTTGTATTCTAAAGATGAAAGACACGGGTTAAAAACAACCACCAATGTCTCCTTCCACCTCTAGGTACCAGTCCTCCTTCTCTCCTTGTTCAATAGTGTTGATACTCTCTAACTCAGTTACTTCCCTCCCTAGTCACGTTCAAGCTCCTTCAACTGGGCTTTCTGCCGTGTCGTGCCACATAAACAGCTCTCTGTAGAGTTACCCGTGATGTGCGGGTTATGAACTACAGAGCACATCTTTCAGTCTCAGTTTGAGGGCTTACAAGGAGGTGACTCCACCGACCTCTTAGTCCTTGAAAACCCTCTGTTCCTTCAGTTTCATGGGATTCCAGGCCAGGCCAGCTTCCCTTTTACAGCTCCAGTAGCAACTTCTCTGCCTCTTCGGCTGGCTCATCCTCATCATCCAGACATTAAATATTAAGGATCTTCAGTGGAAGATGGCGACTCTCTACTGTTCTTTCCTCTCTTTTTTTGGTTTCACCTCCATGTCTTATTCTAAAATTTCCCCCTAAGCCGTATCAATGACTTTGTGATCTATATGCTAATGGCTTTTTATTTATGTCTTTAGTACAAAATTCTTTGAGTTTCGGACTTGGAAACATAACTGCCCACACAACATGGTCATTAGATATATCTCAAAATTTCTCTTTTTAAGAAGGTCTTATTTGTTTATTTGACAGAGGGAGGGAGCACAAGCAGGGGAAGTGGCAGATGGAGGCCTCCTAACCGAGCAGGGAGCCCGATGTGGGTCTCTGTCCTAGGACCCTGGGATCCTGACCTAAGCCAAAGGCAAATGCTTAACAACGGAGCCACCCAAGTGTCCCCCCCACCAAATTGCATTAAAAACACCAGCAACTTAAAAATCCTAATCCAAATTTACCTCCTCCACACATACATGCAAACCTATGACCCAGCTCAAAGTTAATTTTCGAGAATTTACCATTTCAATGCAAATCTGTAAGCCAGGAGCCTCATAGTCATTATGACCTCTGTCCCTCCCTCGTCCCTCGTCACCGCGTACACTGTAGCACTGAGGAGTCTGGACCTGGCACTCGAAGTCTGTCTTGCAGTTGTCTACCCCTTCCCCTCTTCGTCATCCATAATAGAGATAATAAGGAGAGTGTTCATTAAGTCCAAAGGCATCTTCAATAATTACCACTTATTATTGGCTAACAATTTAACATGTCCTGTTCAAATAGAAGTGGTTAGAATTAAATGCAATGAGGATCGATGCACTAGAGAGGAAAAAAATACCTTGAGGAGATGGAAAGATTGGTAAGAAGGGCAACCAGCAACACATCAACATAGCAGAGAGGGATTTGCAGGATTAGCCTGCAGGAGAGTACGTATGAACCAACTCTATGGTTCTATTGATTTTTTTAAAAGTGCACTCTAGGATCCATAAATAAAAATATAGTGCAGGGACTCATACTAATTATTTATTGCACATAGCTTCCATTGATGCATTTGTGCATAAATGTAAACTGTGTAACATAAAATTGTCTATTTTAGCCATTGTTAGGTGTACAATCAGTGGCATTAATTACATTCACAAAATTGTGCAGTCATCACCATTTTCTATTTCAAAAACATTCCCGTCACCCTAAACAGAAACTATCAATTAACAATAACTCCCCACTGAAAAACTCTAATCTGCTTTGTGCTCTCTGAACTTGCCTACATATTCTAAATTTTTCTCGTAAGTGGAATCATGTAATATTTGCCCGTTTGTGTCTGGCTTATTTCACTTGTCATAGTGTTATCAAAGGTTCATCCATCTTGTAACATATATCACAGCTTCATTGCTCTAGTATAGCTGAATACTATTCTGTCTGTACATGGATGCTACATTGTGTTTATCTATTCATTTGATGAACAATTGGATTGTTTACACCTTTTGACCTTTGAGGCTAATGTGTGATGAACATGGTATACAAGTGTCTGTTTGAGTCCCTATTTTCAATTATTTCAAGTGTATACTTTGATATACACTTTGGAGTAAAAGTACTGAGGTGTGTGATAATTAGGTTTAACCATACAAGGAATTGCCAAATTATTTCACACAGCAGCTGCTCCATTTGCACATTTGCACCCGTAGTGTGCAATAGCCTTCTCCCTGATGCTTTTTCAAAAATAGTAGTAGTTTAATGTTTAACAATTTAGGATTGTTATAGAGAATTCATTGTAATGGATTAACAAAGATTATTAAAGGATTTAAAAATGAAAGTTATAAGGCATAGAACAATGACCTGGGAATTGTTTTTGTCTAGAGAGGGCTATGGAATTGTCTAACATCCATTTTTATTGCAAGAAGATTTATGTTTAAATAAAATCCTGTCCATCCTACAAGTAGATTATGCAAACATCTTTTATGAATATGGTATGCAATTCAAATTGTTGTTAGGGTCACCAAAAGTTGTTTTGATTTAACCACTTATTTTATTTGTCATATCCAAGCTCTGTTTCACCAGAAGTACCCATTTTGAGCTTGCTGGCCAGATTAGAGACCTGTTTGTGAAATAAGCAGTTAATAACCAGCTGGAAAATCAATTTAAATGTTGACCTGCTTGAATTAACTAAGATAATAGGTCACTTTTATAGAGAACTGACTATTTTCATTTTCTTAATCCCGGAACAACAACAAAGTGAACTTATTTTATAACACATTGTCATTATATCATTATTAAACAGAAATTATCTGTTTTGATTTTTTTCTAAAAAAGAGGTCCCATGGTTTCTTTGGTAGAGACCCGAGAGATATTGACCAGGCAAACAGAAGATGAACAAGATGGTCTATTGTTTTCACTTGTTACTTTGTGATCCCTTCGCTGTCCAACACCACTTATACAATGCGGCTGTTCTCCTTGAGACAGAAGTGTTTACTGCAGCATATGCACTCACAAAGACGTATGTGGAGAAGTCACTTGAATTATTTTATTTGGGAAATTAACAGAGATCTCAGTATCTTATAAATATAGAATAAATATATTTTGAATGCATGCACATTTTCCAGGTCCTCAAAACTTTGACCCCTGTGTTGATAGACTGTTTTATCAGCACATATTACCATATCCTTTGGGCAGTTCTGCTTTAGAAAAGCTATGTTTTTCCTAATTAAGGATCTTAATAATCTACAAATGATTGTAGCTAGCATGAGTATTTGTGCTGATACTCATGGTAAGATTTAGAGTATTGTTTAAGTCAATTTAAGAATCTTTAAAAAAAATCTCTAGTAAGAGATCAGATTATTTTCCACATACTGTAATTGAAATGAAAATTTTTTTCTGAAGATTTTTCGCTTTTACTTTTGTACAGATCAATTAAGATACCAAGATTCTTTATTTCATGTAATGCTGAACTACTCAGAATCTATGGCTCCGTTGATCTGTATAAGATTTAATAGTCCCTTGATCCTAAGTATATTTAATCTTAATAATATTTATACTTAACATAGGTAATGTCATTTCTTTATTCAGAAATTTTTGGTAGCTCCCTAATCAATAGATGACAAAGTCCAAACAACTTAGCTTTTTTTCCTGCCAGAATATTTAGACTTCATTTTAGCACTCCTTCCAGGCTTATATTTCACTATCCTTAAAAAATATTCACTATATAAAACAAAACATGTTATTTACTCCAATTCTCACCCAAGTATTTCTCATGTAACTCTCACCCTCTGGAAATGCTGAACTCCTTGACTTCCTCCATAGAAGTCCAATCCTTCCCAAATCCAACATCAAGATCAAATGCCATCATCTCTGTTTTACTTCCCTTGGTTCCATAATTGGAAAACATTTTCTATCTCCCTGGTACTGTAAGACTTTTAATCACTATTGACATACTCCTTATGTTTCGTCTAAAATAATGGTTGGGTGTTGTGTGTTTTGTTTCTTCTTCTGTTTGTGAGCTCCATAGGGTCTGAGGCCATGTACTCTTCATCTTGGGGAATCTCCCAAAGCACTAAAAAAGTGTCAAGCAGACAGGAAGTACTTAGAGTTTGTTATTTTGGACGAATGGATTTCACATTTCAAGCATAGATTCTTTTTCAAAAGTCATTTTCAAAAGGGTATAATTTATTCTTCATTCAATAAGATAATTAACAAATTCGTAAATCATGGACCTCTTTTGAAAATGATACAAGCTGAGCACTGACAATGTTTCAGGAAAGGAAGACACATGAAATGGTGGCTTTCTTACAATAACTGTTTGGTTTTATTGTCATTATCTTTTTATTGTATAAATAATTTAAAAAATCCACAAAAATAAAATAATTTTTATCTGCATTTCCAATACCAAGATACATTTTAAAACCCCAAAGAGGAACATAGTTTATATATATTTTCCATAGTTTATGTTTTCCTGATAATGGTTTGTTGTGACCTTATTTCTGTATCGATAAATATGCTTCTCAAACATCGTGTTTAAAGAAGGTCTAACGTTGCTTTATTGTTTAAATAACTCCTGTTCTTAGAAATGTCAGATCCTGGTTTTTCACGGTATCCCAATCACTTTCACCTTCATCCATGGGATTTAATCTTTATGCTCATCTTTTTTACTTGGGATAAATGCCTACAAATAGAATTATCCTACTCAGGATACACATATAGTGTTGAAGCTACTCGTCCACATTAATAACTTGCTCTTCAAGCTTTTTTTTTTTTTTTTTGCCTTGTTTGCCAGTTTCTACTGCACCAAGAGTATTTTAGAGGGCCCCATAGTGACTTCCTTAAACTTCCTTCTGACTCTAACTGCATTTTCTAAAGGTATTTCTCAAAATTGGGACATATTATAATTCTTATCTGCTTGGAAAACATTAGCTTTAGTCCTTCCTGAAGAAAAGGCAATAGAATTAAGGATGTGATAAGGAAGGTTCTCTTTTATATTTTCCACAGATCTGAAAGTAACAAGTTTGTAGTCACATCACGACACAGTCCTGGCAGGTAGCAAGCGGTGACTCAGGACTGCAAGTTCAGAAGTGCCAGTGGAATTAGAGAAGCATGCCATTGTATTTAGGATTCAGTATTCCAGTTCTGGAGTTACACTGCCCAGGAAAACTGCTACCTACCACGTACATTGTGGGATGTCGGACCACACACTTAAGAACTCTTCGCTCCCGTTTCTGTATTCACAAAATAGACATAACAAGGGCGTCTTCTTTGAAGGGTACTGTGGAAGCTGGTGGGGTTACGGCAGAAGGTGTGTTGTCCAGCACCAGCACCCAGAAGATCTCTACAAAAGAGTGGCTGTTGTTATTTTTACCTACAGGATTTGGGAAATAGCTGCCTAAAGTACAGGTTCAGGGCTTGGTAGATATGTCCAATAAATGATTATATTTATCATACTTATTGTAAAATGGATATATTACCTAAGGGAGAAAGGGACATGTAAAAACAGTATTAAACTTAAGGGTCACTTCCATAACGCGTCATAAAATACATACATAATCAACTTCTATCTCACGAATGTTGAAATAATTTGGTAAAAAAAAAAATTGTGTCATTTTGGAAGAGGTCAAATGAAGAGTGTGTTGCTCGACATTACAACATCAATTAGACTTCTTATGAATATTTAAAGCATTCTGGTAATAATTCATGTGGTAAAATCCAAAAACAGCCTTTTCAATAAATGAAAAGTTTGCAGGTCAAATCTTTTCATGATATTCATACATATTTTCTTGTCTTAAGTTAACAGGAGGTAACAGTCAGGGTTACAATTTCACCTACAACTAACTTAAAGAAGGAAGACAGGTAAAAAGAAAAGAACTGCCTTTCATAACACAAATATAGAATTAAACTGTCAAGACTTGAAATGTTCAATAAACTACATGTAGAATAAGATTTTTAAAATTCAAATAATTTTCTTTGAATGTGATAGGAAATGAATGTATTGGCCAGAAAACTGTGACAATTAATTGCAGAATGGCTGAATTTTAATGAAAGGCTCTAAGAAAAAAAAAATGATAAAATGAATGTGCTCTTTGCTTTTAAATCATTTACAGTTGAATAATTTATGTTATCTTTAATTCATCCAGTTAAATCATCCAAGATGAATACAATATGAATAGAAGAGGTTTAAAATTGTCAGATTTTTGCATTAAAATGTTTGCCAATAACCACTGTGTGTTTTTTAATGCTATTTTAATGGTTTTATATATTGCAGTATGAATTGGAAGTCTAAGCTAAAGTACACAATATAATGAGTTTGCAGGGTTAGAAATATCTGACCTGTATTTTCAGACTTTAAAATAAAATCTCGTATAAGTAAGTTTATGTTCTCTCAAGGAAAACTAACATAACTGGAAATTATTCCAATAATCTTCCCCGAATTTGACACACCTTATTCTCCCAGTTTCTGTGTCGAAGGGTATCCTCCAACTGTTCATACCAAAAATTTTAGCCCCAAACGCTTACCTTCTTTTTTCTCTCAAAATCCGCATCTTATCTATCAGGAAATCCTATTAGAAGCTACATAGATCACAGACTTGTACCCCTGAAACAAATAATACATTATATGTCAATAACAAATAAATAAATAAATAAATATCTCAGGTACAAAAAAAATAAATAAAAGGGGGAGTATCATTGTTAAAAAAAGAAAAAATAGTAGCTCCATAGAAAACATATCCGATATTCTCCCCAGTGCCTACAGCCACCGCCCCTACCTCAGCCACCACACTCTGCCTCAGTCTCGTGGACGGCTGCTTTCCTATAGCCTCTTTCCAAGCAGTCAGAGTAAAAAATAACTTTTATAGATAGATTTATAAATGTATAAATAAAACTGTGTAAATAAATGCTACACAAAACTTCCAGTGGCTTTCCATCTCATTCAGACAGAAATCAAAAGTCATGTAATGAACTTCACAACAATATGATTGTCTAACCCCTGCTCTCTCTCTGATTTTGTCTCCTCCTACTCTTTTTCTTTCTTCCTCAGCTCTTCAAACATGCCAAGTATGTGCCCATCTCAGAGTTACAACAGCTCTGCATAAAACAAAGGCATACAATTTCATTTTCATTCTCCTTCTACCAGTGACCTCGCCATTGATTGGATTTTCACCCAGAAAACCCTGGAATCCAACTCTAAATGCTAGCAGACAGACTGCCTCACTCAAGATACAATAATCTGTGATCTATATAGTGCTCTAGCAGGTGTTTTATTTGCAGAATTTAAGGCAGGGCTACCTTCTTAAATGCTTCTATTAAGAATTAGATACTGAGTCACAATTAGGGTTTTGTTAATATATAATTGGCAAAAGAACCAGACAAGATACAAAAGTCACATCTGACCCCTCATGAAACTAAGATTCCTACAGTTCTGAAATGGAAACTGTAAAGCTTTTCCGGCGAGATAAACACAACACCAGGCGAAGTGGGTGCAAGGCAAGATTTATTAAAAACACTCTCCGGCGAAGTTTCAGGGCTCAGGAGAAGGGGAGCCCGGAAAGTTGCCCCGGGAGGAGGTGGGCACCCTCGGGCCAGGTTCCGCGACTCTGGAAAGCAGAGTGGAGGAAGTCGCGCCCAAGGCAGGGAGGAGGGGGGCTTTTAAGGGGTCTCGAGGGGAGCTCAGGGGTCTTTGGCAAGTTTCCCTTATTCGGATATCTCGCCTGCTCATCGGGGTCCCATTGCTCCACGGGAGCCCGGGGCGGGGGTCTCAGTTTCCTGCTTGGGCCTCTGTTCTCCTGTCCGAGCTCCGGTCTTGTGGCGGGAACTTTCGCCATCTTAAGTAGCCCTTCCTGCCAGCCCAACAGAAACAAAACAAAGACCAATTGTTCTAAGGACAAACCCATATAAGGACACATGTGTGAAGGTGAACCCAAAACCGAAAGATCCACATATTAGCCAAGATCCAAGTGCATGTATGACAGCAAATGAGAGGAAATCTAATGATCATGTCATTGATAAAGGTACTCACTCGTCAGTGGAGGCTAGTAAATGGGCATAAGGAAAGGAAAAACAGGCAGCAACTGTGCCCAGCTTGGTGTCCTCTTGTTCAGTAAAAGGATACCCCCTTGGAGTCAGGAATAATCATGTGAAAACAGAATTTTAGGAAAAAATAATATCCAGGAAGACCTATTCAATGAGAAATTGAGTTATAGGGCCATAAGCATGTTTTACAGAATAATAAAACTCAGTTTCTGAGTTTCTGGGCATCCAGCTCGAACTCTAAATTAAGAGGATATCACTATTCCCATTACTTAGGTCCCGAAGTGATCCATCCTAGGATTTTGGGAAAAACTCAAGGAGACCCAGCTTCAATATTTCACACCAGAGAATGCTCAAAAATAAATGATCTTCATTCTAGGAATACACTGAAGTTTGCAATTTCCCATAGGATAGTTAGAAAAATCTTCCCGGAAAGAGACATTAAAACAAAACTTAAAGATGTGAGGGAGAATGAGCCACAGAGATATCTGAGGGGCAAAGCATTATAGGTCCTGTTTGAAGAGCTACAAGACAGTGTAGCTGGGGCAGTGAAGGAGAAAAGCAGGGAAAATGAGGTTGGGTCCAGGGCACATTCTGGGAGCCTTCTGCGTCCCCCCCTGTGTGCTCTGCCCTCTATCGTGAGCGAGATAGAATGCTACTGCGTGGCTTTCAACAGAAGAATACATGACCTATGTAGTGACAGTAGGCTCAAAGCAGGACTTTCATTCTTGGACTAACCATTGCAAAATGACCAAAATCTAAGTGAAGCGAATGACTCATCTTACTTGTTCTTACTTTTTAGGTGATAATAGTGTCTTACTACATAAGCTTCAATAATTTGTGTTTGTTTTATACACATGTCCCTGACATGATATTATTACTTAACATTTCAGTTCCTTCTAATTTTTTATATTAGTTGCCCTAAAGCTAAGTTAAATCACATTTATTGAGTCTTTGTATGTACCACATACCCTGCCATATGATTTACGTGAAGAATCTCATTTATTCCTCCAAGAACTTGGAATAATCATTATCTTCATTATGTTGATAAGGAAGAGAACTTTCCACAGCATGTGCTTTGTCTAACATCGGCATAATACTTTTTTTTGTGGATCTGAGCTCTTTCTTTAGATAGACTAATATTTAGTGAGGAGAAAGTGCCATCTACCACGTTTAATAGAGTTCCAATCAAGAAGACAGAGTCTGCATCCTCAGAAGCTGGTACAGCCTGAGGAACTACCTGGGATGCAGTATAGTCTACTGATTCAGCACTTGTGCACTTGAGTCAGAATCCAGGGGCTCCTAACCCAGCTTGTCCATTTACCAACTACATGACCTCCCTTCCCTTTGGATTCTTCTGTGAAATAATATTACCTAAACTAGGACTCAAGCCTAAAATTCTTTGTGCTAAGTTATAATTGACATACAATATTATGTTAGTTTCAGGTGTACATGATCATGCTTCCATATTTTTATACATCATGAAATTGTCCTCAACAAAATATTAGTAAAACAAATTCAAATTAAACTTAATACAATAAAATGATCATACACCAAAATAAAAAATAAAAATAATAAAAAAATAAGTTTAAAAATTAAAAATAAAACAACTAAAATATAATTAATTAATTAATTAATTAAAGGATCATATACCATGATCAAGTGGGATTCATTCCAGAAATGCAAAGATGGTCTAACATCTGCAATTCAGTCATTGTGATCTACCACATTAACAAAATGAAGGGTAAGGATCATATGATCATCTCACTAGATGCAGAAAAAGCATTTAACAAAATTTAATATCTATTTATGATTAAAACTCTCAACAAAATGTATATGAAGGGAAGATACCGCAGCATAATAAGGACCATATATGAGAAACACGTAACTAATTTCGTATTTGACAGTGAAAAGCTGAAAGCTTATCTCTAGGATCAGGAATAAGACAAAGTTGACCTGTCTTGCCACTTTTATTCAACCCAGTATTGGAAGTTCTAGCCAGAGCAACTAATAAGAAAAATAAGTAAATAAAAGGCGCTCACACTGGAAAGGAAGAAGAAAAGCTGTCACTATTTGTACATGACGTGATACTATATATAGAAATCCTATGATCTCTACCAAAACGATTAAAATAAGTGAATTCCAGAAAGTTGTAGGATATAAAATTAATATACAAAGGTCTGTTGTATTTCTATAAACTAGTAAGAAGCAATCAGAAACAGAAATTAAGAAAAAGATCCTATTCACAATCACATCAAAAAGACTAAAATACAAAGAAATGATCTTAACCAAGGAGGTAAAAGACCTGTATTCTGAAAACTGTGAGACACTGACAAAAGAAATTGAGATGAAAAGATATACTGCGCTCATGGGTTGGAAGAATTTACATAGTTAAAATTTTCATACTACCAAAAGGAATTTACTGATTTAATGCAATCTCTATCAAGCCTATAAGATTTTGAGTTCAATTTTAAAAGAAAGCATACAAAATTAGTTATAAAAGTGAATATTTATCAGGGCACTTGGTGGTTCAGGTGGTTAAGCCTCCAACTCTTTCTTGATTTTGGCTTAGGTCATGATTTCACAGTCTTGAGACTGAACTCTGCATGGGGCTCTGCACTCAGCAGGGAATCTGCTTGAGATTCTCTCTCTCCCTCTCCCCTGCCTACCGCACCCCCAGCTCTCTCTCTCTCAAACAAATAAATCTTTAAAAAAAATTATTTTTGCTGGGGGGAGGGGGTTTGGGAGAAGGGGGTGGGATTATGGACATTGGGGAGGGTATGTGCTTTGGTGAGTGCTGTGAAGTGTGTAAACCTGGTGATTCACAGACCTGTACCCCTGGGGATAAAAATATATGTTTATAAAAAATAAAATATTAATTAAAAAAAATTTTTTTTGCTATTTAAAACATTTACTAACTTTGATAATAAAAAAGTAAACAAATGTGAGCAGAAACTTAATCCATTATCAGGATAATATTTCCTCTGTGAACATCTATCAGAAACTTTTGTCCATGATCTAGAGTGGTATATACATTTATAATACACTTGGATATGAGCAATGCTTATAAAAACATTTTGAAAAACTAAAAGGCGTCTACATTTTTTCCATTAATTAACCTAGTTTTATTCAGATTTGTGAAACCAGAATATACTGTTACTCCAAAGGTGTAAAAAAAGTGACTCACTGTTAACCACGTGGTTTATGGAGGCATCGGCATGGAAACGAGACCCCGGCTGCTTATCCAAGCTTGACTTGTACTTGCTGATGTGATTTTGAGCAATTCATTAAATGTTTTGTGACACAGACTCCTTAGATGTGAAAGAAGGCCATGGGATGAGACCTAAACAAGTTGGGGAAAATAAATCTTGAAATGAACATACATGTCTATGTGCTTTTAGTGCCTGAATCTGTTGGGTAGCAGCAGAGTCTGAGGCATATGATGCAATTCCGCATGCCAAACCAAGAAAATTGAGTAGAAAACCCTTTTCTTTTAAACAGCCTTTGAAGCTGCCAGTAATTAATTTGACATAGTTGTTAAAAAACTGAAGCCAATCTCTCTAAGTTGTGGGGATCTGTATATGAGCCATCTGGAACTATCAGAGAATTGGGACAATTCAAGTTCTGCTTACATAATTGTGAATAAGGAAAGTCGTTTTGGTCCTAGTTCAAGGGTTTAGGAAAACTGAACATTACCAATCCAAGTGAAACACAATAGCAACAAGAGATGTACACACAAGCAGACTTGGTTTGAGGGACGCCCGGGGGGCACAGTTGGTTGAGGTTGGACTTTCGGTTTCTTCTCAGGTGGTGATCTCGGGGCCATGAGATTGAGCCCCACGTTGGGTTCCATGCTCAGAACCGAGTCTGCCTGAGAGTCTCTCTCCCTCTCCTACCCCTCCTGCTCATGCTTCCTTCCTCTCCCACTAAAATAAATAAATGAACCTTAAAAAAATATTATTATTTGTTAAGAAATAAATCCATACAGAAGCAAAAAAAAAAAAAAAGTAAAATAAAAAATAAAAATACTTGATTTGATTAAAAACCTGGACCTGAAAGCTGTCAGAGTCCCTAATGTCCCAAGCTTGCCAAAGAATAAGTTCATGGACCTCCCTTCAAGGAGGAAACCCTAACTCACTATCGCTCAGATACCGAACATACCACAGGCATGTTGACGGCAGCAGAACGCAGTTTAGACATGAACATTGCTCACGCTCTCTCAGTTCTTACTTCTAGAGAGAAGAAGAATACCCCATTTGTTCTCCAGATGGAAGTAGAGTCAGCTGGAATAGACGGAGGAAGGGGGGAGGAAAGGAGGCAGGTCGTCCTGGGGGCGGGCTCCTCCACTCCCGGTGTCTGCCCTGGGACCGCTTACTGGCTGTGTTTTGAGAATAGTAACCAAGTGCTAATGTAGTCTTGACAAGTTGACATTCTTGGGTATTTCAAAAATACAATACCTCTGGTTTTAAAAACAATTCTAAACACAATTTCATGCCTGGTTTCTATTACTGAAATACTCGGAAATATTCATGTCAATTCCTTTTGAATAACTAAACGGACTAGTATTTTATCAGTTTTTTCCAGTACTTTAAGAAAAAGTTTGCAGTCCTCACTTCGATCTACACACTAGGTTCTGAGGATCAGCTGCCGGAAGACACGCTCTTAGAGGTCTTCCTCTGCTGCCCTTCAGACTGCGGACGATGGCCATTTCCCTATAAGAAAAAAAATCTCCAGGAATTACAGTTTTATTGAAAAGTCAACTTAGCTAATTTGTCCTTATTTTTCAAATTTGACTTTTATCATCCAATGGAGAGAAGAGCCCAGACTGCTTCTGCTCTAGCCAGCTGCCCTGATATATACTTGATATGGGAAAACAGGGTAGAACTTTGGCTCACCTTGCTTCAGACTCTCCTATCGAATCAGGAAGCATCTACAGGGAAACTCTGTTTCTTTACACTTTCCCTACTGCGACTTTAGCATTTTGGGAGCAAATTATTCTAATTCTGAATGGCAAGAAAACTGTTTTGAAAACACTAATTTTATATTGACCAAAAAATTTTAAAACTACACATTAATAAAATTTTTAAAAAGAGATTTTTTTCACAAAGGGAGATGAGGAGTCCATTCAACTGAGACTTGGATCGAGGGTGTGTTTGCTCGGTAGACTATGACCTTACATTTCATACTACTCACTGGATTAAAAAGTCAGGGTTTTTTTATTTTTATTTTATTTTTTAATTAATATATGTATTCTTTGCTTCAGGGGCTCAGGTCTGTGCATCGTCAGTCTTACCCAGTTTGCAGCACTCACCGCTGCACGTCCCCTCCTCAGTGTCCATAATCCAGCCTCCCTATCCCTACTCCCCCACTCCCACCCCCCAGCAACCCTCAGTTTGTTTCCTGGGATTAAGATCTCTTACGTTTGTGTCCCTCCCTGGTCCCATCTTGTTTCGTTTTTTTCCCTGATCCCCCTGATCCCCCCGCCTCCAAATCCCTCATATCAGAGAGAGCATATGTAATTGTCTTTCTCTGATTGACTTATTTTGCTCAGCATAATACCCTCTAGTTCCAGCCACATCGTTGCAAATGGCAAGATTTCTTTTTTCTTCTTTTCTTTTCTTTCTTTTTTTTTTATTTTTGATGGCTGCATAGTATTTTGTTTTGATTTGTTTTAGGGGTACAGGTGTGTGAATCAGCACTCTTACTTTACCTTGCTATTGTGGTTAAATTCAAGTGAGATACTATTATTTGGGGAGCCACTTCCCACCCTCAGGGATTATGAAATGACATTACAGGCTATTGAATGGCAAGCACGGAGTCATGTGTACCTCACTCTTTATTTGGCTAACTGAGGCACAGGTGCCTGTGACCTTTCTTCCTCTCGTTTCCTCTAAGCTGTTGTTTAAGCAGAGAGTGTTATTACCACTTGGATGACGTCTAAAGGTGATCACCTGTAGTGTACCTATAATCATAGTCTTACACCTTCTTCACTTATTTAAAAGAGTTTTAGGCTAACAGGAACTCTAAATGGGAATATATTTTGTCAGAGGTTTCCATAACCCAATTAAATTTAGAAATATGAGGACCGTAAAAGATACTGATAATGGAGGTCAAAGAGCACACGGAAGTACCATGGAGACACGAAGACCTGCAATTGTCTTACTTCTTCTGCTCCACCACAAAAACAAAAGCCAGTGCTTAGAACTGCAATGAAAATTTATTCCATTTTGGTTAGACTTAAAATGAGTGGTCCAATGCTTATTGCTCTGAGAGAAGAGTGTATGGTAGGTCAACTGAAGGTATCTGTTGTATCTTAAAATCTATTTGCAATGTGTGAGTGAATTATTATCTAAACTGACAGGTGATTGCTATCAAGCTAACAATATATTTCTGTTAGGATAGATCAAAAGGGACTACGTTAAAAAATGTGCTCTTTATAAGCTTTGGCTATAGATAAGATGATATGGTACATGACTTAGGAAATGAATAAACTGGAATTATAGCTAAATCCACGTAATTCTATTGTGAAATGTCCTTAACTTGCTGTTCTTTGCAAAGCATGCTGTGCACAGTGTGGCGAGTGTGCTTGTAATAAACAATTACAGAGAAAGGTACTAGAAGTTTTAAAACTTCATCTCAGTAAATACCTAGGGTGAAGTGGACATGATTTTCTTCAGTTGTTTAAAAATGTATGTGCTCGTAACTATTCCATCTGCAAAATATATTGTATACACAAATCTGATTGTTTGATTCCTATCAAATATTGTTTGTATATGTAAATAAAAAATAATGGTAAAGGTGATGCAAAAATATATTTTGTGTTTTCAGAACACTTGCAGAAGACTCAAACTTAGAGATACATCCAAATTTTAAAATGCATTTTCTTTTCATAATTTTCAAAATAATGAGAACATTTGTAGCCTGAAATTAAGTTTATAAACTTAGAAGACTAATTTGAAAGAAACCAGTCATGCAAGAAGCATTCTCTTCTATGCAGAGTGTGTATCTAATTTTTAAATGGCAGTGAATAAGCTTTGGAATAGTACTTCTTAAGCCATTAAAAGAATCACCTGTCTAATAAAGAGAGTCCCATTTCTGTTACTTTATATTAATGCTTCATCTACATTTATGTATATAAAATTTTCAAATTCAGTTGCAAATCTCTTCACATAAAAAATTCCAACTGTCCTTGGAATAAGGCCCAATTAATATTCCATTGGTTTCATTGTAAACGGATGACCAGGTCACAGCCTAAGCAGACGAGAAAGTTAAGTAACGTCAACTGCTTCCTCTTTCAAAGCAGCAGAACACCCTTCCCAATTCTGTTTGCTGTGTTCTGGGGATAAAATCTTCCAAAATCATAACATCCCTTCCTCCCATTACCTTCTTCTCCTTATGAAAACCTCTTCACGGTTTATAGGATAAGAACAGAAGACGAAGCCATGATGAATGTCAAAAGCAGCTTTTAAGTTAGTCATATGACCTCTGAATATAACTTAACCTCAAAATATGGATTATGTCAAAAACTATGAAGCATATTTATCTTATAGACATTGCATTTGTTGGTTGTGGACTCTAAATATTTAGACAGTTTATTTATTTATTTTGTGTTTAAAGTAAGTTATAGAAGACTTTTATTCCCAGAGTGCAGGAAGCACTAAGCTTGAATTAGAAGCCCTAATTAAATACTCTGATAATATCTAGCTTTGCCATTAGCTTACCCCAGTACCATTATGGAAAGTCTTTCGGTCTTTGCCTCCAAAGTGAATTAGTGACAAGATTCTCTGTATCGACAAGATTCTTTATATCGTAAGGATTATATCATATATCATGAGGATCCTTTATATCATAAGGATTATCATTCTTTATTTTTGCTCTTAAAAATGCTTTCTGTATTTCCTTTTCTTCAAGAAAAGTGTCAGCTTTATTGAGTTGCCCCACAATTTAATTTTAGTATTACTGTGAACACTTTTGAAAATAAAATTAGAATAGTTTGTGAACTTTGCCATTTTAAAGCATGTGTTTTTATTTTCAGAATTTATTTTCAAAATAAGAAAGATAACTGAATTTATACCTTACTAAATTCCATGATGTTGCCTTACGAAATTCCACGATGTCGTCATTTCCGTGATGTAAATTCCATGACGTTCCTTCCTTAAGGATTTCCTTAAGAATTCTCTGCCGTGTCAGGCCTGTGAGTTAATACACGGAAGCCCTGACAAACCGCCTCTCCAGTTGGACAGGTACATTTCTCTCCATTTCTGTCCTTCATGGGGATCAGTTTTTACTTCCTCATTTATTTTTATAAAATTTTTCAGTAAATATGGTGCTGAAAGGAATTGAATTATATTCCTCTTTAAACTGTTATTTAAAAGTTATAGTTGATCATTTAGGGTTTTGGCTCAGTCGCAAAAGAAGCAGCAGGTTCTGAGTCTAAATAGTATAATATGTGTATTCAGTTGTATTGCCATTTATTATTTTAGCTGTAAAATACTCTTAAGCTCAAAACATGAACCTCTTTATGCCTTTGGCTCTGTCCCCTCATTCAAGTTACCCTCTAAGCTCCTGCCTTTGTAAAATCTGAGGAGAGAAGCTCTAGAGGACTTTCCCATCTACAGTGAAATATAAGTTGGCTATGGATCAATCAGAACCACATGGCAAAAAACAATAATAATTACTATTATTACATATGTAATATATATATATATATATACACACACATTTATAAAATATATATAAATATATACATACATACATACACAACACACACACACGATGAAGGAAGACTAAGAAAACAATAGCAAACCTACCCAGGACATCACAAAGACAATGATGAGGAGGATAATTTAAATTGGCAAACCATTAGTCATTATAGGGAACCATGTGCATTTGAGGAAAGTTCAACCCTGATATTAAAATTCAACTTTTGTGACCAATTCTTATGCTTAATATAAGCATGAAAACTGCCTTAACCAAGTAAATTACCAAGTAACTTATCATGAGCTTTCAGGATATGAAAAAGCAGCATAGACTCGGTTTTGAAACAGGTAAACCAGTTAATCTGGTAAAACTCCAAGGAATATGTTGTTCATTTTTTAAGAGTGCCATTGTTTGGAAAGTCATTGGGTTTTAAAAAAAAATGCTGTATATTAATTTCTCTTGCTAGTGGGATGCTAGAACACGTATTTTCAAAAAAAAATTCTTTATCTAAAGCAAAAAAGTTACTAATAAAAATGAATATGAAACTTGGTTATTGGCACCTTAATTTGCTCCTCTCCAATATATGCATTAACCAATGCCAACTGATGTCAACACAAATTCTGAGCATGCAAGAAAAACTAATTGTTCCACATTATTTTACAGTTATTATTGATTACCATGCCCTTTGCAAGTCAAGACAGAAATAGAAAGTGTAATAATTCTCGAGGATGAATTTAACAGTTAGTAGAGGGGAGGAAGGATGTTTCCAAATACTTTCTTAATTACATATTAAAATTATAGGATATATTTAAAGGGCTTCAGTTGACTATAAGTAAAATCTGACTAAAGGGCCTCAGTTGACAATACATAAAATCTGACTAAATGTTAGAACATGATGTCTAATCAAATATATGCTAATATATATTATGAAGAGACTTCTCTTCTTAAGTTTGAATATTGTTTCTTCTTTCCATCAGAGTGACACATCCTCCTCAACCAGAAAGAGTTTAAAAGCAACATAAAAATTTAGATGTATATATTAGCCACACACACACACACACACACACAACACATACACACAATTATTAAGAATGTTTTCCCCCTGGGAATGTTGTAGAATTTTATTTCAAATGGTGGTCATTCAAATACCACTTGAAAGGTCTTTGAGTCAGTGTCTATGGAACTTAGCCTTTTGTTGCATTAAATGGAACACGGGTGGGTGGAGAGGCTTCATTATACATCAAAATGAGAACAAAAGCAAACAAAATCACATGAAAAGCAGTATAATAGAATTCATATAATATGAAATTTTTATCTGTGTCCTGGGCTCCAACTTTACTTAACCCTCTTAGTCTCAGCAGACCTCATAAACATCAACTAGAATACAGTCTATCAACATTCCTCCTTTCCAAAATGTTGTAAAAAATAAAGTGGAGAAGTTTGGCTCAAGCCAAATTAATAGTAAGTACACTCAAAAGTAACTGCCTAGAAAAGCAAAGTTCGAGACACAGGGATGTATCATGTAGAGAATTACCATGCCCTATTGCTAATACCATGAGTCTAAAAACAGTCCAGAGGCTTAGAAAACAAGACAAAACAAAAACCTAGTCTTGGGCATAATACTTGTGTCTGTAAGACCAGCCCCAACATATATGAGAACCCAGGACTTCCCTTCCCTTCCTTGTGTTTTTTTTTTTCTTCTTTCCTTTATTTTTCTGTTCGTTTGTTCTGTTTATTCCTTCTAACTTTATAGCTATCAGGGCTTAAATACAATCTCAAAGTCTTCCCGCTGGGGTTTCCACTCTGAAGTCACTGCAGTTGATCTGGGTAAGGGACCAATAAGATCTGGTTGGGCTTAGGTCAACATGTGATGAAATGGCAAATTTTAACTGGAGATTTCTGGCGAAGGCTCTTCTTGGCTCCCACCTTGCCCTGCTAGGAAAAGAGTCAAAGGTGGAAGGCTGTTTCAGTTGAGCCCTTGAAATTCAGTGGGTCTCGTATCCAAACGATTTGCTGTCCTGTTTTATACCTGTTGAATTATGGCTTGCTCATACAGAGAGGTACACCCAGCCTCCAAAATCCGAAAAGTCAGTGTGATGCTGTTTAAGAAAAAGCAGGAGTCTTAGGAGAATCAAATGAATGCTTCTCTATGGACAGATAACTGACAATAACATAGGAACAGAATTTGAAATGGATTCAAGAAAAGAAGTTATTAAACCAGATCAAATACCCCCTGCAAAATAAGTAACTAGGACTAAAATATGGCTCTCCTCCGTCTCCTTGTTTTGATTTCATCTTTCCAGCTACTATATCCTGTACCTGCTCATCCGTTTATGTAGCATCTATGTGTTCCCCGTAAAATGTGAGCTCCCTGAGAACAGGGAAGGCAGCTGCCTGAAAATGTTCCCTGGTCTGTGAATAAGGCTGGGGAAGGACGAACAGCTCAACAGGGAGCAGCAACGTGTGTCTGCTCAAGAAAGGGTGCGGGGGGCGCCTGGGTGGCTCAGTGCATTGAGCCTCTGCCTTCGGCTCAGGTCATGATCTCAAGGTCCTGGGAGGGAGCCCCAGATTCTGTCTCTCTGCTCAGCAGAGAGCCTACTTCCCGCTCCCCACCCTGCTGCCTGCCTCTCTGCTTACTTGTGATCTCTCTTTCTCTGCCGAATAAATAAATTAAATTTGAAAGGGGGGTGGGCAGTGGGAGAAAAATATCAAAAGAGGTTTTCCTAAGTAAACCCTTTGTTTTGGGGATTTATATCAGCTTTCTATTTCTGCTGTAACAAAGCATCCCCAACTTTGTGGCTTAAAAGCAATACATTTTTACTCGTACAGATCTTCATGATCTGATGGGGCAGAGGATAAGAAAAGCCCTTTCTTACTGATGCTCTCTGGATGCTCCGTCTCCCTGCCCTTCCGGACGTCTGCGGCCGCCCGCCCTCCCCGGCTCCCGGCCCTGCGTCGCTCGCTCTCCGCTCTGCTCTCGCTGTCAGCCTTGCCTTCTGCGCATTCGTTGCGCCGACCGTCTCTCCTAAGCAAGCTTGTGATCACCCTGGGCCCCGCTGGGTGATCAAGAGGGTCTTCCCATCTCAAAATCCTTAACCACACCCGCGAAGACCCTTTTTGCTATGTAAGATGATAAGTTCGTAGGTTCTGGAGAATAGGATGTGAACTTCTTTGGGGGGCCATTACTGTATCTTTTCTGTACAGACCTCTTTCCCAGTGATCCCCAGTCAAGGACCAAAACTTTGCTCCTGGGGACACTTAAGGCCTCTCTGAAACATGGAACATTCTTTACGTGGCCATTTATTAAGTCCTCAAATTCTTTTAACCAGATCAATATCATTTATTTTCAAATACCACACATTTGATAAATGTCAACTATCATATGGTAATATAAAAAGAATATTGTATATTAGAAAATAGATATTTGGGACCCCACATATCTGAAAATAAATGATGGATATTAAGGAGAATTTCTGCATTGTAAAGCCAAACCTCATCGTGGTTACACTTTGTTTACCCTGATTCAATCAGAAATAGGAGACGGCACCACAGAGAATACAACAGGAATTGCCATCACCAATAAACAACTAAACAACATTCCAGGAATATTATTTTTTGTCGTTGAGCTTTAATAAGACAGGAAGAGCTCAGAATTAAAGGACCAAATCCTGTGTAAGTACCCAGACTTCAGATATTTAAGTTTCTGACGAAGAAAGAAATACATGTTTTTTGTTTGTTTGTTTGTTTGTTTAACGCATGTGTTTTTAAAACAAACCTTTAAGAGGGAATAGTCCCAATATCATACACAATGAGTCATTCTGAAGAAGGCACAGTGCACCCCTGTTGGAGAGAGAGCAGAGTAGTGGGACACAGATACCACTGGAACTTAGTCATTTTATACCCATCTATTTCTCTTTTTTTTTCCCCCAGTTTTTGAATACTTGCACATGAAGTGCACAATTCATTTCATGGTTTTTAATGAGTTGGAGATTTACATTGAAATTCAGTACTGTGATGATAACCTCCAAATTAATATTTTCCTTCAGATAAATTGCATTTGAAAAAAAATCTAATCTTATTGCCCATGAAGTCACATAATAAAACCAGAATGCCAACTATAGCAGGGAAAACTCTCCCAGCAAATGTTACAGACCCAGTCCACCTTCCAAATGTTTGTTCATTGTGTTTAGCTATTAAAATAAGAGTTTAATTGAAAATGTATGAATAAACTTACTCGATTGCAGATAAGCAAAGGAAGTCATTTTCTCTCTTTTGGAGAGCTAGTACTCTATCCTTTTTCTCTTTTACGAATTTACAAATTTAGTAGGTGCCGTGGGAGCGTGGAGATCAAGGTAGGGCAGAGGAGGAAGGTGTTGAGCGTAACTGCTCAGTAACGACTCCACTGTCCTCACAATCTCCGTGGCTTTCCCCGCGTTCCTGCTATTGCGTGACTTTTGCTTTGGCTGGGATCTGTAGTTCTGTCATTCAGGAGTAGGTGTCTGAAAGGAGCCATTAAACAGCCACCAAAGCATTAACCAGCTACGCACCTGGGAATCTACCGCAAGTGCGGCGGTGAGCTGGCTGTAGAGTCCCTCAGCCTTGCGGCAGGGGTGGTGCCACGGAGAGTAGAGTCCGGGGAGCCGGGTGTTGCCATGTCCGAAGGACTGGAGGCAAAAGGCTTGCGTGTGAGACAGATGCTGCTTCCGTGCTGCGTCTGCCATCTCCCACGTGTGATTCCAGCACACTAACAGAGCATCAGAGTCCGTGGCGTGCTTAGTGACAGGAATAGAACCATGAAATTGGTAATGTCTTGCCAGTTTTAAAATGTAGATGAATAACTTCTTGTCGGAGCAATGAAGTCTTTCTTATCCTATAAAAAATCTGTGGATAACTAATGAGACTCCTGGGCCATCATACCTGTTCGATTCAATTTCTTACACTGGTTCGGCTGTTCAACTACCTGTGGCACCTACACTAGGTGAGATAGACATTTTCAGAATTGAAGAAGAGACAGATGCCCACATCTCAGTTGCATCCTGGATGTAACAGGCAAATTGGGTGTTACCATTTTCAAGCTATTCCTGGTGTTTTTATGTCAATTATCAGATTTCCTTGATTATCTTTTATATAGAAAACATGTAAATCACCTTATGTCACGCATTGTGGAAGGGGGGCCTGGGGATGGCGAGGTGTCAGAGAACTGACGTTTTGACTGATTGTACTTCTGGCAACTTATTATGATAATAGATCGCTCTTTATTATATCACTGCATTTGGCTGTGATGATATTTAACTACAGAAGATTAAAGACATGTCATGATGCCAGAGAATTTTATGAATGGGCTGGTGCATTTTTGTCATGCTTAAAATTAGCAAGCCAGAGCAGTAATAAACAATCTTGGGAAACCACAGAGTCATTCCACTAAAGAACGCACAACTTTGTCTTTCGGCAATTCTTTCAATTGTCGGCAGTCTTTCAGTTGCTGTCTGTGTGCTAGTGTTGGGCTTAGTCCGTGTAGAACACTTGACCACACGCACGATCCTGTCCTTAAAGATCTTGGACTCAAGTTTGTATAAGGCAATATGAAAGAATACAAGATCATACATACTATTTCTATTTTACATGCTACAGAAAATAAGTGATGCTTACGGAAAAGAGAAGCATACCAATAAGGGTAGAATGTTATAGGACAGTCAGACAGTTAGGTGGTAGACGAATAGGATTTTGTCAAGTAAAAGGGGAAAGGAAGACGACGTAGGGAGATCAATGCAAGGAAGAAAAAAAGGACGTGGTTATGCAGGGAGCAGGTGAGATATTTTTTCTTAAGCTTAAACGTGACCATGTTCTAGGCATTGTGCCACCTGATTTACATGACTTTTCTTGCTTAATCCTCTCATAAAGTGGACATTATCATTCTCATTTTATCAGTAAGGAAATAAAACCTTAGGACAGTTCCATAAAGTGTTCCCACAGCCGGGAAGCAAAAGAAGTTGAGCTCGAGCCTGGTTTAAGCATGCACCCGAGAGGAGCACGAGGTCCAGAGTGGGTGCCAGGAGGCAGTCTAGGGCGGGAGCTCTGAGAACCCAGAAGTGGACCCACAGCACAGGTGCTGTGTTGGGGAAAAGTTCAGAGCTATCTGGATATGAAGGGAGGCAAGGGAATGTTCAGAGAGATCTCTAAAGTTTAACCTGCAAAGTGAATGTTGACCTTAAGACTCAGAAAGAGAGATAAGAGTCTCTTCCCTTAGACCCACACTTTGGAGTTATCAAGGAACTTCAAGAGCAGGATTCTTTGCCGCTTAGAGACTAATGTACAGTCATCTTCACTTTGGGGAGAAAAAAGGGTGAGATGATTGGTCCCCAGACTGCTGACCTAGTTCTTCTATCAAAGTAACTAGGTCAAGCAGGAGAAAGAGAGGATGGGTGAGGGTGGGGAGAGAGGCCTTACCTGAACCCAGAGAGATTTAAAAAGGAAAGGAAAGGAGGTTAGGAAAGACTGTGCTGGAGTCCAGGGAGCTGAGGTTTTGTCTAGATATCCTGAACTCAGCGACAAATTGCAGCAATTAGTTGATTCAATTCCAAAAAGTCATTTTTGTCTTGATGTTTCAGTATGCATGTTTGTTAAGCAAAAATCTATTGAGTGTCTACTAGGGTAAGTGGTTTAAAAGATACGAATGTAATCTAGACGCTGATCCTACCGTCAAAGGGTTCATTGAGAGTTATGAAACCACATACCTATAATCAACCCTCCCAGCCAAGGTGAACATAACTGACGGCCCAAGTTAAGCGCTAAGTCTCCACGTTTCAGAAGAGGAAGACCCACTTCAAGAAAAAGAGGACAAGGAAAGGTGGAAGCCTAAGCACAAAGCTATTTTGGAGATGACATTTGAAATGTGTGTAATAAACTTTTGGGTATTCAGAGATGGGAGAAGAAAGAAGCCAGATTTTGGCAAAAGGACTAGCGTAAGTTAAATCCTGGACGGCAGGAAAGCATGAAATTTGAATAAGAAGTAAACAGAGTGCTGGGGTTTGCCTAGACAGCAAAGGATGCAGGAATAATTCAGAAAATATCAGGATCATTGACTGGATTTTGTGCTATATTCTGCATGTCCGTTTTTTCATTCAAAACAGCGGCTGCTAACACCACTGGCCATGTTAGGAGGGTTGACTTGTCTCAACCCAAATGCCACTCACTGCTTCTGCCGGTCAGGTGGGCTGAGATCCCTCTCCCCTTACCAATTCTGTAGCCAGTGGTGGTCTTGGAAAATGTCAGGATTCCATCAGCCAGAAATACATTAAACCTCTCATTTCTATGGCGGGTGGGCAGATAGATGCTGCAAATAGTGGTGATAAAAGTTTTGTAGCAACATGGACGGGACTGGAGGAGATGATGCTGAGTGAAATCAGTCAAGCAGAGAGAGTCAATTATCATATGGTTTCACTTATTTGTGGAGCATAACAAATATCATGGAGGACATGGGGAGTTGGAGAGGAGAAGGGAGTTAAGGGAAATTGGAAGGGGAGGTGAACCATGAGAGACTATGGACTCTGAAAAACAATCTGAGGGGTTTGAAGTGGCGGGTGTGTGGGAGGTTGGGGTACCAGGTGGTGGGTATTATAGAGGGCACGGATTGCATGGAGCACTTGGGTGTGGTAAAAAAATAATGAATACTGTTTTTCTGAAAATAAATAAATTGAAAAAATAAAAAAAAAAAAGTATGAGTCTCTCCACTTCCACTACTCCTTCAGTCTTACATGGCTTTTCATGGACTCAACCCTTTCTTCAATATGGGCACAGTTCAGCCTCCTTGGATGTGTTTTAAAAAGATGTGTTTTGAACTAATAGAAAGTTTTTGGATGCAGTGCAAGGTATTGAAGTCCCAACATTTCTACTGCATTGTAAAACCTGTCTACAAAGACTGTTCTCACACTTTTGAGCTACAGACAGAAAAGTCCAACACCAAAACACTATAGTTCCTTAGTGAATCAGGTAGCTATAGGGATTGGAACCATCCTGGAAGGAGTTTGACTTTTCTAAATCAACGTTTGGATCAAATGGAAGAACAGGAACTAATTGTACTAAATAGTGCCTTGCAGCACAACTTCTTTATAAATAGATTTATTTTTGGTTTAATAAGCAAGCTATTCCATCTTTTGTATTGAAACATAGAATTGAAATATGCAATGTAGAGAGACAACGATTCATTAAAAATATGGTTTTAGGGGCACCTGGGTGGCTCAGTCGTTAAGCGTCTGCCTCTGGTTCGGGTCATGATCCCAGGGTCCTGGGATCGAGCCCTGCATCGGGCTCTCTGCTCGGCGGGAAGCCTGCTCCTCCCTCTCTCACTCCCCTAGCTTGTGTTCCCTTCTCGCTGTGTCTTTTTCTGTCAAATAAATAAATAAAATCTTGAGAAAAATTTTTAAAAATATGGTTTTAGTAATCAAGATGTTCACAGAGGAAGCCAACAGACATAATAAGGGTATCTGAGTCTATCAGGGATGATATAAAGAATTTCCTCAGAAATATTATTTGTCAGCATCACATTACTGGACATGAAGCAGAAAAGTTTGTAATATCATCTGGAGTCTTTTTCATTGCATCTAGTTATAATGGATCAGTTCCCTTTTTTTAATTTCACTGTGGGAACATGCTTGAGTGAGCACAGACATGGTACATTTAACCAATTTGGCACAATGCCTTAGTTTTATTAAACAAACAAAGAGTGGCTGGGCTGGCTCTAAACCGTAGCCCCTCAGGTCGTTCTTGTAGCTGCGCTATTACCCGTAAGGTGACTTTTCCCACTGCTGGTGCTGAGACTCGGGACGCTGTGCAAGTGCGGTCCACACGCTCTGAGACCAATGTTCATTCCTTCGATGGTTCTCCTCTCTCCAACCTGGATTCCGTCTTCTTTCTACCTAGCAACTTCCAGAACCCTGGCACTTTATTGAATGGAATTGTAGGCTGTTTTCTTTCAAGGTATTTCCTTAGAGTCATCATGGTTGGTTGGAGTTTAAATATTTTGTGGTTAGGAAATAATGAATGAATCACTGTTTGTTTTTTCCCAATGGACAGGCAAAGTCCTCCTCATTGATTAAAGAACTAGATTGTTTTTTCCCCCCAGAACTGGGTATAAATATCTACCAATGAGCTCCCGGACTGGGCTTTATGTACAGTTTGAATTTTTTTAATGATACACATTTAATGATATACATTCCAAGTCTTTCCTTCTCAAGTCTCATCTAGCAAGTGAGGCCTAATTTTTATCACACATGTCATAGTAAAAGAGAAAATTGGCTTTTAATATTTTTGTTCTGCCACTGGCCAGGTAATAAATCGCAGCCTTGTATGGCAACAAAATGAAAGTATTTCCAGGCAAGTGTCTTCAGAGGTTGCACAGGGGCCGAACACCATGGGACGTGTGTTGCACAGGGAAAAAGACATATGAACGTAAGGTCCTTTGTCCCTGGGTAGAACTGTGTAATTCTCTATTAGCTTGGCACCTACCATGATGGAGAAGGATCATAAAGCTTGGTCGTTACTATGAACATCTTATCTCATCAGCTAGCAGCGCTTTTCCTTTTTTGGAGTGTTCCCAGGCTGGTACAGAGGACAGAACATGCACTACTAAAAAAAGAACCGTAGTAGGAATATTTCATGGGCAACCAGATTGCAGGCAGTTTCCATAATCTGCGATTTGAAATAGTCTACATCAACTTTTACTCAAGCGGAACCTTGTCAGAAGTCTATTTAAAAAAAAAAAAAAAAAGTAAATTACAGGATAATCGAAATTACCTTTCCTCGTGTGATTTTTGAAGGGAAGAAAAACACTCTTTAAATGTACTTCTATACAGTGTTCATGGCAGCTCACCAATATCATATAATGATTATGAAGAAAAAAAAAAAACCACCCACAGATAACAGAATGTACTAAAAGCTTCGGTGTTCTCACCGGTGGAGATATGTCCGTGAATCCAACAGCCAGTTACTTATTAAATATTTCCTTTTCTGATAGTGCTAACGATTTGTATTGGCCAAAGATGTAAACATTTCATTTGTTATGCGTTAAGAACTTTAATGTTGACAGTGGCCCGTGGCATTTCGTAGGGTCCCTTTCTCTGGTGAGGGAACCGACACACAAAGACACGAAGCAACCTACCAAGGCCCACAGTGGCCGTCGTAAAATGTCTCTGTGTCACACTTGGGAAGTGGCTCCCGCCCCTGTGAGGAAATCCTTCAAAATGCAGCGCTCTGGAGTGCTAATGTCATGACGAGACCATGCTGGCAGGTAATGGTAAAAGTCTCTCCTAATGGCTTTGCAGCCGGCTTTGTACCTTCGCACACTTGACTTTTCTGATCCCACTAATTTACTGAATCCTGAAATTACCACCTTAGTGTTTTCTTTTCTTTTCTTTTTTCCCTGCTGCTGTGAGTTCATCTCTCTATCTCCATAGACGTGGGTTCCTCCTTCATATTTCTCCTCAAAATGATTATTGGATACATACTGCTGAAGTTTCCGCAGCAGAGAGAGAGGCAGAGCCAAACATACTGCTTCGAGGTCTGCGTCCCCCCAATTTCCCTCTTCATAGACCGTCTGAGATGCGATTCTGTCCCTCAGCCTCTGTAAGAAAAGCCTTTCCAGCTGCTGTCACTTTCATTAAAGGACCCACGATGAGTGATGCCGGACTGCATCGTGTTGTTTCATGTGAGCAGAATCCTGGGCTGCATAAGGAAAATATAGCCCTGATGCCTTGTTTATCTCATTTTTTGGCCTCTTGGAGTTGGTTTTCGGTGACGTGCCACCTCTCCCTCGCACTCCATCTCAATTTACTGAGCAACTGTGAGCTCAAGTAACTTATCCAAAGTCAGACACGAGTGGCTTACCGGAATTCATACCCCAGAACTGTCATGGTTCCTAAATCCTTTATTATGAGCATTACACCATACCATCTTCCAGGTCTCAGTATTAACATCATGTAAATTTATTCTCCAGCATGATTCATTAAAATGAAAATGGGCCATTTTCTCTGATTCTCCAAGCACTTCAGAAGAAGCATTACATCCTGAATACAGATTTCATTTCTGAGAAGGAGACAAGAAAAGAAGTTAAACCTTTAGTTCTATTGGAGGCTGGTTCATCTTAAAAGGACTTTTATTCCAGTTTTCAGTTTAAAATATTAAAAGGAAAACCAAGCAGTATTAGGTTAAGAATAGCTACAACTGCATTTTTTAGCAGTAGGTAAAACAAGGAAACTAAAAAGTGCCTGTAATTCAGTGGCAAAAACCTAATGAATCTCCTCCAGATCAAACGTTAATGTAAAACTAAATTTAAAAAAATCAACCTGTGCTAGACACCCACTCCCACATTTTTAAATACTTGCTTCCATCAAAAAACACATAGCATCAATTCCCTTTTTTGGTGGAATCTCATTTTCCAGTTAAACAGAGAATCAAAATGATAATAGAGTAACCACATATGCAGCTCCAGTATAAAATAATATCAGAAGAAATAAAAACTCAACATCTAAGGGTTTAAGATTACAGTCAAGGGGCAGGAAGGTGGAAATAAAAGTGGGGAAATTATAAAATGTGACTTTTGCCTTTTTCTTCTCTTTCAACAAAATAATTCTCTGGATCCACTCTTCTTTTATTTGCTTAAAGATTTTATTTATTTATTTGTCAGAGAGAGACACAGCGAGAGAGGGAACACAAGCAGGGGGCGTGGGAGAGGGAGAAGCAGGCCTCCCACTGAGCAGGGACCCCTATGAGGGGCTTGATCCCAGAACACTGGGATCGTGACCTGAGCCAAAGGCAGATGCTTAACGACTAAGCCACCCAGGCACCTTCTTTTTTTATTAAATATAAAGAAGTTCCATTTTCTTTCACAGATGCTTAGAATAATAATTATCCTCAGTAAGAATTACTTATCAACCACCCACTATGTGTAAGGCGTCAGAATTGGCACTGTTTGGGTAATAAGTACCACCTCCTCCATGTAGGGTTCTGCAGTTTGGCTATGGAAGGGAGCATGCATTGAATGACACAAGCACACACCTATGATGCAAGGAAGGGAACGCCAAGTAAACAGCACGCGCAGTAAATACAACAGGAGTTCAGTTAGGGAGTAACTAATGTCAAAGCAAGAAGTGAACCTTCCGGATCGGAGCAGAGGCACAGGAGACATTGAAGGACAGTGTGAAGAGCCTGACTTCCAGACTGTAATGGAACTAGTGTCAGTCCTCTCTCCACCACTCCTAGCTGCGTGCCTTTAAGCACGACTTTTAACTGCTCTGATTTCACGTGTGTAAGTAGGCATGATTGTGCCTACTCTGTACGGTTATTCGGGATACTAAATTAGGAGGTGTGCCTAAGTACCTACTCCAGGCTTTATCTGTAGGCAGGTGCAATTCAGTGGTACATTGGTTCTAGTGATGATAGGATTAAGGGCATTTTTGAAATTCCTGGGACCAGAATCTGGTCATACAAAATCCTCAAATAAAATTTAGTTCTCTTTCCTAACCACTCTCTTCTCCTGCAGCACAGTCTAACTCTCCAATTGCTTGAGTTGAACTGAGAGTCGATAAAAATCTTAGACATCCAGAAAAGGAAGATGGACAGGATCGCCTGGGTGGCTCAGTCAGTTAAGCATCTGTCTTCTGCTCAGGTCATGATCCCAGGGTCCTCGGATCAGTCCCGCATCAGGCTCTCTCCTCCGTGGGGAGCCTGCTTCCCCCTCTCCCTCCTCCTTCCTCTGCTCATGCTCTCTCTCTCTCTGTCTCTCTCTCTCAAATAATAAATAAAATATTTTTTTAAAAAAAGGAAGGAATGGAGATGGACATTTAAGATATAAATAAAGAGTGAACAAAGTTTGCAAGTTGAATATGTAATTGGGGCATTCGAGAAACAATACTGGATCTTTTATTATGTCTGTGGGGGGGGTGGTAAGTATGGATTGTGGAGAGGAATGCTATGATATCCATTTTGAGATGACGATGAGCTGTTACGACATGCAGTAACTGTTAGGTAGAGTGCTTTTCCTCCTTCTTTTTGACTTCAAACAGAATGGTAACATCTTTTCTCCTATAACTCTAAAAATTTTGCTAGGTAGACATGTTCCCAAATGCAAGAAATGTAAATGATACAATGCAGTGTTCTGTTTAGTATTTGGACATCTTTTACTGTCTTCTATTTTTTATTTAATTGAAAACATATTTTATGGTTAAAAATAAATCATGTTACTCAAAATGGTAAAAATTTGTTTTTAGGGATAACCTTTTGGGGGATATGCACCAAAATAAATACCAGATGGAGAAAAGATATATAAATCTTAACTATCAAGGAGGGTCATTCATCTGTAGAATCCCAATGAGTAGGCAAAACAGTTTTTCTTATTAGAGATAGAAAGCGGGGTAAGAGGGATAAAGGGAGAGGGAGAGAGAGCATCTTAAGCAGGCTCCATGTCCAGTGCAGAGCCCAACACAAGACTCGATCTCACGAGCCTGAGATCATGACCTAAGCTGAAATTAAGAGTCTGACCTTCAAGCAACTGAGCCACCCATAAGCTGCCTCAGGCAAAACAATTTTAATAAAAATGCATTTCAGAGTAAAGGTAATTAGAAAACATACATTTGAGAGAAAGTTCATATCACACGTGCTATAGGGGATGCAAACGCAATAGCTTTATGATAAAAGTGATATAAAATTAAAAATGATAAAAAGTGATAAATTGTTAGCAAAGTTTTGATGATGTTGCTAAATTCATTTGTTTTTGGTAACATGGAAATTTGGGTGATTGTTTTAGAAACTTATAGGAGAAAGATGAGAGGTAATATTCAGTATGCTAACTCTGACTTTCTGTATAACTACAGTGACTGTTTGGAACAATGCTCTAAGATTCTAAAACACGTGGGGTCTTAGAAGGAAAGAGCATTGGACCTGACAAGAAGTGATTGCTATGGAGAAGGGTATAAAAATAAAGATAGAAGATTTTCAAATTTTTTTATTAAAAATCTCCACTCCTACCCACATGTATCAACACAAGACAAAACAATGATGTGTTTGTGAAGGTGTTCATCACAGAATTAACTATAAGGGCCCCCTCCTCAAAAAAAAAAAAAAAAGGAAAGACAAAAAAAAAGAGCAGCTTCAAAGACTATGAGCCTCATCACTGAGTTTTATGCATTAAAAAGTATAGTTTTACTGACCACATAGAAAACTCTAACACTTCCTCCATTTTATTTTTTCAATATAACATGCCCATGGTAGGCAAACAAAATAATTACTGAATTAATTCAAAAGCACTGAGACCTTTTTGCCACTGAGATCAGTTTTGTATCATTTCCCTTGGCATTTTTTTGGTAATAGTTATGACTTCCTGATTCTTTGGAAGAGAAAGCTTGATATTTTATCACAGTTAATTCAGTAAAAATTAAATTTCAGGTATGTGAATTTAATAAATTGGCACATCATCCGGCTGATTGTTCTATCTTTATTAAATTAAAATTAATCAGACTAGGAAGAAATGACTTCTATCTTGTGCCTCTTTATAGTGAAATTTGCTAATTAAACAAAACCTCAGACTACTTAGGAGCAAGACATATTTTTATGCTCTTTATAGGCTTAGTATTAAAGTAGACAAGGTTCTTTGCAAAGATATTTTTCAGAGAAAGCTGCAAGACTAAATTATGAAGTATACTGCATTTTCTGCAGATCTGTGGTAAACCAATAAGCTATGCACCAGGAGGCTGCTAGAAGAACAGAGTTCCACTTTACTGTTCCAGTACTTAAAATGTTTTGAATTATGTCCTAGTATTGCATCTGAAAATACCTATCACAAGAAGTCCTTTTTGCATTCTTCATCGTCTCTCAAAACAAAATGTGTTTGTTCTTAACAGCTTTCCTTTATCATCTTTAAAAATACCACTGCAATGCTGATTTTTTAAAAATATTTTTTATTTAGGCAGCACAAGTAAAATAAAAATTATCTTTTTAAAAAGATTTGCTTATAAAAAACACCTATTTGATTAAATATTTTGCAAAATATTTTATGGAATGAGAAGCCGATAAGAATTTGACAAGCCAGTAAGCTTTCTGGTATATAAAAGAGTAGCCTAAATGAGGACATGTTTAGGGTTTGGCAAAGAGATTATACAGTTCACATCTTTGTTGCTATCAGAAAAGAAAATCAACATGCAGCAAAACTGGCCTTTTAAATTGATACATATAAAATTTGTGTAGTTGCTGCGTATCTGGAAGTACCAAAATGATTTTACTTTCTCTACCTCAATCTTGGCTCACAAAAGTGTACAAAAAATGTATCCTGTATAAGCTCCTAATTACTGACTGTAGAAAGCCTATATGAAGGTAAATGATTTAGTCTAATTGATGGGAGCTAATCGACCCTTGTTTATAATAAATTACCCTCTAGCATGTGAAATCATTGCTTAGCCATTTGTAAAATTATCTTTGTTCCCCAACCTCAATTATATCACCACCATCACCATATTTTTGTGTAAGGTAGAGGCCAGTTCTAGAAATAATGGTAAAATGTTTAGAATTAGAGTTAAAATAGACTTTATACTTATTATGCTATCTCAAGTTTACATACTTTTCTCTCTTCTTAGATGGTATTTGTACAACATGATATATAAGTAACAAGCATTAAAAAAACTTTTGTTTTTTAAAAACTAATAAACAGGGGCATCTGGGTGGCACAGAGGGTTAAGCCTCTGCTCTCGGCTCGGGTCATGATCCCGGGGTCCTGGGATCGAGCCCCGAATCAGGCTCTCTGCTCCTCCAGCAGCCTGTTTCCTCCTCTCTCTCTCTGCCTGCCTCTCTGCCTGCTTGTGATTTCTGTATGTCAAATAAATAAAATCTTAAAAAAAAAAAACTAATAAACAACTGAAAAATTAATTTTTAAAAAACTGGTCAAAGGTTAGAGGAAGAAATGGCTGAGCTATATAAAATTTGGGGAGGAAGGGAAAATCATTTTAATCTTTAACCTTTTATTTATCTGTACATATATCAGCTAGGACCTATTACACAACAGCAAGACACAACAATACAGTGGCTCAGAAGACAAAGAACTGTTTTTGCTCTCACATTACAGACCAGGCCCGCAGGACAGACGGACATCCTTGCTCCGCGTGGTCATTCAGAGACCTTGGTCTTTTCTGACTTGCTGATCTGCCGTTCTCTAAACCAGGGGTCAGCAATCTTTTTCTGTAAAGGGTCAGATAGTAGCTCTTTTAGTGTGGTACACCATAGATGGTTTCTGTCACATATTCTGCTTTTTATTCTTTTAGTAATGCTTTAAAAATATGAAAACCGTTTTTAGCTTACAGATTGTACAAACGAGTCGGTAGGTCCGCTGTGACCCATGGGCTGCCGTTTGCTAACCGCTTCTTTAAGGAACTGCCCCGCATATGAGAAGCTTGATCAATGCCACATCAATGTACCAACTTCAGGAAAAAGAAAACAACAAAGTAGAAGGCAAGCAGTTTCCTCTTAAGGAATTAGAGCAGTAGTTCTACACATCACTTTCAGCCATATTCCATTGCCAAGAATTTAGCCATATGGCCATATCTAGGCATAAGACGGGCTGGCAAATGAAGTCTCTACGTAGATTTCTACATACCCTGCTAAACCTCTCATACCATATGTGTCAGCTCGGTCCTCTGGGAAGTAGACACCAAGTCAAATTTAGGAGTGCAAAAAGTTTATTGGAGAAGTGAAAAATAATATATAAAGGAAGCAGAAGTGGGCTGGGAAAGTCCTCAAACTGAGGCAGATGTAATACCTGTGACAGGAAAGAAGGGAAGCAGGATTGGGCAGGGCAAACCTTAGACCAAGATGCAAATCTGGCAAAAATGAGGTCGACCTTATGTTAGTATCCAGAGCAAATATCACCCATTAGGAAAATCTTATGTTGGGCAGGAATCGTCATACCCTAGTGCCTCCACTATACGTGGTCTTTAGCTGTTGCTGCACAGGAGAAGAGTGGCCTGGGCTTAAAATCTGAGGTGAATTATGAACTTACTGGCAGCTGGAGATTCCCAAATGATGGCATATGTTGGCTCCAGCTAATGGGGAAGTTCCTCCTTAGAATGAGGTCTGAGTCGGGAACTTCCATAGCTGCTAAGTTGTATAATGAAAGCAGAATGGATTTAGGAAGCACTGGTAATTTTCTCTCTCTCTCTCTCTCTCTCTCTCTCTCACACACACACACACACACACACACACACACACAGAAATAGAATACAAAGAGGTATGGGTTCAGTCACTGGATAAACCTTGCTAACCCTACGGATGAGAGAGCACTGTCACAGCACGTCGTGTCGTACCTGTTCTGGGTTTGAGCAGTGTTTACATTTTTCCTCTTTTAAACCAGAATTTATGTAGTAGATTATAGGGTGCACTTTGTTGTCAAGTTTGTGATTTATTTTTATTTATAAGCTGACATTACATAGAATATAATTGTAATTGTCAGTTTGCATGAAGTGAGATTCAGCTGAAACACAGAGAGATCTAATGAGGACTCTATGCCTGAAGTCACCACAAATAATTTGTGGTGATATGGAGAATTGGCAGGGATAAATTGCAAATTTTTCTGAGTCACATCAAAAGCACTACTGCAGTATACCTGTAACACCCATGGTAAAGTGGTGTTTTTAAGAATTCTTACTCTCCATTGTTATCCAAATCCAACAACTGGAATTAATTTGAATGAAAGGGAACACAAAAGACTAAATATCTCTGTCCAGATTCAATAAATGAATGAATTCAATAAACGAATTTAGTAAAGAAAGAGCTCCCCATTCAGAATGGTAACGGATAATAACGCCTACAGTTATTGAAAGTCTCACTATATATCAGGGTCTGTACGTGTGGTGCCTCCAGTCTTGTAACAGCCCTTCAACAGCTGTTCACCCCATTTTGCAGATGATGGAACAAAGGCTCAGAGAGTTTCAGTGACCTCACCAAGGCACCTGACTGGTGTGAAGTTTACCCAGAGTTGAGCTTAGAACCCATGACACAAGCACGCATCATTCCTCAGTGATTCCATTGTCTTCCTAAAACCAACAATCCTTGTGGAATAATCATCCGTTCAAGAGTGTTTATGTTTAGTCACTTTGGGAACTTACTGCTGTTCCCGAAGGACTTCTGTTCAGTACAAACAAAGATGAGAGAAATTAATAGACTCTACTTGCTGATGTATCTTCTGGAGCTCACACGCATGGGAGCAGATTCAGTTTAGGAAAAATACTTGAATTATGTTTTAATATATACGTTTTGTTGGGGAGCTTGGGTGGATTAGTCGGTTAAGTGTCAGCCTTCTGCTCAGGTCATGCTTCCAGGGTCCTGGGATGGAGCCCTGCCTTGCACTCAGCAGAGAGCCTGCTTTTCCCTTGCCCTCTGTCTGCCTGCCTCTCCCCGTTTGCGCTCTCTATGTCAAATAAATAAATAAAATCCTTATATATATACATGTGTATATATATACATATATATATGTTTTTGTTAAATTTCTTATAAGAAATCAGCAAAGGGTGTGTGTGTGTGTGTGTGTGTGTGTGTGTATGTACAGGAATGTAGCCAAACTTGAAACATAAGCCTAAATATCCAGGATACCTTCCTGCATCTTCTCACTCATCATTATATAATTGGCATTCCTCATTCTTGCCCTAATTATTGCCTGATCTAATGATCAAGAAGTAGAATAAAGACATCCTTGGAAGGTTAATAAGCCATCCAGAAAATTAGATTAGCATGCTCAAACCTTAATGATTATTATTTCTCATTATAATAGATCACCTGAAAAGTTTGAGAAAGAAAAAATAAATAGGCATCACTGGGCAATTATATTTGTAGTTTTCCAGGGTAGGTTTTACAGATGATCACCAGTTATGAATTCTTTTCATATCTAAAACCAGGGATTTTTGTATAAATTATTCTACCGTTATTATAATAATCAAAGCCCGTTTATTTGATCATCATCATAATGGAGTACTTGAGACATTTTTTCCTTTGCTAATTGACAGTTGGTCAGTTAAGAGGTGCTTTTCACAAAGTCTTCCATAACCCTAAGGGTTTGAATTAGCTTCTAATAAATGCCTGAGAAGCTTCTCTAGACTCTTAAGTGCATTTGCTGAAACTCCCAACTGCTATTTTCCACCTTCTGGTCAAGAAATGCCTTTGATCTGCCATCTAGCTGCCTTTCTTGCTTGTATCTATCTGTCTCAAGCATCATAACTCTACCCATCAGCACAATAACACATTATCATTTAGATATCATTTTCTGAAAATAGATTTCTCTGAGAAAGAAAAAGAGTAGGAAAAGGGTCAAACTGAATCTTGGATTGCCCTTTATGGAGAATTTTAAGGGGCAGCATGTGGTCACAAGACAGCCTTAAGTCTGATCTTCATTCCCATCCTCATTCCACACCCAGGCCCTTTCTGTGCAGACTTTCAGGCTCAGTGGCTCGTCCCTGCTCCCCACACGCCACTTCACGCTCTGTGGGACCCTCCAAAGCCCAGATGCCACAAGACCAATGTTCAGTTCTGCTAAATTGGTCCTTTCAGTTTCGCACTCTCACTTCCTAATAACGGTGTGGAGGAAATGAGTTGGACTAAATGAATTTACTGATTTTTAAGAGAGAGTATGTGCAGTCCTAAACTGTTCGAAAATGTTTAGAAGTACTTCCTCACAATCATCTAATTTCCATGATGACGGGAACTTTAGTTGGCTCACTGCTTTGTCCCCATTATGACCAGATAGGTGGTGTTTGGTAAAACTTGGTGGAATGAATGAATGTGCTCGAGAAATGGGTGATATTACTGAATTAAAAATTCATTATCTAGTTTTATCTTAATCTCTTAATGTCATTGTATTTTTAAGTAAATTAACATTTGAGGAAGATATTTTTATAGTGCAGACCTCCATGAACAGGAATGCGATTATCTAAAACTCCCATTGACAATACAAGAGGAAGAGAAAAGAATGGGGAGAGAGGGAAGGAAGAGGGGGTGGAAGGACATTTTCTCAAATATAAGAAAGTGATATAAATTCACATATTTGAGTAAAGAAATGTTATCACTATAAATATATACCTATGAATATGGTTTAAAAATGAACTTTTTTCTTGTCTCAGCCAAAACCTATTCTTTCTTTTGCTCATAAATATTTTCTAAGTGCCTTACCATGTGTCAAGTAATACATGAGTACTAAGGTACAGAGCAGAACAAAACAGTCCTTACCCACAGAGAACCGTAGAGGTAGTGTCTTCCTTCCTTACGTACAGAATACAAATTGAAAAGTATAAAGGATAAAATGACATCCTTAGTATCTCTCACACTGAATTAATTTAGGAAAGTTAGCAAATGAAAATCTTCTCACCAGCTGAGGTTAGTTTCCTCAGTGTGTTTCCTAGTGTTTAAAATAAGTATTTTGCAATTAGGGTGAGATATGTTAGTGACAGCTGCAGAAACCAAAGTCTTCTGTTTATTCAGAAACCCATTTATCTCTAAAATATCAAGGTAGTGGCAGATCCCCAGCTTATCACTGCTTCTAGATGTGAACACAGAATTAAATCTCTATACGCCTTCATTTTGCTTTAATCTCCTTCCTCAAACTGCTAGTAATGAAAAGCCTGTTGATGTCAGTTGGGAAGATAATTCTTCCGTAAGAAGGTTTTAGCCTCCAAAAATCAAGCCTGTTCTATTATAAATAATATACTTCTCAAGGCTCCCATGTTGTCTTGGTTTAAACTCACATGGCTGGGGCACCTGGGTGGCTTGGTGGGTTAAAGCCTCTGCCTTTGGCTCGGGTCATGATCCCAGAGTCCTGGGATCAAGCCCCCACATCAGGCTCTCTGCTCAGCGGGGAGCCTGCTTCCTCCTCTCTCTCTGCCTGACTCTCTGCCTACTTGTGATCTCTGTCTGTCAAATAAATAAATAAATAAATAAATAAATAAAATCTTAAACTCACATGGCTAAGTTTATATATGGAAGAATTAGTCCCCCATGAAAAGGAAATGTTTTTTCAAGGATCTATGCTAAGCAGTGTGTATATATTGGTGTTGAACTCGAGGCACAATAATTATTCTCAGTATATACAGTAGGCACACTAACCCAAATTATAAATACAATTGCAAGTTGGTAGCTAGAACCTTGGACAGAGGAGAGAACATATTCGTTAAAACCACATTCACTCTGATGTGCTAGTTTTAACATGTTGAGCTTGATGCCACAGTGATACTGTGCTATGTTTTGAGCACTTGAGATACAATAAGAAAACAAGGGTTTGTTAATTAAGAATTTCTGTTGTGTTGGGGCACCTGGGTGGCTCAGTCAGTTAAGCATCGGCCTTGAGCTCAGGTCATGATCCCAGGGTCATGGGATCGAGTCCTGCATTGGGCTCCCTGCTCAGTGGGGACTCTGCGTCTCCCTCTCCCTCTGCCTCTCTCTCTCTCTCCCTCTGTCACTCATGAATAAGTAAGCAAAATCTTTTTTTAAAAAATCTCTTTTGTGTTTATTTATTCATCAAGGGACATACGTGAAAAGTACACACATAGTCATACCACACACATCTGCATCATGAGAAGATACAGTGTCCTGCTCACGGGAAGATGAAAATGGCCGTGATGCCGTCTCTCATTTTATATAGGTTGTAAGCTCTAAGACAGAAGTGCTGAACGGGAAAACCTGAGTCATGAATACAGCCATATGCTGTCTCTGAGCTGCAGGTTTCGAGGGCAGCAGTGTTTGGTAGAACGTGCCGTGTGGACAGGAACGTTCTGTATCTGTCCTGTCCGGTACAGGTCATCACTAGCCACACGTTGCTATTGATTTCTTGCAAGTGCAGCTGAGAAAGTGGATTTTTAAATTTTATTTCATTTTAATTTAACATATATTTAAACAGCTACAAGTACAATATGATCCTATACCATCTGATTTCTAGGTTTGTTTTTTTTTAAGATTTTATTCATTTATTTGACACGGAGAGAACCAGAGAGCACAAGTGGGGGGAAGGGCAGAGGGAGAAGGAGAAGCAGGTTCCCCGCTGAGCAGGGAGCCCAATGCGGGGCTCGATCCCAGGACCCTGGGATCACGACCTGAGCTCAAGGCAGACACTCAACCAATTGAGCCACCCAGGAGCCCCTGATTTCTAGTTTTTTAAAGTCTTGTTTTTTACCATAGTAATGTAAAAGACTGCTTTTAGTCAAGTGTTAACCAGGAAGTTACATAAAATGTAATTTTATCATCATTCAATAAATGTTTATAGAATACTTTAAGCTCACCCTACTGGAGTGGATTTTCTATGTTTCAGTCAGATTCCTTCAAGGTATTTAGAAATGAAACTCAGTACATTTTCAGCCTGCTCACCACCGCCTTTCCTTCAACATATCAAGGTTTTGGAATTTGTGGCTTAAAATGTTAACACTAGATATAGTCATTGCCAAGTCGGCCACACCTTCTCGGAACCAGTAGCAGCAACCTGATATTTGGGGTTGGATATGCCAAGTCATTGTTAACTTCTCTACTGGCTTATTAGAAGAAAGATTTGATGTCTGAAAGCAAAGACACGAGATTACTGTAGGCTCCCACTCTCGTAGCCAGCCGACAACTTGATTTATTCGATGAGTGATCTCAGACCACCCTTTCAGGCACTGAACCTCCAGAGAGTTATGCTGCTGGGTGATAAGAAACCTTCAGAGATACGTAAATCTTTTGCCACTGGGAGTTTCATCTGTTCTGGGATAAAGAACATTTTTATGTATGATGTTTCTATCTGGATAGCTATAAGAATATTCAGAAAAGATTCACAGGTTTAGTCAAATTCATACTGACAAGGACCTGAAACAGTACAATAATTACCAAGAATATGTTAGACAACACTTTTATTTTTTATTTTATTCTCATTTGTTTCCCAAACGTTTGAAGGGGCAGTTAATGTATTATACATTGAGAAGTCCATTAATCTTTTGATTAGCATGTGTTTTCTTGTATTTTCCTTAGAGACAAACCAACAAATGAGGAATGTTCTTAATTTGACCTCTGGAGTAATCACAGATATGGATATTATATCATTTAACAAATCCATTAAACAAACTGGTCATTTTTTTAATGTACATTTCTATGCACCAAAAATGCAACAACTGGCTTCTTAATTTTCCTGAAATTTTATTTCCAATCTAATGTGTCTGCTTATCATATATAGTCTTGGGCTTTTTAATAGGAGTAAAATCCAAGTAGTTTGTCTTAAAAAAAAAATGTTGAAATCCTTCCTGGTTTCATTAAAACTGATGTGAAACCTGCTTTTAAAAACATAAACTATAAAAGTGACCCTCTTGGCTGTTCTAGGCCACCCAGAGATCTCTCTCAATATGCAGCAGTTTTCGCTAAGAAGACTTCCTGGTTTCTGGTGCACTCACCTTGCCCTGTGACTCTGCCAGGCACAGCTGATGGGTAACAGAAGCTGTCTTTAAGAGACATCTTTCCCATTTAGAAACTCTTCACCTGAATATGTTTCCATCCCTTAGCGCCAGCTCATCTGTACATAAACAAATCCCTGCCTCAGCCATCTGACCCTCTAAAGACGGAAGCTGAAGGGCATGTTTTTTGAACTCCCTTTTTAGGCAAAGGAGTGTGGTTTGCAACCTTTCTCTGTGACCTGCTTGTCAGGCAGTGTGGGAGCAGAGGAGGTATGAAACTGTTGTCAGGAAAGACAGCCCATGCTTCTGACATGGGAGTTTACAACACGAGAAGAGTCTCCTTCGTTCTGATGCCTGTATTTGGTTCGTGTGGATGAAAAGTGTTTCTCTATGGAGGTGGTTTTTCTTAAACATGAATATTGAGCAGTAACGATATGATAAGTCCCTGAGTACTGCCTCCTAATTAGGTGTATTTTGGAAGAGATGATGTTTAGTAGATTTAAAGCCCTTCTGCATCTCCCTTCTCTTCCATTTAAAAATGCTCTCAATACCAGGGCTTGTACAGCTACATAACTCCGTAAGAACTGTGTTGCAGACACACAAAGAAAAAGCAATTGAGTGCAGAGACGAAATTAGTTGCTACATATCAATATTTCACAAGACTTTAAGTATTTCATTTAATTAACATTTTCTTTGAATCACACTACATATTTTTCAGGGAAAGAAACTTCTATTCATTTTATCTGATCTAAAAATACAAATATGCATGAAGAAATGTAAGCAGAGTTGGGGAAAGTGAAAGCAACAGTCCCGAATATTTTGTGGGCATGAATGTGGGCAGGAAGCAGGATGTGTTTTGAGATAGGAAAGAAAAATGTTTTCCATTTGGGGATACCCCAAATCAGCCACAATCTGACCTTTATGTCAGAGGGCTTTAAGTCATAAAAGCATGCATGTGAGCATGGTTTTTAAAATACCAATAATTATTAGGAAACATTTCCTGTATGCTCTGTGAAAGTAAACTAGGGCCTATTTAAGGACACAAGAACTCAGTATCTTCTTGCCTTTTTTGGAGAGCTACTATCAATATTAGCTCGAGTGAAAGAGTAAAGTTAAGTTGTCCTCAATGTTTCAATGATCTCTTTGTATATTCTCCCACGTGACAGCATAATACCCCTCCAAATACCCCTCCAAACCTTATTTACGTCTCTACGTTCCCATCAAAAGCTCAGAAGAGGCCATGTATTTCGGGCTTCATAAGCTCGTCTTCAAACCATCATCAAGGAAAGCTGGCATTATCGCTCAATAAACTGCTTCTTATTAAAAACTCGTGCTACTGACTGATCCTATCCTTTCCCGTACTTACGTTATAAGCTACTGAACCCCACTTCACTGCCGTTTTCCTCAATGAATCAGTGCTTTGCTCACTTTTGTAAAGTCTATTCCAGAGTGACTACCGGTGAGATAACTGGGAATTGGTGAAATCAACACAAGGAACAGATTAGCATTTGTGCTTCTTAGCGTCGTCTTCTGACGTAGTCAAGTTGTGCTAGCTTACCCAGGGTGTGAGGTAGAAACAAACGTCTCACAAAACTTAGGGGCTTCAAAGAACCTAAGTTTATTTTTCATGCTCACTCCCCGTCTACTACAGGTTGACTGGGTAGGGGTCTGGGTGAGGGCTCTGCCCACTGCAGGCACCAGGGACCTGGACAGACGGAGCTGCTCTCTTGAATGTTGACTTGATACGTGCACTTCATCCATCAACAGATCTTTTCAGTTCTCTCTCCAGATTCTGTGCCACATCTAACAGTTTTTCACTGTCTGGTGCCATAGCCTCCTCATGTGGCCTTCGTTCCTGCCCCTCTCAGGCTCTCTTCGATAGTGGGGAAGGTCTTCCAGCAGCAATCACTTCCACTCAACCGTTCATTAGCCAGACTAGTTCCAGGGCTGGGTGACATCTGGGAAATGGTCATCTCGCCTGGTGCCCAAACGTTTTACGGACGACATGTAACTACCACCAAGTCCGTCTTGTATTTCTTCTCAATATTGCCTCCATGGTCCCTCAGAGTCCCCAGCTCAATCTGAGCTGGAAATGGGCTCACACCTGGTGATTACCTGGAACTTCTACAACACGAAGACCCCAAATTCTGCAGCTCCCCCCTCTAGTCCGTGCTTCCTATCACTCCCAAGTCTCTGTTAAGAGTAGATATAAAAACAAACAAGGCATCAGACTTGGCCTTGGAGATCTCACAGGTCTGTTGGGAGAGTCAGGAAAGTAACACTTCTTCTAAAGTGAGGTAAGTCGGAAGAATGTGGTAGGGGCAGACACCATGAGCTTTACCAGCCTGGGGGTAAAGACAAGGGAGGAAAGTGAGGGCATCTTTCCCGAACAGTGTGGCGCTACAGCTGAGTCTTCAAGCTAGAATCAGAACCAGCCAGTGGTTGGTTGAAGCCCACCAGATTCTAGAATTGTTGCTAGAATCCCACCAGACAGTGGAAAGTGCATGTGTAAATTCCAGCCAAGTGACAAGTACAGCTATAGCGTAAGGAGCAGGCCAGGGGCCTAGATATGAAGATGGAGTGGCAGGTTGGTGGGAATTCATAAAAGACTATAATACAGTGGTAAGGACTGGGTTTTCATCCTAAAGGTAATAGGAAACCTTTAAACCAACCAGAGTTGCATAATCAAGATTTGTATTCTTAAATATAATATGTATCATTCAAGTTTGCTTATTGGCCAATATTTCATAGTCATTAGAAATACTTCATTGACTTCTAAACTGAAACTCCAATCTTAGGTTAAATGAACAACAGCAAAGCTCTACAAAAATACGATTTAAAAACAAAATTTTGTTATTAATTCTGTCAATGTAACCCCCAATATCATAATACAAATGGGTTGTCCTTTTAAAATGCTTTCTTGGGGCACCTGGGTGGCTCAGTCATTAAGTGTCTGTCTCTGGCTCAGGTCATGATCTCAGGGTCCTGGGATCAAGCACTGCATCGGGCTCCCTGCTCCGTGGGGGGCCTGCTTCTCCCTCTCCCACGCCCTCTGCTTGTGTTCCCTCTATCGCTGTATCTCTGTTAAATAAGTAAATGAAATCTTTAAAAAATTAAAAAATAAAGATAAATTAAAAATGCTTTCTTCTTGGGTCTGTTCTAATATGTTTTTATTTATTCACAAGGTTAAATCATACCTTTATGTCTGATAATTTTAGCAAACATGTTTTTTAATACTATAATTATTAAAACAAAATTAAACAGAAATAATAAGCTATAGTTCCTATTAAACTTAAAACTTCATGGTTTAGGCAAATAGCAAATTCTCCTAGAACAGAAGATTTTCCCCCAAATCTGCAAAAACAAGGAAACTAATCTAGATTCAATCATCTTACAATGCAGGTGTAAGGTGTTCAAAAATAAAAGGTCCATGAATCTTGATGAAACTAAAAATGAAAGTGGTCTGAGTTTAAAAACCTAGAGTTGAGAAATTGGTCTCATTATGAAATCCTGAATAGAACATTGCTAATTTTAAAAATTTTATCATTTTCCATTTATCTCTGGATATCTTTGGCAATCTAATGGCAATAAAATTTTTTTTCTAAAATCTATGCAATTTTTTTTTAAAAACCTGGTTGTCCTTTCCACAATTATTCATTCTTTCCACTTGGCAGGTTCAGTCTGAGCTAATGGTTCTGTAAGTAGACATATTGATTAGCTTGAAGTCAATTTCTAACCTGTTCCAGCATTTAGCTTTCTTAGACCATTTTGTGGGTTTTGTTTTGTTTTGTGTGTGTTTTTTTTTCCATTTTGTGGAAGTCGTTCATGTCTTATTTCACACCTCAAATTGGATAATTCTGACCTTTCTATCCTTACACTTTCGAGAATATATTTTTTTCTTGTTTTTTTTTTTTTTTGTTGTTGTTGTTGTTGTTGTTTATGTCAACTTGAAATAAAATACGGGAAAGCACTTTTTCTGGGAAGGAATGAAACAAAGGGTGGTGGGATCTGCCTTACCTGGCTGCTTCCGGGGGCCGATGCCAAAGTGGGGCATCACAAGAAAGGTCTTCACGAGCGTTCTGGAGGAGCCAGTGCGCTATGGATTGGGACCGAGAGCTGGAGACAGCTGTAAACTGAAGAGGAAATCCCAAGAGTAACCAGCCTCCACCAGGCAGAGCCTGTGGGCAGAAGGGAAATTGTAGAAATGAAACTCTCAGTCTCTCGGTATAGAGCAATGGGCGTGGGTGAAGACGCATTGCTAGGGAGAGCTCAAAACCAGTGCTATCTCAAACTGATCACAAACACTGAATTCCAGCCCCGACATTTTCCTATTATTTTAGTATCTGTGATACTAAAATGGACCTTAGATAGCAAACTCATCTGGAAAATAGTATGGGCAATTCAGAAAAATTATTGCTTTATTGCCCTAACTACCAACTTTATGAAATACTGTGGCCTCTTAGAATTGGTTTTACTATTACTGCTGCTCTTCTATTCCGTTGGCCCATTTATCTCAATATGTTATATATTTAAATAAGTCTTGATCTTTATAAATTTCATTTTTAAGTCTCATTTGGACTTGGAAGTCAGAACCAGATGGAATATATTTTTCAGACTTTTAGTGAAAACCAAAGCCCATCACGGGCAAGTAGGGGGAAAAAAAAAAACAGATGAAGCACTATTGAATTATTTTCTTCATCAATAAACACAGAAATAAAATATCACTTTAATGCTTTCTTCTAAGATCCAGTGCACTAGAACAAAAAGCCTTGGAGCTCTGGGCTATTTCTAAGCGGATCTGTCAGGGACTGCGCACCCACTTCTCACCTGCACCTTTTGCAATCCTTTTAGTCCTGAATACAAGAAATCAGTAAGGATACTTCAGTGCAGGACTTGCTCTGTAAGCCCCCCCCCCATCAGTCTCATTTCCCTAGTTGGCTAATTTGTTTAGGATTCTTATAAAGCCACTCAGAAGGGACAAAATTCATGTTTGTGACGTCCGGTCTTAGACATCCTTCAAAGAACCTTCTTGCCTGGAATAAGATAATGACATTGCTCACCTTTAACACTTAGTGCTCACACCCGAAGGTGGCAGAGCAAGTTAGAGGGTGCAAAACACTTTCACACGCCCTCCCATTTCTCTTCGCTACAACCTTGGAGCCGAGCGGGCCAGGCTTCTCCGTTTACAAATAAGCAGTCTGGGGGGCGGCGAAGAATCCAGGTCTCTCAGCCCCTGGCCTGAGTTTTGTACACCGTGCAACTGCCTTTAGATGACCTCACGTCACTGTCAATTTTAAATAGTGCGATCAGATTGGCATCTCAAAGAGATACATGGGGATCCACTAAGAGAGGCGAGCTGGCAAGGGCAGAGGTCAGGTAGGTAGAAGTTCTGGCAAGGCCTGAAGCAGGTCCCAACTAGCTCCATGGTGACAGAATGGGAAACTATTTGGGAAATGCACATGGCATGTAAGATGTTCCCAGATTGTGACGCCCCTCTACCAAAACAGACATTAAGAAGGTTCGAGTGAACTCTGTTGCCAAGTTAGTTTTTATGTGACTCAAGGGAAACAATGTCGCAGAATGCCTGTGAGTTTTGGACACCAAACATGGTGATCAAAATACCCACAGAAGTGCAGGTCACTAAAGATGTGTCTTTACACATCACAGATTAGCTCATTGGAAGAGTTACGCACAACACCGGAAAGCAACAAACCTGTATAAGAAAGACTTAGCCTTTGTTCTTCATGTGGCTTCACTCTCCTACAGTATTTTGTGTCTTCTCCTGTCTCACCGCATCTGTCAACTGCTGGCCTTCCTCTTAAGATACAGTCGAGGCGATAAAGACAACCAGAGGAGATCCGATTCCCCTTTCCCTTGCCAGTGTCACCTCCGTACATCAGCACCCACACACCCAGCCACCACTCCTGGAGTGGAAGATGCGTCCTCACCTCTGAGACCAACCACCACGCCTACGTGCGAGTCCATCCCTTCTCGGGAATATCGCGTCCCCAGTTGTCCTCTTTCTCTCCCGCGTGCACTTGTCCTCTCCACTCCACTATTCCTGTCACCATACAGTGATGCCCTAACGCCAGCCTTCCACAAAAGCCCGCTTCTTGACTATCCATCCTTACCTAACGAAGCCTCCTTCTGTGTTGTCCTCATCCGCAGCTCTGGACAAAGCGGTCCCCTGCATTAGCTGTTCCCACTTCCTGACCCTCATCTTCCTCGTCCGTGCTCCTCTCACGGGGATTTGCTATTCACCAACCTCTACAGTAGCTCATTTAGCCCAAACCAGTGTTCACAAGTTACCAATGAAAAATACATTTCTCATCTTTTAGGCATTTAAGAAGAAAAAAATTTTTAAATTTACATGAATTTGCATAAAATGATTAAAATTAATCGTACAGAGAATAATAAAAGTATTTTTGCTTATAATTGTCACATGATTGATACGATAGAGTTTCTTGAAGTCTGGCGTAGTGACTTGCTCCTGTGAATTCTGACATGCGTGATATCCATCTAAATAGGCATGTTTCCTTTTTTCTTTTCTTCTTTTCTTCGTCCCGTCCTTCCTTCTCTCATTTCTTCTTTCTTCATTTTGTTTATCTGTTGCTTCTTTTTTTCTAATCAGTTGAGTATCTTTGGTTCTAGCTCAGATAGGACTGAACGAAGTCAGTCAGGCTTCAGCGATGGCTAGACAATTGTGCCTCAACAGAGTAGCATCATACTAAACTCTAAAATTATTTTTAGTTGTGTAGAAGATAAATTATGTGCGATTTCTGAAAAAGCTTTGTCAGGCTCTACCAAACTAGTTTAAACAGTGAAAAATTAAATTTTTTTAATGATCTCTTCTTTTGAGTGTTTAATATAAAATTACATGGGCTCCGTCATGAACTTGGCTCTTAGATTTTAAGGGTGGGTTTTAGAATTTTAAATTATTATATGTAAGCATAATTTCAGCCTTCCTTTAGTTTTTGGCATTTAAATCATTTAAAAATTAAAAATGATCAGTGGAATTCTACCTCTTTTAATTAAAATGAAGCAAAGAGAATGGATTTCGTCCCTAAAAATCTGAACATATCTTACCGCATTGTGGCACTGATATATACACATGATTAATCTGTGTTAGTTTTATAAACAGAGACCAAAATGCTACTTCTCTTGCTTTAACACTTCAATAATATGATGTAACGGTGTAATTATTATTCATATAACAATATCCTCACATTATAATATGAATGAAAGGGAAATATTTCTTATTCTCATTTTCCTTTAAAGCCCTATTGGGGTTTCTAGGGAAATGTTGGAAAATGTAAAAGGGAACATGACTTCGGCTCAAAAATCACCGCTTAGAATTGCCTGAGCCTCTAGGAACTGTCAGTAACTCCCATCATTTAAATTCAGCTTACATGTGGGAAAGGCACTTGAGAGGTAAAACTGGCATACGAAAGGCAAAATCGACAAGTTGTACCAATTAGAGACTAGAATGGAGAGTTTTGATTTAAAAATTTATTTCTACTGTTTAAGTGGAATGTGTCCTTCAATTTTATAAACCCAAAATTCAGCTTTTCTGTGATAATGAAATAATAAATTATGGAAGTTATTCAAAACGAAAAAATGCTATTTATATTTTAAAATACTGCTGTTTATAATTTGGTAATCAAGGTAATTTTAGTTACAGCAGATGTGTTGAATGTTATCACTGGTGGTAAGTCTTTTTTCTATTTTAACAAAGTGGAAGAAATTAAGTCTGCCAAGAATTATTTTGTCATCTTACCTACTTAGGGAAAGAAAACTGAATACTAAATTGAAATTAACTATAAAATTGGGAAAAATGTATTCTAGATTTTGAAAAAAATCAGATTAAGGTCTGTATAAAAATGTATAATTTTTTTTTCAGTTTTAGAGTAATTTAAATAAGTTTAGAACCAATATATATGGGTCGTATTTAAGCTTAGAAGTCTCATTCTCTTTGTTGATACAACCTGATGTTTTAGGGATGCTTGTTTTATTTCAGATGATGCCCAAGGAGGTTTCTATTCATACATGTTTATACTGTGTTTAGTGTTTATACCATGCTTAATTTAAGTGGGATACCTTATATATCTGTCAAAGAGATACTAGAGAGCTAATGCTGAAGAAAATGGAAAACACGTATAGACTGGACACATCCTGCTATATTATGAAAAAATGAAAATACAAAAAAGAAAAATACCTTAACAATTGCAGAATATATGTTGGTATAGAAAATAAATAGCAAAAAATTTGAAGGCAGATTTGGAGAAAATTAAAAGTAGATCTAGGGTTGTGTAGATGGGTAATGCAACCAAAATCTGAGGTATGGAAAATTATGTCAAAATACATTTCCTTAGAATTTATTAATAGCATTAACTGGCATCTTACTCATCTTTCACTAGGTAAAGCTATAGCTGGAAATGACTTGAAAATCTCAGAGGCTGATAGCATCAAGGGCATAATTCTTGCTCTCGTGGCTTTCTCTCAACTGTGGCTCTGCTCTAAATATCACTTCATTCTGGGATCAGTTAAAGGAACCACTCCTATTCTGGAATATGTCTTTTTTTAATGCAAAGGGAAAGAGCAAGAAAGTAGAAATCCACATGATGGCTTTTATATAGCTTCTCATTTCCATTCACATTTCAATGGCAAAAGCAAGTCGTAAGACCAACTGTGGTATCATGGAATTCAATGGAAATATGGCTATGGAAAGGAACATATGGTCCTTTTATCGAAAAGGGTAGAAAAACAATGGGAAAGAAATAAAATGATCTACTATAAGTTTCATATGCCAATAGAGCAAACACACATCAGAAGTCAATCACTTAACAATGACAGGCATAAGTCTTCATTAGTACTGAAATATCTGGTTTTTGCCTTGGAAACTAACAAAAATGAGTAAGGCAGCTCAGTAAAGTAAAATTAATTTTAAAAAGGAATGCAAATTTTACATCATGGGATACATGGCAATAAAAATGCAAGGTGTGAACTATAGTAATTAGAACTATATTGTCATAAGGTTCTTGAATTGTTTGTAAAGCAATAAAATAAAGATGCACATTTTAATTCTTAAAAAAACACCAAAATAAACCCCCCAAAAATTAAGAGATAAGATAAAATGAATAAAATAGAATATTTTACTCTCTTAAATGAAACAAAAAGAAAAGAGAACAGAGAAACCCAAAAGGATTGGCCAAACATGAATCAAGCAGGATGATAGACTTAGAACCAAACACATCAAGAAATGCATTAGAATGAATGAACTAAGCACCCTGATTAAATGTAGACATATTCAGACTGAATAGAAAAAATCAAGATCCATCTCTGTGTTGTTTTTCAAGAAACGCCCTTTAAACATGTTGAACAAATGTGTTGGGTATAGAAACAATAAGCAAACAGAAGCTGGTATGGCTGTGTAAATATCAGAACAAAGTTGACTTCAAGATGAACAGTGTTACCAGAGATTAAAAGGGTCATTTCATAATGATAAAACGGTCACTTCTTTAAGAAGACATAAGACTAATGTTTATATACTTAATATCAATGCTTCTAAATACAGGACCGAACCAAAGAACAAAGCAAAGGAGAACCAGAAACAATTTTACAATCATTGAGATTTTAAAAACTCCTTTATCAGGAAAAGATAGAATAATTAAACAAAAGCTCATCACAATTATGGATGATTTGAACAATACTAACCATCAACTTAAGCTCATTAACATTTATAGAAACTTACTCCTCAAAAGAGGTTACAACTTCTAAGATGTATATGGAATATTAAAAAATATAGACCAGGTTCTAGCCATAAAACAAGTTACAATAAATTTCAAAGGGTTTAAATTAAACAGAATATGTGGTTTTAAATTAAACAGAATATGTTCTTTATTCAGGATTGAATTATTAAACATGGAAAAAATAATATAACTTGAAAAACTCTCAAATAGTTGGAAGTTAAAAACCTACTTACAGAATAATCCATGGGGGGCCCCTGGGTGGCTCAGTGGGTTAAAGCCTCTGCGTTCGGCTCAGGTCATGATCCCAGGGTTCCAGGATCAAGCCCCACATCGGGCTCTCTGCTCAGCGGGGAGCTTGCTTCCTTCTCTCTCTCTGCCTGCCTCTTTGCCTACTTGTGATCTCTATTTGTCAAATAAATAAAATCTAAAAAAAAAAATAATAATCCATGGGTCAGAGAAAAAAACTCAAAAGATATTACAATATGTATTTTGAACATAAATACATGTAAACAATATATCCATATTCGTGGGCTACAGCTAAAACAGTCTTCAGAAGGAAATTTATAGATTTAAATGACTGTTTTAGGAAATAAGAAAAGTATAAAATCAAGCTTCCATTTTTGAAAAACTAGAAAAATAATAAATTAAACCCCAAGTATATGGCACAAAGGAAATTATAAATGTAAGAGCAGGAATTGGTAAAATAGAAAATTTAAATAGCCTTGTATAAAGGAATCAAATAATAATACTATCATACCCATACACGTTCATAAAACAGAGGAGGTGAAAACACTTCCAGCTCATATCATGAGATAGTTTTAAGCCTGATAGTAAGACCAAACAGGGATGATATAAGGAAAAAATTAGAGCCAGTAGATCTTACAAACATAGATTTTTAAAAATTGAACAAATATTGTCAAATGAGATCCAGCATTACATAAAAGGATTATATACCATGATTAAGTTGGACTTACCACGAGAATGGGAGACTGGCTTACCATAAGAAAATCAGTCAACATACTTCACTACAGTCATAGGTCATGAAAGAAAACTTACATCCTTAGGGGAAAAACAGACAGAAGCTCAACCTCTACTTCACGTCATCAGACAGTTTTCACATCTGACAGAAATTGATACCCAAAATATATTAAAAATTCCTGAAACTTGAGAATAAAAAGAGAAACAAGAATAATTTTTACCTTGAAACCCAGTTATACCACTGCTAGATATTTGTCCAAAAGATATAAAAACTAATATGCACAAAAAGTCTTTCACAGGAATACTTATGGCAGCTTTACTAATAAATACACAGTTATTGTTTCCAGCTAGTAACTAAAAGCCACCCTCTTTCAACAAGAAAATGGATAAATAAGCTGATATATTCATTCCTTTCAATGCCAAGGAGTATAGAGAAACTCCTGATCCACGTAATCACCTGAATTAATCTCAGAAGCTCTGATGCTGAGTGAAGAAGGTGGGCACCATCATGAAATATTGTGGAGTCCACTGATGTGATATTCTGAAATAGTTCAAACAAATCTGGGGTGAAGTCAGATCACTGATCGGTCTGTACATCGAGACTGAGCAGCGGTAGGATACAAAGGAATCTCCTGGGAAGGTAGCCTTGTTCCTTGTCTTGATAGGCATCCTTCAGAACAGATTGAAAGATACACTTAACACCTAAACATTTCAATGAATATGAATCCTAAATGGCATTGAATAACTGAACACTGTATTTCACTGTGTTTTCACAAACATCATAACATGGGTTAGGATATTAGAAGAGGCCCAGGAGGCACTCTAGTGTCAGGAAGAGAATGGGGTCCCCTGGCACATCTGGTGTGAAGACCTATAGAAAGGGCCAGAACCAGGTGGTGATAAAGGAAGTTGGGTAACCTCCAGATAAAACCACTGGGGCAAGGGAAGTTGAGAGAGAAGTAATTTGATTACCTCTTAATAATCCCCCAATCCAGAGTTTTAAAGGATGAAATCAGTTCTAACTAAGGGCAGCACATTTGATAAAACACGCTTTCAGGAGCTCTGCCTCCTTTACCCCTCAAATTTCCCTCGGTTACTTGCTAAAATTTAAGTTTCTATAGAATAACGGGAAATAATTTTTTTTTTTTTAGATTTTGTTTATTTATTTATTTGACAGATAGAGACCACAAGCAGGCAGATAGGCAGAGAAAGAGAGAGAGAGGAGGAGGAAGCAGGCTCCCCGCTGAGCAGAGAGCCAGATGCGGGGCTCGATTCCAGGACCCTGGGATCATGACCTGAGCTGAAGGCAGAGGCTTTAACCCACTGAGCCACCCAGGTGCCCCGGGAAATAATTATTTTACTTCCCAAAATAAAAGGATTAAAATATAAATGCATAGTTGAAATAATACTTTAGGATACATGAATTTTATGCCTGCATAATCAGTGGATGAACACAAATGATTAAGAACTGACCCTTCTCATTTCTGATAACATAGAAAGAACAAGAAGAAGAAACAGTCCAACTCAATAATCATTTACTGAGCATCTACCGTGTGCTAAATCAGTCGTTTTCAAGCTTTTATGACTGTGACCTTTAGTAAGAAATGAAATTTATATTGCAGCTCTGTGTAGCTGTACATATGGGTAACTAAAACAGTGTTATAAAATAAAACCTATACTTGCTCAATGAGATGCACTCCGTGTTTTCTCTTCTAGTATATTCTGTTTCATGTTTACAAAAACTCTAGTAAGTGACCCACTAACTCCATTTCATTACCCACTAATAAATTGTGAATTGTGGTTTGAAAAAAATGGTGGTTTGAAAAAAATGGTGCTATCCTTGCTACCCAGAATGTGGTCTGTGGACCTGCAGCGACAGTAGGTGGGGGCTTATGAGAAGAGCATAACCTCAGGCCACACCTCACACCTGCTGAATCAGAATCTGCATTTAGGGGCACCTGGGTGGCTCAGTGGGTTAAAGCCTCTGCCTTTGGCTCAGGTCATGATCCCAGGATCCTGGGATCAAGCCCTGCATCGGGCTCTTTGCTCAGCAGGGGAGCCTGCTTCCTCCTCTCTCTGCCTGCCTTTCTGCCTACTTGTGATCTCTGTCTGTCAAATAAATAAATAAATCTTTAAAAAAAAAAATCTGCATTTTAATCAGACCTCCAGGTGCTCCCTGTGCACGGTAACCTGTGCCAAACAATGCGTGGAGAGAATGTTTGGGACAGGTCCTTCTTGGTATCATTTAGGCTGAGGATGGTCCTTCTTTTAGAACATACATATCCAAACACCAGGTTACAATTCAGTATCTCCAAGGATATCCCAGGGCCGCTACGCTAAAAACTATAAGTAAATGAACAAACCAAATTTACCAGAGCTCCTGAGCCCCATTAAGAATCACTGGTCAATTTGGTTAAGTGAAAACTACGCACGGATTTATTACAAAGGTGCAAGCCCATGCCTCAGGTAACATGGAAAGATTTTACTTTGGTTTTCATTGTGGATGATGTCATAAAAAATCACCTTATTCCCGGAATATTTATTGATGGAGGCATTGCTTCGACGACTTCTGAATTTGCCGCTTCATCCGCATGGGAGAGTTTGCAAACATCTTGATTCTACCGACAACCGTCCGTTCATTGAAACGTGATATGACTTCCAGGAGAAATATTAGTTGAGCTGAGTTTGCACAACTCATTCCCTAGGGTTACTTCCAGTAGGTCCCTAACCAAGGACCTCTCCTGCAAAAGAAAATGGGGTCGCCCCTCAGCGACTATAACTGCTCATTAAGGACCTTCCAGTTGCGTTAGTATGTTTCCTGAGTGGTGGGAAGTTTCAGTCTGGAAGCTGCTAATCTTGCTAACACTAAAAGCCTCTCCCATTAGCAGCTTCTGAGTTGCATTAATAATAAGAAAGTAATAAAGAGACCGCAGCTGTTGAGTCCCTCCTGAGGAGAGGCAGCAGCTCCCTTCTTAGCCCCATGGTCCACTCTAATGGGCCTGCCTGTATTAAAGGAACAGCGTGGATGATAAGTGCAGTCCATTCTATCAAAGTCGGAAGTTCCTTCATTCTGGGGAGGAAGACCTTTTCTGAAGGTTCCCAAATTTAAAACTATACAGTCCATACTTTTGCAATTGAAGTTGATCTGTTTAATTCATAACTTTTTTGACATACAAAAGCAAACCATCAAGTACAGGAGGGAAAAATGTTGCTTTATAAAAAATAAATATTTCTACTCTGGGAAAACTAAAACAGAGAACTTCCTTAGATGTCTTCCTGTTTTGTTGTTTTTTCATTTTGTTTTGTTTTTGTTTTTGTAAATTAAATCACTTACCCGGCACAGAAGTGATTTAAAGAAAATCAAGGAATAAAGACCTCTGCTTTTGTAAATATTAAAAGCTCTCTTGCTAATAGACAAAGAAAAAATGAGGAAAATATGTTAAAACAAAATAAGTTGGATTGGATTTGTTCGTTTCAGGGTGCATGTTAATGTATGTGTCTTTGTTAAAGATGTTATCTGATTAGGACCCATTAAGATTGGAGCTGATGCTATACTTAACAGCTTCTGGTCTTTTTCTATTGAAAATACCTAACCTTTAACAGAAATACATTTTTTAAAAGATTCTCTTGGTTTAAACATCCGTTTTGAAGTATATTATATGTCCACAGAATATAATTATTTATTATAGTAGTTAGGTTGTTGCAATTTTTCATTTATAACCAAAACTATTTCTCCTTTCAACTACATATTTTTTAATTGGGTTAATAGTAATGCTCAAATTTTCATTCTTTGGAGTCAACAAAATATTTGAGTCCAACTTACACTATTGTGTCCTGATCTTGAAAAGTTACTTTTATAATTAAGTTATATATTGCACATTTCTATGTTTGTAATTTATAGGAGAAAAAGGATCAATATCAAAATATAATCATCAGTGAGAATATATATTTTTTAAATGAAATATATCTTTATCACCCTCCTAGAGGAAATCACTATAATGGGCTGTGTACAATATTTATACAAAATTCAAGAAATTACTGTGTAAACCAACTGGAAGCAGTTTGCTAAAAACTTATAATCCATATATTTTCCTTGTAAGTATGAAACATCTTGAGGAAAAAAGAAGACATATCTAATGTCGAGGCTGTCTATCTAAATATTTTTAATTATGTATAAAAACCTTTGAATGAAAAAAAATCTGTAATTTAGGAAAGAGAAGAAGCTAAGTATTCCTTATAAAATAAACACTAGATATTTCCTCTAGGCAAGTAACAATCTAAATCCCTTTTAATCAATAACTCTTTCACATGGTCTACTTACTAGCCAAGCTTTTTCGATGAATCCCGTAAACCCTCTTGTTTGTTGTTTCCCTTTGCTTGTTAAAAGCTGACGTGTTTACTACAAACCGACGGGTGGCGTATTATTGCTAGTGTTTTCCTCAAATTCAGGCAAGAAAGGAGGTAAGTAGGGCATTCGTTGAAGCCCCACAGAACAAGCAGGCCTGTTGGAAAAGTAGCAGCTTTGCTACAACAGTCTTGGAGTGTTGTATTAAACCACTTATCCGAATCCGTGTTGTTCACTTTCTCTCGTTCTCCAGTTCACGAAGGCTCAGGAGAAACGAGTCAGAAGGAGACGTCAACCTGTGATATTTGCCAGTTTGGTGCAGAATGTGATGAAGACGCCGAGGACGTCTGGTAACGTGTTCTCTCCGTTCTTTCCACAAATTCTAACAGTTAGTCCTTTCTTTTGACTCCATCAACCACTTCCTAACAGACATTTTCAGCGTCGTCTTCTTGTCCAGTTCCGAAGGGGGAAACGAGGCTTGTCATGACAGCAAGTAATTTCTGAAACTGAATTAAGAGCTGGACGAGCCAGGCAGCTGCCAAGAGCTCTCCTTGAAAAGATACATTTCAGATACCGCTAAGACGCCCCAGTACTATGAATGTGAAGACATGGAAAGAGAGACCATGTTTATCAGAACATCCCTCAAGAACCGCGGTTGATAAACAACGGGTAGTTGTTAATCTGCTCTCTCATAGGGCAGACCTGGGTAGCTGCGGAGACTGTATTTAAGGGTACGTGCGTACACACACCCATAGCTGAGTCAGGAAGGCGGTAAAGCCAAGAATGACTTCTGGGCTTCTCTCGGGATCAGCTTCTCTCTTCATCTGAGCAACACTCAGCTTCTTCTGAAAAGATATGCTGAACAAATAACAATGAATGAAATTCACTAATTTGCATGAGTCCCAACATGTGAGTCCTCTAGGGCATCCACGTGTATTGGTCCTGCCCTGATCATACCCAAAAGGAGCAACCCCAAGTTCAGAGTGAGTTGTTCATGGCATGATAGTGGAAAGAGTGTGTTGGTCCTGCCCTGATCATACCCAAAGGGTCCATCTGTGTACTTTTTCTTCTTAGTTACCTTCAAAATTACCCTAGGGGTAGATTCCACCATTATTTCCCTTTGCAAAGAGGAAACTGAGTTTTGAGGTGTTGACGTGAAGGGCTGGAGTGAAGCTATGAGGAGAAAGTAACTGGAAGGGGTCAAATCAGCAATTCAACCGAAGATGTAATCAGAATTGTATTTCTCCTGCCGTGTCTGGAACAATAAGACAGCCAGACCGCGGGCAGCTTACATACAGCGACTCAAGACCTACAAGGTTAGAGCCAGTGACAGGGTGGACGCCTGCATCAGGCAGTGGGAAGATGTCCAAGCAGGCAGTGTCCCTGCTGGTATTCTAGCAAAAGTTCCGATCTATGGTCTGAGGGCGGGTGGAATGAGGAGATACGGAAAAGGCTGGTGGCATCAGAAAGATTCAACAGTAGGTCGTAAGTCCCAGTCTTCAGAGAAAGAAACTCACTACAAAGGGAACAAGGAGAAGGCAAAGCTGAACTCCAATGATCAGGGAACTCATTATCAATCAGGAAAACAGCGGCAGATACAGACAAGACTAGATAGAAACCCACTGGCGGAAACTGGAGTAGAAAGCCAAGCTTGGTTACAAGGGGCTGGGACAAGTGTCTACATCGCAGAAATAAATTACAAGGTCAGAATGAAACCAGCAGCAAGGCTGACTGGATGCTGAATCAGTTAGCTTCTGGCTAGGACATCTTGTACGCCCCCAGCCTGGAGACAAGATTAGTTCCAAAATGCGGAATAAAGCTGAACCTCCAGATGGGGGTAAGTGGCTATAGCTGTGAAGATTAGAGGGATGAAGGGGGCAGGGAGCCAAGAAGATCATTATACTTCCCAGGCAAGAATGAAAAGTTGTTAGCATTTAAATAAAATGTACTGAAAATGTCCGATGTAAGCAAGAAGGAGTGGTGCTGAACACGGCAGTGTATTGATTTTCATTTACATAAATACCTGTGTATGTTAACACGCTGCGTTAGTTATGACCGTGAAGGGCAGACGGGGACAGCTGAAGGACACAGGAATAAAGCGATAAATGAAATTAAATAGGCATGGAGCGGAAGAGACTCTAAAGTGCGATAGGAAGCAGTTGGGGAGTGATCTGACTCCAGGACTAGTCAACCGGAGCAGGGGAGCCTTGACGTGTTGCTGGTTTGGGAGGAAACCATCATCAGGTACTCCTCTCCCAGACGTGACACCCCGCGCATGCCATGTGCCGACAAAGAGGACAACTCAGTCTTCAATTTTATTTTTTTCCCTTGATACTGACTAACTCACAGTTTTACGCATACAAATCTCCCCAGTCTTGTCTCACGAATCAATAACAAGACAAGGAATGC